>NC_143249.1:84547500-85759395 GCF_984573655.1 Nuphar pumila | reverse complement strand
TGATCATTTTATCAACCAGTTGCACCGAGGCGTGGAGTTGTTTGGTGAAATCATTAGAGATAAAGGTATGAGTAGCACTTGTGATCATCGCAAAATTTTTCCTCTCTTGTGGTTTCTCTCTCTTCTCCTTCTCTTTTCCTTTTCTAACCTCTATTTTCCTCATTTTTGAAGGAAGAGAAAATGAAAGACAGAAAAAGAAGAGAGAAGAGAAAGGAAAAGAAGAGAGAAGAGGAACTCTTTTTGCGGGGTCTCACTTGACCTTGATTTAAAAATATTTAAGAAAATAACTCGCCTCCATTTTGAAATATATTACAGGAAAATGGAGAGACGGGATTCGCTCGTCGGTACGAGGTTCGACCGTTCCTGGCGCCTTTACCAGGGGTAATCGAACCAAGGATCGAATTTATGCCTTTTGCTTTGCCTAAATATTATCTAAGAGTTTATCCTAAGTCTAAATGCACAAACAATCATGCTTATGCAATACAAGGATGTATGCTCTTTTGAAAAAATGTTTTGAAAATCTCCAAGTTTTTCTGAGATAGACTTGATAATAAAATGAAGAAATGATTTCTGAATGATTGAATCTAACTTAGAACTTGAGATAGATCAGAGAAGTTTTAAGTCTTTGAAGTAATTTAGAGTTGGAAGAATAAATCTTGATTTTGGAAAGAGAATGATTTAAAGCTGAGATAAAAGGGAAAGAAAGGAAATTTTCAAAGTTTAGAAGACGGACTTTGCACTTAGATTTAGGAGAAAAGATAAAATTTGAAATGGAATTTGAATCTAAAATTTGAAATCAGGATGAATTTGAGAAGTTCAAATGGTATTTAAAAATAGAAATGGATTTAGGAAGTTCGAATGAGATCTGAAAAATGGAATTAGATTTGAAATCTAGAAATGAAATGGAATTGGATTTGAAAGTTGAAAATAGAATTTGATTTGAAATCTGAAATTCAAATCCGAAGTCTGGATCTTAAGATGGATTTGGATCTGGAATCTGAGATCCCAAAATAGAGTTAAATTCTGGACCCTAAGATGGATTTTGGATCTGAAGTCTGAGATCCAAAGTAAAATTGGATTCTGAATCCTAAAATGGAATTGGATTCGAAGTCTGAGATCCAAAGTGAAATTGGATTCTAGATCCTAAAATGGAATTGGATCTGAAGTCTGAGATCCAAAGTTGGGTTGGACTCTAGATCTTAGAATGGATGTGGATCTGAAGTCTGAGATCCAAGATGGAATTGGATTCTGGACCCTAAATTGGAATTGGATCTGAAGTCTGAGATCCAAAGTAGAATTGGGTTTTGGATCCTAAAATGGATTTTGGTTTTTGAAAGTCCAAATGGGACTTTTGAAGATGGGTTTGGGTTTTGAAAACCCAGATTGAATTTAAAACCTTAGAAGGATTTAGATTTTGAGATTCAGAATCAATCTCAAACCTTGTTTTTGATTTTTGAGATCAGAATATGAATCAGAAACTTCAAAGTTAAATTGAACTTTGAATTTGAATTTTGAATTGATATGGAAATTTGAAATTTGAAAAATGAATCTGAAATTTTAAAGTCAAATTGGACTTTGAAATAGAATTTGAATCTTGAAAATGAGATAGAATTGAATTTGAATCCATAAGTAAGATTTGATCTGAGAAATGAAGAAAAGAATCACTTGGAATTTTGAAAAAAAGGAATTCTGAAATATGATGCAATTCTATCCTAAATGATGAAATGAATTTAAAGAATTTTGAAATTGGCTTTTGAAAATTATATTTCATTCTTTAAATGAATGTAAATAGGATTGATGATATGATACACTCCTGACTATGGTCATTGAATGTATTATATAATAATCATATCTAAACTCAAATGAAGAATAAAATACATTTTGGTGCTTTTATAGAGTTTAAAATGAAATTAATTTTCAATATATCCTGACTATGGTCATTGATATGCGTATTGAATTAATTTTAAATCAAACTCTGATAAAAGAAGGAAATATTTGAAAATATGATGATTTTTGAAGAGGATCCAGTGTGAATCCAGTGTTATTTTATAAAAGATAAAAATACTAAGTCTTGTTTACATCCTGACTAGGGCCATTGATGTAAATCATCAACTTAGGATTAATTTACCTCTTACGAAATGGTGCACGTGCCATTTGTGGTCCCATTTGTGAGATTTTGAGAAATAAAGGCAAAAAGCATGAAAATAAACAATTTATGATATTTACAATGCTCATTCATTCTATCTAAAACAGGAAATGTAAATTCTCATTATACTCTATCTTATTACATTATTTGAATTGAATCTAAAAAATGTCGAGGTTTCTAAGCCATAGAAGAAATTCTGCAAAATAGGAATTAACCTAAGCAAGAGACAAGCATATCACAAGAGATATCATAATAGAAGCTTAAGACAACAAGATGGAATGTATATACCTAAATGACATGCATATCTATACTATTTGATATGACGCAATTACACACATTGAACTGATATGCAAAGGAAAAATGGCATTGTGCATATGCAGCAGGTGTCATATTGATGAAGAAAATGTGGATGTTTGTGTATTATGTGGTGGTAATATGATGCAAGCAATGCCAAATGAGGTGCAATGATAAGAGCACTGGAAGCTACAGGTAAATGGCAATATATATGAGATGCTGTGAAGAAGTAGCTGGAAGTGATTGTGTGCATGTGAGGTGAAAGTGAATGTTGCAGGGAAGTGAGGGGACATATGAGATATAAATACTTCCAACAGTGGTGAGTGACACAAAATTGGTGCCAAAAAGGAAGCGATGAAGAGTAAAATTCTGGCTTGAGATGCTTGGCTTGCACTGCGGAAGATTACATGGCGAGCCTTTGCTTTGAGATGTTTGAACATCAACCTTGGTTTCTGAAAATGTTGCTGGACTGTCATGACTTGAAATTTCATTCCCAGCAATATCTTGAGCAACTGATTGAGCATGTTCATATGGGATTGAGATGCTGATCTCATTACCAGAAATTTGCTTGGTTATGTAGGTTTTATGCTGCAGTGGTGTTGACAGATAATAGGAAAAAGCTTCAGTAGTGTTGTGTAATGGAAAGTTGATGTGGATATGACCTAAGGCGAGGGGCAATGAATGATATTACGCTGAAAAAACATAGGCGAATTATAATACAGATGGATACAGTTAGTGGTGTGGGACAAGAGTGGTTTGAAAAGATGATAGGATGTATATGAATAAATGATAAAGGTCGTGAAAGATACAGGTATTAATGGTGAGGGAACAGGAGGCTGATGGTAGGGAAGTTAGCGGCAATATTGAGGCAGAAGTGAAGGTATGGAGGTACGGGTGATGCCAGGAGCATGAGAGTGAGATGGACACAACATGATAAATGGTGAAGTAGTGCTGTGAAACAGGTGTGTGCACTGGAGTGGAACAGGCACCAGAAGAAGATTATAAGCAGTCATGGGTATAGCCCAAAACCAGCTCTGCATATGGAGATACCCATCGATGACCCAATTGGGGGAACTGAAAGGCCACACTGCTAGAGTTTTCTACCTATCATAAATCCCAGACGGAACAACCGTCGCCTCAGCAGGTGCAGGTGAGACATTGCGCTTCTGGAAGGTGTTTCTGCCTCCACAAGCATCAAAGGTGCTGAAGGAAGAAACCAGCCCATTATCATTGAAATTTTCACATATAAGATAGGAAGGAGTTAAAGTGATTCTCCAAAAAAAAAAAAAAAACAGACTGACTGATATAGCTCATTTGTCGTTGTGAAATATAGTTTTGGACATTCAAATCTGTAGATTAAATAAAACAGGGTATCACAGAAGCAGAGGTTCAAAAAATTGAAAATTTAAAGAACTAAGAGAGAGTATGCAGAAGAATCAAGAGACAGTATAACACTCACTATTCATGTCAATATATACCAACTATTTCAACTTTTGTGGGGGATAAAAGGACTGTAATCACATGCATGTCTACACAGCACATACAAATATTTGCAGTATTTGAACTAAAATGTGGGTAGGTGTATGACAAATTAAAAATTTTAAACATTAAAATCATATTGCCAACTGTTTAAAAGTTGAAGTACATGAATGAAACAAAAAAATGCAAATAAAAAATAACAAAGCAGATAAACCTGATAAAAAAGGAAAGCCTCAAACTAGAATTGCAGGGAATATCAATCCCACTAAAGCACCCATGCTTCTGTTTAACCATTTCTTTAGTATCAAGGATAAAGGTGGAATTCACCAGACCACTGTTGAATAGAGCACACCCAAAAAAATGGCCTTTTACCATCTGTTCCGCCAAGTCCCACACCAACTTCAGTATGATTCGTACTGCGTAAAACAGAGAGTGTTTTGTTGTCTGGAACTAGAATGCTAGAATATGCTTCCATTGGTTTGAGATAATTCCAGTGACATCCAACTAGGCAGCCAATTATGATGTTCACAATTGGCAGCTCTACTCCACAATTGGGAGCAAAGACCTCTGTAATGTCGACATCTGGAGTCAGACAGCTTGAGGTGTTGTTCCTACTGCAGTTTCCTCCACATTCCTTTATGTGTTGTATGGCCATGCAACGCAAGCCAGCACTGTCATTCAATCTTGGCAACTTGTTGGATGTCCGGTTGGCATTGAATATTTCAACAATTAGCAGAATTTCCTTACCGTGAATATGCAAGGAATCAATAGACGAAGTCACAGCATACGAGACTCTTGTTATTAACTACTCGCGTGAATCATCCCTTGATACGGTAGACAGGAGGTCACCTCCCTCCAATGCAATCAACACTTAGTAGCAAATCAACGTGGGGATCATCTGGCTGAGGTGAAGAAATAGATCCTTGAAGAAATTCTCCCACATGCTTCTGCTAGTAGCGAAGATCTTGGCAAGACCATCCAAAATATTATAATTGCAACATAATTCATATTGCTACCAGGTGCTGAGACTTCTCAAATCAAAAGGATTAAAACAATATCCCCTTTATAGATGACGAAATTGGAGAACCGAGAAATCAAATCGTTACACCCAGAGGGCTTGACACATTCCACAGATGTCCCACGACAGAGACATATAGCAATGAATGGTAACGACGATCATAATCTTATCACAAAATATTTTACAGGAAACAACATCTGATTCTTTTGGATGAACACCCATAATATGAGTAGTGAAATCAAATTTGTGGAGAACAGGGACTATTTTCAAATCGCCGAATGGTCCATCCAAACAAATTACAAAGAGATACATGCCATTAAAATGCTGAAATGAGAGACTTACCTTGGATTACAGATATCCCTGCAGCTTATCCCATCAAGATGATTTCCATCATATATTGAATGCCAGATCGATCAATGTGTTTCACCCGACAATGCAAGGGATGTAATGGAGATTTGATGATATGCATTAAAATTGAAGGAATCTGATGTAATGAACATGATATACGCCACAATGATGTATTGTAACAATATTTGAAAAATGGGGAAATAGGAGATAATGCGCAGGGTGGATTGAAAAATAAGGTTGGAATGACGATGTATAGGGTAAAAGATGGATATGCTGGGGCATAGGCCGGAGGCAAATACATGGGGAAGTACATAATAAATTGAAATGCAGTAAATGACAATGAATGAAATCTAACATTAAGACAGAAAATCAGATGTTGAACAGGAAAGGGGATACTGAATAAAGTAAAAATTTAACAGAAATAATAGAAGACAGTAAACCACAATGCTCCCACATTACAAGTCGCAGAGATATAATCTCAGAAGATGGAATCGCCAAAACGAGTGATATTTTCAGAATCGATATTTCTCTGCCGTGATATATGATGTTGTGCACTCATCAAGATCTTCCTAACGTAAGAGATTTGTCTATTCAAACGGGGACAACTCATCGGCTAATGATCCTTAAGTAAGTATCGGTTATGCTGGATGAAGTGTAGTGGCGTTATGGTTTAAGAATAACGAATCCTTCAGAATGCAGCAACACGATTACAAACGATATGAAATGAAAACCGAAACCAACAATGCTAAAAATATAAAAACGACAAGGGACATGTAACCCGGTGAAGGGTAAAAAAAATTTTGTTGCAAATTGTAAATCAGGGCTGCGATAGGCAGACTGATGTTACATCATATTGCTCTAGTAAAATGAAAAGGGAAGATGTTAGAAGGAAGAAATCAGAGAATGTAGAATGTAAAAGAAAAGAAATGTTTGCCGGAAGAGAGAAAATGGTGGTTATTTACCTGAGTTTTGCAGAAACTGTAAAGGAGGGAGGGAAGGAAAGCTTTCCTTCTGCTTCTACTATTAAGGAGGAGGAATTGAGAGGAAAGGTCAGAAAGGAACTCGGGTGGAGGGGTGGATCGTGGATGGGCCGAAGACCCCCCTGCGCCTCCTGTTTTATAACAGGAGGCCGTTACATTTTTTTATAAGGGAGGTTCAAAAAAACTTTTAAAAACTTTGAAAAGTGGTTCTCTTTTAAGGATTTTATGAAAAGATGGCTTTAAGAGAGAAAGTTCTCAAAAACAAGGTTTCTAAATAACTTTCAAAAGAGATTAACTGCATATTTTCTGAATTTTTGGATTTTTCTTCGATTTTCTTATTTTTTTGTTCTTTTCTTGAAATTTTAATATTTTTTGTATTTTTTGAAGACAAAATTCTAAAAACTAAGGAATTTGACTACTTTTTACAAAATTTCAAAAAATTTTACAAAAGAAGAGTTCTTCTAAAAAGTCAGGGTTATTTTGGGGAAATTTCTTCAAAAGAATGGGTTTGGATCCAAGTTTTGAGAAAATGTTCGAGTTTTAAAACTCGAATCATGAAATACAACGCGATGGATCCAAACGGATGCCGGATGGACTGTCCGAGCTATTTAAAAACTATTTTTGATATTTTCTATAATTTTTAATTTAAAAGTTGGACAACGAGACTCAGATTTGGATCTGGACAATGGATCCGGATCTAAAATCAAGTCAGACATATAAAATGAATTTAATTTTAGTAAAACTTGAGAAATGAACTGGAATTTAGATTTAAAAGTGACTCAATTGCTCAGAAAATGATATCAGGGGCAAAAAGGGAATATTTAAAAGATTTTGAAAAATTTGGGGTGTTTACAGATGCCCCTCTTTGCTACTAAGCCGATTGAAAGCCGAGCTTAGTGGCAAAGAAAACACTTCAAATTTTGAAAAATGCCCCAGTCAGCAGATCTGAACTGGGTGTGGAAGAATTTATTTGAAAGACATGGCTTCTCAAGCTTAATATCTTATCCTGAATGGCTTTTGGGGAGACGAAATCCTTGAAAATGATATGACTGCATAACAGAAATGAGGAAATTGTGATGGGACTTTGGGTGAAGATCCCGAAGTGATGAAAGATAAGAATTTAGATCAAGTCTCGTGGGTGAGACAAGATCAATTTTTGAAATGACTCAGGTTTAGCCCTTAACCTGGATGGGACTAAGATATCTCAAGATAACCTGAGTGGGGAAAGGAATATATGAGGACCTTGATGGGACATTTTTGCGAAAATGCCTCATGAGATGAAGCTCAAGTAGGATCCTGTCCTAGATGGATATACAAAGCACGAATTCCTCGATTGGAAGAACCATGATGGGACTGGAAGAAAACATCTCGTCAAAACGAAGAAACTCATCAGAACGAGACTCAGGTTTAACCCCAAACCTGAAAAAAAAGATACCTCGATGGGCGAGGTTCAGGCTTAACCCTTATCCTGAAAGGGACGACCAAATGGAATCCTCGAGTGAAGAAACCATTATGGGACATTCGGAGTTTGGACGAACAAATCCGAAGGGGTTCGCGAGAAGAAGAAAATGAGGTTCCCTAAAGCCTGAAAAAGGGATGTTTTTGGGCGTCTCATTGCCGAGACTGAAATAGCTTTTGAATTTAATGAACTTTCGCAGAAAGTACAGGTTTTGACCCTTAACCTGAGTGGGAACAACCATACGGATTTCTCGAAACCGTGATGGGACAGGAGAGATATTTCAACTGAATGGGGTAACTCTTCTGGAAGATATAAACAACGCTAGGTTGCCCCAAAATGGATATTGAATATTTATTTCATTCTTAGAATATCTAGAAAATTTTGCCAATAAGATAAATTTATAGTTGATTTTAACGCTTGAAAATGTGCACATGTGTGCAAAGATATTCCCTCTTTTACCCAGAGTATTTCCCCCAACGAGGTTAACCTCTCGGTTTTAAGAGTCAAATTCAAAATTTTAGCGTTAATGACTTTCTTCAAGGAAGCTATCTATTTCCTTGATATGAGAAGAGAAGAAATATTCTCAATTTCATAAAAGCAAGTAGTGAAAAGACATTGATAAAAGAATTTTGCATGAGAAAAGACGACTTCTGGCAATTTTGGCAGTTTGATATCTGGGTGTTTTCCCATGATGATCTTCTTGCACTCTTTTTGAGTCATTGGGCTTTTCGGGCTTTTTACATCATCCTTCATTTTAGAGATGTCCTGACTTTTCTCTCTTTTTCGGGGAAGGGTACGTCACAAACTCCTTCATCTTGGAGATGTTCCGATCTTTCATTTATTTCAGGAATTACATTAATGTCATTGGCTCAAAAAGGTCTTTTAGATGATAGCAGAAATCAAATATCTTTTAGGGTTTGTCGGTAGGTTCATCACACTCGCCTTCATCTTGACGGTGATCTGAACTTTCCCTAAAAGGATCCTTCACAAACTCCTTCATCTCGAAGATGATCCAAATCCTCTTTAGCCCCGGGGTTCTGCTCGCATATTCGTCTTCATCTTGACGACAATTGAGAGATCCCTTTTACAGATATTCGATTGCATCTTTAAAATGAGGAGACATGGATTGAGTGGATTCTTTTTATCGCTTAGGATATTTCCACTACCTAATTGCCAGAAAGCTGTCTTTAAACATGCGCCATAGCTATGATCAATATCAATTCGCTTCCGGCTTTTCAACGTCATTGAATTTTTCTTTCGCTAATCATGCCGAGGATATTTCTCTCATCCTTTTGGTTGATCAACAGGGAAAAGATTTGAATTTTATCCCCTTTTTTCGCAAAAAGTTTTACCTTTTTGGAAAGGATATTAGAGGTAATCTGAGGTGATTCCTTTATACATTAAGAATATTTAGAATCAACAAATGCTTTTAGCAAATTGGCAAAGTTTTCATGAATTATGTGTGAAATATTCACTCGATATATATTTTGATGCGACCTTGAGTTGAATCTATGATTTTGGACATTCTGACCAGTAAAACTAGGACCTTTCATTTAACGACCAGCGAAGTAGCTGGAACTTTTCATTTAACGACCAGAAAAAAAACTGGGACCTTTCATTTAACGACCAACGAAGGAGCTAGAACCTTTTATTTAACGACCAACGAAGTAGCTGGGACATTTTATTTAACGACCAGCAAAGTAGCTGGGACATTTCATTTAACGACCAGCGAAATAGCTGGGACATTTCATTTAAATACCAGCAAAGTAGCTCGGACATTTCATTTAACGAACAGCGAAGTAGCTAGGACATTTCATTTAACGACCAGCGAAGTAGCTGGGACATTTCATTTAACGACCAGCGAAGTAGCTGGGACATTTCATTTAACGACCAACGAAGTAGCTGGGACATTTCATTTAACGACCAACGAAGTAGCTGGGACATTTCATTTAACGACCAACGAAGTAGGTGGGACATTTCATTTAACGACCAGCGAAGTAGCTGGGACATTTCATTTAACGACCAGCGAAGTAGCTGGGACATTTCATTTAACGACCAACGAAGTAGTTGGGACATTTCATTTAACGACCTTTGATTTAATGATTTGATCTAAGATTGAGACTTTCTGAGAGACAAACAACACGAGGACTGAGTCTTGTGACTGAACTTGATCTTTAGATTTGAAATTTTTGAGAAGTAACCCTGTGCAAGGACTGGGTTTTCCAACTGAGAGTCGGGAAGGAGACCAGCATTCTTAAGGTATTTAGAGATCGAAGCAGGAATGATTGCCGGGATTTCAGGATCATCCCTTATCCTGAAGGGGAAATAGAATAGACATTTGATGAGAATTTAGGAAAAAGTGATTCAGGTTTTATCCCTTAACCTGAAGGGGAAATAGAAGATTTGGTGAGGAGATCAATTGAGACTGGAATTTAGAAGGGATATGACAAGATTTAGAATTTATGATCAATGATTTAGATGGACCAGGTTTGCGGTCCAATTTTCAGGATTAACCCCTTATCCTGAACGAGGAAGAATAATATTTGAGAAGATAGAAGGAGATAGAATTTGATTTAAAGATTGATAAAAAATGGAGAAAAATTTAAGGAAATTGATTTATTTTGTAAAAAGAATTCTCATAAGCAGCATTGTTGCTCCTATGAGTGATTTCAGGATTATCCCTTATCCTGAAAAGGGGAAAAGAATAAAATTTATAAAAAGTTGGGGAAAAATCAAATAAATTTATGAAAATTTTGTTTTTTGAAAAAAATTCTCACAGGTAGCCTTGTTGCTTCTGTGAGGGGGTCTCAGGATTATCCCTTATCCTGAATGGGAAAAAAAATAGAATTTTAAGAAAATTTAAGGAAGAGAAATTGATATAAATCTAGAAAATCAATAAAGATTGGCAAAACTTGTATTTACAAAAGAATCCTCATAGGTAGCGTTATTGCTCCTACGAGGGGTCTCAGGATTATCCCTTATCCTGAATGGGAACACCTCGGACAACGAGGGTCAGGTTTATCCCTTAACCTGAGAAAGAAGAAGAAGATTTAGAAAATACTTCATGGGAAAGAGGCATCAGGTTTATCCCTTAACCTGAAAGGGAAATGGATTTGATAAAATTTAATAGAATTGAGGAAAATTTTGATAAAACTTGATAAAAACTTGATAAAATTGATGTAAACTTGATAAAAATATGAATAAAATGAATGAAACTGATAAAGATATTAAAATTAATTGAAGATTTATAAGATTTGAGAAAAAGAAGTTTTTCTGATCCTGCCTGCATATGGGATCTTGAAAATGTTTATTTAAAAGATAAGTGAGAAATCATTTTGGGGGAAGAAAATCTACCACAAGAAGAATGATCAGCGCGAGATCTGATCCTTTAAATCAAACATGAGAGATCATCATGAGGGTCAATTTTTTGAAGGCAATGGTTTGAAAACCTATTTTTGAAGAAGAAGATCAACAATAGATCTGATTTCTAAAAATAACAATTCGAAATTGATAATAAGATCAATACAAGGGTTGATCTTTGAATATAATGTTTTAAAACCAATCTTGGAAGATAAGACCAACACAGGGGTTGATCTTTGAATATAATGATTTAAAATCAACACAAGGGTTGATCTTTGAATGATTCGAAACCCATTTTGGAAGATAAGACCAACACAAGGGTTGATCTTTGAATATAAAGTTTTGAAATCCATTTTGGAAGATAAGACCAACACAAGGGTTGATCTTTAAATATAAAGATTTGAAATCCATTTTAGAAGATAAGACCAACACAGGGGTTGATCTTTGAATATAATGTTTCGAAACCGATCTTGGAAGATAGGATCAACACGAGTTTTGAATTTTTAATGCAATGGTTCAAACACTTATTTTTGAAAATATGATCAACACGAGGGTTGATTTTTTGACAAAGGTTGGACCAAAGAATATTTGAACTCTTTGGTCATAACGAAGACTTTTTTTTTTTTTAAATTTCATGATTTTTGAAAAAGCCTTCATAGGTAATATCATTTCTCTCATGAATGATGTCAGGATTGTCCTGCATTCTGAAAAGAACAGGAATTTAAATGCCCCAGTATGGCAAAGGAAAAAATAGAAGTATTGGATATAAAAGATATATAAAGAAAATTGACATTTCATTAATAAGCAAAAGGTCTGATAACAAAACTAAATATTTACAAGAATTTTAAAAGGAAATGATTCAAAAAGACTGGGCTGAGTTGCCCCTACAAGATGACTTAACAAAAGAAAATGACAGTGTAGAAGAACTTGGGCATCCTCAATTCTTGGAGTGATCTGGAAATGGTTTTGTCAGGACTGCTGGGCGCTCTTCTCCCTCGTCCTCGATCAGCTCACTTCTGTCAATGCAGTCTTGTATCATGTGCTTGAGCACGAAGCAGTGATCTGTGTCGTGCCCCATTGCCCTATGGTACTTGCAAAATTGGTCCTTGAATTTTCCTAACATTATGGGAGGATCCGCTATTTTAGGGAGTTTAATCATCCCATGCTTTAAAAGGTAATCCATAATCACTTCTATACTTTGTGCTAACGGAGTGAAGACTCGATCTTTCTCCCACTTGATATACTTGGGCTTCTCTTGAAGATCACCCTTTTGCTGAAGGCCAATTGGAAGCAGTTTGTCATTGTTCTTATAGGCTCTCTCCTTCTGCCCCTTGCTCTGATCTATTCTCGGGCCACTGCCACTTTGTTTTTGTTTCCTTTGCTGCTAATGCCAAGATTATTGTAGGAGGCATCAACTGAATGAACGAACTGCGCCTTCTTCTTCTGGTCTTGGATATTCTTGACCACAGGCGTGCCTTCATAAAGTTCGCTTTCTATTCCTGCTTCGAGCCATTCAGCTCGCTCAATCAACTTGATGAAGGATTTCGCCGGGGACGTGGCAATGAGGCTCCTTATGGGCTGAGAGAAATTGTTGAGGATTACCTGCAATGCGTGCTACTCTGGAATGGGTACCTTCATCTTATTGCAGGTGCTTCTCCACCTGTGAATGAAATCTCCTGCTCTTTCAGTTTCGCCTTGCTTCAGGTTGTAAAGATGATTTAATGTGGGTGAGGCTTCAGTGTTGAATAAGAAGCGCTCGATGAACAAATTTACTACCTTATCGAACTCTCGTAGTTCGATAGGATTGATGTGGTCAGCATACCACCTGGCTGCTACACCCTCTAGACTGCGGGGAAAACAGATGAACAGAGCCCTGTTATCTTTTCTGAAACGGTTGCATTCTGCATAAAAGGTGGCTAAGTGGGCCTTAGGGTTGCCAGTCTCGTCAAATTTGAGAAACTTGCGAGGAAGATTCTCCAGGTTATCGTCCTCATCTAGTCCATCATAAAAATCCTTGCAAGTGTAAGTCTGCTTGCCCTTACCCTTGGCTTGAATGTCCTTGATTGCTCGATTCATCTTCTTCATCTGCTTGCTCATCAGGTCTTCTGCTGGAGCCCCAAACTTGGGCTTGTTGACGGATTCAGGCTCTTCTGCAACTATCTTTACGGACTGCCTCAGAGGATTCTGCTTGTAGACAATCTGCTCTTCCTCTTCTGATTCTTCCTCGACTAACTCTGATTCCTCAAAAGCAGTTTCTGGCTATACCTTCTTTTTGAAGATTCTGACTTGCTTCTTTACAGGCTTCTTCCTCAGCTTGCTTTTAGGAACTGCCTCTCTCAGCTTGGCCTCGGCTTGCTCTGACATCATTCTTGCCATCATCTTTTGGAACATATCATACATAGCGGGGTCGATGTCATCTTTCTTGTTCTGACCCTGTCCCCTGACTGATTTAGGAGAGTTCATCTCTTCCGCCTCACTGTCGCTGAGTTGAGGAACTGTTTCTTTTCTGTAAACACCCCAAATTTTCATCCTTATCCAGTGCTTACATTTCTTGTGTCATTGCATATCACTGCATGAATTCAGCATACCATTTCATCGCATTGCATGGCATTACATGTCATTACATCTCATTTTCGAGATCCAGTACTCTTGTTTTTAAAATATTTAATCCAGATTTGAGTTTTTAAAACTTTTCTTTCAAAATCAATTTTAAAACCTGGGTTTTTAATCAACACTATGTCATTTGCCAACCCCCAGGATCTTATATTTTGAAGTATTTTCTCAGAAAACAATCTGGATTCATTTCAAACTCAATTTCAATTCTCAGATGAAACCCATTTAGGTGGTGTCACTTTTGGATTTCTTCATTTATCAAAAATCTCAAAAATTTTAGAGTCCTAATTGGATCAGGACTCTTTTTCCAGAGTCCTAGTCGGATCAAAACTCTACTTTTCACTACCTTTTTACTTGTTTTCGGAGAAAACCTTTCAAAATCTTCTGTTGTGGCCAAAATTTCAGAGTCCTAGTTGGATCAGGACTCTTCTTCAAGAGTCCAGTCGGATCAGGACTCTTCTTCAGAGTTTTAATCGGATTAGAACTCTAATCTTTTACTGCTATTTTATCTATTTTCAATCAAATCTTTCAAAATGAGTCAGAAACTTAGAGTTTAAGTCAAAACAGGTCTCTGTTCAGAGAGTCCTAGTTGGATCAGGACTCTGATCCTGATTTCAATTTTGAGGGAATCTTTCAGAAATCTTTCAATCTACCAAAACTATTACACTTTTATCAAAGAATTTTAAAATTCTGAGGTTTTATCTCAGAGTCCTGATCAAATCAGGACTCTACCCCAGAGTCCTGATCAAAGTAGGACTCTATCCAAAATTGATTTTCATACTTCATTTTCACTGGTTTTCAAAAGCTTGGCTTAAATTTCATCCTTTTCTTACCAGAAAACCAAAACTTCTTAGAATTCTGATCGAATCAGGACTCTTCCTCAGAGTCCTAATCAAATGAGAACTCTGAACCAAAACTTCGATTTTATCCTGTTTTTAACTGTGTTTCAAGATTCTCTCATTTGTTTTCTCAGAAAATCCAAAAATCTGAGACTGCTAGTTCAATCATGACTCTGTCCTCAGAGTCTCAGTTGAATCAGAATTCTGTTTTATTCCAGTATTCGTTATTATTTTTACTGTTTTGACAAGTTCTTTCATTTGTTTTTCAGAAAATACCAAAAAAAAAAAAAATCTAGAGTTTTAATTCGATCAGGACTCTGTCCCGGAATCCTAGTCCAGTCAGGAGTCTGTTTTGAAGTCTGTTTTTATTCCATTTTCATTTATTTCCATTTTTTTTCAAAATTTAGGTCATTTTACAGAGTCCAGTTAGTTCAGGACTCTATTTTAGAGTTCGGTCGAGTTAGGAGTCTAACCCTGACTGTGTTTTCTGACTTATTTCATCATTTCTTGATAAAATCTTTTGAAAATTCTTTCATTTGGCTTTTAAAAATCTAAAATCTCAGAGTCCTAAGAGTTCAGGACTCTAACCCGGAGTTCCAGCTCGCTTGAGACCCTATTTTCAAAAACCTTGAATTTCAAATATTGATTTTAACCCCTTTTCAAAGCCATTTTCAGTGTTTATTTCAAAATTTTCAAAATCCGATGTGGGCCCACTCAGTTGGCACCATATCCAGAGGAGTTCTAACTCAGTTAGGATCCTATGCCATTTCAAAAATTTCAATTTCAAAGTTTGCTTTTGAAAAGCTTTTGAAAAGCTTCTGAAAACCCCTTTAATTTCAAGTTTTAAAATCATCTTTTTTGTAAAAACTCAAGTAGGGCCCACTCGAGGTGGCGCCATATTCGAGTAAGTCAGGGCTAGACTAGGGTTAGTCGGTGTCTTGGTTAGTGTTGGAGGTTTAGAAGAGTCAAAACCCTTTTGAAAAAAAATCATTTTGAAAGTTAGTTTTTAAAACTAGTGTTTTTAAAGGTTTTTAAAAGATGTTTTAAAAACCCAAATGTGAAAAATGCCAAGTGGCATCACATTTGGGGATTTTCTAGGATAGTCTAGGGGTTAATTAGGCATTAGAGTAGATAATCTAGGCTAGGGGTAGGATAGTCTTTTCACCCCAAAATCGCCCCCCCCCCCCCTTTAGAGTCCAATTTTCTTAAAAAACTTGATTTTTAAAAACTTAAAAAAATCTTTATAAAAGGGAGCATAGGGGGGGGGACGATTTTTAGGATTCATCCTTGAGGTTTCTTGGAGCTTCTCTCTCCTCTCCAGCCCTTCCTCCATTGCTGCAACTCCAAGGTAAATTTTCTCCACCTTTTCTTATTTTATTTAATGCTTTTTAATGATTTAAACATAGATCTAGGCTTGGACACCCCTCCTTATGAAGATCCAACCATGGTTTCACCTCAAGAACCATCAAGAACGGTCCAAGAAGGTGATCTAGCCCTGTTTTGTGTGTTTTACAGGGATTTTAATCCATTAGAATTGATTTTAGCATTAGTCTTTACATTATTAACCAATAAAATACATGATTTACCCTTTTAATGGGTTAAATCTATGTTTTAAAGGTAATATTGAATTCCAGCCATTAATTCCCTGATTTTATTTTATTTTCATGGTTTATTCATGTTTGTTTTACGTTGTATAGCATAGAAATAATTTTTATTTACTGTTTTATGGTTTTTTTTATTATTTTACATTAATTAATGCATGGTTTTTAAGTTTCTTAAGATTTCTGTGTGTTTTATGTTTAGAACAGTAAAGATAATGTTATTTTGGATTAAAATACTTGTTGTTTATTTCTAATTTTTTTATATGTGATGCATGCATATGTGATTGAACTACTGTAAAAAAATCAGAGGTTTTGGACCTCGGAAACCCTGTCAAAAAAATCAGACATCAAATCGGGTTTTTAAAGCTTTAAAATCGTGGTTAAAATCAAGAAGGTAACTTGCTGTTATGATATTTATCTCATCCTATATTCGATTTTAGATATGTAAAGTACCATAGATTCACATTGATTAGATCTATCTAGTGCGAAATTTTCAGAATTTTTTATTACTGTTTAGTATTTTTCCTCTGTCAGAGACTCTGATTTTCAATTTAAAACTCGTTAGGGTTTACCAAAACCCTAATCAGACTTGTGTTGGTCATAAATCCCAAACCACAGATCCGATTCATGATCTATAAAAATTGAGTATTGTTATTTTTCTGTCTAATGTTTACTACTAAAATTTCAGAGATTTTGTTTTAGGTTTACTATTTATGTATGTATTTTCAATCTGAAATAGCCGTTTTAATCCCTGTTAAATGTGTTATATCTTAGTTCAGTTTGCCGGAAGGGTTTCTCCCTAACCAGAGATGCTTTTTCCGATATGTAAATTGGGAAATCTCTTTTTTCCTTCCTAGTTTATCTCTGTAAAATTTCATAGATTTTCATGGAGGTTTGACCCCTGGTTCGGGTCCTAAACTGAAATTGGTTGGTGAACTAGGTCAAAAAGAGCATATTTTTAGGGTTTGATGCTATTTTTGGATTAATTTAATGCCAAAAAAATATTTTTATAATTCTAATTTGATATTAGGGTTATAACAAGTGCAGGTATAAAATTTGATGAATTTTGGAATCCGATTGATGGCTGAATTAACCAAGTTGCAAAACAGGGTCCCTGAAAGATCCAAAAACATTGTTAAAATCACAGTTTTTGTGATATTATTGGATTTTTGTGCATAAGAATGTACTTTTAGGGTTTAGTTATGTTTTAAATCATATTAGGGTGTTTAATATTTAATTTTGTGGTAATTTGATTTCATTTAGATTTTAAAACCAAAGTTTTTACCAAAATCTATTTCAGAAAACCCTGATTTCAAGGCCATAGTCTTGCTATCAGGGGCAATTTGGTCATTTGACCTAAATTTCGAAATCCCTAACCCTAATTTTCATATTTTAATCATGTCCTTTCATATTTAGATTAGTTATTTTCATTTGAACTTCAAAACTTGCATTTTACCAAATATCTTTCTGAAAACCCTAATCTCAAGGCCATAGTCTTGTTATTAGGGGTATTTTGGTCATTTGGACCCCAATTTCAAAATTTCATATCTTATATTCATGTTTATTCAAGTTTAATTCATATTTTTATAATTTTGATTTAAGGGAATCAAGGAAAAGGCTTATATCTAGCAAAATCCAGCAATTTCCAGATATTGCTGGATAAATCTAGAAAAGCCCACATATATTCACTAACCTAACTTTCTAGTTTTGCAGGTACATTGAAGACTTTATTTTTCATGTATTTAAATTTCAATAGTGATGTAAATTAAATTAAATTTGGAATAAGAATTTACATTTCCTACTTAGCTTAGGCTGCATTGCATATAGTTTATTTTCTTTTTAATAATGTTAATGTGTGATGGATGATGATTCATGCATATTCAAACTCACCATGGTCTACACGAATGGCACATGCACTAGCTTTTATGAAGTTTATAAACTTGGTGGAATTCGTATTTATGGCCATAGTCAGAATATGAAGGATATCTAGATTTATAATCTTCACATTAGCCACATTCAGCCTACACTATTAGGCTAACTTCAAAATGCACTGCATTTCTTAAAAATACAAAAAAGTATTTCTCAATTCCTCAAAATCATATTCATTCATTTCATGTATTTCCCAATTCCAATTCAAATTCCAAGTCAAAGAAATCAAATTCTTCAAAATTTCCTAAGTCTTATTCAAAATCGATTTTCTCAAAGTATGGATTTGCCAATGACATTTCAAGTATTTCCCAAGTTTCAAATTCGATTTTCTAAGTTAGATTTTCAATTTCAAAGTCTGAATTCAAAGAAATCAAGTTTTCCAGAGTTAGTTCACATTTCTCAAAATCAATTTTCTCAAAATCAATTTTCACAAAAACCTCTAGATTCTGCAAAAAATCGATTTTTACTTTCTCAGAAGCACATTTCAAATCCCAATTCACGATTTCCCATGTGATGTCTATTCTAAGTACTTCAGTTATTCAAAGCAAACATCATGTTTTCAAATATGCATTTTCAGAAACTCATAGCACATGCCTGATTCTTTGTGCATTTAGGAATTAGAATGTGATTTAGACAAGTTGAATAGAGCAGAGTATAAGATTGATCCTTGGTTTGATTACCCCTGTTAAAGGTGGCAGGAACGGTCGAACCTCGTACCGACTGGCGAGTCCCATCCTACGAAATTTTCCCGCATTTTAAAACGGAGGAGAGTTATTTTCAAAAACTTTTTCAAAGGTCAGTTTGACTCGCAAAAGTAAAAATTTTGCGATGATAACAGGTTTGGCGACCGTGATGGGACCTGTCTTCGCCTGATCAATTTAATTCTCTACTTAGTTCAAGTTGTCAAAATCAATTTCCATGGAATGTCAGCTTTTAATTTATGCTATCATGTGAACCTAGGAGCCTAGACTTGAACCCAGCTGATATGGATTGCATATAGACTAAGTATGGTTTGGTAGGACCATATTGAGGAGGAAATTATTCATGCTCACATAGACTTAGGTCTAATACAACACTCCTCAATCTAGGTTTGATTGAAAATAATGTTTGCTTCTTCAAAAATTTTCAAAATCTCTATCTCTTTAGGACTTAGAGCCTTCTATTTGCTTGCATGTGCTCATATTTTTTCAAAAAACCACCCCACCTACATTGCCCCGGTCTTCACGTTGCTGGGCTCTCTTCCAAAACCATAGTTCGGGACAGAGCCTCACAACTGGGCCACCTGTTTGGGTGAAAACCCCCCTGCCACGTACCAAGGGCCATAGTCCAACGTATATCGGTAGGTGCTCAAGGATGTTGGAAAACTTGAACCTAGAACCGGAGAAATTGATTTTATGCCACGTACATCGAGCCTTGGCTTGAGTATATAGGCATAGCATGATTGGACACAGTTGATCTGAACTTTAGAGTTAGGATTAAGGTCCTACAGCTATTTCAAAATTTGTGCATCTAGAGTCAGCTTTTAGGGAATGCTGTATGTGCATACTTGTTTATGCAGAATGTGATTGAATGTGTTATTTTCTTTTTATATTTTCCCAATTTTCTAAAATACTGGACGATTTTCTCAAAATTCCCCAATCTATGTCCATGTACTGTCCATGTTTTAAACCCTGGACGGTTTTCAAATATCCCATTTTATGAAATACTTCTTTATATATCTCAATAAACCCAGGACAATTTTCCAAATTTCCCTTAATTTTCTTCAAAACTCCAGGTGATTTTCCATCCTCACTTTCTTCTGGATCTCGAATTCCTACTTCATTTTATCCTTCCTACAATTCTCTTTCAAAATTTCTGTATTTTCCCAAGTCTTATTCCAAATTTTCCATGTTTTCCAGTCTATTCTGATGGCATCCAGTCAACTCGATTCAGTCTTTCCTGAAGGTCACATCACCTACGAGGTGCGACAACGTCTTCCAGAGCATCGAGTCCTCAGCACCGGATCCTTCTTTCCCCAGTGGTATTATTCATGGTTCAAGAACTTCTCTCGTATGTTTTCGGACCACTTGGACAATTGTGGGTTAGAACTGGCATCCGCAGTGGGAAAGCAGACAGTCAACGGCAATTTGATCCATGCACTAGCAGAGCGATGGAATCCGAGCACTTCTACCTTCTGGTTCCCGTGGGGCGAGATGACGGTACTGATGGATGAATTTTCAGAAATCATGGGATTGCCCGAGCGAGCCGGTCAGCCTGTAGATCCATTAGAAAAGCAATTTTTGATTAATGTCAAGGGCCTGGACCTTAAAGATGCCTTAGCTCGCATGACGGGATGCAAGTCTTGGCCTTTGATCGAAGAGGATGGAAACGAATATGTGGACCTGCTCAAGATCTACAAACAGTATGGAACATTTGCGGAAGTCAGCTCCTTATCTCGAACAGCTCGAGAGAGAATTCAGCATGCAATGGTCTTATGTACCGTGGGACTCGCTCTCTTTCCAGATGGACGAAATTACATGGATATCAGAACAGTTCAGCTTCTGCGAAGATGGGGAAGTCGACAGACCAGCCGCCTCTTCATAGCCATGGCCGCACTCGCCTTTCTATACCAAGGGTTGACTCGTTTCGCACTCGGAGAGTCGATCCTAGTCGAAGGGTGCACCTATGCCTTGCAGTCTTGGTTCCTCCGGCATGTGCCAGCCCGAGCCAGTTCATTCAGATACAATGGAGAAAAGCTTTTGCCAGTTGCGCGATACCGGTTCTTGATCGACAACCTTCAGGAGGAAGAAGTCGTATTGGATTACTTTGATCGTCAGGAATCACCTCCCAGATATACTTACGCTTATGGCAAGCGGTTCAGGCTACTTGGCCCCTTCTTCTGCGCATACTATCATCCAGAGCGGTGTGTCAGGCAGTTCTCTCAGAGGCAGAGGCGCGTAGAGATCCATCCCTTAGCAGGGGTTCTGCCAGAATTCGACCTCGCATCAGATTAGTGGTCCGGAGCATACCATTCTGCCAGACATGGCTGGGATTCCTTTGTCAATCTTACTATTTTTCCTGGCCCTTGTGTGTCTTCTGATTATCCAGAGTGGTGGAAAATTGTCTATCCCCCTCCCCTCTGTCAAGTGTATTATTGATAAAATCATGTTTTTCCCTCAATAAAATTCCTTTATTTTACATCTCATCTTGGTTTGACGACCTCGCCTAGGTAACAAGGCATATTTCCAGTTGTCTATTTTGCAAAGAATAAATAGCGCAATTGTCGTAATTCCAGCGACGACTCAATCCCTAGTAATGGGATATTATTTCAATTGTTTACCAAAATTCTCAACAAATATTTTTCTCCAACCAAATTTCCTTCAAAAGCCTAACCATCAGTTCTACCTTGCAGAGAGCATCGGCAACATCTAAAAAAATACTCGTGATACTCGATGGTTCATACAAGATCCGGAAAGAAAACCTTATCAGTTGAAGGCATTGCATACTCAGCCGCTTCGGAAGAGGAAATGGACTCCCCCCGATCAACTAAAAATCAGGGACAGCAGGTTGAGGATGACATTGATCCTCAAATGTATGTTATGTTCAAGAAAATGATGACCAGGATGCTGGCAGAGCAAGCTGAAGCCAGCACTGAGCAGAAGGATAAGGGTCATGCCCCCAAGAATGTGAAAAGTATCAAAAGGCAGAATCGCCATGAGGAAGTATCTGATGAGACAGAATCAGCTGACGACATTGACAAGGAATATGAAACTAAGCATGAATTCAAAAGGTCGACTTAGGGGCAGGGGTCGGCTTACAAATCCAAAAATCAGTCTGTTGATGACCCTACTCAGTTGCAACTAAAAGATATGATGAAAATGGTCAAAGATCTGCAGGCCCGCGACAAGGGCAAGAAAGTCTTCACCAGCGAAGACTTCTATGATGGCTTGGATGGGGACGACAATCTGGATAATCTCCCCAGAAAATTTATCAAGTTTGATGGTTTTGGCGACCCTAAGGCTCATCTCGCCATGTTCTTCGCTGAATGCTCTAGATTCAAGCGAGATAATCGGGCACTCTTCCTTTGTTTCCCTCGCAGTCTGGAGGAAACAACAGCCAAGTGGTATTCAGAGCATGTCAACCCAATTGAGCTGAAAGAATTCGATAAGGTGGTGAACATGTTCATCGAGCGATTCCTCTTTAATGTCGAGGCACTCCCGATCCTCAGTCATCTCTGCGGCCTAAAACAGAGAGAAAATGAAAAAGCTAGAGACTTCATCCATCGCTGGAGGTCGGCTTGTAATAAAATGAGAGATCCCATATCAGAGGGGAACGCTTTGTCCCTAATTCTGAGTAACTTCTCACAACCGCTGAAAGGCCTCATCTCCACCTCACCGTCCAAAACCTTTATCGAATTAACAGAGCGAGCCGAGTGGCTCGAGTTGAGTATGGAGAATGGCTTCTATGAAGGTTTCACTTTCACCAAGAACAGCGGCCAGAACGAGTCAAAGAAGAAGACTCATTTCACTAATTCTGTCAGTAATAATAAATGGAATCATCGCAAGGGACAGAATAGAGACTTCTGTTATGGGGCAGGAGGTTCAAACAGGAATGATCAGAAAGGGAAGCCAATCCCGCAATTCAGCAAGCCGCTAGAGCAGGGACCAAAACCCCGAGAGAAAGTAAAGCATGGAAGATGGAGCTATGACAGGAAATTCACTCCATTAGATCAATCACTCGAGATTGTGCTCGAGTACATGTTGACCAAGGAGATGGTCAAGTTGCCAAGGCTGGCCGATCCTCCTGTTCCTATGGGAAAATTCAAAGACCAATTCTGCAAGTTCCACAGAACAGTGGGGCACAATACCGAGAATTGCTTCATTCTCAAGAACATAGTTCAAGATCTTATTGACAAGAATCTTCTGATAGAAGGTGCCGAAGACGAGAATATAGATATTTTGAAAGAGCCATTTCCTCGTCATTCTACAGTAGTCATCACCGAACAGTCGTTTCAACCACAAGAGCATATCAGGCCGTGCTCTGAAAAGGATATGCAAGCTCAGCATCGGGTCCTGGTATTGCAGTAGGCTCAATCCAAGGCTCAGAAGATGGATCTCATCTCAGCCTTTGGCAATATGAAAGTGTCTGACAAGCCCACTGGGGTATCTCCTGAGGTAGCCAGAAGAATGCCATGGCTCCCTAAACATTTCGTTAAGTCCACCCCCAAGAAAAGTGAGACATCTGCGCCAAAGCCAATCACAGCATTATCCAATGTTTCAATTTTGGATTTAACCCAGGCCTCTGCCAAGCATCAGCAGGTGTTGAGCGATCTATTGCAGAAAATCAAGGTGAAACCGAGCATAACTCCAGAAGACATGGCCCACATAGTCAATCAGGCCATGACTAATGCTCCAGTTACTTTCTCCGATGAGGATCTCCCTAAACCTCATGTGTTCCATAACAACGCTCTGTATGTTGTGGTTCGAACCAGAGGGATGACAGTTCCTCACGTGCTGATAGATGGAGGCAGCAGCCTCAATATATGCCCGGAAATGACCGCCAAAGCTTTGGGCATAAAAGAAGAATAGTACATCCCGGATCCAATCACCATTTATGGGTTCGACAATCATGGCCAAACAGCGAAAGGAAAAATCTTCCTGGAAATCTTTATTGACTACTCGGTCCATTCAATACTCTTTCACGTGGTCAATGTGCCGCCCACCTATAATCTGCTTCTCGGGAGACCATGGATCCACAACACAAACGCAGTACCATCTACTCTGCATCAGTGCATCAAGTGGTCAAAAGGTGGTATGATCACGACAGTCTTGGGCGAGGATCCGGAGAAGAGACTGGCACAGCCCATGATTCCCAGACCCTCTTTCACTACTGATATCCCTAGCATTAGAGGGATTGAAGAGGCCAGCCTTGAAGAGAATTCAGGAATAATACAGATGATAGAGCAACCCGAGCATACAGTGGCTGCGACCTGATGGGGAGGCCCACAGTTCTTCAAGATTGGAGGACGAATTGACTACAGCACACTTAAGGGTCACCCTCTATTCTCCCAATTTATGAAGGCTAAAAAGGGATTTGATTTACTAGTAAAGCACGACTACCAACCTTTCCAAGGTTTAGGCAAAAATGAAGATGGTCGTCTTGAACCAGTGATTCCTCAGCATTGCCATAAGAGGGCCGGATTGGGCTTTAATGGCCGAAAATCTCAGAAAGGCACTGTTTTCATTAAGGGAACGCATTAGAAGAATTCATTTGTCTTTCCTTTTCTATTCTTTTGTCGGGATGATGTCCCATTTCATTTTCATCATTGTCATTTTGATCAATTCTATCTTTCAATAAAGTTGCAAGTTTCCTTTATCTATCTGGATGCCATTTGTCTCTTTACTTCTCATTATCAAATCTTTGCAAAATTGTCATTACTTTGATCTCTTATTTTTCCAATTATCTTCTCAATAAAAGCAATTTGTTTTATGATGAGCGATTTCCCTGAATCAATTTACTCTCCAATTTTCAGAATGTCTTCCCGATCTATCAAGAAGCTCGTCTTTAATCTAAATATCTGTTCAAAGTCAACAGTAATTCATCAAGTCAAAATAAGAACAAAATGCAGACAGACTTCAAAGCAGTCAAAAGAGTCCGTAGAGTTTGATTCAGCTCTTCAAGAATTACCAGAATTTGCATCAGTTCAGAAACAAGACGAGCCATCATCTTTAGTTCAGGATCCGACTGAGGACATCAATATCGGATCAGAAGATGATCCTAGAATTCTCAAGATTGGCAGCGGTTTGAGTCCCGGAGAGAAAGAAAGGCTCACTAATTTTCTCAAGCAGCATAAAGAAGTATTCGCATGGACTTATGAGGATATGCCAGGTTTAGATCCTAAATTGGTGGAACATCGCCTCGTTCGGAAGCCTGATGCGAAATCAGTTAAGCAGAAGTTAAGAAAAATGGATCCTCGAATCGAGCAACAGGTCAAGGAAGGACTTGAAGACTTACTCAAAGCAGGATTCATTCGAGCAATAGACTATCCGGATTGGTTGGCGAACATCGTAGCAGTTCCTAAGAAGAATGGTAGAGTTCGAATCTGTATCGACTTCCATGATCTCAATAAAGCTACTCCAAAAGATGATTATCCGCTCCCAAATATTGATCTCCTAGTCGATAGCATGGCTGGGCATGCTATGTTTTCCTTTATGGACGGATACTCCGGATATAATCAGATCAAGTTGGCCGCTCGTGACCAATCCAAAACATCCTTCACCACGCCATGGAGCACTTTCTGTTACACGGTTATGCCTTTTGGGCTTAAGAATGCTGGAGCCACTTACCAGCGTGCTATGGCCGTCATTTTCCATGACCAGATGCATAAAATCATGGATGCATATGTCGATGATATTCTGGTGAAATTCAAAGAAGAGGAAGATCACATCGAAGCTCTCAATCAAGTCTTCAAGCGACTCATTCTTTACAAGCTAAGACTCAATCCACAGAAATGTGTTTTTGGGGTCGAATCAGGCAAATTGTTAGGCTTTCTGGTCAGCAAAAGGGGGATAGAAATGGATCCCGCTAAGGCCAAGGCTATCATTAACATGCCGCCCCCGACTAATCTCAAGGAATTGCGTAGCCTTCAGGGACGCATGCAATCAATTCGGCGATTTATATCCAATTTGGCCATGCGATGTGAGCCTTTCAATCATTTGCTCAGAAAAGGAGTGAGGTTCGAATGGGGACCAGAGTGTCAGCAGTCGTTCGAACGCATCAAGAAGTATCTTCTCAATCCTCCTATTTTAAAGCCGCCAGAATTAAGGAAACCCCTATTGTTATATATTTCAGTTAATCAAGTTGCTTGCGGCGGATTCTTGGCGCAATACGAAGAAGGCAGTTTGATAGAACATGCCATTTATTATGTGAGCAAGACCTTTATTGATTATGAGAAGAAATACTCTCAGATAGAAAAGACATGTCTAACTCTGGTATGGATGTGTAAGAAATTGAGACACTATCTGTTGGCATTTGAAGTCAAAATTCTATCTAAATTAAATCCTCTCAAGTACGTTCTTGAACAGCCATTTCTCAGCGGACGAATTGCCAAATGGCAAGTCCTATTGATGCAATATGATCTGGAGTATGTCTCCCAACAATCTATCAAAGGCCAAGCAATTGCAGATCAATTGGCAGATTTTCCTCTAGCATAGAAAGTTAAAGCCGAGGATGATTTCCCCGATGAGAGGATCTGCAATATTCAACAATCCTCAATTTGGAATTTATTCTTCGATGGTTCCAAGAATATGGCAGGCATAGGAATCGAAATTATGCTAATTACACCAGATAAGGAGATGATCCCCTTTTCTCTCAAACTGGATTTTTAGTGCACTCACAATATGGCCGAGTATGAAGCTTTGATACAAGGTCTGAAAATTCTACAGGATTTTAATGTCAGAAGAGTGCATGCTTATGGCGATTCTTTGCTCGTCGTCAATCAAGTCCTAGCTGAATGGCAAGTGAAAGATTAGAAATTACTTCCTTACTAGAAAATTGTCTCAGCTCTTGCCAACAAGTTCGAAGAATTCCAACTTTTCCATATCAAAAGAGACTTCAATCAAGTTGCAGACAGCTTAGCCAGTCTGGGATTCATCATGTCTTTCAAGGGTGGAGAATCTTGTCGCTCATTTGAAATTGGCAGACTTGATCAACCCGCTTTCATCCCAGTAGAGCAGATAAACCAGGCTGAGCAAAAGAAGAAGCCCTGGTACCATGACATTGAAAATTTTATTAAAACTGGCGAATTTCCCCCAGAATTCTCAAAGAAGGAGCAGCGAGCAATTCAGCGCATGTCTGCTTGATATTTTATTCTTGCCGATGTTCTTTATCGCCGGGGATTCAGTTCAGAATATTCTAGATGTTTGGACGAAGAAGAAGCCAAAGAAGTTGTGCAAGAAGCTCACGAAGGTATTTGCGGTGGCCATGTTGGCTATCAAACTCTCGTCAAACAAATCATCCGAGCAAGATATTACTGGAGAACCATGCAACGAGATTGCTATCATTTTGTGAAGAAGTGCGTTCAATGTCAGATGCATGCGCCTTCCATTCATGCGCCGGCGACATACTTGCAATCTGTCATCTCGCCATGGCCATTTTCCATGTGGGCTTTCGATGTTGTAGGCCCCATCACTCCTTCAGCTTCCAATGGTCATAAATATTTTCTTGCCGCAACAGAATATTTTACTAAGTGGGTAGAAGCACTCACTCTACGCACAGTAGAAGGCCGGCACGTGGTTTCTTTCATCTACAAGAATATCCTTTGCCGTTTCGGTATACCGCATGATATTGTGTCAGACAATGGCAGTCATTTCAAGAATGAGAGAATGAGAACATTCTGCTCAAAGTTCAGAATTCATTATCATTTTTTCGCTCCTTATTATCCTCAAGGAAATGGTCAAGCAGAGGCCACCAATAAGATTCTGATTAGAATCCTGGAGCGAACCTTGGAAAAAGGCTGTGACTGGCATGAAAAGATTCATGATGCGTTGTGGGCATATAGAACCACCATTCGAACTCCAACTAATGCTACTCCGTCAGAACTTGTCTACGGAACTGAAGTAGTACTGCCTCTACATGTTCAGAAACCTGCTCTGAAATTTGCGTCACTTCTAGAATTACCTCTTGATCAATATCAGCAACAGCGGCTAGTACAACTTGATTTGCTAGATGAGAAAAGGCTCAGAGCAGCAGAGCACGCTCAATCGTATCGTCAAAGGATAGCCAGACAATATGCAAAGTCTGTCGTCGAAAGAAAATTTCGAGTCAATGATCTAGTGCTCAGATCAACGACTTATCTCAAACACCGCCCAGGTGGCAAGTGGTCACCCAATTGGGAAGGTCCCTATGTTGTCAAAGAGGCATTGCCTCGTAACTCCTATCGGCTCATCAATGCCGATGGAATGGAATTACCTGATCCTATCAATGCCCGACATTTGAAAAAATTCTATACTTAAATCATGCCCTATTCTTTGTAATTCCTTCAAAATTTTCTTCAAATAATGATCAATATTCTCTTTTTCCAGTTACACTGGGGCATTTTTTTTCTTAGTTTATCTACAAATACCCTGTATGCAGGCAGGATCAAACAAATCTCTCATTTTGCACGCATGTGCACCCATTTATATTCATTTGCATTTGCATGCATTCGCATTCATTCACATTCATCTGCATTCGTTTGCATCAATTTGCATTGAATTCCCCATTCAGGATAAGGGATAAATCCTGAGGCCCCGACAGTTGTCCAAGTTGTCGTAAGAGTGAAGACTGAAAACCTTCCATCAAAATCAATTAGTAATTCTTCAGAATCCAGTGTTCGTGCTGGTAATTTTTCAAAAAATCCAGTGTTCGTGCTGGTAAACTTTTAAAACCCAGTGCTCGTACTGGTAACCATTTAAAACCCAGTGCTCGTACTGGTAACCATTTAAAATCCAGTGCTCGTACTAGTAATCTTTCAAAATCCAGTGCTCGTACTGGTAATTTTCCGAAATCCAGCGCTCGTACTGGTAATCTTTCAAAACCCAGTATTCATACTGGTAATCTTTCAAAACATAATGCTTGTATTGTCACATTTTCAAAATCCGGTGTTTTGCACTGGTACACTTTAAAATTCAGTGTCCATTAATTTAGTCTTCCTCAGGAATTCGAGTTCCGACTCGAATTTCTTTGCCTTCTAACCGATTTAGTCTTCTTTTGGGGTTCGAGTTCCGACTCGAATTTCCTTTCCTTCTAATTAATTTGGTTTTCCTCAGGAATTCGAGTTCCGACTCGAATTTCTTTTCCTTCCAACCGGTTTAGTTTTCCTTCAGGATTTGAGTTCCGACTCGAATCTTCTTTCCTTCTAGTTAACCTAGTTCTCCTTCGAAGATTCGGGTTCTGACCCGAGTTTTCTTTTCCTTCAGAGTTGGTCTAGAAGATCTGAGTCCCGACTCGAATTTTCTTTCAAAATCCAATTCATCTAGTTTTCCTTGAAGAGTTGAATTCCGATTCGAATCTTCCCTCAAGAACCCAGTTTAGCACCTGGTCCATTCAAAGCTCACAAGTTGGAACCATTCCTTCTTAAGCTATGATCCTTAGGTTGAATTCCTATGGAATTGATAGTTCATAGGTCGAACCCCTGCTGAATCAATGTCATTCTCAACTGAAGCAATGTCGTTCTTAGGCTGAATCCCTACAGAACCCATGTCGTTCCCAGTAAACCAATTCACAATTTTGACCTCCAGGTCATCCAATTTCCAATTTCAAACTTCAAATTTCAAACTTCAAATTTCAAATTTCCAATTTCGACCTTTAGGTCAATCAAATTTCAAATTTCAAATTTTGAATTTCAAACTTTCAAATTTTCGATTTCCAGATTTTCAACTTCCAATTTCAAATACCAAATTTCAGAATCCAAAAAATCAAATTTCCAATTTCCAAATTTGACCCTCTTGGGTCACCCAATATCCAAATTCCAATAATTTTCTCTTGCGAGAGACCCTTTTTATAGGGAGAGTTCGAGGGAGCTCGTTCTTTTCGCATGCTATCCAATTCGTTCACTTAGCCCCTTTTTAGGGAGAGTTTGAAGGGACTCGTGTCTTTGTGAACTGTTTGCAAAACAAAATTCCAAATTTCACACAAGGAACCCTTTTTATAGGGAGAGACTCGACGAAGACTTGCCTTCCTTGTGGCCCAATAATTTCAGACTAGGCCATTTCATCGTGAAGGACCCTCTTTTCAGGGAGAGTGTGATGAACTCGTTCCTTCATGACCAATTCACTGACCTCACCAATACCGGCCCCTTTCTATAGGAGAAGCCTAATGTTAGGAAGTTTTGACGAAAGCTTAATTTCTCTTCGAAAGTTTGTTTTGCAAACACCTCCTCTTCAGGGAAGAGGGGAGCAATTTCTAATTCCAATTTTTGAATCGTCTCCTTTGGGGAAAGGAGAAGAGAATTTCTATCATGGATGGGTTGCGTTGTGCCTCAAATGCTCTCTTTCACAAGGGATTTCAAGAAAATTTTGCCAATTCGTCGTTGAATATTTGTTGATTTCAAAATCTTTATTGCACAAAAACATTACTTCAAAATACCTTCAGTATTACTTCCGAAAGGACAAAGCTTTCGCAAAAAGGATTCAAAATTCAAAATCTTTCTATTGGCCAACCAAAAGGATGAAGAATAAATCCCCGATATGGCCAGCAAAGAAAATTCAATGTTGTTGCAAAGCCATGAGTGATTAATATTGATCGCAGTCAATGGCACATTTTTAAAGACCATTCTTGAAAAATAAAGCAGTCGAAATATCCTGGGTGACACAGAAAAATCCACTCAATCTTCATATCTCCTCAATCACCTAAGCTGCAATTAAATATCTGCAAAAGAGATCTCTCAATTGTCGTCAAGATGAAGGCGAATTAAGCGAGTCAACCCCCGGGGCCAAAGAAGATTTGAATCATCTCCAAGATGACAGAGTTTGTGACGGATCCTTCCAAGGAAAGTTCAGATCACCGTCGAGATGAAGGCGAGTGTGATGAGCCTACCGACAAACCCTAAAGGATATTTGATTACTGCTATCATTAAGAGATTTTCAACCAAAGAGCCAATAAACTATCAAGATAATCCCTGAGAGAAAAGAAGGATCGAAACATCTCTGAGATGAAGGATTTTGTGACGTACCCTTCCAAAAAAAGAAAAGAGAGAAAAGTCAGGACATCTCCAAAATGAAGGATGATGTGATTCCCGAAAAATCCAAGAGAGCTCCAATTCTGTCAAAAAGAGAGTGCAGAAAGATCATCGTGAGAAAAGAATCCCAGGATATGAGACTGCTGAATCTATCAAGAATCTTCTTTAATTTTGTGAAAACTCTTTTATCAATATTCTCTCACCAATAGCTCTCGCAATATCAAGAATACTTTCTTTCTCGTCCATATCAAGGAAACTGATAACTTCCTTGAAAGAAAGCCAATTGCAAGCAATTTGAATTCGAATCTTGATTCTACGGAGTTAAGCTCAGTCGGAGGTAATACTTTCGGTAGACAAGAAGGAATATTTTCACACCAATGTGCATCATTTTCAATTATTTTGAATCAACAATAATTTTCAACATTTTGACAATATTTTCAAGCTATCCTGGCATGAAGCGAGAGCTTGAGGTTCATCTTTGGCGCATCCTGACATCAGTTGTTATCTCTTTTAGGACTTGATTGCAGGAGTTTTCAAGATTCCTTCCCTTCTTTGGTATAATCTGAGCGCACGGGCTCTCAGATTCGCACACTTCCCTGTGTCCCCACTGTCCCACCATAGACAGTCCAATTTCGGCTTGAGGTTAAGCCACCAGTTTCAGCAAAAGGCAATTTCAATAGCTATTTAGTCTCAGCAATGAGATGCCCAAAATCAAACCCTTTTCAAGCTTTAGGGACCTCAATTTCCTTCCTTTTGCAAAACCCCTATCGGATTCATTGTGCGGAAATCCGAAGGTTCCATCACGGTCTCTTCTTTCGAGGATTCTGTTCATTTTCTGCCCAATCAGGTTAAGGGTATAAACCTGAGCTTCCTTTGATGAGGTATTTCATTTGCTGCCCAATCAGGTTAAGGGTATAAACCTGAGCCTCCTTTGATGAGGTATTTCATTTTCTGCCCAATCAGGTTAAGGGTATAAACCTGAGCCTCCTTTGATGAGGTATTTCATTTTCCACCCAATCAGGTTAAGGGTATAAACCTGAGCCTCCTTTGATGAGGTATTTCATTTTCTGCCCAATCAGGTTAAGGGTATAAACCTGAGCCTCCTTTGATGAGGTATTTCATTTTCTGCCCAATCAGGTTAATGGTATAAACCTGAGCCTCCTTTGATGAGGTATTTCATTTTCCACCCAATCAGGTTAAGGGTATAAACCTGAGCATCCTTTGATGAGGTATTTCATTACCCGATCAGGTTAAGGGTATAAACGTGGGCCTCCTTTGATGAGGTATTCCATTTTCTGCCCGATCAGGTTAAGGGTATAAACCTGGGCCTCCTTTGATGAGGTATTCCATTTTCTGCCCGATCAGGTTAAGGGTATAAACTTGGGCCTCCTTTGATGAGGTATTCCATTTTCTGCCCAATCAAGTTAAGGGTATAAACCTGAGCCTCCTTTGATGAGGTATTCCATTTTCAACCCGGTTAGGTTAAGGGTAAAGCCTGAGCTTCGTTCCATACGAGGTATTTCCTGTCCCATCCAGGTCAAGGGCAAAACCTGAATCTTACTTTCTTTTGAAATAAAATTTTCTCCTTATTCTCCATTTCATATGTACCATCATCATTTGAATTAATTCTTGCATACCCAGTCAGATTCATTTAACTGGGGCATTTTTATAATCCAAATTTGGTGTGTTTTCTTTGCCACTAAGCTCGGCTTTCAACCGGCTTAGCAGCAAAGAGGGGCATATGTAAACACCCCAAATTTTCATCCTTATCCAGTGCTTACATTTCTTGTGTCATTGCATATCACTGCATGAATTCAGCATACCATTTCATCGCATTGCATGGCATTACATGTCATTACATCTCATTTTTGAGATCCAGTACTCTTGTTTTCAAAATATTTAATCCAGATTTGAGTTTTTAAAACTTTTCTTTCAAAATCAATTTTAAAACCTGGGTTTTTAATCAACACTATGTCATTTGCCAACCCCCAGGATCTTATATTTTGAAGTATTTTCTCATAAAACAATCTGGATTCATTTCAAACTCAATTTCAATTGATTTTAATTCTCAGATGAAACCCATTTAGGTGGTGTCACTTTTGGATTTCTTCATTTATCAAAAATCTCAAAAATTTTAGAGTCCTAATTGGATCAGGACTCTTTTTCCAGAGTCCTAGTCGGATCAAAACTCTACTTTTCACTACCTTTTTACTTGTTTTCGGAGAAAACCTTTCAAAATCTTCTGTTGTGGCCAAAATTTCAGAGTCCTAGTTGGATCAGGACTCTTCTTCAAGAGTCCAGTCGGATCAGGACTCTTCTTTAGAGTTTTAATCGGATTAGAACTCTAATCTTTTACTGCTATTTTATCTATTTTCAATCAAATCTTTCAAAATGAGTCAGAAACTTAGAGTTTAAGTCAAAACAGGTCTCTGTTCAGAGAGTCCTAGTTGGATCAGGACTCTGATCCTGATTTCAATTTTGAGGGAATCTTTCAGAAATCTTTCAATCTACCAAAACTATTACACTTTTATCAAAGAATTTTAAAATTCTGAGGTTTTATCTCAGAGTCCTGATCAAATCAGGACTCTACCCCAGAGTCCTGATCAAAGTAGGACTCTATCCAAAATTGATTTTCATACTTTATTTTCACTGGTTTTCAAAAGCTTGGCTTAAATTTCATCCTTTTCTTACCAGAAAACCAAAACTTCTTAGAATACTGATCGAATCAGGACTCTTCCTCAGAGTCCTAATCAAATCAGAACTCTGAACCAAAACTTCGATTTTATCCTGTTTTTAACTGTGTTTCAAGATTCTCTCATTTGTTTTCTCAAAAAATCCAAAAATCTGAGAGTCCTAGTTCAATCAGGACTCTGTCCTCAGAGTCTCAGTTGAATCAGAATTCTGTTTTATTTCAGTATTCGTTATTATTTTCACTGTTTTAACAAGTTCTTTCATTTGTTTTTCAGAAAATACCAAAAAAAAAAAAATCTAGAGTTTTAATTCGATCAGGACTCTGTCCCGGAATCCTAGTCCAGTCAGGAGTCTATTTTGAAGTCTGTTTTTATTCCATTTTCATTTATTTCCATTTGTTTTCAAAATTTAGGTCATTTTACAGAGTCCAGTTAGTTCAGGACTCTATTTTAGAGTTCGGTCGAGTTAGGAGTCTAACCCTGGCTGTGTTTTCTGACTTATTTCATCATTTCTTGATAAAATCTTTTGAAAATTCTTTCATTTGGCTTTTAAAAATCTAAAATCTCAGAGTCCTAAGAGTTCAGGACTCTAACCCGGAGTTCCAGCTCGCTTGAGACCCTATTTTCAAAAACCTTGAATTTCAAATATTGATTTTAACCCCTTTTCAAAGCCATTTTCAGTGTTTATTTCAAAATTTTCAAAATCCGATGTGGGCCCACTCAGTTGGCACCATATCCAGAGGAGTTCTAACTCAGTTAGGATCCTATGCCATTTCAAAAATTTCAATTTCAAAGTTTGCTTTTGAAAAGCTTTTGAAAAGCCCTTTAATTTCAAGTTTTAAAATCATCTTTTTTGTAAAAACTCAAGTAGGGCCCACTCGAGGTGGCGCCATATTCGAGTAAGTCAGGGCTAGACTAGGGTTAGTCGGTGTCTTGGTTAGTGTTGGAGGTTTAGAAGAGTCAAAACCCTTTTGAAAAAAAATCATTTTGAAAGTTAGTTTTTAAAACTAGTGTTTTTAAAGGTTTTTAAAAGATGTTTTAAAAACCCAAATGTGAAAAATGCCAAGTGGCATCACATTTGGGGATTTTCTAGGATAGTCTAGGGGTTAATTAGGCATTAGAGTAGATAATCTAGGCTAGGGGTAGGACAGTCTTTTCACCCCAAAATCGCCCCCCCCCCCCCTTTAGAGTCCAATTTTCTTAAAAAACTTGATTTTTAAAAACCTAAAAAAATCTTTATAAAAGGGAGCATAGGGGGGGACGATTTTTAGGATTCATCCTTGAGGTTTCTTGGAGCTTCTCTCTCCTCTCCAGCCCTTCCTCCATTGCTGCAACTCCAAGGTAAATTTTCTCCACCTTTTCTTATTTTATTTAATGCTTTTTAATGATTTAAACCTAGATCTAGGCTTGGACACCCCTCCTTATGAAGATCCAACCATGGTTTCACCTCAAGAACCATCAAGAACGGTCCAAGAAGGTGATCTAGCCCTGTTTTGTGTGTTTTACAGGGATTTTAATCCATTAGAATTGATTTTAGCATGAGTCTTTACATTATTAACCAATAAAATACATGATTTACCCTTTTAATGGGTTAAATCTATGTTTTAAAGGTAATATTGAATTCCAGTCATTGATTCTCTGATTTTATTTTGATTTCATGGTTTATTCATGTTTTTTTTACGTTGTATAGCATAGAAATAATTTTTATTTACTGTTTTATGGTTTATTTTATTGTTTTACATTAATTAATGCATGGTTTTTAAGTTTCTTAAGATTTCTATGTGTTTTATGTTTAGAACAGTAAAGATAATGTTATTTCGGATTGAAATACTTGTTTTTTATTTCTGATTTTTTTATATGTGATGCATGCATATGTGATTGAACTACTGTAAAAAAATCAGAGGTTTTGAACCTCAGGAACCCTGTCGAAAAAATCAGACATCAAATCGGGTTTTTAAAGCTTTAAAATCGTGGTTAAAATCAAGAAGGTAACTTGCTGTTATGATATTTATCTCATCCTATATCTGATTTTAGATCTGTAAAGTGCCATGGATTCACATTGATTAGATATATCTAATGTGAAATTTTCAGAATTTTTGATTACTGTTTAGTATTTTTCTTCTGTCAGAGACTCTGATTTTCAATTTAAAACTCATTAGGGTTTACCAAAACCCTAATCAGACTTGTGTTGGTCATAAATCCCAAACCACAGATCCGATTCATGATTTGTAAAAAGTGAGTATTGGTATTTTTATGTCTACTATTTAATACTAAAATTTCAGAGATTTTTGTTTAGGTTTTCTATTTATGTTTGTATTTTCAATCTGAAATAGCCGTTTTAATCCCTGTTAAATGTGTTATATCTTAGTTCAGTTTGCCGGAAGGGTTTCTCCCTAACCGGAGATGATTTTTCCAATATGTAAATTGGGAAATCTCTGTTTTCCTTCCTAGTTTATCTCTGTAAAATTTCATAGATTTTCATGGAGGTTTGACCCCTGGTTAGGGTCCTAAACTGAAACTGGTTGGTGAACTAGGTCAAAAAGAGCACATTTTTAGGGTTTGATGCTATTTTCGGATTAATTTAATGCCAAAAAAATAATTTTATAATTCTAATTTGATATTAGGGTTATAACAAGTGCAGGTACCAAATTTGATGAATTTTGAAATCCGATTGATGGCTGAATTAAGCAAGTTGCAAAACAAGGTCCTTGAAAGATCCAAAAACATTGCTAAAATCACAGTTTTTGTGATATTATTGGATTTTTGTGCATAAGAATGTACTTTTAGGTTTTAGTTATGTTTTAAATCATATTAGGGTGTTTAATATTTAATTTTGTGGTAATTTGATTTCATTTAGATTTTAAGACCAAAGTTTTTACCAAAATCTATTTAAGAAAACCCTGATTTCAAGGCCATAGTCTTGCTATCAGGGGCAATTTGGTCATTTGACCTAAATTTCGAAATCCCTAACCCTAATTCTCATATTTTAATCATGTCCTTTCATATTTAGATTAGTTATTTTCATTTGAACTTCAAAACTTGCATTTTACCAAATATCTTTCTGAAAACCCTAATCTCAAGGCCATAGTCTTGTTATTAGGGGTATTTTGGTCATTTGGACCCCAATTTCAAAATTTCATATCTTATATTCATGTTTATTCAAGTTTAATTCATATTTTTATAATTTTGATTTAAGAGAATCAAGGAAAAGGCTTATATCTAGCAAAATCCAGCAATTTCCAGATATTGCTGGATAAATCTAGAAAAGCCCACATATATTCACTAACCTAACTTTCTAGTTTTGCAGGTACATTGAAGACTTTATTTTTCATGTATTTAAATTTCAATAGTGGTGTAAATTAAATTAAATTTGGAATAAGAATTTACATTTTCTGCTTAGCTTAGGTTGCATTGCATATAGTTTATTTTCTTTTTAATAATGTTAATGTGTGATGGATGATGATTCATGCATATTCAAACTCACCATGGTCTACACGAATGGCACATGCACTAGCTTTTATGAAGTTTATAAACTTGGTGGAATTCGTATTTATGGCCATAGTCAGAATATGAAGGATATCTAGATTTATAATCTTCACATTAGCCACATTCAACCTACACTATTAGGCTAACTTCAAAATGCACTGCATGTCTTAAAAATACAAAAAGTATTTCTCAATTCCTCAAAATCATATTCATTCATTTCATGTATTTCCCAATTCCAATTCAAATTCCAAGTCAAAGAAATCAAATTCTTCAAAATTTCCTAAGTCTTATTCAAAATCGATTTTCTCAAAGTATGGATTTGCCAATGACATTTCAAGTATTTCCCAAGTTTCAAATTCGATTTTCTAAGTTAGATTTTCAATTTCAAAGTCTGAATTCAAAGAAATCAAGTTTTCCAGAGTTAGTTTACATTTCTCAAAATCAATTTTCACAAAAACCTCTAGATTCTGCAAAAAATCGATTTTTACTTTCTCAGAAGCACATTTCAAATCCCAATTCACGATTTGCCATGTGATGTCTATTCTAAGTACTTCAGTTATTCAAAGCAAACATCATGTTTTCAAATATGCATTTTCAGAAACTCATAGCACATGCTTGATTCTTTGTGCATTTAGGAATTAGAATGTGATTTAGACAAGTTGAATAGAGCAGAGTATAAGATTGATCCTTGGTTTGATTACCCCTGTTAAAGGTGGCAGGAACGGTCGAACCTCGTACCGACAGGCGAGTCCCATTCTACGAAATTTTCCCGCATTTTAAAACGGAGGCGAGTTATTTTCAAAAACTTTTTCGAAGGTCAGTTTGACTCGCAAAAGTAAAAATTTTGCGATGATAACATTTTCCAGCTCTTGTCTGAACCATTTTTTAATATCAGCGCTCTCTGTAAATGAAAGTGGAGGTTTTTAGACCGAAAAAACTTTTGGAGAAGTTTTGACAAAAGGAAGGATTAGGTTGAAATCTGTTTAAAAAATTGTATCCCATTACTAGGGATTGAGTCGCCACACAATTCGTGACAATTGCGTTGTTTTACTCTACGAGGGAGAGTAACCAACTAAAATACGAAGAAAATGCTATTTTGAAAAAGGATATCTCTTGACGGAAAGAGATTTTATTTATGAAAAATATAAACAAGAATATAAAATCAAAAGAAAAAAGGAAAAATAAAACTTGAGAATAAATGATAAAGTTTTAAAATTTTGAAGAACTTGCAGGCAGGATGAGAAGAATTTTGAGGAAATCAGAAGGAGGGAAAGGAAAATACACCTGGGTTTTAAAAACAAAGAAGAAATTTTGAATAATATATACCCAGGGTTTTGGAAAATATAAGGAAGATATAAAATATCAGATAGTCACAGATATACAAACAAGGATGCACAAACAACACTCCCCTAAGGCTGACTCTATATGCAACATTTGAAATGGCTTGTAGGACCTTAATCCTAACTTTAAGATTTAGATCATATGATTTCCATCAAGGTATGTCGATATACTCAAGCCGAAGCTCGAAGTATGTGGCATATAAGATATCTCTCTGGTTCTAAGGTAAAGGCTTCCCAACATCCTTGAGCACCTACCGATATACCTCGGACTATGGCCCTTAGGTACGTGGTAGGGGGGCGCGAACCCAAATAAGTGGTCCAGTTATGAGGCTCTCTCCCGAACTATGGTTCACTGAGACAGCCCAGCAACGTGAAGACCAGGACAATATAGGTAGGGATGTTTTCGAAAAACATGTTCAACATGCAATAAAACCAGAAAGCTCTAATGCAAGTCCTAAAGAGATAGATTTAAATGAAAAGAAGCATACACTTGCATATATTGTTTGCATTCAATCCTTAGAATTGAGGGGAGTTGTATTTCAGATCTAAATCTAATATGAACATGGAATAATCTCCTCAATATGGTCCTACCAAACCATACTTAGATCCTATATGCAATGATGTCAGCTTAGGACAGAGTCTAGGCTCCTAAGGTTTGCATGGAAATGAAGCTGGCATTTATAGAATAAAGACTTAGATAATATCAAAGCAAAAGGAAAAGGCATAGATTCGACCGGACGAAGACGATGTCTCATCTCGGTCGCCAAATCTGTGATCATCGCAAAATTTTTCCTCTCTTGTGGTTTCTCTCTCTTCTCCTTCTCTTTTCCTTTTCTAACCTCTATTTTCCTCCTTTTTGAAGGGAGAGAAAATGAAAGACAGAAAAAGAAGAGAGAAGAGAACGGAAAAGAAGAGAGAAGAGGAACTCTTTTGCGGGGTCTCACTTGACCTTGATTTGAAAATATTTAAGAAAATAACTCACCTCCGTTTTGAAATATATTGCGGGAAAATGGATAGACGGGATTCGCTCGTCGGTACGAGGTTCGACCGTTCCTGACGCCTTTACCAGGGGTAATCAAACCAAGGATCGAATTTATGCCTTTTGCTTTGCCTAAATATTATCTAAGAGTTTATCCTAAGTCTAAATGCACAAAGAATCATGCTTGTGCAATGCAAGGATGTATGCTCTTTTGAAAAAATGTTTTGAAAATCTCCAAGTTTTTCTGAGATAGACTTGATAATAGAATGAAGAAATGATTTCTGAATGATTGAATCTAACTTAAAACTTCAGATAGATCAGAGAAGTTTTAAGTCTTTGAAGTAATTTAGAGTTGGAAGAATAAATCTTGATTTTAGAAAGAGAATGATTTAAAGCTGAGATAAAAGGGAAAGAAAGGAAATTTTCAAAGTTTAGAAGACGGACTTTGCACTTAGATTTAGGAGAAAAGATAAAATTTGAAATGGAATTTGAATCTAAAATTTGAAATCAGGATGAATTTGAGAAGTCCAAATGGTATTTAAAAATAGAAATGGATTTAGGAAGTTTGGATGAGATATGAAAAATGGAATTAGATTTGAAATCTGGAAATGAAATGGAATTGGATTTGAAAGTTGGAATTTGAAAATAGAATTTGATTTGAAATCTGGAATTCAAATCCGAAGTCTGGATCTTAAGATGGATTTGGATCTGGAATCTGAGATCCCAAAATAGAGTTAGATTCTGGACCCTAAGATGGATTTTGGATCTGAAGTCTGAGATCCAAAGTAAAATTGGATTCTGGATCCTAAAATGGAATTGGATCTGAAGTCTGAGATCCAAAGAGAAATTGGATTTTGGATCCTAAAATGGAATTGGATCTGAAGTCTGAGATCCAAAGTTGGGTTGGACTCTAGATCCTAGAATGGATGTGGATCTGAATTCTGAGATCCAAGATGGAATTGGATTCTGGACCCTAAAATGGAATTGGATCTGAAGTCTGAGATCCAAAGTAGAATTGGGTTCTGGATCCTAAAATGGATTTTGGTTTTTGAAAGTCCAAATGGGACTTTTGAAGATGAGTTTGGGTTTTGAAAACCCAGATTGAATTTAAAACTTTAGAAGGATTTAGATTTTGAGATTCAGAATCAATCTCAAACCTTGTTTTTGATTTTTGAGATCAGAATATGAATCAGAAACTTCAAAGTTAAATTGAAATTTGAATTTGAATTTTGAATTGAATTGGAAATTTGAAATTTGAAATTTGAAAAATGAATCTGAAATTTTAAAGTCAAATTGGACTTTGAAATAGAATTTGAATCTTGAAAATGAGATAGAACTGAATTTGAATCCATAAGTAAGATTTGATCTGAGAAATGAAGAAAAGAATCACTTGGAATTTTGAAAAAAAGGAATTCTGAAATATGATGCAATTCTATCCTAAATGATGAAATGAATTTAAAGAATTTTGAAATTGGCTTTTGAAAATTATATTTCATTCTTTAAATGAATGTAAATAGGATTGGTGATATGATACACTCCTGACTATGGTCATTGAATGTATTATATAATAATCATATCTAAATTCAAATGAAGAATAAAATACATTTTGGTGCTTTTATAGAGTTTAAAATGAAATTAATTCTCAATATATCCTGACTATGGTCATTGATATACGCATTGAATTAATTTTAAATCAAACTCTGATAAAAGAAGGAAATATTTGAAAATATGATGATTTTTGAAGAGGATCCAGTGTGGATCCAGTGTTATTTTATAAAGGATAAAAATACTAAGTCTTGTTTACATCCTGACTAGGGCCATTGATGTAAATCATCAACTTCGGATTAATTTACCTCTTACGAAATGGTGCACGTGCCATTCATGGTCCCATTTGTGAGATTTTGAGAAATAAAGGCAAAAAGCATGAAAATAAATAATTTATGATATTTACAATGCTCATTCATTCTATCTAAAACAGGAAATGTAAATTCTCATTATACTCTATCTTATTACATTATTTGAATTGAATCTAAAAAATGTCGAGGTTTCTAAGCCAAAGAAAAAATTCTGCAAAACAGGAATTAAACTAAGCAAGAGACAAGCATATCACAAGAGATATCATAATAGAAGCTTAAGACAGCATGATGGAATGTATATATCTAAACGACATGCATATCTATACTATTTGATATGATGAAATTACACACATTGAACTGATATGCAAAGGAAAAATGACATTGTGCATATGCAGCAGGTGTCATGTTGATGAAGGAAATGTGGTTGTTTGTGTAATATGTGGTGGTAATATGATGAAAGCAATGCCAAATGAGGTGCAATGATAAGAGCACTGGAAGCTACAGGTAAATGGAAATATATCAGATGCTGTGAAGAAGTAGCTGGATGTGATTGTGTGCATGTGAGGTGAAAGTGAATGTTGCAGGGAAGTGAGGGGACATATGAGATATAAATACTTCCAACAGTGGTGAGTGACACAAAATTGGTGCCAAAAGGGAAGCGATGAACAGTAAAATTCTGGCTTGAGATGCTTGGCTTGCACTGTGGAAGATTACATGGCGAGCCTTTGCTTTGAGATGTTTGAACATCAACCTTGGTTTCTGAAAATGTTGCTGCACTGTCATGACTTGAAATTTCATTCCCAGCAATATCTTGAGCAACTGATTCAGCGTGTTCATATGGGATTGAGATGCTGATCTCATTACCAGAAATTCGCTTGGTTATGTAGGTTTTATGCTGCAGTGGTGTTGACAGATAATAGGAAAAAGCTTCATTAGTGTTGTGTAATGGAAAGCTGATGTGGATGTGACCTAAGGCGAGGGGCAATGAATGATATTAGGCTGGAAAAACATAGGCGAATTATAATACAGATGGATACAGTTAGTGGTGTGGGACAAGAGTGGTTTGAAAAGATGATAGGATGTATATGAATAAATGATAAAGGTCGTGAAAGATACAGGTATTAATGGTGAGGGAACAGGAGGCTGATAGTAGGGAAGTTAGCGGCAATATTGAGGCAGCAGTGAAGGTATGGTGGTATGGGTGATGCCAGGAGCATGAGAATGAGATGGACACAACAGGATAAATGGTGAAGTAGTGCTGTGAAACAGGTGTGTGCACTGGAGTGGAACAAGCACCAGAAGGAGATTATAAGCAGTCATGGGTACAACCCAAAACCAGCTCTGCATATGGAGATACCCATCGATGACCAAATTGGGGGAACTGAAAGGCCACACTGCTAGAGTTTTCTACCTATCACAAATCCCAGACGGAACAACCGTCGCCTCAGCAGGTGCAGGTGAGACATTGCGCTTCTGGAAGGTGTTTCTGCCTCCACAAGCATCAAAGGCGCTGAAGGAAGAAACCAGCCCATTATCATTGAAATTTTCACATATAAGATAGGAAGGAGTTAAAGTGATTCTCAAAAAAAAAAAAAACAGACTGACTGATATAGCTCATTTGTCGTTGTGAAATATAGTTTTGGACATTCAAATCTGTAGATTAAATAAAACAGGGTATCACAGAAGCAGAGGTTCAAAAATTTGAAAATTTAAAAAACTAAGAGAGAGTATGGAGAAGAATCAAGAGACAGTATAACACTCACTATTCATGTCAATATATACCAACTATTTCAACTTTTGTGGGGGATAAAAGGACTGTAATCACATGCATGTCTACACAGCACATACAAATATTTGCAGTATTTGAACTAAAATGTGGGTAGGAGTATGACAAATTAAAAATTTTAAACATTAAAATCATATTGCCAACTGTTTAAAAGTTGAAGTACAGGAATGAAACAAATAAATGCAAATAAAAAAAAACAAAGCAGATAAACCAGATAAAAAAGGAAAGCCTCAAACTAGAATTGCAGGGAACATCAATCCCAGTAAAGCACCCATGCTTCTGTTTAACCATTTCTTTAGTATCAAGGATAAAGGTGGAATTCACCAGACCACTGCTGAATAGAGCACACCCAAAAAAATGGCCTTTTACCATCTGTTCCGCCAAGTCCCACACCAACTTCAGTATGATTTGTACTGCGTAAAACAGAGAGTGTTTTGTTGTCTGGAACTAGAATGCTAGAATATGCTTCCATTTGTTTGAGATAATTCCAGTGACATCCAACTAGGCAGCCAGTTATGATGTTCACATTTGGCAGCTCTACTCCACAATTGGGAGCAAATACCTCTGTAATGTCGACATCTGGAGTCAGACAGCTTGAGGTTTTGTTCCTACTGCAGTTTCCTCCATATTCCTTTATGTGTTGTAAGGCCATGCAGCGCAGGCCAGCACTGTCATTCAATCTTGGCAACTTGTCGGATGTCCGGTTGGCATTGAATATCTCAACAATTAGCAGAATTTCCTTATCGTGAATATGCAGGGAATCAATAGACGAAGTCACAGCATACGAGACTCTTGTTATTAACTACTCGCGTGAATCATCCCTTGATACGGTAGACAGGAGGTCACCTCCCTCCAATGCAATCAACACTTAGTAGCAAATCAACGTGGGGATCATCTGGCTTATGTGAAGAAATAGATCCTTGAAAAAATTCTCCCACATGCTTCTGCTAGTAGCGAAGATCTTGGCAAGACCATCCAAAATATTATAACTGCAACATAATTCATATTGCTACCAGGTGCTGAGACTTCTCAAATCAAAAGGATTAAAACAATATTCCCTTTATAGATGACGAAAATGGAGAACCGAGAAATCAAATCATTACACCTAGAGGGCTTGACACATTCCACAGATGTCCCACGACAGAGACATATAACAATGAATGGTAACGACGATCATAATCTTATCACGAAATATTTTACAAAAAACAACATCTGATTCTGTGGGATGAACACCCATAATACGAGTAGTGAAATCAAATTTATGGAGAACAGGGACTATTTTCAACTCGCTGAATGGTCCATCCAAACAAATTACAAAGAGATACATGCCATTAAAATGCTGAAATGAGAGACTTACCTTGGATTACAGATATCCCTGCAGCTTATCCCATCAAGATGATTTCCATCATATATTGAATGCCAGATCGATCAATGTGTTTCACCTGACAATGCAAGGGATGTAATGCAAATTTGATGATATGCATTAAAATTGAAGGAATATGATGTAATGAACATGATATACGCCACAATGATGTATTGTAACAGTAATTGAAAAATGGGGAAATAGGAGATAATGCGCAGGGTGGATTGAAAAATAAGGTTGGAATGACGATGTATAGGGTAAAAGATGGATATGCTGGGGCATATGCCGGAGGCAAACACATGGGGAAGTACATAATAAATTGAAATGCAGTAAATGACAATGAATGAAATCTAACATTAAGACAGAAAATCAGATGCTGAACAGAAAAGGGGATATACAATAAAGTAAAAAATTAACAGAAATAATAGAAGACAGTAAACCACAATGCTCCCACATTACAAGTCGCAGAGATATAATCTCAGAAGATGGAATCGCCAAAACGAGTGATATTTACTGTAACGCCCCGGATTTCCAAAACAAAGCTAAGTTAAAATTTTCATGAATTTCTTTTTTTTTTCTTTGCAGCGGAACTTAGAAAAGCTTTTAGCAGTGGAATCAGACGATAATGAGTCGTCAGTTTTAGAAAACTCCAGGCATGTTACAGGTATGTGGCCAAGCAAGCAACTCATTGACCACCAAGGTGTTCCCTTTTATCAAAAACCACATGTTTATTAAAACATCACTGCTTAGAAAAGCAATATAGGTTCAATAAAAGGAAGTGGTACAACTCTGTCTAGAGAAACCCTAGAACTCGATGCCGCCATGCTCCGCATATCGCCATGTAGGTCCAACACCTGAAATCCCCATTAAACGGGGTCAGAACCACTGATGGTCTGGTAAGCAAGCAATCACACGTCCATTCAACTCAAGTAAATGCGTAGACCACTCAGGGTCACAACTCGTAATAACGATGCTTAAGCCTCCAAGACTTAGCGTATATCGCAAGATCCTCCTCAGGGCTATGAGTTGAACATCCACGCAAGTCTTCATGATTTCGCATAAGCTTCTTCAGGGCTATGATTTGCAATAATCGCTCAAGTCTCAACGACTTAGCCTTGACCTCTTCAGGGTCTCGAATGGATGTCTAGCTCAAGCCTTTATGCTTGGCACATCCGTATCCTACGAATCTAAGAACAACTCTTCGAGCTTCGCTTAGTCGTATGGATATCATTTGGGTTTTTTTCCAATCGGTCCAGTAGTATACCGATCATGACACCTTCACAAAGGTTATGCAGGACTGACTCAACAACGTCCATACACGCATACATTCAAAGTATCGTTGTGCCTAAGATAATGCTTTGTTTCGATAATTGCACCTCCCCCTGGGCTTAGGGGACTCATATCTGGGCGACAACGCGATGATCTGGGGGTTGATTATTCTATGTATTTTAGATACCCCAGAGGCCTGTTGACCCCATCCCCCTAGTAGAACGGTACAACATACCAGAAGAGATCCTTACTAGGTATTCGAATGCATTCTGCCACTGCAGTAGTTGGGTTCAATCCTTAGATATTTAAGGATAACCACGACCTCCATACCTCTGAGTGACGGAGGCCATCAATGAACTCTATCAGGTTCGGGTGAAATATATGTCACTCAAGGCTGCGCCATCACCGTCTTCCTCGGTGAGAAATTCTGAAAGAGGCCTGCCGGTCTTACAATTACTTGGCGAACATTGCATGCCTATAGGGCAGCCTTTGAGAAGTATGTACCCGACCCCAATCAACTACACGGCTTTCATCGTGGAACAAAGGTTTTATTCATATGCATGTGTGATCATCGCAAAATTTTTCCTCTCGCAATATTCTCTCTCTTCCTTCTCTTTTCCTTTCTAACCTCTTATTTTTCTCCTTTTTGAAGGGAGAAAGATAAAAGATAGAAAGAAAGAGAGAAAAGAAAAAGAAGAGAAGAGAAAAGAAGGAGAGAAACTCTTTTGCGGGTCTCACTTGACCTTAATTTAGAAAATTTTTGAAATAACTCGCCTCCGTTTTTGAAATATTTTGCGAGAAAACTGGGAGACGGGATCCGCTCGTCGGTACGAGGTTCGACCATTCCTGGTGCCTTTACCAGGGGTAATCGAACCAAGGGTCGAATTTATGCCTTTTGTTTTGCTAAGAAAATTATCTAAGTCTAGATGCACAAAGAAGCATGCTTGTGCAATGCAAAGATGTATGCTCTTTTTGAAAATGTTTTGAAGAATTCAAAAGTGTTTCTGAGATTAATCTGATAAAGTGAAGAAAAATGATTTAGAACTTAAGATTAAAGTTCTAAGTCTTTAGAATAATCATGAGCTTGAGAAAATAAATTTGGTTTTTGGAAAATGATTTTTGAAGTTTTGAGATAAAAGGAATGTTCAAAGTCATAAATGGACTTTGAATCAGAATAGAAATGGAATTTGAATAAAAAGGAAAGATAGAATTTCGGAAATTTGGATAAAAATTGAGAAATGGAATTGATTTAAAAGTTAGAACTTCAAGATGAAATTCGAATCCAAGATCTGGATTCTGAATAGAGTTCAATTTTGAATTTAGGATCTGAAATGGGGACTTGATTTGAAATCTGGAAATGAAATGGAATTGATTCTAAGAATTGGAACCAAGATGAAATTTGGATCTGAAATTTTTGAATGAAATTGGATTCAAGGTTTGGAATCCAAGATGGAATTTGGATCTAAAGTCTAAGATCCAAGATAGAATTGGATTATGGATCCTAAAATGGAGTTGGATCTGAAGTCTGAGATCCAAAGTAGGATTGGATTCTGGATCCTAGGATGGAATTCGTATCTGTAATCTGAGATCCAAAGATGGAATTTGGGTTCTGGATCTTAGAATGGAATTTGGAATTATAATCTGAGATCCAAGGTGAATTGGGTTCTGGATCCTAGAATGGATTTTGGATCTGAAATCTGAGATCAAAAGTGGAATGAGGATCTGGATCCTAAATAAAATTTGGATCTGTAATCGGAGATCCAAAGTGGAATGAGGATCTGGATCCTAAATGGAATTTGGATCTGTAATCGGAGATCCAAAGTGGAATGAGGATCTGGATCCTAAATGGAATTTGGATCTGTAATCTGAGATCCTAAAAGGGGAATTGAGTGGATACTTGGAAATCTGGATCCAAGTTGAGACTAGGATTTAACTTTGGATTTGGGTTATGAAGAATCCAAATAGGACCTTAAAAGATGATCTGGGTTTTGAAAAACCCAGATTGAACTTGAGAAGGTTTGGATTTTGAGATTCAAAGTCAATCTCAATTTTGATTCAAAACTTTAAAGAAAAACTGGATTTTGAATCAAAAGATGAATTTAGAAACTTCAAAGTTAAATTGAACTTTGAAGTTGAATTTTGAATTGAGTTGGAAATTTGAAGTTTGAATATAAAGGAGTTCCAAAGTCAAATTGGACTTTGAATTTGAAATTTTGAATCTTAAAATGAGATAGAATTGGATTTGAATAGGATCTGATGAAGAAGAAGAAACACTTGGGATTTTGAAAAAGAAGTTTTGAAAATATGATGCAACTCTACCCTATATGATGAATGAATTTGAATAAGTTGAAATTGGATTTGAAAATCATATTTTATTTTTTAAATGAATTTAAATAAGACTAATGACATAATACACCCCTGACTATGGTCATTGAGTGTATTATATAATAGTCATATCTAAATTCAAATGAAGGATAAAATATCTTTTTGGTGCTTTTATAGAATTTAAAATAAAATTAACCCTCAATATACCCTGACTATGGCCATTGGTATATATTTTGAGTTAATTTTAAGTTAAATTCTGATAAAAGAAGAAAATATTTTGGGACAATATGATGAATTTTGAAAATGGATCCAGTGTGGATCCAATGTTATTTGGTAAAAGATAAAAATGCTAAGTCTTGTTTACACCCCGACTATGGCCGTTGATGTAAATCATCAACTTAGAATTAATTTACCTCTTACGAAATGGTGCACGTGCCATTCGTGTTTCACCATTGTGGGAATTTTGAGAAATAAAGAAAAAATGCATGGAATAAACAATTCATAGCATTTTATAATGCTCATCCATTCTACCTAAGGCAGGAAATACAAATTCTCATTCAAATCTAGCTATTACAATATGTGAATTTAATTTTACAACTTCAAATAATGATGTCTTCCACATATTCCCTGAAAAATAACCAGGTTAGTAATGAAAAGAGAAGGAAAATCACATATATCCTATGGAAATCAAATAGTGAAAAGATATGTATGATGAAAATGATGGAAAGGATATATATATACCTATATACATGCATATATACATATATAGGTGTATTCACATGTTATATAAGTATATGAGCCTATGTATAGGTATATATACATACATATACATATGGGGGTGTATACAATAAGGAAATGTGCTGAGGGACATATCATATCCAGGTTGCTGCAAGCAACCCCTTTTAGTAGTGAAGACAGCTTGTGATGGAAAAAGGTGAGGTACATGGTGTTGGAAAATGTGAATTTCTAGGTGCAACAGTGAAGGTGTTCATTTCAGCTGGTGGAAGAATGCTGATGATGGATTAAGAATAAGGCTAATGTAGATGCACAGAAATTCTGTGTAGCAGGGAGGCTGCAAATCATATTGACAAAGGTAGCAGTAGTATGTGGGAGTGCCGGTACTACGGCCCAACTGCTGTATAAGTCAAGCAGTGAAATGGAAAATGTTGGTGGTGAGACAAATAAATATGGGCGTAGCATGTTGCTGCATTGAGTATTAGCACGCAGATATACATGAAAGTCCATCTCTAGTTCATGACTTGTCCCAGACTCACTTGACAGCATCAGGCTCCCTTGAAGCATAAACAAGAACCTTTCAACATCATTTGGGATAATGTAGATTTTGGATTCACTGTCACTTGTGGCCAAATATATTACGAAGTGTGCATCCATAATTTGGGAAATCAAATAAAATCCCAATGTGTTAATCCAAAGAGAACTAAAGCTAAACTTTCAGGAGTTATCCTAACACATTTTTTTCTTTTATACACCCTGTTTGTGAAACATGGTAGATCTGGGAGATAGTGGGGCGAGTTGGTAGTTGTATAACAGTGTAAGAGTTGTGCGAAATAATGGATACCTGAAGTTGTGTGTGTGCTGTTACACAGGAAAGGGAGGTGATATATTAGATAGCAGGTATAACACATGATGCTGTAAAAGTAACTACAGCACTTCTCTAACTACCAAATCAGTGAACATAAATAATTTTGATGCAGGCAAGTATAGTAATGTTGGATGATTATTGTATGCCAGTAAAGGGGATGCAGGGAATCAAGAAAATATCATTTAAGCACATTAATACAGCAAACCAAGAAGACTTCGTTACAGCAACTGTTGGTTTTTTTTTAGCAACAACAAGGTAATTTGCTAAAACTGATAGAAAATTGATTCTTTTGTAAACCGAATTCTATAGTAGCAACAGGTTATACCCAGTTTGACCCGCTTGTCCCAGTCCTAAAGAGCCACACCTATTCTCTTACGTTACCCTTGAACATGTTCCGACGCAGCTGCTGCTTAACGACATATCAGAGTCTTGGAGAAGACTTATCCTGTTTTATTCTGATAATAGGCTCAGCACCCCTGCAACCAGGCTGTAGACAAAAATTGCTCTATAGGAGCATCAGACATAATGGAATATACCTCTCTAGCTATCTTGAGAGACGCTCAGGATCATGGAGATTTACGAACTCCTTGTTATTTATCCGGATTGGATCATTTGATATTGACACCAACATGACAGACAACACAAAGGGAACAGACTCCCAATAGAAAGGCTAACTCAAACTTGCAGGTACTAAAATTACGTGAAGCTATGATCTAAGAGGGCTTCTGAAAGGGGCCTAGAGCTTCTGAACTGGTTATAACACACACCAGTATCATTGCAATAACGTTGTAGTAAGAACTAATATCTTTCAGAGGTGGAAGAGCCCTTTTGCAGTCTATTTTCCCATGGAAGAGCATGACCGATTCAAACAAAAACTGGTGATGAATGTCAACCCAAAAATATATGCTGATATGAAATGTATGGAACATGAACCAATATCTATTGGTTCAAGGTGATTCCTGCCCAGCAGATTGAACTGTGCATTCCGAAAAGAGAAAAACAAATAGGATTAACCTTGGCTACTGAACTATGAACCACATTGCTGGTTATGAAAATCACCGAAACGCCAAGAGATGGAGAAGCAAAGCTAGTCCAGGGTGATGAAACAGATACTCAACGAGAACATGATACATAATATGAACGATATTACGGTCAGCAGGGCAATCAGATATAATCAAACAGGGAAATCAAATATAAATGGAAATCTAAAGGTAGAACCAAGATTGAAAGAGAAGAGTCAAGGTGATTTGCAATTCCCAGGAGGATGATGGGAGCTAAGATACAGTAAAATGCCATGATGCAATGACCCCAAAAGAGAATTTGTAGTACAAAATATATGAGATTTGAACCAAAACAGGGAATAATATATACAAACGAGAAATCAAGGAACAACATACTGAAATGTAAAACATAAAAGAAAATTTGTTGGAACACAGTGGTTTCATTGATATTGCACAGAGGAGTATCGGGGTTGCTATAGGCAACCCGATGCTTCCAAGAATGCTCTAACGAGGCGATGAACAAGAAGAAACGATAAAAAAAATCATAAGCAACAGAAAGAAAAAGGGGAAACTAAAGAAGAAGAAATGAAGAAAAAGAATAATAAAATGCAAACATTACTATCAGATGAAATTGAAAATAATAAAAAAAATGGAAAAAGAGTCGATGCTTACCAGATTTCCCTTTTTTTTTTTAGATGAAGCAGGAACTTAGGAAGGGAGAAGCAACACCTCCTGGATGTTGCGGACCGTTCGACCTCTTGTTTGCAGATAACTGTATTCCTTACGGGCGACTGTAGGAAGAATAATTTGCAGAGGGATTCTTCCTCTTATCCTCAATGATGGCGGATTGTAATGGGTATCTTCCTCAGAAGAGGTATCGATCAGAGGGAATATCAATGAAAAGCTAGATGAAATTCATGGATTGTAAGAGACGAGTTTGATGGATGCGTGAACGCAGATAAAAAAAATGGGATGCCCTGAAGACGCTTGGAGGGCTCTTTTTAAAGGGGAAATGGAGAGTTCGGGAAGAAAATTTGTTGAGGATTGAGGGTGGAGAACGACGATGGCCGTTTGAAGATGGACGATGGAGAGAGGAGAAGAAGGAAGCACGGGAGCGGGTTGTTTGAGTTTTTTTGTGATATTTCCTAAAAGAGGCTCCCCTTAAAAAGAAATTTTTGTAAAATAGTTTAGAATTGAGGTTTTCAGCAAGAAGCTTCTTAAAACCTTGAGAATCATTTGCTTTTCTTGTAATTTTTCCATTTTTTTTTTTGGTTTTTTATGTAAGTTTTTTAATTTTTTTTGTATTTTTAGAATAATCCTAAAGCTTTACGAGAAGTTAAAGATTCTAAAACTAAATTTTATGTTTTTGTGAAAATATTTACAAAAGAAAATTTTTTTCTGAGAATTTTAAAGCTATTTTGAGAAATTTTCTTCAGAAATGGGTTTGGATCCGGTTTTTGAGGAAATATGGGTTTAAGGTCCTGGATTCGGATCCGAAATTAACTTTGAAAATACCAATATGGAATTTAGTTCAAGAAATCTTTGAAACTGCTTCGATTTTCTCAGAAAACGGGGTTAGGGGCAAAAGGGTTATTTTTACAAAACTTTAAAAAATTTGGGGTGTTCACAGATGCCTCTCTTTGCTACTAAGCCGGTCGAAAGCCGAGCTTAGTGGCAAAGATAACACTCCAAATTTTGAAAATGCCCCAGTCAGCAGATCTGAACTGGGTGTGGAAGAATTTATTTGGGAAACATGGCTTCTCAGGCTTTGAAACCTTATCTTGAATGGTTTTGGGGAGACGAAATCCTCGAAGATGATATGATTGAGTAGAGAATGAGGAAATTGTGATGGGACTTTGGGTGAAATCCCGAAATGGTGGGAAATGAGCATTTTGATCAGGTCTCATGGATGAGACAAGATACTCTCTTTGGAATGATTCAGGTTTAGCCCTTAACCTGGATGGGACGAAGATATATCAAGATGAATTTGAATTGAGGAAAGGGATACACGGGGACCTTGATGGGACATTTTGGAAAACGCCTTGTGAAATGAAGCCCAAGTATGATCCTTTCTTTAGATGAATGTATGAAGTATGGGTTCCTTGATGGGAGAAGCCATGATGGGACTGGAAGAAATCATCTCATCCAAACGAGGAATCTCGTTGGAACGAGACTCAGGTTTAACCCAAACCTGCAAGGAAGATACCTCGCGAAGCGAGGTTCCAGGTTAACTTTTAACCTGGATAGGAAATCTACCATACGGATTTCTCAAATGGAGAAACCATAATGGGACCTTCAGAATTTGGACGAACAAATCCGAAAGGGGTTTGCGAAAGGAGGAAAATATAGGGTTCCTTAAAGCTTAGAAAAAGGAATGATTTTGGGTGTCTCATTTGCTGAGACTGAAAATAGCTTTTTGAAATCAATGACCTCTCGTAGAAAATTCAGGTTTTTACCCTTAACCTGAGTGGAAACACCATACGGAATCCTTGACTGAAAAAAACGCAATGGGACAGGAAGAGATACTTCAACTGAATGAGGCAACTCTCCTGGAAGGTATAAACAACGCTAGGTTGCATCAGAATAGATATCAAATGTTTATTTCATTCTTGGAATAGCTAGAAAATTTTGCCAATGAGATAAAATCGTAGTAGATTCAAACGCTTGGAAATGTGCACGTATGTGCAAAAGATATTCCCTCTTTTACCTAGAGTATTTCCCCCAAATGAGGTTAACTCCTCAGTTCTAAGAGTCAGATTCAAATTTTTAGCACTGATGATTTTCTTCAAGGAAGCTATCCATTTCCCTGATATGAGAATAGAAGAAATATTCTAAATTTCATAAAAGCAGGAAATGAAGAGATATTGATAAAAGAATTTTGCACGAGAAACAATGACTTCTGGCAACTTCGGCAGTTTGATATCTGGGTGTTTTCCCACGATGATCTTTTGCACTTCTTTTGAGTCATTGGGCTTTCTTGGTTTTTCACATCATCCTTTATTTTGGATGTCCTGACTTTTCTCTCTTTTTCAGGGAAGGGTACGTCACATGCTCCTTCATCTTGGAGATGTTCTGATCCTTCATTTATCTCAGGGATTATATTGAGGATATTGGCTCAAAAGGTTTTTAGAGGATAGCAGAAATCAAATATCATTTAGGGTTTGTCGGTAGGTTCATCACACTCGCCTTCATCTCGACGGTGATCTGAACTTTCCCTGGAAGGATCCTTCACAAACTCCTTCATCTCGGTAGATGATCCGGATCTTCTTTGGCCCCGGGGGTCTACTCGCTTAATTCGCCTTCATCTTGACGACAATTAAGAGATCCCTTTTGCGGATATTTGATTGCAACTTTTTAAACGAAAATGAGAGGATATGGGTTGAGTGGATTCTTTTTATAGCTCAAGATATTTCCACTGCTTGATTGCCAGAAAGTCATTTTAAAACATGCGCTATAGCCACGATCAATATCAATTCGCTTCTGGCTTTTCAATATCATTGAAGATTTCTTTCATTGATCATATCGAGGACATTTCTTACATCCTTTTGGTTGATCAACAGGAAAAGATTTGAATTTTACCTCTTTTTCGCAAAAGTCTCACCTTTTGGAAGGAAATACTGAAGGTAATCTGAGAAAATTCTTTTTGTGCAGTAAGAATATTTAGAATCAACAAATGCTTTTAGCAAATTGGCAAAGTTTTCATGAATTCTTTGTGAAATAATCACTCAATATAGATTTTGATGCGACCTTGAGTTGCAATCTTTGATTTTGAAAATACATGACCAGCAAAAAGCTGGAACCTTGGAAATACATGACCAGCGAAAGCTGGAACCTTTGAAATACATGACCAACTGAAGCTGGAACCTTTTTGAAATACACGACCAGCGAAAGCTAGAACCCTTTTGGAATATACGACAAATAGGTGTTGAGATCTTTTTGAAATACCTGTCCAGCGAAAACTGGAACCTTTGAAATACGTGACCAGCGAGCAGCTGGAACCTTTTGAAATACTTGACCAGTAAAACTGGAACGTTTAAAATACATGACCAGCAATAATGCTGGAACATTTTGGAAATACATGACCAACGAGTGTTGGGTCTTTTGGGAAATACACGAATGGTTATGAAAAACTGGGTTTTAATAAAAAGGTTGAGAATGATCGAAATTGGGAGATTATAACCCGAGGGTTGAGAAAATGGTGAATTTTTTGAAAACATTGTACCCTGAGGTTGGAGAATTGATAATCTTGAGAGATTTGGAGATATGAAGATTTTGGAAATGATTGAAACCCGTAGGTTTGGTAATGAGAGAATGGAGAAATCGCAACCTGAAAGTTTGATTTATGGAATAGGTTGATTTTGGGAGCTCGACAATTGTGAGCTGGGACTTTTTGAAATATATGACCAGCGAGAGCTGGGTCTTTTGGAAATACACGACCAAAAGCTGAGTCCTTTTTTGGGAATACATGACCAGCAAAGCTGGAACGTTTGAAATGCTTGACCAGCGAAAAGCTGGAACGTTTGAAATACCTAACCAGCGAAAAGCTGGAATATTTGAAATACATGACCAACGAGTGTTGGATCTTTTTTTTTTTTTGGAAATACCTGACCAGCAAAAAGCTGGAACGTTTGAAATATCTGACCAGCAAGAAGCTGGAACGTTTGAAATACATGCCCAACGAGTGTTGGATCTTTTGAAATACCTGACCAGCAAAAGCTGGGACATTTGAAATACCTGACCAGCGAGAAGCTGGAACGTTTGAAATACATAACCAACGAGTGTTGGATCTGACCAGCAAAATGCTGGAACGTTTGAAATACCTGACCAGCGAAAAGCTGGAACGTTTGAAATACATGCCCAACGAGTGTTGGATCTTTTGAAATACCTGACCAGCAAAAAGCTGGGACGTTTGAAATACCTGACCAGCGAGAAGCTGGAACGTTTGAAATACATAACCAACGAGTGTTGGATCTGACCAGCAAAAAGCTGGAACGTTTGAAATACCTGACCAGCGAGAAGCTGGGACGTTTGAAATATATGCCCAACGAGTGTTGGATCTTTTAAAATACCTGACCAGCAAAAGCTGGGACGTTTGAAATACCTGACCAGCGAGAAGCTGGAACGTTTGAAATATATGACCAATGAGCGTTGGATCTTTTCGGAAATACCTGACCAGTAAAACTGGAACGTTTGAAATGCTTGACCAGCAAGAAGTTGGAACGTTTGAAGTACCCGACCAGTAAAAACTGGGACGTTTGAAATACATCAGCTTTTGGGAGATTTTAAATCAGAACTTGAATTTTGTAGAAGAAAGGATTTTGATCAAAGGATTGAATGTAGAAAGTTATTGGTGCGAGGATCGGATCCTCCAAATGAGCTCAATATATGATTGAAGATTTTGGGAAATACCCTAGTGCGAGGACTGGGTTGTAAAAATGAGCTAAACAAAGTGATTTTTTGAGAAAATAGAGATTCTTTGGTAAAAATTAATGGACCATCATAGTTTATTTGCATGTGGTTGACTTTCAGGATTTTGTCCCCTTATCCTGAACGGGGAGGAAAGAAATACCTCGTTAGCAGGAGGCATCAGGTTTATCCCTTAACCTGAAAGGGTAATCTTTAAAGATAAAAGTGGATGAAATTTTAATAAGATTAAAAAAATTTGTTAAAACTTGATGTAAATGAGCAATAGCTTGAAGAAAAATTGCTCAAACCAAAAAGTAAATCAAATATAATGAAAATAAAGATCATAAGATGAGAATTAACAAAATTTGAGGAAAATGTAAACACCCCAAATTTTCACTCACCTTCTTGACATCGCCCTCAATCATCATATTTCAGTTCTTCAGAAGCAATGAAGGGCAAAATGGTCATTTTCCAAGATTGAACCTTGCAGAAAGTCCTAAATTTCATTCTTGAGCCTCAAAATTTCTATATTTAGGTTCAGAGACATCTTCAAATTGCAAAATTTCAAAATCCTCTTTCTGGACAAAAAGTTAGAATTTCCAAGTTCAAGCTCAGAGTGGTATTTTATAGAACATGTCTTTGCATAGCATTGCATCATTTCACTGCATAGCATGTCAGTTTGAGATCCAGAACTCCAGATTTTCAAAATTGTCCATCCAGATTTGATTTTGAAACTTTTTCAAAGTAATTTTTAAAACCCTGGGTATTCAAAATTACCAAATTTTCCCATTTTACCCCCAGGACTTCGAATTACAAAAATTTTCTCAAGAAAAACAATCTGGATATTTGGATATTGATTTTAAAGATTTTATCTCAAAACTTTTTGCAAAAAGGATTTTAAATCTCTATACAAAATTTTTTACATTTACTTTATCCATATTTTGCTCTGAAAAACCCAATTTTTCCCAATTCTTGAAAACAAATAATGTTTTATTTCGTATTTTCAAATAAATAGAGCGGGACCCGCCTTTGAACTAGCATCATACTCAGACTCTCAGGTAAGTTGTTTATTCTCAAGCGGGACCCACTCGGAGGTCATACCAATTTGCAAAATTTTCTTTTTAAAATTCTTATTTATTTATTTATTTATTTTAGTGGGCCCACACACATGTGGCACCCCACTTGAAAATAAAAGATTTACAAAACAAAATAAAGCTTTATTTTCAAAAAGGATTTTAAAAGTGGATTGAGGTGGCATTTCCATAAAAGCCTCTAATTTATTTCCTTTTTATTTATTTGTTTTTAAAAAAAAAAAAAAATTAGAAGGAGGCAACCTTAAATGGCACAACCGAACTTCCAAAAAATAAAAATTTCATTTTACCTAAAACTTAGGTAAATGAAATGAAAAATTTGAAAAAATCACAAAGATGCGCCCTTTTTAAAACGGTAGCATTAAGTTTCAAATTTGAAAAAAAATTCAAAAATTTTAACGGAACCTCATAAATGAAAGGGCTGCATTTTTTTTTCAGGAGCTGAAAGTTTTAAGAAACAGTAACCATTGAACGAGAGGGGGGGCCTGGCCGATTAAGAGAGAGTCTTCTTTTTGGATTTTGCAAGGGGGATTCAAAAGGGGAAATTGCTCTGTTGGGTGTTGGGGGCAAAGGGGGAGCCGATTGAAGAGAGGGTGGATTTTCAGTTTTGCAGGGTCTTCCACCATCATCCACCTTCAGCAGGGTCTTCCACCACCAGCAGAGAGATCTACAATTCCTTCAGCCTACCTTTCCCTCAATCCAGCCGCAGGAGAAGCCATTCAGCAGATTTTCTTCAATATTCCACCTCCAGCCAATTTTCTTCAACATTCCACCTCCAGCCAACTGTTGCTCCCATCTGCCTCCAAGCCCAACCGCAGAGGTCTTCCACTTCCAGCCAGCTGACGCCTCCTTCTTCAGACCATCAACAAAAGAATTCAGTTGTTCTTCCCCTTCTTCAACCTTCCACTTCCCAAACTTGTTCTCTAGCCAACGTTTCCCCATCTACACTTCAGCCCAGCCACAGGGCACCTCCAGCAAGTGGCTGTGTCTTCCTTCATTCCAGCCACAGCACAACCCAGCCTATGATTGTCCAGCCCAACACTTTCCTTTTTACGTAGACCACCAGCAGCAGATCCATCCAGCCGATTCCCATCTTCTCCAACCAACAGGAACCCCAGCCGATTCCCATCTTCTCCAGCCAACAGGAACTCCAGCAACAAGCTGCCCATCATCCACCATTTCAACCCAGCTAGCAAGAAGCCCAGCCGATTGCCATCCTCACTTCAGCCACCAAACGCTCCAACAGCTGCCCATCTTCCTTCAGCCCAACCATCAAACACCTCCACTTCCAAAATTGCCTCTTACAATTCCATTTCCATCACCTCGTTCCTCTTCGAGAAAAGTTGTCTTATTCACCTTCCAAATATTTCATTTTCAGCCCGATCAGGATAAGAGTATAAACCTGAGCCTCATTCAAAGAGGTATTTCATTTTCTGCCCGATCAGGTTAAGGGTACAAACCTGAGTCTCATTTCGATGAGATATTCCATTCGCCCGATCAGGATAAGGGTATAAACCTGAGCCTCCTTCAATGAGGTATTCCATTTTCTGCCCAATCAGGATAAGGGTACAAACCTGAGCCTCAATCAAAGAGGTATTTCATCTTCTGCCCGATCAGGTTAAGGGTACAAACCTGAGTCTCATTTCGATGAGATATTCCATTCCCCAATCAGGTCAAGGGTTAAAACCTGAGCTTCGTTCCATACGAGGTATTTCTGTCCCATCCAGGTTAAGGGGAAAACCTGAACTTCGCTCTCACAGAGTGAGTCTTTCCTCTTCATTTCGCCATTTCATATCTACCATTTTCCTCGGGCTAACTTCTTCATACCCAGTCAGATCCTTCTAACTGGGGCATTTTTATATATAGCCCAAATTTGGTGTGTTTTCTTTGCCACGAAGCTCGACCCTAAGCCGGCTTAGTAGCAAAGAGGGGCATCTGTAAACACCCCAAATTTTCACTCACCTTCTTGACATCGCCCTCAATCATCATATTTCAGTTCTTCAGAAGCAATGAAGGGCAAAATGGTCATTTTCCAAGATTGAACATTGCAGAAAGTCCTAAATTTCATTCTTGAGCCTCAAAATTTCTATATTTAGGTTCAGAGACATCTTCAAATTGCAAAATTTCAAAATCCTCTTTCTGGACAAAAAGTTAGAATTTCCAAGTTCAAGCTCAGAGTGATATTTCATAGAACATGTCTTTGCATAGCATTGCATCATTTCACTGCATAGCATGTCAGTTTGAGATCCAGAACTCCTGATTTTCAAAATTGTCCATCCAGATTTGATTTTGAAACTTTTTCAAAGTAATTTTTAAAACCCTGGGTATTCAAAATTACCAAATTTTCCCATTTTACCCCCAGGACTTCGAATTACAAAAATTTTCTCAAGAAAAACAATCTAGATATTTGGATATTGATTTCAAAGATTTTATCTCAAAACTTTTTGCAAAAAGGATTTTAAATCTCTATACAAAATTTTTACATTTACTTTATCCATATTTTGCTCTGAAAAACCCAATTTTTCCCAATTCTTGAAAACAAATAATGTTTTATTTCGTATTTTCAAATAAATAGAGCGGGACCTGCCTTTGAACTAGCATCATACTCAGACTCTCAGGTAAGTTGTTTATTCTCAAGCGGGACCCACTCGGAGGTCATACCAATTTGCAAAATTTTCTTTTTAAAATTCTTATTTATTTATTTATTTTTTTTAGTGGGCCCACACACGTGTGGCACCCCACTTGAAAATAAAAGATTTACAAAACAAAATAAAGCTTTATTTTAAAAAAGGATTTTAAAAGTGGATTGAGGTGGCATTTTCATAAAAGCCTCTCATTTATTTCCTTTTTATTTATTTGTTTTTTAAAAAAAAAAAAAATTAGAAGGAGGCAACCTTAAATGGCACAACCGAACTTCCAAAAAATAAAAATTTCATTTTACCTAAAACTTAGGTAAATGAAATGAAAAATTTGAAAAAATCACAAAGATGCGCCCTTTTTAAAACGGTAGCATTAAGTTTCAAATTTGAAAAAAAATTCAAAAATTTTAACGAAACCTCATAAATAAAAGGGCTGCGTTTTTTTTCAGGAGCTGAAAGTTTTAAGAAAGAGTAACCATTGAACGAGAGGGGGGGCCTGGCCGATTAAGAGAGAGTCTTCTTTTTGGATTTTGCAAGGGGGGATTCAAAAGGGGAAATTGCTCTGTTGGGTGTTGGGGGCAAAGGGGGAGCCGATTGAAGAGAGGGTGGATTTTCGGTTTTGCAGGGTCTTCCACCATCATCCACCTTCAGCAAGGTCTTCCACCACCAGCAGAGAGATCTACAATTCCTTCGGCCTACCTTTCCCTCAATCCAGCCGCAGGAGAAGCCATTCAGCAGATTTTCTTCAACATTCCACCTCCAGCCAATTTTCTTCAACATTCCACCTCCAGCCAACTGTTGCTCCCATCTGCCTCCAAGCCCAACCGCAGAGGTCTTCCACTTCCAGCCAGCTGACGCCTCCTTCTTTAGACCATCAACAAAAGAATTCAGCTGTTCTTCCCCTTCTTCAACCTTCCACTTCCCAAACTTGTTCTCCAGCCAACGTTTCCCCATCTACACTTCAGCCCAGCCACAGGGCACCTCCAGCAAGTGGCTGTGTCTTCCTTCATTCCAGCCACAGCACAACCCAGCCTATGATTGTCCAGCCCAACACTTTCCTTTTTACGTAGACCACCAGCAGCAGATCCATCCAGCCGATTCCCATCTTCTCCAACCAACAGGAACCCCAGCCGATTCCCATCTTCTCCAGCCAACAGGAACTCCAGCAGCAAGCTGCCCATCATCCACCATTTCAACCCAGCTAGCAAGAAGCCCAGCCGATTGCCATCCTCACTTCAGCCACCAAACGCTCCAACAGCTGCCCATCTTCCTTCAGCCCAACCATCAAACACCTCCACTTGCAGCAGGAAGCCCATTTGCAGTCCACAAGCAGCAGGAATTTCGTCATTTGATTGATGAAACTTTGCTTAGCTTGAGGGTAAAATTCTGGTTTTATGAAGTTATAGATGGAACTTCATCATTTGATTTATGAAATGTTGCTTAACTTGAGGGTAAATTTCTGTTTTTATGAAGTTATGGCTGGAATATTATCATTTGATTTATGAGCTTCATGTTCAAAATTCTGTTTTATGAAGTTAGGGCTGAAACTCCATCATTTGAGTTATGAAATTTTGTTGAGATTGATGGCAAAATTCTGTTTTATGAAGCTATGGGCTGTAATATCATCATTTGATGTTACAATTTCTGTTTTATGAATCTATGGGCTGGAACATCATCATTTGATGTTACAATTTCTGTTTTATGAATCTATGGGCTGGAACTTCATCATTTGATGCTACAATTTCTGTTTTTATGAAGTTATGGCTGGAACTTCATCATTTTGACTCATGAGATTGATGATGAATTTCTATTTTATGAATCTATGGGCTGGAACCTCATCATTTGATTTGTGAGCTTGATGTTCAAATTTCTGTTTTATGAAGATATGCTGGAACATCATCATTTGGTTTATGAGCTTGATGTTTAAAATGCTTGTTTTATGAAGTTATGGCTGGAACTTCATCATTTGATGCTACAATTTCTGTTTTATGAAGCTATGGCTGGAACATCACCCTTGGTTTTAAGAAATTTTGCTTAGCTTAGTGCTAAATTCTTGTTTGCTGTATCACCCCATTTGCAGCACCAATTATATATATTGTTTCATCATTTTCCATGACATTTTCATCTTTTCACCAATCTTTCCATATCCTTTTCATGATATCCTTGAAATAGCCCATGATGCTTCCACAACCCATTTCCTGCACATATTCATTTTCTGCTGTAAGTGTGCAGTCTTGATATTTGGCCATATTCATGAACGGATATCTCTATATCCAATCGTGATCTCCCAACCATCTTTTGCAAGCGTCATTGCTGATATATAGAAAAGTTCTATACCCATTTTTATTGAAAGTTACCTTGTAGTTTGGGAAATACGGCTGTGCGAAATCACCTACAGAAACTGTATATACTTGTAATTTCTGGTTTTACCTATTATATGTAATTTCCATTAGTATGTACATATTTTCTCATTATATGTATATATATATGTATATCTATATATATTTATCTATATGTATATATATATGTATATATATATATATACATAGATATATACTTATGTATATATATATATATATATCTCTTCATGTGCTCTTATTTCCATGTATGAACATCCATATATTTTCTCATATAGTTATATCTCCATTGTTACATGACATTTAGCACCTATGTTAGCATTTTGATATGTCTCTTCGTTGTATATATTATATATATATGTCCATTTCCTTGTTTATTTTGTACTAACTCTCATTTTGCAGAAAAATCTAGAAGATGCTGATTCCTTGGTTCCATTTCAATTTTCTTTTACTTTATGTTATGCAATGTAACACTCCAATGTAAACTTTGGAATAAGATTTACTTTTACTGCTTAGATTAGGCCGCATCTCATATAGTTTGATTTCAGTAATATCCTGATTCTATGATGCATAAATCTCAAATTTTCAAAATTCACCGTGGATGAACACGAATGGCACGTGCACCAACTCTTAGAGAGTTGATGAACTCGGTGGAGTCCATATTTACGGCCCTAGTCGGAATATGGACGAGACCCAGATCCATCATCTTTCTACCAGTCACACTGAGCCTACACTCTTAGGCTATCTTGAAAATGCATCTCATATTTCCAATGTTTTCAAAATATTGTGAATTAACTCAAATAAACCCTGAATATATTCATGGCCACAGTCAGAATATATGAAGGATTTACTTTGGCTTAATCCACATTTTCCAATAAAATTTTCAGAAATCTTTTCAAAAGTGCATTCATTCATTCATATCATCTGCATCATTCGTTTTTCTTATGATTTTCTCAAAAGATTTGCACTTCATGGAATCGATTTTCTCAAAAAACTATGATGATATTCGGAGTTGGATTTCCCAAAACAAATGTTTTCCTGTGATTTTCCTTAAAAAGTTATTTCCTTAAGATTCTTTTCAAAGGAATTTCTCATTTTCTCAAGAATCCAAGTTGATTTTCAGATATTAAAAAAAAAAAACCAGATTCTCAGGATTTCAATTTCCTAAGTTTTGAATTTCCTTCTTCAATGGATCTTTCCTATAAATTTTCCCTCATTTTCCTAAGAAAATTCTCAAAGTCTGAGTTTTTCCCGATAAGTATTTTCCGTTTCAAAAAGTTCATCTTTTCTCAAGAATTCCTTCCATTTTCCCGAAATTATCATTTCTTCATAGTTTTCCAAGTTTTATAACTTTCTCAAAATTTTCCTGAGATTTTCATTTCTTCAAGATTTTCCAAATCTTTATAAACTTTCTCGAGATTTCAAACCTTCTTCGTCTGAGTTTTCCTGAGAGATTGATTTCCATCTTTTCTTGAGAAATGCTTTTCAATTCCAAATGTTTTCTAAGCATACATCATATTTTCCAACTTGCATTTTACAAAATTGCATAAGCACATGCCTGAATTCTATGTGCATTTAGGATAGAACACGATTTCGATAATTTTACTGAGTCAAGCATAATTTTGGTCCTTGGTTCGATTACCCCTGTTAAAGGCGGCAGGAACGGTCGAACCTCGTACCGACAGGTCGAGCCCCATCCCATGGATTTTCCCGCAATTTTCAAAACGGAGGCGAGTATTTCAAAACAATTTCCAAAATCCGGTCAAGTTTGAAGCGCGAAAGCATTTCCCTCTCTCTTCCGCAAGGAAGGGAAGACGGGAAAAATTTTGCGACGATAACAGGTTTGGCGACCGAGATGGGACCTGTCCTTGTCTGACCTAAATTGTGCTTGACTTAGTTCAATTATCGAAATTATGTTCACAAAATGTCAGCTCTTTTATTTCAATATCATGTGAGCCTAGGAGCCTAGATTCTGACCTAGCTGACATTGGCTGCATATAGACTAGGTATGGTTTGGTAGGACCATATTGAGGAGAAATTTTCATGTTCACATAGACTTAGGTCTAAACACAACTCTCCTCAATTTAGGATCTGAATGCAAACAATGTATGCTTCTTCAAGGATTTTTCAAAATCTATCTCTCTAGGATTTAGAACCATCTATTTCTTGCATGTGATCATTTTTTAAAATCCCCATTACCTATCATTACCCGGTCTTCACGTTGCTGGGCTCTCTTCCAGAACCCTAGTTCGGGACAGAGCCTCACAACTGGGCCAATTATTTGGGTTAACACCCCCCTACCACGTACCGCGGGCCACAGTCCGAAGTATATCGGTAGGCGCTCAAGGATGTTGGAAAACCTTACCTTAGAACCGGAGTTGAAATTCTATGCTACGTATCTTGGATTTCGATTCGGGTATATCGGCATAACTGGATTGGACAAAGATGATCTAAACCTAGAGTTAGGGTTAGGGTCCTACAACTATTTTTCAAAATGATGCATCTGGAGTCAGCCTTTTAGGGAGTGTTGTATGTGCATGAATGTTTGTGCAGGATGTGATTGTTCGTATATTACCTCTATTTCCTTACATTTTCCCAAAATATTTTCAAATATCCATATTTCTCATCTTTTCCCTTTATTTTCTCAAACCCTGGAAGATTTTCCCAAATATCCAATTTCTTTCAAAACTCCAGGTGATTTTCCATTCTACCATTCTACTGGATCTCGAATTTCCAGCTGCATTTTCATCCTGCCTACAATTTTCCAAAATCATATGTTTTCTTTCATTGGATTTTCAATTCTTTTGTCTATTTGCAAAAATTCTTCACCTTATTTTCCTCGTGCATACCTTGATTACTGCGGTGGAAATTGTTTACTCACTTGCCTTCTCCTTATTCTAAATCCGTTTGCGGATTGTTTTTTTTTTTTTCCAAGAAATATCTCTTTCCTTCAAAAATGGTGTTTTCCTCGTGGTTGACAACCTCGCCTAGGTAACAAGGCACATTTTCCGTTGTTATTTCTCTTACAAAGAATGACAACACAATTGTCGTAATTTCAGCGGCGACTCCATCCCTAGTAATGGGATATTCTTCCAATTGTCTACCATATCGTCAATAATCATTTTCCTCCCAATCCAAAATTCTCTCAGAGTCTAATCAAGACTTTATCCTACAGAGAGCATCCACAGCATTTGATGGTTCAAACAAGGTCAGGAAGAAGAACCACATCACCACAGTACTCCTCAGCCTCAGAAGAAGAGATGGACTCCCCGCGACCCGTCAGGAGTCAAGAACAGCAGCAAGAGGACGATGGCATAGATCCTCAGATGTACGCGATGTTTCAGAAAATGATGAAGAGGATGATGAGTGAGCAGGCTGGCACCAGCTCAGACAAAAATCCATTCAGTCAGAAAATTAAAGATCGTGTGGCCAAGAAATCAACCAAGGAGCATGTTCAAGATACTTCGGACGAAGAAGAATTAGCAGATGATACCAAGGAAGAATGCGAGATCATTCATGGAGCAACTCGCAAACCAAAGGGCCAAGCAATAGAAAAACCGTTTCAAGCACAGTTAAAAGAAATGGCCAAGATAGTCAAAGATCTACAGGTTCGGGATAAAGGCAAGAAAGTCTTCACTAGCGAGGATTTTTATGATGGATTAGAAGGAGACGAAGAACTGGAAAATCTGCCCCGCAAGTTCATCAAGTTCGATGGTTCTGGTGATCCCAAAGCCCACCTTGCCACGTTCTTCGCCGAATGCTCCAAATTCAAGAGAGACAATAGGGCTCTATTTCTCTGTTTTCCTCGTAGCCTAGAAGGCACTGCCGCCAAGTGGTACTCCGAGCATATCAATCCAATCGAGCTGCGAGAATTCGATAAAGTGGTCAACCTATTCATTGAGCGATTTCTGTTCAATACTGAAGCGCTACCAACGCTAAATCACCTTTGTAATCTGAAGCAGGGAGATAGGGAAAAAGCAAGGGACTTCATTCGCAGATGGAGAGAGACCTGCAACAAAATGAGGGATCCTATATCAGAAAGGCATGCTTTATCCTTGATCCTCAACAATTTTTCGCAACCTCTGAGAGGATTAATCTCTACCTCACCCTCCAAGTCTTTCGTTGAACTCATTGAACGAGCTGAATGGCTCGAAATGGGAGTAGAGAATGGAGTCTATGAAGGCCTTACCATTGCAAGAAACAGTCAAGATGCCAAAAAGAAGGCTCACTTCACTTTTGCGGCCAAATCTTTCAATAATAGCAAAGGCAACAAGAATGATCATGGCAACAGTTTGGAGAGAATCAAAAGGCAAAAAGGGAAGGACATTAACAGTGATAAACCTCTCCAATCCAGCCCTCAGCATCAAAAGAAAGATCAGGAAAAATCAAAGCGCAAGGACTGGAGAACTGATCGAGAATTCACCCCTCTGGATCAGACACTCGAGAGTATACTCGAGTATATGCTTGAGAAAGACCTTGTTCGGTTGCCTAAAGCTAGTGATCCTCCAGCAATTATGGGCAGATTCAAAGAACAATTTTGCAAATTTCATCGAGCAGTAGGGCATGATACAGAAAACGGCTTCGTCCTTAAGAACATTGTTCAAGACTGCATTGACAAGAAGCTTCTCGTTGAAGATGAAAAGGAGGACTAGTCATCCTGACTAAGCTTTTTCCACAATCATTCCAGAAGATGACAATGCCAACAATTTCCCATTTCTTATCTTGCTTTTTCAAAAAGAATAATGTAATCCCATTCTCTTTCCTTGATTTTAAAGCATCAATAAAGTCATCGAATTTTTCAATAGCTTGGCGCCATCTTATTTGCTTCTTCTTTCTTTTCAAAATGTCTCTCTTGTGAGGAATGATCTTGAGGACGTATATTAGTCAAGAAGCTTGTCAATTATCCTTTTTTTTATTCAAAATTTTCCTCCCCAGTCACACTGGGGCATTTTTTTGAAAATTTATCTTTACCTCAAAACATCCTGTATGCAGGCAGGATAAACCAATCTCTCATTTTGCATATATATGCACTCATTTGCATTAATTCTGCATTCATTTGCATCAATTTGCATTTAATCATATTCATTTGCATTAAATTTACATCAACATTCCCCTTCAGGTTAAGGGATAAACCTGAATCATTTTCCATAATTCTTCAATTTCGACCTCCGGGTCATCCAATCTCTAATTTTCGAACTACCAAAATTCTCAATTTTGACCGCCAGGTCATCCAATTTCCATTCCCCGTTCAGGATAAGGGGATAATCCTGAAACCATTCATAGAAGCAATCTAACTCTCTATAATGGTCCTCGTTCTTCATTGAACTGATAGTGTTCCAAGTGAACTGATAGTCGTTCTTCATCGAACTGATAGTGTTCCAAGCGAATTGATAGTCGTTCTTCATCGAACTGATAGCGTTCCCAAGTGAACTAATAGTCGTTCTTCAGTGAACTGATAGTGTTCCCAGCGAACTGATAGTCATTCTGCATTGAACTGATAGCTTTCCCAAGTGAACTGATAGTCGTTCTTCATCGAACTGATATTGTTCCCAGTGAACTGATAGTCGTTCTTCATCGAACTGATAGTGTTCTCAAGCGAACTGATAGTCGTTCTTCATCGAACTGATAGTGTTCCAAGTGAACTGATAGTGTTCCCAAGTGAATTGATAGTCGTTCTTAATCGAACTGATATTGTTCCCCCAAATGAACTGATAGTCGTTCTTAATTGAACTGATATTTTTCCCAGCGAACCGATGGTCGTTCTTCATTGAACTGATATTATTCCCAGCGATGGTCGTTGAACTGATTTTGTTCTCAGTGAACCGATGGTCATTCTTAATTAAACTGATATTGTTCCTAGTGAACTGATAGTTGCCTCCTTTGGGGAAATGAGAGGATAATTTTCGTCACGGATGTGTGGAGCCGGACCTCAAATGCTCTCTTTTACCCAGGATTTTGAGAAAACTTTGTCAATTTGTCAATCAAATTATTTGTTGATTTCAGAATCTTTATTGCACTAATCTTTATCTCAAGTTTACCTTTAGCATTACTTCCAAAAGAGTGAAGCTTTTGCGAAAAGAGATTCAAACTTCAAATTCTTTCTATTGGCCAACCAAAAGGATGAAGGATAAATCCTCGATATGGCCGGAAAAGAAGATTCAATGTTATTGAAAAGTCATAGATGATTGATATTAATCGCAGTCAAATGGCGCATTTTTAAAGATTATTATTGTAAAACGAGGCAGTAGAAATATCCTGAGCGCTAGAAAAGAGAGAATTCATCCAAGCCCTGTCTCCTTAGAATCACCTAAGCTGCCATTAAATATCCGCAAAAGGGATCTCTCACTTGTCGTCAAGATGAAGGCGAATTAAGCGAGTAGACCCCCGGGGCCAAAGAAGATCTGAAACATCTCCAAGATGACGGAGTTTGTGACAGATCCTTCCAGGGAAAGTCCAAAGCACTGTCGAGATGAAGGCAGATGCGATGAACCTCTCGACAATCCCTAAAAGATATTTAATTTCAGCTATCATTCAAAGATCTCTAACCCATGAGCCAATATCGTCTAAGAAGGATCGAAACATCTCCAAGATGAAGGAGTTTGTGACGTATCCTTCCCAAAAGAGAGAAAGAGAGGAAAAAGAAAAGAGAGAAAAAGTCAGAACATCTCCAAAATGAAGGAAAAACCCAAGAGAGCCAAAAGAGCGCAGGAAGATTATCATGAGAGAAGCTCCCAGGATATCAAACTGCCAAATTTATCAAGAATTCTCTTTAAATTTGTGAAATTCTATTATCAATACTCTTTCATCAATTGCTTTCATAATATCAAATTCTCTTTCCTGCTCATATCAAGGAAATTGATAACTTATTTGAAGAAGGTCAATCGCAAGCAATTTGGATTCCAAAATCTTGATTCTATGAAGTCAATCCTGTTTGGAGGTAATACTTCAGGTAGAAAAGAAAGAATATTTTCATCATTTTCAATTACTTTGAATCAACAACAAATTTTCAACATTTTGACAATATTTTCTAGCTATCCTGATGTTAAGTGAAAGCTTGATGTCCATATTGATGCATCTTGACCCCTTCGAGAGAGTTTCCTTTGTCATCTTTCACATTGTTGAAAGATTAGCCTTATCTCCGAAAGGATAGCCTTTGTCGTCTTTCATATTATTGAAAGATTAGCCTTCTCTCCGAAAGGATTGCCTTTTGTCATCTTTCGCATTGTCGAAAGAATCACCTTACTCCTTTGGATTGCCTTTGTCATCTTTCGCATTGTCGAAAGAATCGCCTTGTTCCTTTGGATCGCCTTATTCATCTTTTGCGTTGTCAAAAGAGTTGCCTTACTCTTCTCTGAAAGAGTTTGCCTTGTCTGTCTTTCGCGTTGACGAAAGAGTTGCCTTATTCTCCGTTGGAAAAATTGCCTTATTCATCTTTTGCGTTGTCAAAATAGTTGCCTTACTCTTCTCTGAAAGAGTTTGCCTTGTCTGTCTTTCGCGTTGCCGAAAGAGTTACCTTATTCTCGTCAAAAAAATTGACATATCCATCTTTCACATTGTCGAAAGAGTCGTCTTACTCCTTACCTTATTCATATTTCACACTAATGAAAAATTCAGCAGATCGTCTTGATCATCTTCCAAAATTGCCTCTTACAATTCCATTTCCATCACCTCGTTCCTCTTCGAGAAAAGTTGTCTTATTCACCTTCCAAATATTTCATTTTCAGCCCGATCAGGATAAGAGTATAAACCTGAGCCTCATTCAAAGAGGTATTTCATTTTCTGCCCGATCAGGTTAAGGGTACAAACCTGAGTCTCATTTCGATGAGATATTCCATTCGCCCGATCAGGATAAGGGTATAAACCTGAGCCTCCTTCAATGAGGTATTCCATTTTCTGCCCAATCAGGATAAGGGTACAAACCTGAGCCTCAATCAAAGAGGTATTTCATCTTCTGCCCGATCAGGTTAAGGGTACAAACCTGAGTCTCATTTCGATGAGATATTCCATTCCCCAATCAGGTCAAGGGTTAAAACCTGAGCTTCGTTCCATACGAGGTATTTCTGTCCCATCCAGGTTAAGGGGAAAACCTGAACTTCGCTCTCACAGAGTGAGTCTTTCCTCTTCATTTCGCCATTTCATATCTACCATTTTCCTCGGGCTAACTTCTTCATACCCAGTCAGATCCTTCTAACTGGGGCATTTTTATATATAGCCCAAATTTGGTGTGTTTTCTTTGCCACGAAGCTCGACCCTAAGCCGGCTTAGTAGCAAAGAGGGGCATCTGTAAACACCCCAAATTTTCACTCACCTTCTTGACATCGCCCTCAATCATCATATTTCAGTTCTTCAAAAGCAATGAAGGGCAAAATGGTCATTTTCCAAGATTGAACATTGCAGAAAGTCCTAAATTTCATTCTTGAGCCTCAAAATTTCTATATTTAGGTTCAGAGACATCTTCAAATTGCAAAATTTCAAAATCCTCTTTCTGGACAAAAAGTTAGAATTTCCAAGTTCAAGCTCAGAGTGATATTTCATAGAACATGTCTTTGCATAGCATTGCATCATTTCACTGCATAGCATGTCAGTTTGAGATCCAGAACTCCTGATTTTCAAAATTGTCCATCCAGATTTGATTTTGAAACTTTTTCAAAGTAATTTTTAAAACCCTGGGTATTCAAAATTACCAAATTTTCCCATTTTACCCCCAGGACTTCGAATTACAAAAATTTTCTCAAGAAAAACAATCTAGATATTTGGATATTGATTTCAAAGATTTTATCTCAAAACTTTTTGCAAAAAGGATTTTAAATCTCTATACAAAATTTTTACATTTACTTTATCCATATTTTGCTCTGAAAAACCCAATTTTTCCCAATTCTTGAAAACAAATAATGTTTTATTTCGTATTTTCAAATAAATAGAGCGGGACCTGCCTTTGAACTAGCATCATACTCAGACTCTCAGGTAAGTTGTTTATTCTCAAGCGGGACCCACTCGGAGGTCATACCAATTTGCAAAATTTTCTTTTTAAAATTCTTATTTATTTATTTATTTATTTTAGTGGGCCCACACACGTGTGGCACCCCACTTGAAAATAAAAGATTTACAAAACAAAATAAAGCTTTATTTTAAAAAAGGATTTTAAAAGTGGATTGAGGTGGCATTTTCATAAAAGCCTCTCATTTATTTCCTTTTTATTTATTTGTTTTTTAAAAAAAAAAAAAATTAGAAGGAGGCAACCTTAAATGGCACAACCGAACTTCCAAAAAATAAAAATTTCATTTTACCTAAAACTTAGGTAAATGAAATGAAAAATTTGAAAAAATCACAAAGATGCGCCCTTTTTAAAACGGTAGCATTAAGTTTCAAATTTGAAAAAAAATTCAAAAATTTTAACGAAACCTCATAAATGAAAGGGCTGCATTTTTTTTCAGGAGCTGAAAGTTTTAAGAAAGAGTAACCATTGAACGAGAGGGGGGGCCTGGCCGATTAAGAGAGAGTCTTCTTTTTGGATTTTGCAAGGGGGGATTCAAAAGGGGAAATTGCTCTGTTGGGTGTTGGGGGCAAAGGGGGAGCCGATTGAAGAGAGGGTGGATTTTCGGTTTTGCAGGATCTTCCACCATCATCCACCTTCAGCAAGGTCTTCCACCACCAGCAGAGAGATCTACAATTCCTTCAGCCTACCTTTCCCTCAATCCAGCTGCAGGAGAAGCCATTCAGCAGATTTTCTTCAACATTCCACCTCCAGCCAATTTTCTTCAACATTCCACCTCCAGCCAACTGTTGCTCCCATCTGCCTCCAAGCCCAACCGCAGAGGTCTTCCACTTCCAGCCAGCTGACGCCTCCTTCTTCAGACCATCAACAAAAGAATTCAGCTGTTCTTCCCCTTCTTCAACCTTCCACTTCCCAAACTTGTTCTCCAGCCAACGTTTCCCCATCTACACTTCAGCCCAGCCACAGGGCACCTCCAGCAAGTGGCTGTGTCTTCCTTCATTCCAGCCACAGCACAACCCAGCCTATGATTGTCCAGCCCAACACTTTCCTTTTTACGTAGACCACCAGCAGCAGATCCATCCAGCCGATTCCCATCTTCTCCAACCAACAGGAACCCCAGCCGATTCCCATCTTCTCCAGCCAACAGGAACTCCAGCAGCAAGCTGCCCATCATCCACCATTTCAACCCAGCTAGCAAGAAGCCCAGCCGATTGCCATCCTCACTTCAGCCACCAAACGCTCCAACAGCTGCCCATCTTCCTTCAGCCCAACCATCAAACACCTCCACTTGCAGCAGGAAGCCCATTTGCAGTCCACAAGCAGCAGGAATTTCGTCATTTGATTGATGAAACTTTGCTTAGCTTGAGGGTAAAATTCTGGTTTTATGAAGTTATAGATGGAACTTCATCATTTGATTTATGAAATGTTGCTTAACTTGAGGGTAAATTTCTGTTTTTATGAAGTTATGGCTGGAATATTATCATTTGATTTATGAGCTTCATGTTCAAAATTCTGTTTTATGAAGTTAGGGCTGAAACTCCATCATTTGAGTTATGAAATTTTGTTGAGATTGATGGCAAAATTCTGTTTTATGAAGCTATGGGCTGTAATATCATCATTTGATGTTACAATTTCTGTTTTATGAATCTATGGGCTGGAACATCATCATTTGATGTTACAATTTCTGTTTTATGAATCTATGGGCTGGAACTTCATCATTTGATGCTACAATTTCTGTTTTTATGAAGTTATGGCTGGAACTTCATCATTTTGACTCATGAGATTGATGATGAATTTCTATTTTATGAATCTATGGGCTGGAACCTCATCATTTGATTTGTGAGCTTGATGTTCAAATTTCTGTTTTATGAAGATATGCTGGAACATCATCATTTGGTTTATGAGCTTGATGTTTAAAATGCTTGTTTTATGAAGTTATGGCTGGAACTTCATCATTTGATGCTACAATTTCTGTTTTATGAAGCTATGGCTGGAACATCACCCTTGGTTTTAAGAAATTTTGCTTAGCTTAGTGCTAAATTCTTGTTTGCTGTATCACCCCATTTGCAGCACCAATTATATATATTGTTTCATCATTTTCCATGACATTTTCATCTTTTCACCAATCTTTCCATATCCTTTTCATGATATCCTTGAAATAGCCCATGATGCTTCCACAACCCATTTCCTGCACATATTCATTTTCTGCTGTAAGTGTGCAGTCTTGATATTTGGCCATATTCATGAACGGATATCTCTATATCCAATCGTGATCTCCCAACCATCTTTTGCAAGCGTCATTGCTGATATATAGAGAAGTTCTATACCCATTTTTATTGAAAGTTACCTTGTAGTTTGGGAAATACGGCTGTGCGAAATCACCTACAGAAACTGTATATACTTGTAATTTCTGGTTTTACCTATTATATGTAATTTCCATTAGTATGTACATATTTTCTCATTATATGTATATATATATGTATATCTATATATATTTATCTATATGTATATATATATGTATATATATATGTATATATATATATACATAGATATATACTTATGTATATATATATATATATATATCTTCATGTGCTCTTATTTCCATGTATGAACATCCATATATTTTCTCATATAGTTATATCTCCATTGTTACATGACATTTAGCACCTATGTTAGCATTTTGATATGTCTCTTCGTTGTATATATTATATATATATGTCCATTTCCTTGTTTATTTTGTACTAACTCTCATTTTGCAGAAAAATCTAGAAGATGCTGATTCCTTGGTTCCATTTCAATTTTCTTTTACTTTATGTTATGCAATGTAACACTCCAATGTAAACTTTGGAATAAGATTTACTTTTACTGCTTAGATTAGGCCGCATCTCATATAGTTTGATTTCAGTAATATCCTGATTCTATGATGCATAAATCTCAAATTTTCAAAATTCACCGTGGATGAACACGAATGGCACGTGCACCAACTCTTAGAGAGTTGATGAACTCGGTGGAGTCCATATTTACGGCCCTAGTCGGAATATGGACGAGACCCAGATCCATCATCTTTCTACCAGTCACACTGAGCCTACACTCTTAGGCTATCTTGAAAATGCATCTCATATTTCCAATGTTTTCAAAATATTGTGAATTAACTCAAATAAACCCTGAATATATTCATGGCCACAGTCAGAATATATGAAGGATTTACTTTGGCTTAATCCACATTTTCCAATAAAATTTTCAGAAATCTTTTCAAAAGTGCATTCATTCATTCATATCATCTGCATCATTCGTTTTTCTTATGATTTTCTCAAAAGATTTGCACTTCATGGAATCGATTTTCTCAAAAAACTATGATGATATTCGGAGTTGGATTTCCCAAAACAAATGTTTTCCTGTGATTTTCCTTAAAAAGTTATTTCCTTAAGATTCTTTTCAAAGGAATTTCTCATTTTCTCAAGAATCCAAGTTGATTTTCAGATATTAAAAAAAAAAAACCAGATTCTCAGGATTTCAATTTCCTAAGTTTTGAATTTCCTTCTTCAATGGATCTTTCCTATAAATTTTCCCTCATTTTCCTAAGAAAATTCTCAAAGTCTGAGTTTTTCCCGATAAGTATTTTCCGTTTCAAAAAGTTCATCTTTTCTCAAGAATTCCTTCCATTTTCCCGAAATTATCATTTCTTCATAGTTTTCCAAGTTTTATAACTTTCTCAAAATTTTCCTGAGATTTTCATTTCTTCAAGATTTTCCAAATCTTTATAAACTTTCTCGAGATTTCAAACCTTCTTCGTCTGAGTTTTCCTGAGAGATTGATTTCCATCTTTTCTTGAGAAATGCTTTTCAATTCCAAATGTTTTCTAAGCATACATCATATTTTCCAACTTGCATTTTACAAAATTGCATAAGCACATGCCTGAATTCTATGTGCATTTAGGATAGAACACGATTTCGATAATTTTACTGAGTCAAGCATAATTTTGGTCCTTGGTTCGATTACCCCTGTTAAAGGCGGCAGGAACGGTCGAACCTCGTACCGACAGGTCGAGCCCCATCCCATGGATTTTCCCGCAATTTTCAAAACGGAGGCGAGTATTTCAAAACAATTTCCAAAATCCGGTCAAGTTTGAAGCGCGAAAGCATTTCCCTCTCTCTTCCGCAAGGAAGGGAAGACGGGAAAAATTTTGCGACGATAACAGGTTTGGCGACCGAGATGGGACCTGTCCTTGTCTGACCTAAATTGTGCTTGACTTAGTTCAATTATCGAAATTATGTTCACAAAATGTCAGCTCTTTTATTTCAATATCATGTGAGCCTAGGAGCCTAGATTCTGACCTAGCTGACATTGGCTGCATATAGACTAGGTATGGTTTGGTAGGACCATATTGAGGAGAAATTTTCATGTTCACATAGACTTAGGTCTAAACACAACTCTCCTCAATTTAGGATCTGAATGCAAACAATGTATGCTTCTTCAAGGATTTTTCAAAATCTATCTCTCTAGGATTTAGAACCATCTATTTCTTGCATGTGATCATTTTTTAAAATCCCCATTACCTATCATTACCCGGTCTTCACGTTGCTGGGCTCTCTTCCAGAACCCTAGTTCGGGACAGAGCCTCACAACTGGGCCAATTATTTGGGTTAACACCCCCCTACCACGTACCGCGGGCCACAGTCCGAAGTATATCGGTAGGCGCTCAAGGATGTTGGAAAACCTTACCTTAGAACCGGAGTTGAAATTCTATGCTACGTATCTTGGATTTCGATTCGGGTATATCGGCATAACTGGATTGGACAAAGATGATCTAAACCTAGAGTTAGGGTTAGGGTCCTACAACTATTTTTCAAAATGATGCATCTGGAGTCAGCCTTTTAGGGAGTGTTGTATGTGCATGAATGTTTGTGCAGGATGTGATTGTTCGTATATTACCTCTATTTCCTTACATTTTCCCAAAATATTTTCAAATATCCATATTTCTCATCTTTTCCCTTTATTTTCTCAAACCCTGGAAGATTTTCCCAAATATCCAATTTCTTTCAAAACTCCAGGTGATTTTCCATTCTACCATTCTACTGGATCTCGAATTTCCAGCTGCATTTTCATCCTGCCTACAATTTTCCAAAATCATATGTTTTCTTTCATTGGATTTTCAATTCTTTTGTCTATTTGCAAAAATTCTTCACCTTATTTTCCTCGTGCATACCTTGATTACTGCGGTGGAAATTGTTTACTCACTTGCCTTCTCCTTATTCTAAATCCGTTTGCGGATTGTTTTTTTTTTTTTCCAAGAAATATCTCTTTCCTTCAAAAATGGTGTTTTCCTCGTGGTTGACAACCTCGCCTAGGTAACAAGGCACATTTTCCGTTGTTATTTCTCTTACAAAGAATGACAACACAATTGTCGTAATTTCAGCGGCGACTCCATCCCTAGTAATGGGATATTCTTCCAATTGTCTACCATATCGTCAATAATCATTTTCCTCCCAATCCAAAATTCTCTCAGAGTCTAATCAAGACTTTATCCTACAGAGAGCATCCACAGCATTTGATGGTTCAAACAAGGTCAGGAAGAAAAACCACATCACCACAGTACTCCTCAGCCTCAGAAGAAGAGATGGACTCCCCGCGACCCGTCAGGAATCAAGAACAGCAGCAAGAGGACGATGGCATAGATCCTCAGATGTACGCGATGTTTCAGAAAATGATGAAGAGGATGATGAGTGAGCAGGCTGGCACCAGCTCAGACAAAAATCCATTCAGTCAGAAAATTAAAGATCGTGTGGCCAAGAAATCAACCAAGGAGCATGTTCAAGATACTTCGGACGAAGAAGAATTAGCAGATGATACCAAGGAAGAATGCGAGATCATTCATGGAGCAACTCGCAAACCAAAGGGCCAAGCAATAGAAAAACCGTTTCAAGCACAGTTAAAAGAAATGGCCAAGATAGTCAAAGATCTACAGGTTCGGGATAAAGGCAAGAAAGTCTTCACTAGCGAGGATTTTTATGATGGATTAGAAGGAGACGAAGAACTGGAAAATCTGCCCCGCAAGTTCATCAAGTTCGATGGTTCTGGTGATCCCAAAGCCCACCTTGCCACGTTCTTCGCCGAATGCTCCAAATTCAAGAGAGACAATAGGGCTCTATTTCTCTGTTTTCCTCGTAGCCTAGAAGGCACTGCCGCCAAGTGGTACTCCGAGCATATCAATCCAATCGAGCTGCGAGAATTCGATAAAGTGGTCAACCTATTCATTGAGCGATTTCTGTTCAATACTGAAGCGCTACCAACGCTAAATCACCTTTGTAATCTGAAGCAGGGAGATAGGGAAAAAGCAAGGGACTTCATTCGCAGATGGAGAGAGACCTGCAACAAAATGAGGGATCCTATATCAGAAAGGCATGCTTTATCCTTGATCCTCAACAATTTTTCGCAACCTCTGAGAGGATTAATCTCTACCTCACCCTCCAAGTCTTTCGTTGAACTCATTGAACGAGCTGAATGGCTCGAAATGGGAGTAGAGAATGGAGTCTATGAAGGCCTTACCATTGCAAGAAACAGTCAAGATGCCAAAAAGAAGGCTCACTTCACTTTTGCGGCCAAATCTTTCAATAATAGCAAAGGCAACAAGAATGATCATGGCAACAGTTTGGAGAGAATCAAAAGGCAAAAAGGGAAGGACATTAACAGTGATAAACCTCTCCAATCCAGCCCTCAGCATCAAAAGAAAGATCAGGAAAAATCAAAGCGCAAGGACTGGAGAACTGATCGAGAATTCACCCCTCTGGATCAGACACTCGAGAGTATACTCGAGTATATGCTTGAGAAAGACCTTGTTCGGTTGCCTAAAGCTAGTGATCCTCCAGCAATTATGGGCAGATTCAAAGAACAATTTTGCAAATTTCATCGAGCAGTAGGGCATGATACAGAAAACGGCTTCGTCCTTAAGAACATTGTTCAAGACTGCATTGACAAGAAGCTTCTCGTTGAAGATGAAAAGGAGGACTAGTCATCCTGACTAAGCTTTTTCCACAATCATTCCAGAAGATGACAATGCCAACAATTTCCCATTTCTTATCTTGCTTTTTCAAAAAGAATAATGTAATCCCATTCTCTTTCCTTGATTTTAAAGCATCAATAAAGTCATCGAATTTTTCAATAGCTTGGCGCCATCTTATTTGCTTCTTCTTTCTTTTCAAAATGTCTCTCTTGTGAGGAATGATCTTGAGGACGTATATTAGTCATAAAGCTTGTCAATTATCCTTTTTTTTATTCAAAATTTTCCTCCCCAGTCACACTGGGGCATTTTTTTGAAAATTTATCTTTACCTCAAAACATCCTGTATGCAGGCAGGATAAACCAATCTCTCATTTTGCATATATATGCACTCATTTGCATTAATTCTGCATTCATTTGCATCAATTTGCATTTAATCATATTCATTTGCATTAAATTTACATCAACATTCCCCTTCAGGTTAAGGGATAAACCTGAATCATTTTCCATAATTCTTCAATTTCGACCTCCGGGTCATCCAATCTCTAATTTTCGAACTACCAAAATTCTCAATTTCGACCGCCAGGTCATCCAATTTCCATTCCCCGTTCAGGATAAGGGGATAATCCTGAAACCATTCATAGAAGCAATCTAACTCTCTATAATGGTCCTCGTTCTTCATTGAACTGATAGTGTTCCAAGTGAACTGATAGTCGTTCTTCATCGAACTGATAGTGTTCCAAGCGAATTGATAGTCGTTCTTCATCGAACTGATAGCGTTCCCAAGTGAACTAATAGTCGTTCTTCAGTGAACTGATAGTGTTCCCAGCGAACTGATAGTCATTCTGCATTGAACTGATAGCTTTCCCAAGTGAACTGATAGTCGTTCTTCATCGAACTGATATTGTTCCCAGTGAACTGATAGTCGTTCTTCATCGAACTGATAGTGTTCTCAAGCGAACTGATAGTCGTTCTTCATCGAACTGATAGTGTTCCAAGTGAACTGATAGTGTTCCCAAGTGAATTGATAGTCGTTCTTAATCGAACTGATATTGTTCCCCCAAATGAACTGATAGTCGTTCTTAATTGAACTGATATTTTTCCCAGCGAACCGATGGTCGTTCTTCATTGAACTGATATTATTCCCAGCGATGGTCGTTGAACTGATTTTGTTCTCAGTGAACCGATGGTCATTCTTAATTAAACTGATATTGTTCCTAGTGAACTGATAGTTGCCTCCTTTGGGGAAATGAGAGGATAATTTTCGTCACGGATGTGTGGAGCCGGACCTCAAATGCTCTCTTTTACCCAGGATTTTGAGAAAACTTTGTCAATTTGTCAATCAAATTATTTGTTGATTTCAGAATCTTTATTGCACTAATCTTTATCTCAAGTTTACCTTTAGCATTACTTCCAAAAGAGTGAAGCTTTTGCGAAAAGAGATTCAAACTTCAAATTCTTTCTATTGGCCAACCAAAAGGATGAAGGATAAATCCTCGATATGGCCGGAAAAGAAGATTCAATGTTATTGAAAAGTCATAGATGATTGATATTAATCGCAGTCAAATGGCGCATTTTTAAAGATTATTATTGTAAAACGAGGCAGTAGAAATATCCTGAGCGCTAGAAAAGAGAGAATTCATCCAAGCCCTGTCTCCTTAGAATCACCTAAGCTGCCATTAAATATCCGCAAAAGGGATCTCTCACTTGTCGTCAAGATGAAGGCGAATTAAGCGAGTAGACCCCCGGGGCCAAAGAAGATCTGAAACATCTCCAAGATGACGGAGTTTGTGACAGATCCTTCCAGGGAAAGTCCAAAGCACTGTCGAGATGAAGGCAGATGCGATGAACCTCTCGACAATCCCTAAAAGATATTTAATTTCAGCTATCATTCAAAGATCTCTAACCCATGAGCCAATATCGTCTAAGAAGGATCGAAACATCTCCAAGATGAAGGAGTTTGTGACGTATCCTTCCCAAAAGAGAGAAAGAGAGGAAAAAGAAAAGAGAGAAAAAGTCAGAACATCTCCAAAATGAAGGAAAAACCCAAGAGAGCCAAAAGAGCGCAGGAAGATTATCATGAGAGAAGCTCCCAGGATATCAAACTGCCAAATTTATCAAGAATTCTCTTTAAATTTGTGAAATTCTATTATCAATACTCTTTCATCAATTGCTTTCATAATATCAAATTCTCTTTCCTGCTCATATCAAGGAAATTGATAACTTCTTTGAAGAAGGTCAATCGCAAGCAATTTGGATTCCAAAATCTTGATTCTATGAAGTCAATCCTGTTTGGAGGTAATACTTCAGGTAGAAAAGAAAGAATATTTTCATCATTTTCAATTACTTTGAATCAACAACAAATTTTCAACATTTTGACAATATTTTCTAGCTATCCTGATGTTAAGTGAAAGCTTGATGTCCATATTGATGCATCTTGACCCCTTCGAGAGAGTTTCCTTTGTCATCTTTCACATTGTTGAAAGATTAGCCTTATCTCCGAAAGGATAGCCTTTGTCGTCTTTCATATTATTGAAAGATTAGCCTTCTCTCCGAAAGGATTGCCTTTTGTCATCTTTCGCATTGTCGAAAGAATCACCTTACTCCTTTGGATTGCCTTTGTCATCTTTCGCATTGTCGAAAGAATCGCCTTGTTCCTTTGGATCGCCTTATTCATCTTTTGCGTTGTCAAAAGAGTTGCCTTACTCTTCTCTGAAAGAGTTTGCCTTGTCTGTCTTTCGCGTTGCCGAAAGAGTTGCCTTATTCTCCGTTGGAAAAATTGCCTTATTCATCTTTTGCGTTGTCAAAATAGTTGCCTTACTCTTCTCTGAAAGAGTTTGCCTTGTCTGTCTTTCGCGTTGCCGAAAGAGTTACCTTATTCTCGTCAAAAAAATTGACATATCCATCTTTCACATTGTCGAAAGAGTCGTCTTACTCCTTACCTTATTCATATTTCACACTAATGAAAAATTCAGCAGATCGTCTTGATCATCTTCCAAAATTGCCTCTTACAATTCCATTTTCATCACCTCGTTCCTCTTCGAGAAAAGTTGTCTTATTCACCTTCCAAATATTTCATTTTCAGCCCGATCAGGATAAGAGTATAAACCTGAGCCTCATTCAAAGAGGTATTTCATTTTCTGCCCGATCAGGTTAAGGGTACAAACCTGAGTCTCATTTCGATGAGATATTCCATTCGCCCGATCAGGATAAGGGTATAAACCTGAGCCTCCTTCAATGAGGTATTCCATTTTCTGCCCAATCAGGATAAGGGTACAAACCTGAGCCTCAATCAAAGAGGTATTTCATCTTCTGCCCGATCAGGTTAAGGGTACAAACCTGAGTCTCATTTCGATGAGATATTCCATTCCCCAATCAGGTCAAGGGTTAAAACCTGAGCTTCGTTCCATACGAGGTATTTCTGTCCCATCCAGGTTAAGGGGAAAACCTGAACTTCGCTCTCACAGAGTGAGTCTTTCCTCTTCATTTCGCCATTTCATATCTACCATTTTCCTCGGGCTAACTTCTTCATACCCAGTCAGATCCTTCTAACTGGGGCATTTTTATATATAGCCCAAATTTGGTGTGTTTTCTTTGCCACGAAGCTCGACCCTAAGCCGACTTAGTAGCAAAGAGGGGCATCTGTAAACACCCCAAATTTTCACTCACCTTCTTGACATCGCCCTCAATCATCATATTTCAGTTCTTCAGAAGCAATGAAGGGCAAAATGGTCATTTTCCAAGATTGAACCTTGCAGAAAGTCCTAAATTTCATTCTTGAGCCTCAAAATTTCTATATTTAGGTTCAGAGACATCTTCAAATTGCAAAATTTCAAAATCCTCTTTCTGGACAAAAAGTTAGAATTTCCAAGTTCAAGCTCAGAGTGATATTTCATAGAACATGTCTTTGCATAGCATTGCATCATTTCACTGCATAGCATGTCAGTTTGAGATCCAGAACTCCTGATTTTCAAAATTGTCCATCCAGATTTGATTTTGAAACTTTTTCAAAGTAATTTTTAAAACCCTGGGTATTCAAAATTACCAAATTTTCCCATTTTACCCCCAGGACTTCGAATTACAAAAATTTTCTCAAGAAAAACAATCTAGATATTTGGATATTGATTTCAAAGATTTTATCTCAAAACTTTTTGCAAAAAGGATTTTAAATCTCTATACAAAATTTTTACATTTACTTTATCCATATTTTGCTCTGAAAAACCCAATTTTTCCCAATTCTTGAAAACAAATAATGTTTTATTTCGTATTTTCAAATAAATAGAGCGGGACCTGCCTTTGAACTAGCATCATACTCAGACTCTCAGGTAAGTTGTTTATTCTCAAGCGGGACCCACTCGGAGGTCATACCAATTTGCAAAATTTTCTTTTTAAAATTCTTATTTATTTATTTATTTATTTTAGTGGGCCCACACACGTGTGGCACCCCACTTGAAAATAAAAGATTTACAAAACAAAATAAAGCTTTATTTTAAAAAAGGATTTTAAAAGTGGATTGAGGTGGCATTTTCATAAAAGCCTCTCATTTATTTCCTTTTTATTTATTTGTTTTTTAAAAAAAAAAAAAATTAGAAGGAGGCAACCTTAAATGGCACAACCGAACTTCCAAAAAATAAAAATTTCATTTTACCTAAAACTTAGGTAAATGAAATGAAAAATTTGAAAAAATCACAAAGATGCGCCCTTTTTAAAACGGTAGCATTAAGTTTCAAATTTGAAAAAAAATTCAAAAATTTTAACGAAACCTCATAAATGAAAGGGCTGCGTTTTTTTTCAGGAGCTGAAAGTTTTAAGAAAGAGTAACCATTGAACGAGAGGGGGGGCCTGGCCGATTAAGAGAGAGTCTTCTTTTTGGATTTTGCAAGGTGGGATTCAAAAGGGGAAATTGCTCTGTTGGGTGTTGGGGGCAAAGGGGGAGCCGATTGAAGAGAGGGTGGATTTTCGGTTTTGCAGGGTCTTCCACCATCATCCACCTTCAGCAAGGTCTTCCACCACCAGCAGAGAGATCTACAATTCCTTCAGCCTACCTTTCCCTCAATCCAGCCGCAGGAGAAGCCATTCAGCAGATTTTCTTCAACATTCCACCTCCAGCCAATTTTCTTCAACATTCCACCTCCAGCCAACTGTTGCTCCCATCTGCCTCCAAGCCCAACCGCAGAGGTCTTCCACTTCCAGCCAGCTGACGCCTCCTTCTTCAGACCATCAACAAAAGAATTCAGCTGTTCTTCCCCTTCTTCAACCTTCCACTTCCCAAACTTGTTCTCCAGCCAACGTTTCCCCATCTACACTTCAGCCCAGCCACAGGGCACCTCCAGCAAGTGGCTGTGTCTTCCTTCATTCCAGCCACAGCACAACCCAGCCTATGATTGTCCAGCCCAACACTTTCCTTTTTACGTAGACCACCAGCAGCAGATCCATCCAGCCGATTCCCATCTTCTCCAACCAACAGGAACCCCAACCGATTCCCATCTTCTCCAGCCAACAGGAACTCCAGCAGCAAGCTGCCCATCATCCACCATTTCAACCCAGCTAGCAAGAAGCCCAGCCGATTGCCATCCTCACTTCAGCCACCAAACGCTCCAACAGCTGCCCATCTTCCTTCAGCCCAACCATCAAACACCTCCACTTGCAGCAGGAAGCCCATTTGCAGTCCACAAGCAGCAGGAATTTCGTCATTTGATTGATGAAACTTTGCTTAGCTTGAGGGTAAAATTCTGGTTTTATGAAGTTATAGATGGAACTTCATCATTTGATTTATAAAATGTTGCTTAACTTGAGGGTAAATTTCTGTTTTTATGAAGTTATGGCTGGAATATTATCATTTGATTTATGAGCTTCATGTTCAAAATTTTGTTTTATGAAGTTAGGGCTGAAACTCCATCATTTGAGTTATGAAATTTTGTTGAGATTGATGGCAAAATTCTGTTTTATGAAGCTATGGGCTGTAATATCATCATTTGATGTTACAATTTCTGTTTTATGAATCTATGGGCTGGAACATCATCATTTGATGTTACAATTTCTGTTTTATGAATCTATGGGCTGGAACTTCATCATTTGATGCTACAATTTCTGTTTTTATGAAGTTATGGCTGGAACTTCATCATTTTGACTCATGAGATTGATGATGAATTTCTATTTTATGAATCTATGGGCTGGAACCTCATCATTTGATTTGTGAGCTTGATGTTCAAATTTCTGTTTTATGAAGATATGCTGGAACATCATCATTTGGTTTATGAGCTTGATGTTTAAAATGCTTGTTTTATGAAGTTATGGCTGGAACTTCATCATTTGATGCTACAATTTCTGTTTTATGAAGCTATGGCTGGAACATCACCCTTGGTTTTAAGAAATTTTGCTTAGCTTAGTGCTAAATTCTTGTTTGCTGTATCACCCCATTTGCAGCACCAATTATATATATTGTTTCATCATTTTCCATGACATTTTCATATTTTCACCAATCTTTCCATATCCTTTTCATGATATCCTTGAAATAGCCCATGATGCTTCCACAACCCATTTCCTGCACATATTCATTTTCTGCTGTAAGTGTGCAGTCTTGATATTTGGCCATATTCATGAACGGATATCTCTATATCCAATCGTGATCTCCCAACCATCTTTTGCAAGCGTCATTGCTGATATATAGAGAAGTTCTATACCCATTTTTATTGAAAGTTACCTTGTAGTTTGGGAAATACGGCTGTGCGAAATCACCTACAGAAACTGTATATACTTGTAATTTCTGGTTTTACCTATTATATGTAATTTCCATTAGTATGTACATATTTTCTCATTATATGTATATATATATGTATATCTATATATATTTATCTATATGTATATGTATATATGTATATATATATGTATATATATATATACATAGATATATACTTATGTATATATATATATATCTTCATGTGCTCTTATTTCCATGTATGAACATCCATATATTTTCTCATATAGTTATATCTCCATTGTTACATGACATTTAGCACCTATGTTAGCATTTTGATATGTCTCTTCGTTGTATATATTATATATATATGTCCATTTCCTTGTTTATTTTGTACTAATTCTCATTTTGCAGAAAACTCTAGAAGATGCTGATTCCTTGGTTCCATTTCAATTTTCTTTTACTTTATGTTATGCAATGTAACACTCCAATGTAAACTTTGGAATAAGATTTACTTTTACTGCTTAGATTAGGCCGCATCTCATATAGTTTGATTTCAGTAATATCCTGATTCTATGATGCATAAATCTCAAATTTTCAAAATTCACCGTGGATGAACACGAATGGCACGTGCACCAACTCTTAGAGAGTTGATGAACTCGGTGGAGTCCATATTTACGGCCCTAGTCGGAATATGGACGAGACCCAGATCCATCATCTTTCTACCAGTCACACTGAGCCTACACTCTTAGGCTATCTTGAAAATGCATCTCATATTTCCAATGTTTTCAAAATATTGTGAATTAACTCAAATAAACCCTGAATATATTCATGGCCACAGTCAGAATATATGAAGGATTTACTTTGGCTTAATCCACATTTTCCAATAAAATTTTCAGAAATCTTTTCAAAAGTGCATTCATTCATTCATATCATCTGCATCATTCGTTTTTCTCATGATTTTCTCAAAAGATTTTCACTTCATGGAATCGATTTTCTCAAGAAACTATGATGATATTCGGAGTTGGATTTCCCAAAACAAATGTTTTCCTGTGATTTTTGTTAAAAAGTTATTTCCTTAAGATTCTTTTCAAAGGAATTTCTCATTTTCTCAAGAATCCAAGTTGATTTTCAGATATTAAAAAAAAAAAAACAGATTCTCAGGATTTCAATTTCCTAAGTTTTGAATTTCCTTCTTCAATGGATCTTTCCTATAAATTTTCCCTCATTTTCCTAAGAAAATTCTCAAAGTCTGAGTTTTTCCCGATAAGTATTTTCCGTTTCAAAAAGTTCATCTTTTCTCAAGAATTCCTTCCATTTTCCCGAAATTATCATTTCTTCATAGTTTTCCAAGTTTTATAACTTTCTCAAAATTTTCCTGAGATTTTCATTTCTTCAAGATTTTCCAAATCTTTATAAACTTTCTCGAGATTTCAAACCTTCTTCGTCTGAGTTTTCCTGAGAGATTGATTTCCATCTTTTCCTGAGAAATGCTTTTCAATTCCAAATGTTTTCTAAGCATACATCATATTTTCCAACTTGCATTTTACAAAATTGCATAAGCACATGCCTGAATTCTATGTGCATTTAGGATAGAACACGATTTCGATAATTTTACTGAGTCAAGCATAATTTTGGTCCTTGGTTCGATTACCCTTGTTAAAGGCGGCAGGAACGGTCGAACTTCGTACCGACAGGTCGAGCCCCATCCCATGGATTTTCCCGCAATTTTCAAAACGGAGGCGAGTATTTCAAAACAATTTCCAAAATCCGGTCAAGTTTGAAGCGCGAAAGCATTTCCCTCTCTCTTCCGCAAGGAAGGGAAGACGGGAAAAATTTTGCGACGATAACAGAAAAGAGCTTTTGTCTAATCCTGCCTGCATATGATGAAAGAAGATGATTATAGATCAAAAATAAAATGCCCCAGTATCATCGAGGAGAATGTAAGAATTGATAGAAGATCATTATTTTATTGAAATGGCTCTTTTGAAGAGTACAAAGGCTTTAGAATGAACATTTCAGGTATAAAACTTTTTCAAATGCAGAGCATTGATGGGATCTGACATTTCCACTCCATCTGCGTTGATTAGACGATACGAATTGCGAGGTAATGCTTCCTTAACCACATAAGGGCCTTCCCAATTGGGTAACCACTTGCCCCGTGGTCGATGCTTGAGATGAGCTGTCGATCTGAGCACCAAATCGTTAACTTGAAATTTTCTCTCAATGACCGACTTGGCATAATGTCGAGCTATCCTCTGCCGATAAGCTTGAGCGTGCTCTGCTGCTTTGAGCCTCTTTTCATCCAGTAAATCCAGCTGCACCAATCTCTGCTGCTGATACTGATCGAGTGACAATTCTATAAGGGAAGCAAATTTGAGAGCGGGCTTCTGAACATGGAGAGGCAATACTACTTCAGTTCCGTAAACAAGTTCTGAAGGAGTGGCATTAGTCGGGGTCCGAATGGTGGTCCGGTATGCCCAAAGTGTGTCATGAATTTGCTCATGCCAATCTCGACCTGTCTTCACAGTCCTTTCCAAAATACGAATTAAGATCTTATTGGTAGCCTCTGCTTGGCCGTTCCCTTGAGGATAATAAGGAGCTGAGAAATGATGGGAAATTCTGAATTTAGAACAAAATATTTTCATCCTCTCATTTTTAAAGTGGGTTCCATTGTCTGAAACGATATCATGTGGAATGCCGAAGCGGCAAAGAATGTTCTTGTGAATGAAAGAAACCACATGGCGGCCTTCCACAGTGCGTAGAGTAACAACTTCAACCCATTTTGTGAAATACTCTGTCGCAGCCAGGAAGTATTTGTGGCCGTTGGAAGCAGAAGGGGTAATTGGGCCTACGACATCGAATGGCCACATAAAAAATGGCCAAGGAGAAACAACTGATTGGAGATATGTGGCCAGAGCATGAATATAAGGCGCGTGAAATTGGCACTTGACGCATTTCCTCACAAATCGATGACAGTCCTACTGCATGGTATTCCAATAGTACCCTGCTCGAACGATCTGTTTGACGAGAGTTTGATAGCTGACATGGCCACCACAAATCCCTTTGTGTGCCTCCTGGACGATTTCCATAGCTTCTTCTTTGTCTAAGCATCTTGCATACTCAGAACTGAACCCACGGCGGTAGAGGACATTGGTCAGAATGAAATAACGGGTAGACATGCGCTGAATTGCACGCTGCTCCCTTTTTGGCATCTCTGGTGGAAATTCACCAGTCTCAATGAAATTTTTGATATTTTGATACCAAGGCTTCTCCTTCTGATCGACCTGGTTTACTTGCGCAATTGAATCGAAAGCAGGTTGCTCAAGTCTGCCAACTTCAAAAGAACGATAAGATTCACTGCCTTTGAATGATAAAATGGAGCCCAGACTGGCTAAGTCGTCGGCTATCTGATTGTGTTCTCTTCTGATATGGCTGAGCTGAAATTCTTTGAAGCTGTCTACAAAAGTTAGGACGATCTTCTGATAGGGAATCAATTTGGGATCTTTCACCTGCCATTTAGTGTTAACTTGACTGACAACAAGTAGTGAATCGCCAAAAGCATGCACTCTCTTGACATTGAAATTTTGCAGAATTTTGAGGCCTTGTATTAAAGCTTCATACTCGGCCATGTTATGAGTGCATTGGAAACCAAGCTTGAGGGAATAAGGGATCATTTCTTTTTCTGGAGTGATTAACAAGACTTCAATCCCTATGCCAGACATGTTTTTAGAGCCATCGAAGAATAGGTTCCAAACTGGGGGTTGTTGGACATTACAGATGTGCTCATTAGGAAAATCATCTTTTGCTTTAATTTCTTCCGTCAAAGGGAAATCTGCCAACTGATCTGCGATCGCTTGGCCTTTAATCGACTTTTGAGACACATACTCTAAGTCATATTGCATTAGAAGGACTTGCCACTTTGCAATCCATCCAGTAAGAAACGGTTGTTCCAAAATGTATCTGAGAGGATTAAGTTTCGATAGAAACTTGATTTCAGAAGCCAACAAGTAATGTCTCAACTTCTGGCACATCCAAACCAGGGCTAGACAAGTTTTCTCCATCTGAGAATACTTCTTTTCATAGTCAATGAAAGTTTTGCTCACGTAGTAGATGGCGTGCTCTATCAGGCTGCCCTCTTCATACTGCGCGAGGAATCCACCACAGGCATTCTGATTGACAGAAATGTATAGTAGGAGAGGTTTCCCCAACTTTGGCGGCTTCAAAACTGGTGGATTAAGGAGATACTGCTTGATGCGCTCAAACGAGAGCTGGCATTCTGATCCCCATTCAAATTTAACTCCTTTTCTAAGCAAATGATTGAAGGGTTCACATCTCATAGCCAAATTGGAGATGAACCTGCGAATAGACTGAATACGCCCTTGAAGGCTTCGCAATTCCCTGAGATTAGTTGGAGGCGGCATGTCAATAATGGCTTTTGCCTTGGCCAGATCCACCTCAATCCCTTTTTTGCTGATGATGAAGCCGAGTAATTTGCCAGACTAACTCCAAAAACACATTTTTGAGGGTTAAGTCTTAACTTGTAAAGAATAAGTCTTTCAAAAACTTGATTAAGAGCATCAAGGTGATCCTCTTCTTCTTTACACTTAACTAGAATGTCATCCACATATGCATCCATATTCTTATGCATTTGATCATGGAAAATGACAGCCATCTCCCTTTGATAGGTTGCCTCAGCATTCTTGAGCCCAAATGGCATCACAGTATAGCAAAAGGTTTCCCATGGGGTAGTAAATGAAGTCTTTGACTGATCACGAACGGCCAACTTAATCTGATTATAGCCTGAATATCCATCCATGAAAGAAAACATGGCATGACCCGCTGTGCTATCGATCAATAGATCAATATTGGGAAGTGGGTAATCATCTTTCGGGGTGGCCTTATTGAGATCCCTGAAATCAATGCAAATCCAAACTTTTCCGTTCTTTTTAGGGACTGCTACGATATTTGCCAACCAATCTGGGTAATCAATGGCCCGGATGAAGCCTGCTTTTAATAAATCTTCAAGTCCTTCCTTGACTTGCTGCTCAATTCGAGGGTCTAATTTTCTCAATTTCTGCTTGATTGGTCTGGCCTCTGGTTTCAACTTGAGTCGATGCTCAACCAGCTTGATATCCAATCCTGGCATATCTTCATAAGTCCAGGCAAATACTTCTTAATGCTTTTCGAGGAATTGGATGAGTCTAGCTTTTTCAATTTTGCTTAGACTCGACCCGATTTTGAGAATTTTCGAATCATCTTCCGACCCAATATTGATATCCTCAGTTGGATCTTGAACTAAAGATGATGGTTCATCCTGCTTCTGAATGTGAGCAAATTCTGGCAATTCCTGAATGGTGGAATCAAATTCGGTCGGCTCTTTGGTCTGCTCCGCTGCCTGACTGACCTCTGCTCTGTCTTTCATCTCAGAAAACCTTGCCAATTTTAGATACTTGGGATTGATAACAAATTTTGCCATTGATTCAGGAGTTAATGGTCCTGAAAATGTAAGAAAGGTTTCATTTAAGAGGAAGTATGAGCGAAATCAAATTTTTGTATAAAGTAAAGAATAATGACATAGACAAAATATAAGAAGGAGTGATAGATGCCCGAATATGAGGAAAAAGATTGATCTTTCATTGATTGAAGTAAAGTATTTACAAGACTCTGACAAAAGATGGGACTGTGTTGTCTCTACAAGATTAACAAAAAGATGAGAAAAGAAAGCAGGAAAACTAAGGCATCATCTTCACTTGTTTCCTCTGACAAAAACTGTCTTTTGGCAGGAATCCTGGCCGGTGAACCCCAACCCTGAACTGTCCGCATGTCGAACTGGAATGATGGGCTCTATCATGCCGTCGTCTTCATCTTTCCCCATGCCTTGGAACGGCTGGTATCCATGTTTGATCAATAGATCGAATCCCTTTCTTGCTTTAGAAAACTGAGGAAATAAGGGATGATCTTTGAAGGAGGCGTAATCAATGCGTCCTCCTAACTTGAAGAAACAAGGTCCCTGCCATTGGACCGTAGCTGCAACATTTTCCTCTTCCATGACATCTTTCAGTTTCAGCATCTCTAGACTGTCACTGAGATTGATCTCATCCGCTTCTCGGATGCTTGGAATATCAGCTGTAAATGTCGGACGAGGAATCATAGGCTGTGGCAGCCTTTCTTCAGGGTCTTCGCCCAAGACAGTGGTAATCATTTCGCCCTTAGACCACTTAATGCACTGGTGGAGAGTTGATGGGACGACATTGGCATTGTGGATCCATGTTCGTCCCAACAACAGATTGTAAGTTGGCGGCACATTGACGACGTGGAATAGCACCGTGTGCACTGAGTAGTTTATGAAGATTTCCAAAAAGATTTTGCCCTTGGCGGTTTGCCCGTGATTATCAAAGCCGTAGATGGTGATGGGATCAGGCACATATTCCTCCTCTTTCAATCCCAATGCTTTCGCTGTCATTTCTGGGCAAATATTCAAACTACTGCCCCCATCAACAAGTACATGTGGGACAGTCATGCCCCTGGTCCTGACTACGATGTACAGTGCGTTGTTGTGAAATGAATGAGGCTTCGGCAGGTCCTCATCAGAGAAAGTAATAGGCGCATTTGTCATCGCCTGGTTTACAATCTGTGCCATGTCTTCGGGCGTGGTGCCCGACTTCACCTTGATCTTTCTTAATAGATCATCCAACTTTTCCTGATGCTTGGGAGAATCATGAGTTAATTCGAAGATGGAAATATTGGAGAGTGCCGTAATTGGCTTCTGGAAATTATCGGCCCGTTCCTCTGCTGCTTTAGAGGTTTCTGCCTTTTCTGTGCAGGCTTCTTTCTTAAGAAAGCTCTTTGGGAATATTGGAATTCTTTCATCCTTGACTGGTACACTAGCTTGGTCAAGAAGCGAGAGAATATCCATTTTCTGATACACAGGCTGATCCTGATGCAGAACCATTACCTGATGCTGAAGTTTTAGCTCTTCACTAGAGCATGGGTGGATATGACTCTGTGGAAGGAAAGAGTGTTCGGAGATGGTTGATGCTGAATGTTTTGGAAACGGAGCAGATAAAATTTTCATTTTGCCCTCCTCTTCATCTTCTACGAGGATGCTTTTATCGATACAGTCTTAGACCAAATGCTTCAAGACGAAGCAGTGTTCTGTATCATGCCCCATGGCTCTGTGAAATTTGCAGTACTGCTCTCTGTACTTCCCCATGAAGACTGGAGGATCTGCAATTTTGGGTAACTTCACCATCCCATGGGATAGCAGGTATTCCAGCACTTTCTCCAGAGGTTGGTCCAAAGGAGTGAATTTTCTATCTTTGCTCCAATTGATGTGTTTTGGTTTTTCTTGAAAGTCCCCTTTTTGTTGAGGACCGGTTGGGAGAGATTTGTCATTGCTCTTAAAGAATTTGCCTTTTCTTCCCCTGTTCTGTTCAGGCCTCATGCTACTGCCGCTGTCATTCTTGCTGCTACTGCCCGGATGGTCTTCGGGGATATCAGCTGAGTAGGTAAAATGGGCCTTTTTCTTTGGGTCCAGGATGTTCTTGGCTGAAGAAACACCTTCGTACATCCCATTCTCTACCCCCATTTCGAGCCATTCTGCTCGCTCTGTTAGTTTGATGAAGGATTTGGAGGGATATGGGAAAAGGAGGCTTTTCAGAAATTGACAAAAATTATTTAGGATGACTTGAAGGGCATGCTCTTCTGAAATGGGATTCCTCATTTTATTGCAAATGCTCCTCCACTTATGGATAAAATCCCTGGCCTTCTCATTGGGCTCTTGCTTCAAGTTGCACAGGTGGTTCAGAGTAGGCAGAGCCTCCGTGTTGAACAGGAAGCGTTCAACAAACATATTAACAACTTTGTCGAAATCCCTCAATTCGATGGGATTGACATGTTCAGCGTACCACTTCGCTGCTATCCCGTCCAGGCTGCGGGGAAAATAGAGGAAAAGGGCGCGGTTATCTTCACTGAACCGGGCACATTCTGCGAAGAACATTGCCAAATGAGCTTTTGGATCGCTGGTTCCATCAAACTTGATGAATTTCCGGGGGAGGTTCTCCAGATCCTTGTCCCCTTCTAAGCCGAGGTAAAAATCCTGTCTAGTGTATGACCTTTTTCCTTTATCCCGGACTTGCAGGTCTTTGACTATCTTGGTCAGTGCTTGGATCAAATCCTCTGCGGGGGCCCCATGCTTGGGCTTGTTCACTGACACTGGCTCTTCTAACGGCCTCTTGGACTGCCACAGATGTTTCGGGATGTAGATCAGCTGCTCTTCTTCCTCGGAGATCTCTTCTGCTGACTCGGAGTCTTCAGAAGTACTGTCACGCTGTACTTTCTGCTTGCTGATCTTGACTGGCTTTTTTATCGGCTTCTTCTTAGCCTTGGTCTTAGAAGCTGCCTTCTTTGGAGACGCCTTAGCCTGCTCGGCCATCATCTTAGTCATCATTTTCTGAAAAACCTGGTACATGGCCGGATCAACATCACTCTCATCTCCGGAGTCATGCTTTTTGGATAATCGGGGAGAATTCATCTCCTCCGGCTCGCTGTCACTGTGCTGTTGAGCAGCCCTCTTATCAGCCCTTGTCTGAACCATTTTCAGATGCCAAAGCTTTCCTGTAGAATATGGGAATGGTTACAGTATGGAGAAGCTTTTGAAAATCACAATTTCTTCGAGAAAAAGCAAGAAATGAAGGGATTTGGTAGACAATTTCAAATGATTATCCCATTACCTGGGATTGGGTCATCACATGATTTATGATAATTGTGTTACCATTTTGATGATAACCGAGGAATATGCCTTATTACCTAGGCGAGGTCGTCAACCATGATAAAATACATTGAAGAAAAATGTGGGAGGAATGTCCCTTTTACCCGGGATGAGGCGTCACCAAAACTTGTGACTATTATTTGCGCTTTAACAAAATACAGAAAACAATATTTTTGGCCAAAAAGTAATTTTTTATTGATATTTTTAACTTTCAAAGACAAAGAGAGTGTGGGCAGACAGTTTGCCACCACTCTTGATATTCAGATGATACATTTGGCCCAGGAAATATAGACAGAGAAATAAAGGAATCCCAGGTATATTTGGCGACATGATATGCCCCAGACCACTGATCCGACTGCAGGTTGAATTCAGGCACGTTGCCTATCGGGAAACGGGTGTTGGCGCGAATCTGCCGCTGCAAAAACTGCCTCAAACATCGTTCTGGCTGATAATCAACACAAAAGAAAGGGCCCATCAACTTGTAGCGCTTGTCGCGAGCATAGGTGTATCGAGGAACGGTCTCCCTTCTATCGAAGAAGTCCCAAGTAATCTCCTCCTGATGCAGTTTCTCGATCAGAGCTCGGCACTGAATGGCTATCTTTGGCTGCTTACCGCTGAACCTGAAAGAACTGGCCTTCGAGGGAACGTGTCGCAGGAACCATGACTGCAGGGCGTAGATGCATCCTTCTACTAGAATGGTCTCCCCAAGAGCAAATCGAGCCAAGCCTCTGTAAAGGAAAGCCAAGGCTGCCATAGAAACTGATAGCTGACGGGTCTGCTTGCTTCCCCATCTCCGAAAGAGCTGAGCAACTCTGATATCTATGAAATTCTGACCGTCTTGGAAGAGAGCTAACCCCACTGTGCACAGGATCATGGCATGCTGAATTCTGTCTTTTGCTGCTCGGGACAAAGTGTCAACCTCCTCGTAGGGCCCATATTTGCGATAGAGTCTGAACAGGTCGATGAATTGATCCCCACTGATCTCAATAAGAGGCCAAGATCTGCTCCCGGTTGCTCTGGCCAAGGCTTCTCGAACATCTACCCCTTTGATGTTGATCAAAAACTGCTGCTCAACAGGATCATCTGGCTGACCAGCTGGTTCGGGCAATCATTGAACTCATCCATCAATAGAGTCATCTCCCCAAGGAAACCAGAATGTGCAGGTACGTGGATTCCACCGTTCTGCCATAGCTTGAATTAGAGCTCCATTGATGGTTCGCTTGCCTACTGCTGATGCCATCTCCAACCCACAGTCATCTAAGTGGTCTGGGAACATACGTGAGAAGGTGGCGAACCAAGAATAATACCACCGAGGGAAGAAAGGACGAGACTGGATGACCCGCAGATCTGGGGATCCATCCTGAATCTGATAGAAGACATGATCTCGGCAAAAGACAGCATCGAGAGAATCGGACGCCATCGAAATGATACTGGGTAAAGAAGAAATAAGGAGAATTAGATAGAATACAGGACTTACGGATAGACTCTTTGAAGAATTAAACCTGGAAAATTTGAAAATGTTGATGAATTTTTAAAGGAATTTTCCAGGATTTTTGAAGAAAATTTGATCTAAAAGAGAAAAGAAATATAGGTAGATAGAAATATACACCTGGGGTTTTTGAAAATAAGGGTAAGTTTTGAATAATACCCCCAGGGTTTTCGAAAAGGGTTTGATACATATATATGAGAGAATAAGAGAATTATCATATAACTAAAGCTGTACAAACAAGGATGCGCACACAGCACTCCCTAAAGGCTGACTCTAAATGCAATATTTGAAATGGCTTGTAGGACCTTAATCCTAACTCTAGGGTTCAGATCATCTCATTCCAATCAAGATACGCCGATATACCCAAACCGAAGCTTGAAGTACGTGGCATAGAATATTTCTTTGGTTCTAAGGTAATGGCTTCCCAACATCCTTGAGCACCTACCGATATACCTCGGACTATGGCCCTTAGGTACGTGGTAGGGGGGCGCGAACCCAAATAAGTGGCCCAGTTGTGAGGCTCTCTCCCGAACTATGGTTCAGTGAGACAGCCCAGCAACGTGAAGACCGGGACAATATAGGTAGGGAGATTTTCAAAAACATATTCAACATGCAATAAAACCAGAAAGCTCTAATGCAAATCCTAAAGAGATAGATTTAAATGAAAAGAAGCATACACTTGCATACATTGTTTACATTCAATCCCTAAAATTGAGGAGAGTTGTATTTAAGTCCTAAATCTAATGTGAACATGGATATAATCTCCTCAATATGGTCCTACCAAACCATACTTAGATCCTATATGAAATGATGTCAGCTTAGGACAGAGTCTAGGCTCCTAAGGTTTACATGAAAATGAAGCTGACATAGAAGAATAAAGACTTAGATAATATCAAAGCAAAGCAAAGGCATAATTCGACCGGACGAAGACGAGTCCCATCACGATCGCCAAAGCTGTGATCATCGCAAAATTTTTCATCTCGCAATATTCTCTCTCTTCCTTCTTTTTTCCTTTCTAACCTCTTATTTTCCTCCTTTTTGAAGGGAGAAAGATAAAAGATAGAAAGAAAGAGAGAAAAGAAAAAGAAGAGAAGAGAAAAGAAGGAGAGAAACTCTTTTGCGGGTCTCACTTGACCTTAATTTAGAAAATTTTTGAAATAACTCGCCTCCGTTTTTGAAATATTTTGCGGAAAAACTGGGAGACGGGATCCGCTCGTCGGTACGAGGTTCGACCGTTCCTTGCGCCTTTACCAAGGGTAATCGAACCAAGAGTCGAATTTATGCCTTTTGTTTTGCTAAGAAAATTATCTAAGTCTAGATGCACAAAGAAGCATGCTTGTGTAATGCAAAGATGTATGCTCTTTTTGAAAATATTTTGAAGAATTCTCAAGTGTTTCTGAGATGAATCTGATAAAGTGAAGAAAAATGATTTAGAACTTAAGATTAAAGTTCTAAGTCTTTAGAATAATCATGAGCTTGAGAAAATAAATTTGGTTTTTAGAAAATGATTTTTGAAGTTTTGAGATAAAAGGAATGTTCAAAGTCATAAATGGACTTTGAATCAGAATAGAAATGGAATTTGAATAAAAAGGAAAGATAGAATTTGGGAAATTTGGATAAAAATTGAGAAATGGAATTGATTTAAAAGTTAGAACTTCAAGATGAAATTTGAATCCAAGATCTGGATTCTGAATAGAGTTCAATTTTGAATTTAGGATCTGAAATGGGGACTTGATTTGAAATCTGGAAATGAAATGGAATTGATTCTAAGAATTGGAATCAAGATGAAATTTGGATCTGAAATTTTTGAATGAAATTGGATTCAAGGTTTGGAATCCAAGATGGAATTTGGATCTGAAGTCTAAGATCCAAGATAGAATTGGATTATGGATCCTAAAATGGAGTTGGATCTGAAATCTGAGATCCAAAGTAGGATTGGATTCTGGATCCTAGGATGAAATTCGGATCTGTAATCTGAGATCCAAAGATGGAATTTGGGTTCTGGATCTTAGAATGGAATTTGGATCTGTAATCTGAGATCCAAGGTGAATTGAGTTTTGGATCCTAGAATGGATTTTAGATCTGAAATTTGAGATCCAAAGTGGAATGAGGATTTAGATCCTAAATAAAATTTGGATCTGTAATCAGAGATCCAAAGTGGAATGAGGATCTGGATCCTAAATGGAATTTGGATCTGTAATCGGAGATCCAAAGTGGAATGAGGATCTGGATCCTAAATGGAATTTGGATCTGTAATCTGAGATCCTAAAAGGGGAATTGAGTGGATACTTGGAAATTTGGATCCAAGTTGAGACTAAGATTTAACTTTGGATTTGGGTTATGAAGAATCCAAATAGGACCTTAAAAGATGATCTGGGTTTTGAAAAACCCAGATTGAACTTGAGAAGGTTTGGATTTTGAGATTCAAAGTCAATCTCAATTTTGATTCAAAACTTTAAAGAAAAACTGGATTTTGAATCAAAAGATGAATTTAGAAACTTCAAAGTTAAATTGAACTTTGAAGTTGAATTTTGAATTGAGTTGGAAATTTGAAGTTTGAATATAAAGGAGTTCCAAAGTCAAATTGGACTTTGAATTTGAAATTTTGAATCTTAAAATGAGATAGAATTGGATTTGAATAGGATCTGATGAAGAAGAAGAAACACTTGGGATTTTGAAAAAGAAGTTTTGAAAATATGATGCAACTCTACCCTATATGATGAATGAATTTGAATAAGTTGAAATTGGATTTGAAAATCATATTTTATTCTTTAAATGAATTTAAATAAGACTAATGACATAATACACCCCTGACTATGGTCATTGAGTGTATTATATAATAGTCATATCTAAATTCAAATGAAGGATAAAATATCTTTTTGGTGCTTTTATAGAATTTAAAATGAAATTAACCCTCAATATACCCTGACTATGGCCATTGGTATATATTTTGAGTTAATTTTAAGTTAAATTCTGATAAAAGAAGAAAATATTGTGGGACAATATGATGAATTTTGAAAATGGATCCAGTGTTATTTGGTAAAAGATAAAAATGCTAAGTCTTGTTTACACCCCGACTATGGCCGTTGATGTAAATCATCAACTTAGAATTAATTTACCTCTTACGAAATGGTGCACGTGCCATTCGTGTTTCACCATTGTGGGAATTTTGAGAAATAAAGAAAAAATGCATGGAATAAACAATTCATAGCATTTTATAATGCTCATCCATTCTACCTAAGGCAGGAAATACAAATTCTCATTCAAATCTAGCTATTACAATATGTGAATTTAATTTTACAACTTCAAATAATGATGTCTTCCACATATTCCCTGAAAAATAACCAGGTTAGTAATGAAAAGAGAAGGAAAATCACATATATCCTATGGAAATCAAATAGTGAAAAGATATGTATGATGAAAATGATGGAAAGGATATATATATACCTATATACATGCATATATACATATATAGGTGTATTCACATGTTATATAAGTATATGAGCCTATGTATAGGTATATATACATACATATACATATGGGGGTGTATACAATAAGGAAATGTGCTGAGGGACATATCATATCCAGGTTGCTGCAAGCAACCCCTTTTAGTAGTGAAGACAGCTTGTGATGGAAAAAGGTGAGGTACATGGTGTTGGAAAATGTGAATTTCTAGGTGCAACAGTGAAGGTGTTCATTTCAGCTGGTGGAAGAATGCTGATGATGGATTAAGAATAAGGCTAATGTAGATGCACAGAAATTCTGTGTAGCAGGGAGGCTGCAAATCATATTGACAAAGGTAGCAGTAGTATGTGGGAGTGCCGGTACTATGGCCCAACTGCTGTATAAGTCAAGCAGTGAAATGGAAAATGTTGGTGGTGAGACAAATAAATATGGGCGTAGCATGTTGCTGCATTGAGTATTAGCACGCAGATATACATGAAAGTCCATCTCTAGTTCATGACTTCTCCCAGACTCACTTGACAGCATCAGGCTCCCTTGAAGCATAAACAAGAACCTTTCAACATCATTTGGGATAATGTAGATTTTGGATTCACTGTCACTTGTGGCCAAATATATTACGAAGTGTGCATCCATAATTTGGGAAATCAAATAAAATCCCAATGTGTTAATCCAAAGAGAACTAAAGCTAAACTTTCAGGAGTTATCCTAACACATTTTTTTCTTTTATACACCCTGTTTGTGAAACATGGTAGATCTGGGAGATAGTGGGGCGAGTTGGTAGTTGTATAACAGTGTAAGAGTTGTGTGAAATAACGGATACCTGAAGCTGTGTGTGTGCTGTTACACAGGAAAGGGAGGTGATATATTAGATAGCAGGTATAACACATGATGTTGTAAAAGTAACTACAGCACTTCTCTAACTACCAAATCAGTGAACATAAATAATTTTGATGCAGGCAAGTATAGTAATGCTGGATGATTATTGTATGCCAGTAAAGGGGATGCAGGGAATCAAGAAAATATCATTTAAGCACATTAATATAGCAAACCAAGAAGACTTCGTTACAACAACTGTTGATTTTTTTTTTTTTTTTAGCAACAACAAGGTAATTTGCTAAAACTGATAGAAAATTGATTCTTATGTAAACCGAATTCTGTAGTAGCAACAGGTTATACGCAGTTTGACCAGCTTGTCTCAGTCCTAAAGAGCCACACCTATTCTCTTACGTTACCCTTGAACATGTTCCAACGCAGCTGCTGCTTAACGACATATCAGAGTCTTGGAGAAGACTTATCCTGTTTTATTCTGATAATAGGCTCAGCACCCCTGCAACCAGGCTGTAGACAAAAATTGCTCTATAGGAGCATCAGACATAATGGAATATACCTCTCTAGCTACCTTGAGAGACACTCAGGATCATGGAGATTTACGAACTCCTTGTTATTTATCCGGATTGGATCATTGGATATTGACACCAACATGACAGACAGCACAAAGGGAACAGACTCCCAATAGAAAGGCTAACTCAAACTTGCAGGTACTGAAATTATGTGAAGCTATGATCTAAGAGGGCTTCTGAAAGGGGCCTAGAGCTTCTGAACTGGTTATAACACACACCAGTATCATTGCAATAACGTTGTAGTAAGAACTAATATCTTTCAGAGGTGGAAGAGCCCTTTTGCAGTCTATTTTCCCATGGAAGAGCATGACCGATTCAAACAGAAACTGGTGATGAATGTCAACCCAGAAATATATGCTGATATGAAATGTATGGAACATGAACCAATATCTATTGCTTCAAGGTGATTCCTGCCCAGCAGATTGAACTGTGCATTCCGAAAAGAGAAAAACAAATAGGATTAACCTTGGCTACTGAACTATGAACCACATTGTTGGTTATGAAAATCACCGAAACGCCAAGAGATGGAGAAGCAAAGCTAGTCCAGGGCGATGAAACAGATACTCAACGAGAACATGATAAATAATATGAACGATATTACGGTCAGCAGGGCAATCAGATATAATCAAACAGGGAAATCAAATATAAATGGAAATCTAAAGGTAGAACCAAGATTGAAAGAGAAGAGTCAAGGTGATTTGCAATTCCCAGGAGGATGATGGGAGCTAAGATACAGTAAAATGCCATGATGCAATGACCCCAAAAGAGAATTTGTAGTACAGAATATATGAGATTTGAACCAAAACAGGGAATAATATATACAAACGAGAAATCAAGGAGCAACATACTGAAATGTAAAACATAAAAGAAAATTTGTTGGAACACAGTGGTTCCATTGATATTGCACAGAGGAGTATCGGGGTTGCTATAGGCAACCCGATGCTTCCAAGAATGCTCTAACGAGGCCATGAACAAGAAGAAACGATAAAAAAAATCATAAGCAACGGAAAGAAAAAGGGGAAACTAAAGAAGAAGAAATGAAGAAAAAGAATAATAAAATGCAAACATTACTATCAGATGAAATTGAAAATAATAAAAAAAAAGGAAAAAGAGTCGATGCTTACCAGATTTCCCTTTTTTTTTTTAGATGAAGCAGGAACTTAGGAAGGGAGAAGCAACACCTCCTGGATGTTGCGGACCGTTCGACCTCTTGTTTGCAGATAACTGTATTCCTTACGGACGACTGTAGGAAGAATAATTTGCAGAGGGATTCTTCCTCTTATCCTCAATGATGGAGGATTGTAATGGGTATCTTCCTCAGAAGAGGTATCGATCAGAGGGAATATCAATGAAAAGCTAGATGAAATTCATGGATTGTAAGAGACAAGTTTGATGGATGCGTGAACGCAGATAAAAAAAATGGGATGCCCTGAAGACGCTTGGAGGGCTCTTTTTAAAGGGGAAATGGAGAGTTCGGGAAGAAAATTTGTTGAGGATTGAGGGTGGAGAACGACGATGGCCGTTTGAAGATGGACGATGGAGAGAGGAGAAGAAGGAAGCGCGGGAGCGGGTTGTTGGAGTTTTTTTGTGATATTTCCTAAAAGAGGCTCCCCTTAAAAAGAAATTTTTGTAAAATAGTTCAAAATTGAGGTTTTCAGCAAGAAGCTTCTTAAAACTTTGAGAATCATTTGCTTTTCTTGTAATTTTTCCATTTTTTTTTTTGGTTTTTTATGTTATTTTTTTAATTTATTTTGTATTTTTAGAATAATCCTAAAGCTTTACGAGAAGTTAAAGATTCTAAAACTAAATTTTATGTTTTTGTGAAAATATTTACAAAAGAATTTTTTTTTTTGAGAATTTTAAAGCTATTTTGAGAAATTTTCTTCAGAAATGGGTTTGGATCCGGTTTTTGAGGAAATATGGGTTTAAGGTCTTGGATTCGGATCTGAAATTAACTTTGAATATACCAATATGGAATTTAGTTCAAGAAATCTTTGAAATTGCTTCGATTTTCTCAAAAAACGGGGTTAGGGGCAAAAGGGTCATTTTTACAAAACTTTAAAAAATTTGGGGTGTTCACAGCATGCTTAACTCTGCTCTCGGCACATTGGCCTTGACGAGCACTTCACCTCTTTCAGTGGAAACAACACACTCCGGCTCAGCGGCCCTTACGAGTCTGGTTGTCTGATAATTCTCAATGAGCATGCACATGACTCGATCTCTATGGATCGGCTACTCGGCGTATTTTTACGCAACGAGCTCAGGACCTCGTCAAGGCGCTACCACTACTTTGGCGCAACGGCTCTTACAAGTATGGTGTCCTTGGAGGTGTCAGGGAGACGAGTCATTCTGTTTTCGTTCTAACAAACGGCATCGTTGTGCCACTTAACTTGTTCTGGCAGCTCTTTTGCCAACCATTCTGTCAGCACCTCCTTTGCTCTATCGGCAGTGGTGTGACGAACCTTTCTACCTCGTAGAAGGCGTTCCATGAACGGGGTAGCACTCCTGCTATGTTCTTTCTGAGCTATTCTTAGCTCCTTCAGGAATTTCAGCAGCACTTCCTCTCTTTAACGGAGAAAGCGTGCGTTTCTTTTATCCATTTCAGCGGCATTTCCCCTCTTTGGTGAGAAATCGCTACGCTTAACTCGGGAGATGGATGTGCACCGTTGTGCGTACTTTGCATCCATCAAGGTTGCAGGAACCCTGGGTCATAGCCAGGCCATACGTAATTGACTTAGTCTTTACGTAAAGAGCATTTTGCCAAAAAGCGAAGCCTTTCCAACAGGGGCTTCATTCGTCAAGCAGAATCTTGAACGAGGAGCAATAAGGGGATCGCATTGGCGATTTGGAGTTGATCTCTATTTGAATGCTCATTTACGCGCCATATATTTAGTATAAGCAGAAGCATGTGCTTTATACATCGGCGGCGTAAAGAAATGCATATACTATTGTTCAGGGTGTGTAACTGAATGAAATATTCTACATATATATTTGCAGAAAGTAGGAGCCTTGGTGTCATTCAACACGACAGCGTAAGTAAATGCATATTCGGAAGTGCAGTAATTGGAAATTGCAGAAAGCAGGGAGCCTTGGCATCATACGACGTGACGGCAAAGGTAAATTACATAGCCTGTGCGATATAGGATGCGTCGGCAGAATCAGCAGATATACACCTAGATCCGCATCCAACGATAGTTACGAGGCGAGCGGGTGAACATCGAAGTGATCTAAAGGGCTCAACCAAGAACTAAAGCGAGATACCATTTTGAAGAACGCATATACCGCGTATTTAAACATATATATCCGACGATAGTTACGAGACGAGCGGGTGAACACCAAAGTGTCCAAAAAGGGCTTAATCAAGAACTAAAGCAAGATACTACTTCAGAAAGTATATGCTATATATAAACAATCAAATACTTGACAGAGATGGATTAATGAAGCGAACTTACTTCAATTCATGGAAGAAACGACTCTGGAATGCTTCGATGCTTTAAACGAGGCTCGACTTCGAAAAGGATCAACTCCGGTCTTCGGATGAAAAAGGACTTGGACTTTGACTTTGACTTTGAACCAAACCAGGTTCAAGTCAAGTCAACTGGGTTTGGACTTAGTTCAGGTTCAGACCTAGGTCAGGTGGGTTAGGACCAGGTCAGGCAGGCTCAGGCTAAGTCAAGCAGGCTCAGACCAGGTCAGGTGGGCTCAGGTGGGCTAGGCTAGGTAGGGGAGGTTTTTCTAGAGAGAGAAGCTAGAGAGAGAAGGGGGGGTGGCAATTTTTAGAGAGAGAGGGCACCCCTATTTATAGGTTCTGAAACTTGAGCCCCAAATTTTAGAATTTCCATATTAGTCCTTAGCTTTTTCAGAAATTACTTTTGATCTTATCCATCTGACTGTTTGATCTTATCCAGAAGGAACATTCCATGGAATATTCCCTGGAAGGTCTTGGAATATTCTAGAATATTCTAGAATATTTTCTGAGGAATATTTTTGTGGGTCCCACCAATATTTTCGCGGGTCCCGCAAAAAAGTTGAGTTTTCAGCATTTTTTCTGAAAATTTTTGAGTAGGCCATTATCTTCGTATTGATGTAACTAAGAAAGTTGGCTCGTAGAAATCTTTTGATTTCGATCAGGTAGGAAGTTATGACCTCTAGAGTGTTTGAGCATATATTCGTGAAGATACGAATATCCTAAGTATATTTGGATCGCAGGAAGCGGTTCGATTCGCTTTACGGTAAAAACACTATTTTTCACTGGAAATGCCTCAAGAATTTATTCAGAGTTGAACTGAAAAATTGCGGGTCTTACATCATTACCCTCTTAAAGGAATTTCGTCTGCGAAATTCAGTTAAGAGTACTAAGTGAATAGCTCAGGATACTTATCCCGCATATTGGATTCGGGCTCCCAAGTACAGTCATCAACTCCGTGATGTTGTCATCTCACTTTAACAAGTGGAATGACCTTCGACCTAAGCACTTGCTCCCGTCGGTCCACGATCTCAACTGGTCTTTCTTCCACAGTCATATCTTCCTGGATGTCGATGTCTTCATGTTGGATGACGTGGGAAGGGTCGTGAACGTATTTTCTAAGCATTGACACATGGAATACATTGTGTATCTGTGTATACTGCGGTGGCAATGCTACTCTGTAGGCGATCTCTCCTATCTGGCTCAAAACCTCGAAGGGACCAACGAATCTGGGGCTGAGTTTCCCCTTCTTTCCAAAATGGAAAACACTCTTGGTTGGAGAGACTTTGACGAAGACCTTGTCTCCAACCGCAAAAGTGAGTTCCCTACGTCGTTGATCGGCGTAGCTTTTCTGTCGACTCTAAGCAGTCAGTAGCTTCTTTCTGATCATGTGGACCTGATCAGTGTAATGCTACAAGACAATGGGCGAGTCCAAGGTTCGCTCACCCACTTCGCCCCAATGGATTGGTGATCGGCAGAGTCGTCCATACAGGGCTTCATATGGTGCCATCCCAATACTAGCGTGGTGGCTATTATTATAAGCAAATTCATCCAACGCTAGATAGGAGTCCCAATCACCTTTCCATTCCAGCATACAGGCCCTCAACATATCTTCGAGAGTCTGTATGGTTCGCTCAGATTGCCCATCTGTTTGGGGATGGAATGCTGTATTGAACTTGAGTTTTGTCCCCAGGGCTCTCTGTAGCTGCTCCCAGAAGTGAGAGGTGAACTTCGGGTCATGTTATCGTCGCGAAATTTTTCCCGTATTCCCCTTCCTTGCAGAAGAGAGAGAAGGAAAACGCTTTCGCGATTCAAACTTGACCGGATTTTGAAAAATTCTTTTGAAATACTCGCCTCCGTTTTGAAAATTGCGGGAAAATCCATGGGATGGGGCTCAACCTGTCGGTACGAGGTTCGACCGTTCCTGCCGCCTTTAACAGGGGTAATCAAACCAAGGACCAAAACTATGCTTGACTTAGTTAAATTATCGAAGTTATGTTCTATCCTAAATGCACAGAGAATTCAGGCATGTGGTATTAGGTTTTGGGAAAATGCAGCTTGGGAAAACATGATGTATGCTTGGAAAATATTTGGAGTTGAAAAGATTCTCTCAGGAAAAAGATGAAAGTCAATTTCTCAGGAAAACTCATGTGAAAAAGGGTTTTTGAAGTCACGGGAAAGTTCATGAAGTTGTGGGAAAATCATGAATGGTTGAAAATCCTGGGAAAATGGGATTGATTCTTGAGAAAAGGGTGAACCTTTGAAAAGGGAAACACTTCTTAGGAAAACTTGGACTTTGAGAGTTTTCTTAGGAAAATGATGGAAATCTTGAGAAAATGGCAAGAAATTCTTGAGAAAAGATGAATAGTTGAAGGAAAAATGCTTGTCAGGAAAAGCTTCAAGTTTTGAAAGCTTTCTTTGGAAAATGATTGAAATTCATTGGAAAATTCTTTGGAGAGGGAGAATTGAAACTTGGGAAACTGAAATCCTGGGAATCTTGGCCTTGAAACACTTGGAAATTGAGTTTGATCTTTGAGGAAAATTGGAAACTTCTTTTGGAAATCTTAAGAAAATAACATTTTCCAGGGAAAACTGTGAAAAACTTGACTTGGGAAAACCGATTTTGGAAAATCCATAGAGTTTCTTGAGAATGAAGTTTTCTTGAAAAAATGATTTCATGATGCAAATGACATGAGTGAATGAATGCCCTTTGAAAATTTTTCTAAGAAATTTGTTGGAAAAATGTGCATTAAGTCAAAATAAATCCTTCACATATCCTGACTGTGGCCATGAATATGTTCAGAGTTTAATTGATTTAATGCACAATATTTTGAAAAGTTTGAAATATGATGTGCATTTTAAGATAGCCTAAGAGTGTAGGCTCAATGTGACTAGTAGAAAGATGATGGATCTGGGTCTCGTCCATATTCCGACTAGGGCGGTAAATATGGATCCCACCGAGTCCATCAACTCCCTAAGAGTTGGTGCACGTGCCATTCGTGAACATCCATAGTGCTTTTGAAATAAGATGTATGCATCACATAAGCAGGATATTTGCATAAATTCGAACTATATGATATGCATCCTAGTCTAAGCAGGAAATTAACTCTCTTATTCCAAAATTTACATTATTACATCACTAAATAAAGGAAATTTGCAGACTTCAGCTCCTTCTTTTGATTGTTCCTGCCAAACTTGAAATAGGGTTAGCTCAACTATGTGGGTTTTTCCAAGATTTTCCAATAATATTATGAAATTATTGGATTTAATTGGATATAAACCCTATTCTCATGCTTCCTTGATATTTTGAAATGATGAAAATGCAGGAAATTCAGTAAAAAATAGTTTGAAATTCGGAATGGTGGTCGAAATGACCAAAATACCCCTAATTATAAAGTTATACCTTTAAAATCAGGGTTTTTTGAAGGAAAACTTAGTAAAATTGAGATTTCAAAATTCAAATTGAATCCAATGATGATAAAATGCAGTATGAGGCATGATGACATGCTACTAAACATATTACGACTGTAAAATCAGAATTTGACATTTTGAAATTTAGCCAAAATAGCGAATTTCGCTTGTTTTTCACTTGGATTCGGGTCCTGCGGGACCCTGTTTTGGTATTATGGATAATCCGAACCTCAAATGGATTCCAAATTGCACCAAATTCGGTATGAAGCCTCTACTTACTCTGATAAACAACCTAGAATTCTAAAAATCACGAAATAATATGATTTAAATGCTAAACTTTAAAGAAAGTCCTAAAATGGTGGATTTTGCCTATGGATCCGAACCAAATGCAATGCCTAATATGATAATGCAAGATTTACACCATGGAAACCTCTTATATTTTGCAGACTGCTAAAAGACCCGAAATGAAACATTTTTGGTTTTTACAGCCTCGGGATTTGAGCCATGGTGAGTTCAGAAACAGGGATTTAGTTCTGACAGAGATAAAAATCACTCTAATCTGATGTAAAATGCCAAAAAACTATAAAACAGCCATGGAAATTTATGAAATTAATCAGAGCTACTCACGACACCTACATGAACAACTTTCATGTTTATGACTTTGGCATTTGATCAACAGAAACACAGATAAAAATATAACTATTTCTGCCTAAATCAACAGAACAGACAAATGTAGCAAAACAGAGGACTGACAAGAAAAATCCGAAGCAGGTATCAACACTGTTATAAAAATCACAGGCTTTCCGATGTAAACAGAAGACATCTCGAACACAACTTTCACTTTTTACAGTTTTTGGATTTGGAGCAACACACAAAGAGAAACCCTAGCCCCAAGTCGATCCAAGATCTCAGAGGCCCAAATTAGGCTCTGACACGTGTCCCGAACTCTCGGATTTTTGTCAGACATTAAAAAAAATCAGAAACATCTGAGAAAATCAGGTTAAAAACTAGACATTCTCCCAAGTTCATAACATCTTTCGGATCGAAAATCGGATCTTCCATGAGGGATATCTCGATTTTACAGGTCGGCAAATGATTTTCAAAATGCATCCCGGGTAACAAAACCCGACTTGCCATTTTGAATGTTTACCACAGTAAACAAATTCAAATGCCTCCGAATTTTTGGCAAAATTTCAGGGACACCTAAGGTCGCATTTCATAATTTTTTTGGGATTTTTAATAAAAAACAAATGCATGAAATGACGTGTGGACTGACTGACAAAAATAGAGAACTACTGAAAATGAGCAGAATTGAAATAGATGCTAAACTAATCCTAATTAATTCATGAAATGTGCTAAATGAATGAAATAAAATGCAAATTAAACCTAGCTAACTACATGAATGTTAAAAATCATCAAGGAAGCATAATTAAACGTTTTATATAGGTCATTTTATGAGAATAGCTCAATCCATCTCTTGGATGAGCTCTTTCTTCAAACGACTCCCGAATCGGATTATGGAATTACATCAAGGGGAAAAGAAGTGCACCTTGCTTCGTTACGCAGCGTAGAAGCTCTTGAAAGGGGCGGCTATCACGAGCTTCCTTCGTCCTTCACTCCGGGCTTCGGATGGTTCACCAAAATCGACATATGCTTGAATCGAATTGGCCACTGCACGAACTTTACTCCACCTTCTCCAATGAGCCAAAGGGGGCACGATTTCCAAAGTTCAGAATCAGATTTTAGGGAGGCTAGGTCGGATTTTCAAGTTCACAAAATGGTCTCCAAAGATGCTCCCTTCTCCTGGGCGTGGAGCCTTGTTTTTATAGATTTTTTGAAAAATTTTGAATTTCAAACAGGCTCAATCTGAGCCCTCCATGTGGCGCCATCTCAGGGGGTGCCATCTAGGGGTTTGAAATTCGAATTTGGCTTTTGCAAGGAGCCCTCAGGTGGCGCCACCTCATGGTGGGCTACTTTTATTAAAAATAAAATAAAAATCAAAATGGAGCCAAGTGGGAGCTCTGGAATGGTGCCACCTCAAAAGGTGTAAAGTTGGAACAGTAGGGGCATGCCATGTGGCGCCACCTCTGGGGGAGTTCAAATGTTTGAAATTTTGCTTTTTCTGCAGGAAAGGAGAGGCTGACATGTGGCATTTCCTCAGAGTGGCTCCTACGATGCCATGTGGCAGGAGAACATGAAGGGAGGAAGCAAAATGCGCCACCTCATAGGGGGGGGTTTTCTACTTTTTCTGATGCAGGGAGGTCTGGCCATGTGGCAGACAAGTGTCAGCTGTCTGGAGAGGCTTTCTCAAATGGCGCCACCTCATAGGAGAATTTGAATTTCAAATGGAGGTTGGCCCTGGAGGAATGGGGGATGGACATGTGGCAGACAAGTGTCAGCTGTCTAGAGAGGCTTTCTCAAATGGCGCCACCTCAGAGGAGAATTTGAATTTCAAATGGAGGTTGGCCCTGGAGGAATGGGGGATGGACATGTGGCTCCACCTCAAGGTGGCTCCTACAATGCCATGTGGCAAGAGGGATAGGCAAGGGACATGTGGCATCCTTAGAGGCCATCTGGAAAAATCAGAGCTCTGGATTTGCGCCACCTAGGAGGAGATTTGAATATTTGAATGGTTTGCTTTTTCTGAAGAAAGCCAGGAGTGACATGTGTCTCCCACTTTTCTGAAAAGAGTAGGGAGAAGACATGTGTCCTCTACTTTTTCTGAAGGAGTTAGAAGGAGACATGTGTCACCTTGCTTTTTCTGAAAGAAGCAGAAGATGACACGTGGCAGAGGGTAGAGAAGGAGGGGCCAGGCCATGTGGCGCCATCTCAGACAACATGGAAAAGGTAGGAGTTCAGGATCTGCGCCACCTATGAGGAGATTTGAATATTTGAATTCTAGCTTTTCTGAAGAGAGCAGGAAATGACACATGGCGTCTACTTTTTCTGAGAAACTGAGAGATTGCCATGTGTCCTCTGCAGGAGACACACTCCAAATGGCGCCACCTCAGAGGAGACAAGCCTACCTTTTCTGTAGGAATTTAGGGGTGACATGTGTCTCCTACTTTTCTGAGAAAAGTAGGGAGAGACATGTGTCAGGCTACTTTTCTAGAAGGAGGGAGAGGTCGACACGTGTCCCCTGCAGGAGACACACTTCAAGTGGCGCCACCTCAGAGGAGACAAGCTCCACTTTTTTCTAGACAGGACAACCTATGACACTTAGCATCTCCTGGTAATCTTGGAATGACACATGGCACCTGATAGGATACTAACACATGGCAGATAAATGGGATGACATGTCGTGGCTTCTGAAGGTAGCCCCACACTAACACTTGGCAGAAGAGAGAAGGTGACATGTGGCGCCAACTCTAGGTGAACCCTATGCTGACACATGGCAGGTAAATGGGAGGAGAGAGAAAAGACAAGTGGCACCAATCCAGGGGACAAGGCTCCTATATTTTTGGGTTTTTCAAAATTCAAATTTTCAAAAGAAAAGCTTGTGTGACACCACCTCAGTGTGGGTCCCACATTGCTTCTTTATTGAAATAAGGACAAGACAACAACTTCTTTTTGGAATTTTCATAAAATCTGGACTAATTGGTAAAACAGGAATTTTTGGAAAGAGTTGGCCCCTGTAGGGCAATTTTGTAAAAGGAAGATATTTGAAATTGTCAAAAGGGCAAAATCTGAGTTGAAATTTATTGAAAATTATCCAGATTGTTTTCCTGAGGAAATATTTTGAAATTCAGAGCCCTGGGGGTAAAATGGGAACAATTGATAACTTTGAAGACCCAGGGTTTTGAAATCAATTTTGAAAAGAGTTAAAATTCTAATCTGGATTGAAAATTTTGAAATCAAGAGTTCTGGACCTCGAAATGACATGCTGTGCAGTGCAGTGATATGAGATGCTCATGCAATGATATGCAATGCCATGTCTTATGAAATGCAATCTTGAACCAAGACTTGGAGATGTCTGTCTCCTGTCAGGAGTAAAATTTTGAATATCTGAGCTGAAAATAGAGAAATTTTGAGAGTTGCAGATGAAATTTTGACTTTTGTAAGGTCCGGGCTCAAAAAATGACCATTTTGCCCTCCAGCGATTTCAGAGGCTGGATGATGATGCTTGGTGGAAATTTCGGGGAGGTGAATGAAAATTTGGGGTGTTTACAGGTCACGATCAGATATGATCGTGGTCGGCACTCCGTGGAGTCTGACGATTTTTCGAACATAGATTTTTGCCAACCTTTCTGTTGAATATCTGGTGTTGATTGACAGGAAGTGAGCAGACTTGGTGAGTCTGTCCACAATCACCCATATGGAATCGTGTTGTCTCTTGGATCGAGGCAATCCAATGATGAAATCCATCGTAATGCCTTCCCATTTTCATTCCGGAATCGCGATCCGTTGCATCTTTCCGCCAGGTCGTTGGTGTTAGATCTTAACTTGCTGGCAAATCAAACACTTTGAGACAAACATAGCCACATCCCTTTTCATTCCCCTCCACCAGTACTTTCTCTGCAAGTCTCTGAACATTTTGGTACCTCTAGGGTGGATAGTGTACTTGCTACTATGAGCTTCCTGGAGAACTTCTTCTCTTAGCTCAGGGTTATTTGGAATCCAGATCCTTTCTTCCATCCATATTCCTTCATTTTCTTTGAGATGGAAGAAAGTATCATCTTTTTCAGCTCGGGCCATTAGCTCCACGTACTGAGGATCTCTCAATTGTTCGGCTACGATCTGATTCATGATTTCAGGCTGTATTGTCAAGCTTAACAATCGTATTCTGCCTGTATCAGCCAGGAATGGCTTCCAGTTGACGAAATCCTTCATCAACTTCCATTGTCCGGTTAGGCTAGCTAGAGTGCCAACAGTCTTGCGACTAAGGGCATCTGCTACGACATTCGCCTTTCCATGGTGATAGGAAAGTGTGAATTCATAGTCTTTGAGGAATTCCAGCCATCGCCGTTGTCGCATATTAAGTTCTTTTTGAGAAAAGAGGTATTTTAAGCTTTTATGGTCCGACATGACCTCAAATTTCTCTCCATAAAGGTAGTGTCGCCAGATTTTAAGTACGAACACTACCGCGGCAAGCTCAAGATCGTGGGTTGGATAGTTTTTCTCATGAATTCTCAACTGACGGGATGCATAGGCGATTACTTTGCCATGTTGCATCAACATGCAACCCAGACCTGTTCCCGAGGCATCGGTATAAGCAGCGAAGCCTCCCTGACCAGAAGGTAAGGTAAGGACAGGGGCAGTGGTAAGCCTCTATTTGAGAACCTCAAAGCACTCCTTACACTGGTCAGTCCATTCGAACTTGACTCTCTTTTTCAACAATTTCATCATCGGTACGGCGATTCGAGAGAAGTCTTGTATGAACTTCCGATAATATCCGGCAAGTTCAAGGAAGCTGCGAACCTCAGCGATATTTTCTGGCTGCTTCCAGTCTATCACGACTTCGACCTTCGCAGGATCCACTGCGATTCCATCTTTTGAGATTACATGACCAAGGAACATCACTTTGTCTAGCCAAAATTCATATTTTGAAAACTTGGCATATAGTTGATTATCTTGAAGGGTTTTCAAGACGATTCTCAAGTGCTCCTTGTGTTGTTCCTCATTCTCTGAATACATGAGAATGTCATCGATGAAGACGATGACAAAAGTGTCTAAGTATGGCTTGAACACTCAGTTCATCAGGTCCATAAAGACAGCAGGCGCATTAGTAAGTCCGAAGGGCATTACTACGAACTCATAATGGCCATATCTCGTTCTAAAGGCAGTCTTAGGTATATCCTCTTCCTTAACTCTGAGCTGATGGTACCCAGATCTTAGGTCGATCTTGGAGAACACTCTCGCTGTTCTGAGCTGATCAAATAAGTCCTCAATCCGAGGCAATAGATACTTATTTTTAACGGTTGTCAGGTTAAGCATCCGATAATCGATGCATAACCGAAGGGATCCATCCTTCTTCTTTACAAACAACACCGGGGCTCCCCATGGTGACATACTTGGTCGGATGAACCCTTGTTCCATTTGTTCCTCCAACTGACACTTCAACTCACTGAGTTCAGCTGGCGCCATACGATAAGGGGCTTTGGATATTGGCGCAGTCCCAGGTAAGGATTGAATTCCAAATTCAACCTCACGAAGTGGTAGAAGTCCTGGCAATTCCTCAGGAAACACTTCGGGAAACTCCCGAACCACTTCCAAACTCTCAAGGGATTTGATATTTGAGCCTTCAGTTGAAAGGCAAATTAGGAAGGCTACATAACCCTTTCTAAGGTATTTCTGTACCTTAAGAGCTGATATAAGCCGCTTTTGTGGAACTAGCCTGGATATCTGGTATTCTATCTTAGGCATTCCCAGTCGTGATAGAATCACCCTGCCCTCTTAGCATAAAATTCTGGCATGGTTCTAGGCTAACCAATTCATTCCCAGAATGACATCGTACTGTACCATATCGATTAGGATGGCATCGGTAGGCAAGTGTTGCCCAGCTATCTCTATATCCAAATTCTTGATGCAATGGATACATTTAGTGCGTGAACCCAACGGGTTGTATACTTCGATCATTTTATCCACCGGTTACACCGAGGCGTGGAGTTGTTCGGTAAAATCATCGGAGATAAAGGTATGAGTAGCACCACAATCAAACAAGACGTAAGTTGCATGTCCATTAACAGGTACGGTGCCTTCAATGAGGTCACCGGTTTCGACTTGTTCAGTCGTTATAGCGTATACACGACCTGCAGCAGGCCTTTGTTCTACTCTAAGTGGGGGTCGTTGGACTTGCGTTCGTTGTGGTATTTGTTGAGAGGGTCTAGCAGATCCGACATTTCTCCTTTGCTCATCAGCAAGCTTCTTTCTGCACTATCTTGCAATGTGGCCCACTTTGCCACAATAGAAGCAATCACCTGTGTCACGTGGACATGGTCCTCTAACGTGATTTACATGGCATTTTGGGCAGTTTGGGTTGGACTGCAGATTGTTTGGAGTCATGTTCTGCCTTGGCCTCATGACCTATTGAGTAACATTCCCACCTTGGAACCTTTTCTTTTGAAAGGGTTGTCGTGAACCCTGGCCACTTGGGAAGATTCTCTTCTTGTTCCCACCATCAACTACGGGCCTCTTTGCTATGATCACTTTTGATCGCTCCCAATCCACTTGTATTTTTGAAGCTGCTGCCACAGCAGTTTGAAAAGTTTGGGGCATGCTGGTGATAACCCGTGACCTTAGCCCTTCTCGCAGTCCGTTGATGTACTTGTCGGCCCTTTCTTGGTCGGTCTCAAATAACCGGGAGCAGTACCGCTCGAGATTTTGAAATTTGGTGGTATAGTCAATCAGACTCATACCACCCTGCTCCAATTCCAGAAACTCTATTTTCTTCTTGTTTTTGGAGTGTAACGGGAAGTAATTATCCATGAAAGTTCTCTGGAAGTCAGTCCAAGGAATGACTTCAACTTCCGAGAACTGGATAATCTTAGTGGTATCCCACCACTTCTGTGCATTGTCTTTCAGCCTCTACGTGCCAAAGTTGGTCTTCTTTTCTTCTGGTACTCCCAGTACCAGGAAGGCACGTTCTGTCTCTTCGACCCAACTCTTTGCCAGTTCAGGATCGGCTCTACCGGCGAAGATTGGCGGATCGAGCTTGAGGATTTTTTCATAGGTTATTCCCCCAAGGTTCTCGTTTCGAGGTGCGACTTGTTCTGGCCTTGTTTCACGGATGGCGGTAACCAGATTGTTGAGCGTTTCTAGCAGGAATCCTTGAGTATGGGACTCCTCGCTCGGCATGGTTCTCCTCGTCGTAGGAGACATTGATCTATCACATACAAGCAACATGTTTTAGTTTCTCAATGTATATACTTAAGCAAAGCTTTATTTACTTAATATACATCATATTTACACAAGCATCGCCATAAACAAAACGTCATGCCGCACTGGCAGACTTTAGGCGTTGAGAAACTATATACATGAGTCTATTGACTCCAAAACATTACCAGTCTCTCCTAAGAACTGAATTTCTTTCTTGACCCAAACAACCTGAAGTATCGTTTGCTTCCACATTGCTTTGGTGCAGGCACAACTAGTTTTGGCTTGGGTGGCACTTCCGCACTCTCAAGCGAATCTAAATACCCCAAATTTTCCTCATCCATTCTCAAACAACCCTCCTCGTGTAGTGCCAACCCTGTTAGGTCAGTGTAGGAGTCAAACCCCGAGTCAATTTCAGAAAATCACCATTTTACCCCTAGGTCATCCCGGACCCCAGTCAGTTGGAGTCAACAAAGCTCACTGGTCAGTTCAGAACATTTAGAATATCAATCATCTCAAGCTCATCTGAGCTCACAATGAACAGACCATTTTCATTTCTGACCATTACTGCCAAAATGGGATCATCTCTTCAGAAATGAGCTCATTTCTCACTCAAATCCAAGCCAATTGTCTCTGAGTCAGTTATACTCCCCAGAGTCTAACTTGAGCTCACCAGAAGTTCAAGCGCTCCAGTTTCAGTTCAAAACCATTTCCAAGTGTCCAGGAGCCCATTTTAGTTCATTTCAGCTCTTTCAACTGAAATTGAGTCGAGTTCAGCCAATTGAGCTAGTGTTCAAGCTTCGATTTTAGTTCACCTTAGTATTACTAACCTTTGTTTCAGCTCAAACCCAGTTCAGGTTCGTAATTCACTTCATTCCAATGACCATTCCATACCATTTCTCTAAAAATGGCAGCTTTTCTTGAAAATTCAGTTGGAAAGGTCAGTTGAGTCAGTGTCCGGTGAGTTCATTTGAGTTCTGAAACTCTAAAACCCAGCTCAATCCAGTTCATTTCAGATGAATCTAGCTCAAACCCTAATTTTCAGTGTTACTCTAGCTTAGCAGAGCTCGAAAATCATTTCTTCAACCATTTTTGCAAATTTTTGCAAATTTAACACTTTTTGAACTGGTACAAGTGTCAATCGGGGTCTAACATCCAAAATTCTTCATTCAGGGTTAGCATTTCGCATAGCATTTCATGTCATTTCTCATTATTTCATATCATTTCTCAGCATTTCATAACATTTCATCACATTTCATTCCATTTTCGAAGTCCAAAACTCCAGTTTTATAAATTTCAATCCAGATTGAGTTTTAAAAGTTTTCAGAAATCAATTTCAAACCCTGGGTTTTCAAAATTGACATTTTTACCGCCAAGATTCTAAATTTGGAAATATTTTCTCGAGAAAAACAATATGGATTTCTTTCAAAGTTAAATTTTCAAATTCTATACTGGATTTGCTTTGCAACGAGCTATTAAACTTCAAAATTCAAGCTCATTTCAAAAACTGCCAAAAATAGCTCATTTCGTTTGGAAATATTTTCTCGAGAAAAACAATCTGGATTTCTTTCAAAATCAAATTTTCAAATTCTACACTGGATTTGCTTCGCAACGGGGTATCGAACTTCAAAATCCGAGCTCGTTTCAAAAACTGCCAAAAATAGCTCGTTTTGTCTGAAAATAGATTTGGAAGCATTTTCTCAAGAAAAACAATCTGGATTTCTTTCAAAATTACATTTTTAAATTCTACATTGGATTTGCTTTGCAACGGGGTATTGAACTTCAAAATCCGAGCTCGTTTCAAAAACTGCCAAAAATAGCTCATTTCGTCTGGAATTTTTTTGAAAAGACTATTTTACCCCTTTAATTGTCAAAATGAATTTCAAAAGTGGAATTTGGACCCGCTCTGAGATGGCCCATCCATTTGCATTTTCTTGTTTTAATTTATAAGAAATTTTTTTTATCTTTTTCTTTATTTATTTTTTTTGTTTGTTTTATTTTATTTATTTTAATTTTTTTAATTATTTTATTCTTCCTAAGGTGGGACCCACAAGGGGGTCACCCAAACCTCCAGCCCATTTCCTTTCTTTCTTCCTCCATTTTCTTGTTTTTATATTTTTATTTTTATTTTTATTTTTATTTTCTTTTCTTTTCTTCTTTATTTCTTTTCTTTCTTTCTTTTTTCCTTTTTCTTTCTTTTTCTTTCTTTCCTCTCCCTCCACTCACGTATAACCCTTTTCAGCCCCCTTCTCTTCCTCTTTCCCTCTCCTTTTCCTCCCTTTCTTTCCTTTTCTTTCTCCCCTCTTCTTTCCTTTTCCTTTTCCTTCTTCCCTTCCTTACTCCTTTCTTCCTCCAAAGCCATACGGCTGTAGCCTTGGGCATTACACAGCCTTCTTCATTAATCAATGGTAACTTAGGGAAAAATATCATTTTTCCTAAGTTACCAATCAAAAACAAAAAGGAAAAAAAGAACGGCTGGCCTCCCAAGCTCAATTCACGTCTCTCTCTCTCTCTCTCTCCCTTGAGCTCTCTCCTTCTCTCTTGGTTGTTGCAGCCACAACAGCCATCCTCCTTGTAGCAGCTCCTCACCATTGCTGCAACATCCACAGCAGCTTCTCCACCTCTCCTTCCTTGACAGCACCACCTACACTTGATGCAGCCCATCTTTCACCACAGCACAACAGCTTCATCTTCAAGTTCCAGCAAGCTCCTCCCTAATCAAGGCAGCAGCAACATACTGTCATCATTAGCTCCAACTTCCATCGTTGCAGCACCCTCAAACTTCAAGCTCTCCACAGCAGCAGCCTTCTCCAGCCACCTGTGTCAACCACACTTTGACAGCAACACAACCACCTTCACCAGCCGGACCTCCTTCCTCTAGCCATTCCTCCCAGCCGGTTCAGCCACCTTAAAGCCCAGCTCCCCCTTTGCTTCAGCCACATCAAGAGGCTCCTTGCTCACCCTTTGCTACCATCCTCTCCTCCATAGCAGCATCAACTACTCTAGCCGGCAGCCACCAGGTGGCAGCTCCACCTCCTTTGCAGCAAGGCGCCACCACCAGCCGGACCTCCATCCAGCTACAATCCTCATTCACCACAGCCCAGCAACAGCCCCTGGGCGATCAGAATCTTCTCCCACTCCAGGTCTCCATTGCTCCAGCTTGCTACCTTCAGCCCCTCGTTTGTGTTGAACGATCCAAGCGAGCACAAGGTAAGGCTATGTTCCCCATTTGTGTTGAACGATCTCCTCTAAAATATTTACCCCTTTAAGATGTTGAATCCCATATGAAAACACAGATTTTAGGACAGGTTTTGCGTGGTTGAAAGTTCTTATTTTCTATGATAAGGCTACATAGGTGAGATGATCCATCCCTTTGATGGACCGGATCTCTCACTAATAGCCAATATCAAGTCAACTTTGTACATCCCCGTTTTTTTTTTCTTCTTCATTTTAAACATTATATTTATGTTAAATATGCATTTTAGGCATCTCATTAATTTAGTTTTATTATTTTATTAGTAGTTTATTTAATGTCCTTAAGATTCGTATTAAAACTTGTAGATGTTAATTTCAGCATAAGTTGCAGTCATTATTTTACATAGATTTTCGTTTTAATAAATCCAAAAAAAAATATTTGTAGTTAGGTTATTTGTCCAAGATCTCATGTTAGAAATTTAGATCCGTTTGAGTTTTTGAACCTTATCAAAAAAATCGAATCCCAAGCTGGGATTTTGGACTTCTCTGAATTTTCAATTTCTGCTTTAGCAGACAAAAACCTCCGGCACCACCCTTGTGGAAGATTTGGATTGTCCTTCAAAAATCACATTGGATTTATAATTGAATCTACTTATGATCTGGAAATTTTTAGGATTTTCCTGGCAGTTTTGATCTCTGTCAAAAATCAAATTTCCCAGACCCTTGGGAAAATCTTGATTTTCTTTCGTCAGGGTATAGACAGACCCTAATGCATCAAGTTCGCCCAATCCGTAGCCCGTATGCAAAAACTTTCAACATGAAAGTTGTTCCTCACATAGTTTTCTGTCATTGCTCAAAATTTGGGAATTTTTTGAACTGTTTCAGTATTTTTCCTAAAATTTGCATTTATGTCTGACAGATTTCAATATCCCTAAATTCTAGAGATTCGGGTCTCTGATAACAGCATGCCCTTGTCCAAACCGTAACTCGAATCCAAATTTTGTAAAAATAGGAAATCTTCCTCTGTTTGTCAGGGACATTGTACCATAATTTCAGTCTTTTTCCCATCTGTCTACCATTTTTTCCATGTTTGCTACCGAAACCTGTCTGTTTCCTCTAAATCCTAGAGTCGCCGGATTCCGATCCGACTTGCCGGAGTGGTACAGCTCCGACCGTAGGTCAAAACCAGAAAGTGTTAAAGGAAAAAATCCTTGCCTTACTGTCCTATGTCACCCCATGAAATTTGGGAAATTTTTATGGAAGTTTGATATCCTAAATCCCCTTTAGAATCAACATTTTAGGCAAAAATCATAAAATTTAGGGTTTTTATTTGAATTTCCATATTTAAAAATACAAAAAAATTAAATTTTCGAGATCCATTATGTTTCTAGGGTTATTTTAGGTGTCCATGCCAAATTTGGTTTAATTCCAAGTCCATTTGCTTCATGTGTGAGTTTATCTTTAAATTCAGAAGCGAAAATCAGGTTAAATGTGATTTTTTATGATATTTTCGTCATTTTAGGGTTTTTATCATGTACACAAGCATGTAGAATCATATTAGGGTTAATTTTAATCTCATTTGCATTTTATATTTTTCAATTTTGCAAAATTTATTTCAGAAAACCCAAGTTTCAAGGCCATAGTCTTGTTATCGGGGGTATTTTGGTCATTTTGACCTATATTTCGAAATTTCAATTTCCAATTCTCCAAATTTTTATGCATATCATCATATTTCATCATATTATGTTTGATTTATTTCATTTGATTTTCAAAATTCCAAAATTTACAAAAATTCTTTCAGAAAACCCTGATTTCAAGGTCATCAGGGGTATTTTGGTCATTTTGACCACAATTTCGAATTTTCAAGTTTATTTTCAAAATTTATTCATTATTTACTATGTTTATATCAAAGGGGGTATGACTTTGGGTTTATATCTGAATAATATCCGATAATTTCCTATATTTTTGGATAAATTTAGAAAAACCTACATTTTTGTGCTAACCTTGTTTTCCAGTTTTGCAGGAATATTCAAGAAGAAGACTTAGCCATTTTATTTATTTATTTTATTCAATTCAATGTAAAAATCAATGTAATATTTGGAATAAGAGTTACATTTCTGCTTAGAATAGGGCTGCATTGCATATAGTTTAATTTATGCAAATTTTAATATGTGATGTATGATTCATGCACATTATTTCAAATTCACTATGGTTTACACGAATGGCACGTGCACAAGCTTTTATGGAGTTTATAAACTCGGTGGGATTCGTATTTATGGCCATAGTCAGAATACGAAGAAAACCAAGATTTATGATCTTTATATCAGTCACATTCAGCCTACACTCTTAGGCTAACTTCAAAAATGCATTGCATTTTTCAAAACTTCAAAAGGATTTCTCAATTCCTCAATTAAAATTCCCTTTTCAAATTCATATTCATTCATTCATATCATTCAAATTGCATTATTTTCAAACTCATTTTCCAATTTCAATTTCAGAAAATTCAATTTTCTCAAGAATTTCCAAGTCTTTCTCAGGATCTGATTTTCTCAAAATCCTAAGTTTTCAAATGACATTTCAAAGCATTTCCCAAGTTCAAATCAAGATTTCCCTATCTTTTCAAATTCTCAAATTTCAAAATCCCAAGTTTTCAGAAATTCATTTTCTCATATTTTCCAGTTTTCTTGAGAATTCATTTTCCATTTCAAAAGTCATTTTCCAATGAATTTCTTAGATTTTCTCAGAATTCTCAAATCCATTTTCTCAGAAAAGCAATTCCAAATTCCAAAATTGTTTTTCTAAAGTTCAAATTTTCCTGAGAAATCACTTTCCAATGCAAATTTTTGATTTTCAATAAAATTAAATGATTTTCCCAGAAATTCTATTTTCAAGCATTTTTCAGTCCTTTTCTAAATGCATTTCAATTTTTCAAAGCAAACATCATAATTTCTCAAACTTGTATTTTTCAAAATTCCATAGCACAAGCCTGATTCTTTGTGCATTCTAGGAAAAATAGAGCATAATTTAGATATTTGAGTCAAGTTAAAGCACATAATTGGTCCTTGGTTCAATTACCCCTGGTAAAGGTGCCAGGAACGGTTGAACCTCGTACCGACAGGCAAATCCCATTCCACGGAATTTTCCCGCAAATTTTCAAAACGGAGGTGAGTAATTTTCAAAACTATTTTCAAAACTTTGGTCGAGTTTGACTCGCGAAATTCGTTTCTCTCTCGCAAGGGAGGGGAAAAATTTTGCGATGATAACACTTGGGTGGCACTTCCGCACTCTCAAGCGAATCTTGTGGGTAGATCAGTGATGCCGGTCCACTTGCCCATTTAGTATCATTATGACTCGGGGAGTCCAAGATCATAACGGGATAATAAGAGTTGTATCCCTCTCCTTGGCCATTCAAGCTCGGTGCTTGTGAAGCCGCTCCGTTCCCCCATATAATAGCACTATGATTCGAGGAATCCGAAATCATAATGGGATTATAGAAGGAGTTGTTGCATCCCTCATCCCGACCGTGCAAGCTAGGCGTACATGATGCCTGTTGATAGCCTTGCGATTGACCGAATTCCTCAAGGAAGTTCAAGTCAAATTCTACCAGAAATGGTAGTTCATTTGAAGTTGCTGGGGTATGGCTACTCCCCCTACTGGAGTAATGTGGTCCACTAACACGCGAGGTCTCGTCTCTAAGACCAAGCGATCCCCGCCGACCCATATCGGCGGTATGTTTCATTTGGCATTCGTTGGCGGAATGCCCCTCTTCACCACAAAACTGGCAGTCTTGTACCTTATATGGGCACACCCACTCATCGTGCATAATCCTGCAACGATAGCAGCAGCCTCGTGAGTCGTGAGTTGCCATCTATACAAAGATGCACTCGAATTAGTAACTATTTACAAGAAGATATACTTACAGTGCGATATGGTGGACAAGACGGATCTCGAACCAGGTTTCTCAGACTTTTGCTTTGATACCAATTCTGTAACGCCCCGGATTTCCAAAACAAAGCTAAGTTAAAATTTTCATGATTTTTTTTTTCCTTTGCAGCGGAACTTAGAAAAGCTTTTAGCAGTAGAATCAGATGATAATGAGTCATCAGTTTTAGAAAACTCCAGGCACGTTGCAGGTACGTGGCCAAGCAACTCATTGACCACCAAGGTGTTCCCTTTTATCGAAAACCACATGTTTATTATAACATCATTGCTTAGAAAAGCAATATAGGTTCAATAAAAGGAAACGGTACAACTCTTTCTAAAGAAACCCTGGAACTCGATGCCGCCATGCTTTGCATATCGCCACGCAGGTCCAACACCTGAAATCCCCATTAAACGGGGTCAGAACCACTGATGGTCTGGTAAGCAAGCAATCACACGTCCATTCAACTCAAGTAAATGCGTAGACCACTCAGGGTTGCAACTCGTAATAACGACGCTCAAGCCTCCACGACTTAGCGTATATCGCAAGAGCCTCCTCAGGGCTATGAGTTGAACATCCACGCAAGTCTTCATGACTTCACATAAGCCTCTTCAGAGCTATGATTTGCAATAACCGCTCAAGTCTCAACGACTTAGTCTTGACCTCTTCAGGGTCTCGAATGGATGTCTAGCTCAAGCCTTTATGCTTGGCACATCCGTAACCTACGAATCTAAGAACAGCTCTCTGAGCTTCGCTTAGTCGTATGGATATCATTTGGGTTTTTTTCCAATCGGTCCAGTAGTATACCGATCATGACACCTTCACAAAGGTTGTGCAGGACTGACTCAACAATGTCCATACACGCATACATTCAAAGTATCGTTGTACCTAAGCTAATGCTTTGTTTCGATAATTGCACCTTCCCCTGGGCTTAGGGGACTCATATCTGGGCGACAACGCGACCATTTGGGGGTTGATTATTCTATGTATTTTAGATACCCCAGAGGCCTGTTGACCCCATCCCCCTAGTAGGACGGTACAACATACCAGAAGAGATCCTTACTAGGTATTCGAATGCATTCTGCCACTGCAGTAGTTGGGTTCAATCCTTAGATATTTAAGGATAACCACGACATCCATACCTCTGAGTGACGGAGGCCATCAATGAACTCTATCAGGTTTGGGTGAAATATATGTCACTCAAGGTTGCGCCATCACCGTCTTCCTCGGTGAGAAATTCTGAAAGGGGCCTGTCAGTCTTACAATTACTTGGCGAACATTGCATGCCTATAGGGCAGCCTTTGAGAAGTATGTACCCGACCCCAATCAACCACACGGCTTTCACCGTGGAACAAAGGTTTTATTCATATGTATGCTTAACTCTGCTCTCGGCACATTGGCCTTGACGAACACTTCACCTCTTTCGGTGGATACAACACACTCCGGCTCAGTGACCCTTACGAGTCTGGTTGTCTGATAATTCTCAATGAGCATGCACATGACTCGATCTCTATGGATCGGCTACTCGGCGTATTTTTATGCAACGAGCTCAGGACCTCGTCAAGGCGCTACCACTACTTTGGCGCAACGGCTCTTACAAGTATGGTGCCCTTGCAGGTGTCAGGGAGATGAATCATTCTGACATTGTTCCAACAAACGGCATCGTTGTGCCACTTAACTTGTTCTGGCAGCTCTTTTGCCAACCATTCTGTCAGCACCTCCTCTGCTCTATCGGCAGTGGTGTGACGAACATTTCTACCTCGTAGAAGCCGTTCCATGAATGGGGTAGCACTCTTGCTACGTTCTTTCTGAGCTATTCTTAGCTCCTTCAGGAATTTCAGCATCACTTCCTCTCTTTAACGGAGAAAGCGTGTGTTTCTTTTATCCATTTCAGCGGCATCTCCCCTCTTTGGTGAGAAATCGCTACGCTTAACTCGGGAGATGGATGCGCACCGTTGTGCGTACTTTGCATCCATCAAGGTTGCAGGAACCCTGGGCCATAGCCAGACCATACGTAATTGACTTAGTCTTTACGTAAAGAGCATTTTGCCAAAAAGCGAAGCCTTTCCAATAGGGGCTTCATTCGTCAAGCAGAATCTTGAACGAGGAGCGGTAAGGGGATCGCATTGGCGATTTGCAGTTGATCTCTATTTGAACGCTCATTTACGTGTCATATATTTAGTATAAGCAAAAGCCTGTGCTTTATACAGCGGCGGCGTAAAGAAATGCATATACTATTATTCAGGGTGTGCAACTGAACGAAATATTCTACATATATATTTGCAGAAAGCAGGAACCTTGGTGTCATTCAACACAACGGCGTAAGTAAATGCATAATCGGAAGTGCAGTAATTGGAAATTGCAGAAAGCAGGGAGCCTTGGCATCATACGACGCGACGACAAATGTAAATTAAATAGCCTGTGCGATATAGGACACGTCGGCAGAATCAGCAGATTTACACCTAGATCCGCATCCAACGATAGTTATGAGGCAAGCGGGTGAACACAGAAGTGTTCTAAAGTGCTCAACCAAGAACTAAATCGAGATACCATTTTCAAGAACGCATATACTACGTATTTGAACATATATATCCGACGATAGTTACAAGACGAGCGAGTGAATACCGAAGTGTCCAAAAAGGGCTCAATCAAGAACTAAAGCAAGATACTACTTCAGAAAGTATATGCTATATACAAACAATCAAATACTGGAGAGAGATGGATCAACGAAGCAAACTGACTTTGATTTGAGGAAGAAACGACTCCGTGGTGCTTCAATGCTTCGAACGAGGCTCGACTTCGAAAAGGATCAACTCCGGACTTTGGACAAAAAAGGACTTGGACTTTGACTTTGAACCAAACCAGGTTCAAGTCAAGTCAACTGGGTTTGGACTTAGGTCAGGTAGGTTCAGACCTAGGTCAGGTGGGTTAGGACCAGGTCAGGCAGGCTCAGGCTAAGTCAGGCAGGCTCAGACCAGGTCATGTGGGCTCAGTCCTTTTCTAAATGCATTTCAATTTTTCAAAGCAAACATCATAATTTCTCAAACTTGTATTTTTCAAAATTCCATAGCACAAGCCTGATTCTTTGTGCATTCTAGGAAAAATAGAGCATAATTTAGATATTTGAGTCAAGTTAAAGCACATAATTGGTCCTTGGTTCAATTACCCTTGGTAAAGGTGCCAGGAACGGTTGAACCTCGTACCGACAGGCAAATCCCATTCCACGGAATTTTCCCGCAAATTTTCAAAATGGAGGTGAGTAATTTTCAAAACTATTTTCAAAACTTTGGTCGAGTTTGACTCGCGAAATTCGTTTCTCTCTCGCAAGGGAGGGGAAAAATTTTGCGATAATAACACTTGGGTGGCACTTCCGCACTCTCAAGCGAATCTTGTGGGTAGATCAGTGATGCCGGTCCACTTGCCCATTTAGTATCATTACGACTCGGGGAGTCCAAGATCATAATGGGATAATAAGAGTTGTATCCCTCTCCTTGGCCATTCAAGCTCGGTGCTTGTGAAGCCGCTCCGTTCTCCCATATAATAGCACTATGATTCGAGGAATCCGAAATCATAATGGGATTATAGAAGGAGTTGTTGCATCCCTCATCCCGACTGTGCAAGCTAGGCGTACATGATGCCTGTTGATAGCCTTGCGATTGACCGAATTCCTCAAGGAAGTTCAAGTCAAATTCTACCAGAAATGGTAGTTCATTTGAAGTTGCTGGGGTATGGCTACTCCCCCAACTGGAGTAATGTGGTCCACTAACACGCGAGGTCTCGTCTCTAAGACCAAGCGATCCCCGCCGACCCATATCGGCGGTATGTTTCATTTGGCATTCGTTGGCGGAATGCCCCTCTTCACCACAAAACTGGCAGTCTTGTACCTTATATGGGCACACCCACTCATCGTGCATAATCCTGCAACGATAGCAGCAGCCTCGTGAGTCGTGAGTTGCCATCTATATAAAGATGCACTCGAATTAGTAACTATTTACAAGAAGATATACTTACAGTGCGATATGGTGGACAAGACGGATCTCGAACCAGGTTTCTCAGACTTTTGCTTTGATACCAATTCTGTAACGCCCCGGATTTCCAAAACAAAGCTAAGTTAAAATTTTCATGAATTTTTTTTTTCCTTTGCAGTGGAACTTAGAAAAGCTTTTAGCAGTAGAATCAGACGATAATGAGTCATCAGTTTTAGAAAACTCCAGGCACGTTGCAGGTACGTGGCCAAGCAACTCATTGACCACCAAGGTGTTCCCTTTTATCGAAAACCACATGTTTATTATAACATCATTGCTTAGAAAAGCAATATAGGTTCAATAAAAGGAAACAGTACAACTCTTTCTAAAGAAACCCTGGAACTCGATGCCGCCATGCTTTGCATATCGCCACGCAGGTCCAACACCTGAAATCCCCATTAAACGGGGTCAGAACCACTGATGGTCTGGTAAGCAAGCAATCACACGTCCATTCAACTCAAGTAAATGCGTAGACCACTCAGGGTTGCAACTCGTAATAACGACGCTCAAGCCTCCAAGACTTAGCGTATATCGCAAGAGCCTCCTCAGGGCTATGAGTTGAACATCCACGCAAGTCTTCATGACTTCACATAAGCCTCTTCAGAGCTATGATTTGCAATAACCGCTCAAGTCTCAACGACTTAGTCTTGACCTCTTCAGGGTCTCGAATGGATGTCTAGCTCAAGCCTTTATGCTTGGCACATCCGTAACCTACGAATCTAAGAACAGCTCTCTGAGCTTCGCTTAGTCGTATGGATATCATTTGAGTTTTTTTCCAATCGGTCCAGTAGTATACCAATCATGACACCTTCACAAAGGTTGTGCAGGACTGACTCAACAATGTCCATACACGCATACATTCAAAGTATCGTTGTACCTAAGCTAATGCTTTGTTTCGATAATTGCACCTTCCCCTGGGCTTAGGGGACTCATATCTGGGCGACAACGCGACGATCTGGGGGTTGATTATTCTATGTATTTTAGATACCCCAGAGGCCTGTTGACCCCATCCCCCTAGTAGGACGGTACAACATACCAGAAGAGATCCTTACTAGGTATTCGAATGCATTCTGCCACTGCAGTAGTTGGGTTCAATCCTTAGATATTTAAGGATAACCACGACATCCATACCTCTGAGTGACGGAGGCCATCAATGAACTCTATCAGGTTCGGGTGAAATATATGTCACTCAAGGTTGCGCCATCACCGTCTTCCTCGGTGAGAAATTCTGAAAGGGGCCTGTCAGTCTTACAATTACTTGGCGAACATTGCATGCCTATAGGGCAGCCTTTGAGAAGTATGTACCCGACCCCAATCAACCACACGGCTTTCACCGTGGAACAAAGGTTTTATTCATATGTATGCTTAACTCTGCTCTCGGCACATTGGCCTTGACGAACACTTCACCTCTTTCGGTGGAAACAACACACTCCGGCTCAGTGACCCTTACGAGTCTGGTTGTCTGATAATTCTCAATGAGCATGCACATGACTCGATCTCTATGGATCGGCTACTCGGCGTATTTTTATGCAACGAGCTTAGGACCTCGTCAAGGCGCTACCACTACTTTGGCGCAACGGCTCTTACAAGTATGGTGCCCTTGCAGGTGTCAGGGAGATGAATCATTCTGACATTGTTCCAACAAACGGCATCGTTGTGCCACTTAACTTGTTCTGGCAGCTCTTTTGCCAACCATTCTGTCAGCACCTCCTCTGCTCTATCGGCAGTGGTGTGACGAACATTTCTACCTCGTAGAAGCCGTTCCATGAATGGGGTAGCACTCTTGCTACGTTCTTTCTGAGCTATTCTTAGCTCCTTCAGGAATTTCAGCATCACTTCCTCTCTTTAACGGAGAAAGCGTGTGTTTCTTTTATCCATTTCAGCGGCATCTCCCCTCTTTGGTGAGAAATCGCTACGCTTAACTCGGGAGATGGATGCGCACCGTTGTGCGTACTTTGCATCCATCAAGGTTGCAGGAACCCTGGGCCATAGCCAGACCATACGTAATTGACTTAGTCTTTACGTAAAGAGCATTTTGCCAAAAAGCGAAGCCTTTCCAATAGGGGCTTCATTCGTCAAGCAGAATCTTGAACGAGGAGCGGTAAGGGGATCGCATTGGCGATTTGCAGTTGATCTCTATTTGAACGCTCATTTACGTGTCATATATTTAGTATAAGCAAAAGCCTGTGCTTTATACAGCGGCGGCGTAAAGAAATGCATATACTATTATTCAGGGTGTGCAACTGAACGAAATATTCTACATATATATTTGCAGAAAGCAGGAACCTTGGTGTCATTCAACACAACGGCGTAAGTAAATGCATAATCGGAAGTGCAGTAATTGGAAATTGCAGAAAGCAGGGAGCCTTGGCATCATACGACGCGACGACAAATGTAAATTAAATAGCCTGTGCGATATAGGACACGTCGGCAGAATCAGCAGATTTACACCTAGATCCGCATCCAACGATAGTTATGAGGCAAGCGGGTGAACACAGAAGTGTTCTAAAGTGCTCAACCAAGAACTAAAGCGAGATACCATTTTCAAGAACGCATATACTACGTATTTGAACATATATATCCGACGATAGTTACAAGACGAGCGAGTGAATACCGAAGTGTCCAAAAAGGGCTCAATCAAGAACTAAAGCAAGATACTACTTCAGAAAGTATATGCTATATACAAACAATCAAATACTGGAGAGAGATGGATCAACGAAGCAAACTGACTTTGATTTGAGGAAGAAACGACTCCGTGGTGCTTCAATGCTTCGAACGAGGCTCGACTTCGAAAAGGATCAACTCCGGACTTTGGACAAAAAAGGACTTGGACTTTGACTTTGAACCAAACCAGGTTCAAGTCAAGTCAACTGGGTTTGGACTTAGGTCAGGTAGGTTCAGACCTAGGTCAGGTGGGTTAGGACCAGGTCAGGCAGGCTCAGGCTAAGTCAGGCAGGCTCAGACCAGGTCATGTGGGCTCAGTCCTTTTCTAAATGCATTTCAATTTTTCAAAGCAAACATCATAATTTCTCAAACTTGTATTTTTCAAAATTCCATAGCACAAGCCTGATTCTTTGTGCATTCTAGGAAAAATAGAGCATAATTTAGATATTTGAGTCAAGTTAAAGCACATAATTGGTCCTTGGTTCAATTACCCTTGGTAAAGGTGCCAGAAACGGTTGAACCTCGTACCGACAGGCAAATCCCATTCCACGGAATTTTCCCGCAAATTTTCAAAACGGAGGTGAGTAATTTTCAAAACTATTTTCAAAACTTTGGTCGAGTTTGACTCGCGAAATTCATTTCTCTCTCGCAAGGGAGGGGAAAAATTTTGCGATGATAATACTTGGGTGGCACTTCCGCACTCTCAAGCGAATCTTGTGGGTAGATCAGTGATGCCGGTCCACTTGCCCATTTAGTATCATTATGACTCAGGGAGTCCAAGATCATAATGGGATAATAAGAGTTGTATCCCTCTCCTTGGCCATTCAAGCTCGGTGCTTGTGAAGCCGCTCCGTTCTCCCATATAATAGCACTATGATTCGAGGAATCCGAAATCATAATGGGATTATAGAAGGAGTTGTTGCATCCCTCATCCCGACTGTGCAAGCTAGGCGTACATGATGCCTGTTGATAGCCTTGCGATTGACCGAATTCCTCAAGGAAGTTCAAGTCAAATTCTACCAGAAATGGTAGTTCATTTGAAGTTGCTGGGGTATGGCTACTCCCCCAACTGGAGTAATGTGGTCCACTAACACGCGAGGTCTCGTCTCTAAGACCAAGCGATCCCCGCCGACCCATATCGGCGGTATGTTTCATTTGGCATTCGTTGGCGGAATGCCCCTCTTCACCACAAAACTGGCAGTCTTGTACCTTATATGGGCACACCCACTCATCGTGCATAATCCTGCAACGATAGCAGCAGCCTCGTGAGTCGTGAGTTGCCATCTATACAAAGATGCACTCGAATTAGTAACTATTTACAAGAAGATATACTTACAGTGCGATATGGTGGACAAGACGGATCTCGAACCAGGTTTCTCAGACTTTTGCTTTGATACCAATTCTGTAACGCCCCGGATTTCCAAAACAAAGCTAAGTTAAAATTTTCATGATTTTTTTTTTCCTTTGCAGCGGAACTTAGAAAAGCTTTTAGCAGTAGAATCAGACGATAATGAGTCATCAGTTTTAGAAAACTCCAGGCACGTTGCAGGTACGTGGCCAAGCAACTCATTGACCACCAAGGTGTTCCCTTTTATCGAAAACCACATGTTTATTATAACATCATTGCTTAGAAAAGCAATATAGGTTCAATAAAAGGAAACGGTACAACTCTTTCTAAAGAAACCCTGGAACTCGATGCCGCCATGCTTTGCATATCGCCACGCAGGTCCAACACCTGAAATCCCCATTAAACGGGGTCAGAACCACTGATGGTCTGGTAAGCAAGCAATCACACGTCCATTCAACTCAAGTAAATGCGTAGACCACTCAGGGTTGCAACTCGTAATAACGACGCTCAAGCCTCCACGACTTAGCGTATATCGCAAGAGCCTCCTCAGGGCTATGAGTTGAACATCCACGCAAGTCTTCATGACTTCACATAAGCCTCTTCAGAGCTATGATTTGCAATAACCGCTCAAGTCTCAACGACTTAGTCTTGACCTCTTCAGGGTCTCGAATGGATGTCTAGCTCAAGCCTTTATGCTTGGCACATCCGTAACCTACGAATCTAAGAACAGCTCTCTGAGCTTCGCTTAGTCGTATGGATATCATTTGGGTTTTTTTCCAATCGGTCCAGTAGTATACCGATCATGACACCTTCACAAAGGTTGTGCAGGACTGACTCAACAATGTCCATACACGCATACATTCAAAGTATCGTTGTACCTAAGCTAATGCTTTGTTTCGATAATTGCACCTTCCCCTGGGCTTAGGGGACTCATATCTGGGCGACAACGCGACGATCTGGGGGTTGATTATTCTATGTATTTTAGATACCCCAGAGGCCTGTTGACCCCATCCCCCTAGTAGGACGGTACAACATACCAGAAGAGATCCTTACTAGGTATTCGAATGCATTCTGCCACTGCAGTAGTTGGGTTCAATCCTTAGATATTTAAGGATAACCACGACATCCATACCTCTGAGTGACGGAGGCCATCAATGAACTCTATCAGGTTCGGGTGAAATATATGTCACTCAAGGTTGCGCCATCACCGTCTTCCTCGGTGAGAAATTCTGAAAGGGGCCTGTCAGTCTTACAATTACTTGGCGAACATTGCATGCCTATAGGGCAGCCTTTGAGAAGTATGTACCCGACCCCAATCAACCACACGGCTTTCACCGTGGAACAAAGGTTTTATTCATATGTATGCTTAACTCTGCTCTCGGCACATTGGCCTTGACGAACACTTCACCTCTTTCGGTGGAAACAACACACTCCGGCTCAGTGACCCTTACGAGTCTGGTTGTCTGATAATTCTCAATGAGCATGCACATGACTCGATCTCTATGGATCGGCTACTCGGCGTATTTTTATGCAACGAGCTTAGGACCTCGTCAAGGCGCTACCACTACTTTGGCGCAACGGCTCTTACAAGTATGGTGCCCTTGCAGGTGTCAGGGAGATGAATCATTCTGACATTGTTCCAACAAACGGCATCGTTGTGCCACTTAACTTGTTCTGGCAGCTCTTTTGCCAACCATTCTGTCAGCACCTCCTCTGCTCTATCGGCAGTGGTGTGACGAACATTTCTACCTCGTACAAGCCGTTCCATGAATGGGGTAGCACTCTTGCTACGTTCTTTCTGAGCTATTCTTAGCTCCTTCAGGAATTTCAGCATCACTTCCTCTCTTTAACGGAGAAAGCGTGTGTTTCTTTTATCCATTTCAGCGGCATCTCCCCTCTTTGGTGAGAAATCGCTACGCTTAACTCGGGAGATGGATGCGCACCGTTGTGCGTACTTTGCATCCATCAAGGTTGCAGGAACCCTGGGCCATAGCCAGACCATACGTAATTGACTTAGTCTTTACGTAAAGAGCATTTTGCCAAAAAGCGAAGCCTTTCCAATAGGGGCTTCATTCGTCAAGCAGAATCTTGAACGAGGAGCGGTAAGGGGATCGCATTGGCGATTTGCAGTTGATCTCTATTTGAACGCTCATTTACGTGTCATATATTTAGTATAAGCAAAAGCCTGTGCTTTATACAGCGGCGGCGTAAAGAAATGCATATACTATTATTCAGGGTGTGCAACTGAACGAAATATTCTACATATATATTTGCAGAAAGCAGGAACCTTGGTGTCATTCAACACAACGGCGTAAGTAAATGCATAATCGGAAGTGCAGTAATTGGAAATTGCAGAAAGCAGGGAGCCTTGGCATCATACGACGCGACGACAAATGTAAATTAAATAGCCTGTGCGATATAGGACACGTCGGCAGAATCAGCAGATTTACACCTAGATCCGCATCCAACGATAGTTATGAGGCAAGCGGGTGAACACAGAAGTGTTCTAAAGTGCTCAACCAAGAACTAAAGCGAGATACCATTTTCAAGAACGCATATACTACGTATTTGAACATATATATCCGACGATAGTTACAAGACGAGCGAGTGAATACCGAAGTGTCCAAAAAGGGCTCAATCAAGAACTAAAGCAAGATACTACTTCAGAAAGTATATGCTATATACAAACAATCAAATACTGGAGAGAGATGGATCAACGAAGCAAACTGACTTTGATTTGAGGAAGAAACGACTCCGTGGTGCTTCAATGCTTCGAACGAGGCTCGACTTCGAAAAGGATCAACTCCGGACTTTGGACAAAAAAGGACTTGGACTTTGACTTTGAACCAAACCAGGTTCAAGTCAAGTCAACTGGGTTTGGACTTAGGTCAGGTAGGTTCAGACCTAGGTCAGGTGGGTTAGGACCAGGTCAGGCAGGCTCAGGCTAAGTCAGGCAGGCTCAGACCAGGTCATGTGGGCTCAGTCCTTTTCTAAATGCATTTCAATTTTTCAAAGCAAACATCATAATTTCTCAAACTTGTATTTTTCAAAATTCCATAGCACAAGCCTGATTCTTTGTGCATTCTAGGAAAAATAGAGCATAATTTAGATATTTGAGTCAAGTTAAAGCACATAATTGGTCCTTGGTTCAATTACCCTTGGTAAAGGTGCCAGGAACGGTTGAACCTCGTACCGACAGGCAAATCCCATTCCACGGAATTTTCCCGCAAATTTTCAAAACGGAGGTGAGTAATTTTCAAAACTATTTTCAAAACTTTGGTCGAGTTTGACTCGCGAAATTCATTTCTCTCTCGCAAGGGAGGGGAAAAATTTTGCGATGATAATACTTGGGTGGCACTTCCGCACTCTCAAGCGAATCTTGTGGGTAGATCAGTGATGCCGGTCCACTTGCCCATTTAGTATCATTATGACTCAGGGAGTCCAAGATCATAATGGGATAATAAGAGTTGTATCCCTCTCCTTGGCCATTCAAGCTCGGTGCTTGTGAAGCCGCTCCGTTCTCCCATATAATAGCACTATGATTCGAGGAATCCGAAATCATAATGGGATTATAGAAGGAGTTGTTGCATCCCTCATCCCGACTGTGCAAGCTAGGCGTACATGATGCCTGTTGATAGCCTTGCGATTGACCGAATTCCTCAAGGAAGTTCAAGTCAAATTCTACCAGAAATGGTAGTTCATTTGAAGTTGCTGGGGTATGGCTACTCCCCCAACTGGAGTAATGTGGTCCACTAACACGCGAGGTCTCGTCTCTAAGACCAAGCGATCCCCGCCGACCCATATCGGCGGTATGTTTCATTTGGCATTCGTTGGCGGAATGCCCCTCTTCACCACAAAACTGGCAGTCTTGTACCTTATATGGGCACACCCACTCATCGTGCATAATCCTGCAACGATAGCAGCAGCCTCGTGAGTCGTGAGTTGCCATCTATACAAAGATGCACTCGAATTAGTAACTATTTACAAGAAGATATACTTACAGTGCGATATGGTGGACAAGACGGATCTCGAACCAGGTTTCTCAGACTTTTGCTTTGATACCAATTCTGTAACGCCCCGGATTTCCAAAACAAAGCTAAGTTAAAATTTTCATGATTTTTTTTTTCCTTTGCAGCGGAACTTAGAAAAGCTTTTAGCAGTAGAATCAGACGATAATGAGTCATCAGTTTTAGAAAACTCCAGGCACGTTGCAGGTACGTGGCCAAGCAACTCATTGACCACCAAGGTGTTCCCTTTTATCGAAAACCACATGTTTATTATAACATCATTGCTTAGAAAAGCAATATAGGTTCAATAAAAGGAAACGGTACAACTCTTTCTAAAGAAACCCTGGAACTCGATGCCGCCATGCTTTGCATATCGCCACGCAGGTCCAACACCTGAAATCCCCATTAAACGGGGTCAGAACCACTGATGGTCTGGTAAGCAAGCAATCACACGTCCATTCAACTCAAGTAAATGCGTAGACCACTCAGGGTTGCAACTCGTAATAACGACGCTCAAGCCTCCACGACTTAGCGTATATCGCAAGAGCCTCCTCAGGGCTATGAGTTGAACATCCACGCAAGTCTTCATGACTTCACATAAGCCTCTTCAGAGCTATGATTTGCAATAACCGCTCAAGTCTCAACGACTTAGTCTTGACCTCTTCAGGGTCTCGAATGGATGTCTAGCTCAAGCCTTTATGCTTGGCACATCCGTAACCTACGAATCTAAGAACAGCTCTCTGAGCTTCGCTTAGTCGTATGGATATCATTTGGGTTTTTTTCCAATCGGTCCAGTAGTATACCGATCATGACACCTTCACAAAGGTTGTGCAGGACTGACTCAACAATGTCCATACACGCATACATTCAAAGTATCGTTGTACCTAAGCTAATGCTTTGTTTCGATAATTGCACCTTCCCCTGGGCTTAGGGGACTCATATCTGGGCGACAACGCGACGATCTGGGGGTTGATTATTCTATGTATTTTAGATACCCCAGAGGCCTGTTGACCCCATCCCCCTAGTAGGACGGTACAACATACCAGAAGAGATCCTTACTAGGTATTCGAATGCATTCTGCCACTGCAGTAGTTGGGTTCAATCCTTAGATATTTAAGGATAACCACGACATCCATACCTCTGAGTGACGGAGGCCATCAATGAACTCTATCAGGTTCGGGTGAAATATATGTCACTCAAGGTTGCGCCATCACCGTCTTCCTCGGTGAGAAATTCTGAAAGGGGCCTGTCAGTCTTACAATTACTTGGCGAACATTGCATGCCTATAGGGCAGCCTTTGAGAAGTATGTACCCGACCCCAATCAACCACACGGCTTTCACCGTGGAACAAAGGTTTTATTCATATGTATGCTTAACTCTGCTCTCGGCACATTGGCCTTGACGAACACTTCACCTCTTTCGGTGGAAACAACACACTCCGGCTCAGTGACCCTTACGAGTCTGGTTGTCTGATAATTCTCAATGAGCATGCACATGACTCGATCTCTATGGATCGGCTACTCGGCGTATTTTTATGCAACGAGCTTAGGACCTCGTCAAGGCGCTACCACTACTTTGGCGCAACGGCTCTTACAAGTATGGTGCCCTTGCAGGTGTCAGGGAGATGAATCATTCTGACATTGTTCCAACAAACGGCATCGTTGTGCCACTTAACTTGTTCTGGCAGCTCTTTTGCCAACCATTCTGTCAGCACCTCCTCTGCTCTATCGGCAGTGGTGTGACGAACATTTCTACCTCGTAGAAGCCGTTCCATGAATGGGGTAGCACTCTTGCTACGTTCTTTCTGAGCTATTCTTAGCTCCTTCAGGAATTTCAGCATCACTTCCTCTCTTTAACGGAGAAAGCGTGTGTTTCTTTTATCCATTTCAGCGGCATCTCCCCTCTTTGGTGAGAAATCGCTACGCTTAACTCGGGAGATGGATGCGCACCGTTGTGCGTACTTTGCATCCATCAAGGTTGCAGGAACCCTGGGCCATACCCAGACCATACGTAATTGACTTAGTCTTTACGTAAAGAGCATTTTGCCAAAAAGCGAAGCCTTTCCAATAGGGGCTTCATTCGTCAAGCAGAATCTTGAACGAGGAGCGGTAAGGGGATCGCATTGGCGATTTGCAGTTGATCTCTATTTGAACGCTCATTTACGTGTCATATATTTAGTATAAGCAAAAGCCTGTGCTTTATACAGCGGCGGCGTAAAGAAATGCATATACTATTATTCAGGGTGTGCAACTGAACGAAATATTCTACATATATATTTGCAGAAAGCAGGAACCTTGGTGTCATTCAACACAACGGCGTAAGTAAATGCATAATCGGAAGTGCAGTAATTGGAAATTGCAGAAAGCAGGGAGCCTTGGCATCATACGACGCGACGACAAATGTAAATTAAATAGCCTGTGCGATATAGGACACGTCGGCAGAATCAGCAGATTTACACCTAGATCCGCATCCAACGATAGTTATGAGGCAAGCGGGTGAACACAGAAGTGTTCTAAAGTGCTCAACCAAGAACTAAAGCGAGATACCATTTTCAAGAACGCATATACTACGTATTTGAACATATATATCCGACGATAGTTACAAGACGAGCGAGTGAATACCGAAGTGTCCAAAAAGGGCTCAATCAAGAACTAAAGCAAGATACTACTTCAGAAAGTATATGCTATATACAAACAATCAAATACTGGAGAGAGATGGATCAACGAAGCAAACTGACTTTGATTTGAGGAAGAAACGACTCCGTGGTGCTTCAATGCTTCGAACGAGGCTCGACTTCGAAAAGGATCAACTCCGGACTTTGGACAAAAAAGGACTTGGACTTTGACTTTGAACCAAACCAGGTTCAAGTCAAGTCAACTGGGTTTGGACTTAGGTCAGGTAGGTTCAGACCTAGGTCAGGTGGGTTAGGACCAGGTCAGGCAGGCTCAGACCAGGTCATGTGGGCTCAGGTGGGCTAGGCTAGGTAGAGAGAGAAGCTAGAGAGAGAAGGGGGGTGGCAATTTTTAGAGAGAGAGGGCACCCCTATTTATAGGTTCTGAAACTTGAGCCCCAAGTTTCAGAATTTCCATATTAGTCCTTAGCTTTTTCAGAAATTACTTTTGATCTTATCCATCTGACTGTTTGATCTTATCCAGAAGGAATATTCCATGGAATATTTCCTGGAAGGTCCTGGAATATTCTAGAATATTCTAAAATATTTTCTGAGGAATATTTCTGTGGGTCCTACCAATATTTTTGCGGGTCCCGCAAAAAAGTTGAGTTTTCGACATTTTTTCCGAAAATTTCCGAGTAGGCCATTATCTTCGTATTGATGTAACTAAGAAAGTTGGCTCGTAGAAATCTTTTGATTTCGATCAGGTTAGAAGTTATGACCTCCAGAGTGTTTTAGCATATATTCGTGAAGATACGAATATCCTAAGTATATTTGGATCGCAGAAATCGGTTCGATTCGCTTTACGATAAAAACACTATTTTTTACTGGAAATGCCTCAAGAATTTATTCAGAGTTGAACTGAAAAATTGCGCATCTTACATTTTCAGAATCGATATTCCTCTGCTGTGATATATGATGTTGTGCACTCATCAAGATCTTCCCAACGTAAGAGATTTGTCTATTCAAACAGGGACAATTCATCTGCTAATGATCCTTAAGTAAGGATCGGTTATGCTAGATGAAGTGTAGTGGCGTTATGGTTTCAGAATAACGAATCCTTCGGAATGCAGCAACCCGATTACAAACGATATGAAATGAAAACCGAAACCAACAATGCTAAAAATATACAAACGACAAGGGAGATGTAACCCGGTCAAGGGTAAATTTTTTTTGTTGCAAAATGTAAATCAGGGCTGCGATAGGCAGACTGATGTTACATCATATTGCTCGAGTAAAATGAAAAGGGAAGATGCTGGAAGGAAGAAATCAGAGAATGTAGAATGTAAAAGAAAAGAAATGTTTGCCGGAAGAGAGAAAATGGTGGTTATTTACCTGAGTTTTGCAGAAACTCTGAAGGAGGGAGGGAAGGAAAGCTTTCCTTCTGCTTCTACTATTAAGGAGGAGGAATTGAGAGGAAAGGTCAGGGAGGAACTCGGGTGGAGGGGTGAATCGTGGATGGGCCGAAGACCCCCTGCGCCTCCTGTTTTATAACAGGAGGCCGTTACATTTTTTTACAAGGGAGGTCCAAAAAAACTTTTAAAAACTTTGAAAAGTGGTTCTCTTTTAAGGATTTTCTGAAAAGATGGCTTTAAGAGAGAAAGTTCTCAAAAACAAGGTTTCTAAATAACTTTCAAAAGAGATTAACTACATATTTTCTGAATTTTTGGATTTTTCTTCGATTTTCTTATTTTTTTGTTCTTTTCTTGAAATTTTAATATTTTTTGAAGACAAAATACTAAAAACTAAGGAATTTGACTACTTTTTACAAAATTTCAAAAAATTTTAAAAAAGAAGAGTTCTTCTAAAAAATCAGGGTTATTTTGGGGAAATTTCTTCAAAAGAATGGGTTTGGATCCAAGTTTTGAGAAAATGTTCGAGTTTTAAAACTCGAATCGTGAAATACAACGCGATGGATCCAAACGGATGCCAGATGGACTGTCCGAGCTATTTAAAAACTATTTTTGATATTTTCTGTAATTTTTAATTTAAAAGTTGGACAACGAGACTCAGATTTGGATCTGGACAATGGATCCGGATCTAAAATCAAGTCAGACATATAAAATGAATTTAATTTCAGTAAAACTTGAGAAATGAACTGGAATTTAGATTTAAAAGTGACTCAATTGCTCAGAAAATGATATCAGGGGCAAAAAGGGAATATTTAAAAGATTTTGAAAAATATGAGGTGTTTACAGCACCACAATCAAACAAGACGTAAACTGCATGTGCATTAACAGGTACGGTGCCTTCAATCAGGTCACCATTTTCGACTTGTTCAGTCGTTATAGCATATACATGACCTACAACAGGTCTTTATTCTACTCTAGGTGGCGGTCGTTGGAACTGCGAACGCTGTGGTGCTTGTCGAGAGGGTTCTGCAGATCCGGCACTACTCCTTTGTTCATCTGCAGCCTTTTTGGTGCAATCCCTTATAAAGTGGCCTATCTTGCCACAATAAAGGCAACCACCAATGTCACGAGGACATGGCTTTCCAGTGTGGTTCACACGACATTTTGGGCAGCTGAAGTTGGACTGCTGACCATTCGAAGTTGTGTTCTGTCTTGGCCTCACGATTTGTTGAGTGTTGTTCCCTCCTTGGAACTTCTTCTTTTGAAAGGGTTGTCGTGAACCCTGGCCACTTGGGAACATCCTTTTACGGTTCCCACCGTTAACTATGGGCTTCTTTGCCACGATCACCTTAGATCGCGCCCAATTTCCTTGGATTTTTGAAGCCGCTGCTACTGCAGCCTGAAAAGTTGAAGGCATGCTCGTTATCACTCGAGATCGCAACCCTTCACGCAGACCATTCACATATTTGTCGGCCTTTTCCTGGTCTGTTTCGAACAATCAAGAGCAGTAGCGCCCTAGATTCTGAAATTTGGTGGTATAGTCCATCAGACTCATACCGCCCTGTTCCAACTCCAGAAACTTCATCTTTTTCTTGTTTCTGGAATGCAACGGGAAGTAGTTATACATGAAAGTTCTCCGGAAGTCAGTCCAAGGAATGACTTCAACTTGTGAGAACTGGATAAGCTTAGTAGTATCCCACCACTTCCGTGCATTATCCTTTAACCGATACGTGCCAAAGTTGGTCTTTTTCTCTTCTGGTACTCTCAGTACTAAGAAGGCACGTTCTGTCTCTTCGATCCAACTCTCCGCGAGCTCCGGATTGGCTCTGCCAACGAAAACCAGTGGGTCAAGCTTGAGGAACTTCTCATAAGTCACTCCTCCCAGGTTCTCGTTTCGTGGTACGACTGGTTCTGGCCTCGTTTCACGGCTGGCTGTAACCAAGTTGTTGAGCGTCTCTAGAAGGAATCCTTGCGTATGGGACTCCTCGCTCGGCATGGTTCTTATCGTGGTAGAAGCCATTTATCTATTCACACACAAGCACTTGTTTTTAGTTTTTCAACGTATATATTGAAGCAAAGCTTTATTTACTTAATATACATCACATTTACACAAGCATCGCCTTAAACAAAAAGTCATGCCGCCCATGCAGACTGAGGCGTTGAGAAACTATATACATGAGTCTATTGACTCCAACACATTACCAGTCTCTTTAAGACCTGAATTTCCTTGATGAAGATGAACTAATAAAAGTCCACCTATTGCCACATGGCCTTGGTGCAGGCACAACTAGTTTTGGTTTGGGTGGCACTTCCGCACTCTCAAGCGAATCTTATGTTTAGATCAGTGATGCCGATACACTTGCCCACTCAGTGGCATCATGGCTCAGGGAATCCGAGACCATAACGGGATGGTAGGGGTTGTATCCCTCTTCCTGGCCATTTAGGCTCGACGTTTGTGAAGCCGCTCCGTTCCCCCATATAATGGCACTATGATTCGAGGAATCCAAAATCATAATGGGATTATAGAAGGAGTTATTGCATCCCTCATCCCGACTGTGCAAGCTAGGCGTATGTGATGCATGTTGATAGCCTTGCGTCTGACCGAATCCCTCAAGGAAGTTCAAGTCAAATTCCACCAGATGTGGTAGTTCATCTGAAGTTGCTGGGGTATGGCTACTCCCCCTACTGGAGTAATGTGGTCCACTAATACGCGAGGTCTCATCCTTAAGACCAAGCGATCCCCGTCGACCCATATCGGCGGTATATTTCATTTGGCATTCATTGGCGGAATGTCCCTCTTCGCCACAAAACTGGCAGTCTTGGACCTCATATGGGCATACCCACTCATCGTGCATGATCCTGCAAAGATAGTAGTATCCTCTTGAGTCGTGAGTTGCCATTTATACAAAGATGCACTCAGATCAGAACAAAAAATATAAAATATACTTACAGTGCAATATCGTGAACATGACGGATCTTGAACCAGGTTTCTCCGACACAGGCTCTGATACCAATTCTCTAACGCCCCGAATTTCCAAAACAAAGCTAAGTTGAAAATTTTCATGAATTTCTTTTTTTTTTCTTTGCAGCAGATTTAGAAAAGCTTTTAGCAGCAGAATCAGATGATAATGAGTCGTCAGTTTTAGAAAGCTCCGAGCACGTTGCAGGTATGTGGCCAAGCAACTCATTGACCACTGAAGTGTTCTATTTTATCGAAAACTGCATGTTTAGTACAACATCACTGCTTGAAAAGCAGTATAGGTTCAATAAAAGAAAGCAGTACAACTCTGTCTAGAGAAACCCTAAAACTTGATGCCGCCTTGTTCCGCATATCGTCACACAGGTCGAACACCTGAAATCCCCATTAAACGGGGTCAGAACCACTGATGGTCTGGTAAGCATGCAATCATACGTCCATTCTACTCAAGCAATGCGTTGACCACTCAGGGTCGCAGTTCGTAATACGACGCTTAAGCTTCCATGACTTAGCGTATATCGCAAGAGCCTCCTCAGGACTATTAGTTGAACATCCGCTTAAGTCTTCATGTCTTAGAGCAAGCCTCTTCAGGGTTGTGATTCGAATAACCGCGTAAGTCTCCATGACTTAGCCTTGACCTCTTCCGGGTCTCAAAGGGATGTCTAGCTCAAGTCTTCATTCTTGGCACATCTGTATCCCACGCATCTAAGGACAGCTCCTCGAGCTTCGCTTAGTCATGCAGATACAACACGGGTCTTTGCCCAGTCGGTCCAGTCGTATACCGAACATGACACTTTCATAAAGGTTATGCAGGACTGACTCAACAACGTCCATCCACTCATATATTCAAGCATCGTTGTACCTAAGCTAATGCATTGTTTCAATATTTAACCTCTTCCACCCTTGGTACGCGGGCGAAGCAATTGTCCGGGCATCAACTCGACGTTCTGGGGGTTGATTATTCTATGTATTTTAGATACCCCACATGTCTGTTGACCCTATCCATCGTAGGGTAGTGTGTTTCAACTGTGAGAACCCTACTAGGACCATATTTGGATGCATCCTCTACTTGCAGTAGTTGGGTTCAATCCTTAGATCTTAAGGATAACCACGACCCCAAAACCCATGAGTGACTGAGGCCATCGTGGACTCTATCAGGTCCAAAGTAAAATACGTGTCACTCAAGGCTGTACCATCACTGTCATTCCATAGTGAGCATAATTCCTGAAGGGGTCTGTCAGTCTTACAATTACCTGGACATATATAAGCATGCCATTCAGGCAGCCCGTGCCTCAGCACTACGGGAGTATGTACCCAATCCCATTCAGTCCGCCCCAACACAGTCATTAACTGAGGGGGTACCCCTAACACGATTTTCAACTGCGGGGTATGTGCGACCTTAAGTCTTATTCATATGCATGCAGAACACCGCTCTTGGCACTACGACCACCACGAGCATCACACCTCTTTGGGTGGAAACAACACACTCTGTCTCTTCGGCGCTTACAAGTCTGGTTGCGTAACCGTTCTCAATGAGCATGCATATGACTCGATCTAAATAGATTGGTTACTCGGTGTATTTTTACGCAACGAGTCCAAACCTAGCCAAGGCGCAACCTCTACTCTGGCTCAGCGGCCCTTACGAGCAAGGTGCCCTTGCAGGCATTTGAGAGACGAGCCGTTCTGGTATCGTTTCATTAACGGACATCATTATGTTGTTCAACTGGTTCCGACAACTCTTCTGCCAACCATTTCGTCAGCACCTTCCCTGCTCTATCGGCAGCGATGCGACGAACCATTCTACGTTGTAGAAGGCATTCCATGAACTGGGTAGCACTCTGTTGTATGACAGAGTATCTTGCTACGTTCTTTTTGAGCAATTCTTGGCTTCTTCAAGAATTTCAGCAGCACTTCCTCTCTTTAATGGAGAAAAAGTGCGTTTCTTTTATCCATTTCAGTGGCATCTCCGCTCTTTGGTGGGAAATTGCTATACTTAACTCAGAAAATGGATGTGCACCGTTGTGCGTACTTTGCATCCCTCAAGGTTGCAGGAACCCTGGGCCATGGCCAGGCCATACGTAATTGACTTAGTCTTTACGTAAAGAGCATTTTGCCAAAAAGCAAAGCCTTTCCAATAGGGGCTTCATTAGTCAAGCAAAATCTTGAACGAGGAGCGGTAAGGGAATCACAGTGGCGATTTGGAGTTGATCTCCATTTGAACGCTCATTTACGCGCCATACATTTAGTATAAGCAGAATCCTGTGCTTTATACAGCGGCGGCGTAAGGAAATGCATATACTATTGTTCAGGGTGTGTAACTAAACGAAATATTCTACATATATAATTGCAGAAAGCAGGAGCCTTGGTGTCATTCAACACGACGACGTAAGTAAATGCATAATCGGAAGTGCAGTAATCGGAAATTGCATAAAGCATGAGCGTTGTCATCATACGACACGACGGCAAAGGTAAATTACATAGTCTGTGTGATATAGGACGCGTCGGCAGAATCAACAGATATACACCTAGATCCGCATCCAACGATAGTTATGAGGCAAGCGGGTGAACACCGAAGTGTTCTAAAGGGCTCAACCAAGAACTAAAGCGAGATACCATTTTGAAGAACGCATATACTATGTATTTGAACATATATATCCGACGATAGTTACAAGACGAGCAGGTGAACACCGAAGTGTCCAAAAAGGGCTCAATCAAGAACTAAAGCAAGATACTACTTCAGAAAGTATATGCTATATACAAACAATCAAATACTGGAGAGAGATGGATCAACAAAGCGAACTTACTTTGATTTGAGGAAGAAACGACTCCGGGGTGCTTTGATGCTTCGAACGAGGCTCGACTTCGAAAAGGATCAACTCTGGACTTTGGACGAAAAAGGACTTGGACTTTGACTTTGAACCAAACCAGGTTCAAGTCAAGTCAAGTCAACTGGGTTTGAGCTAGGTCAGGTGGGTTCAGACCTAGGTCAGGTGGGTTAGGACCAGGTCAGGCAGGCTAAGACCAGATCAGGCAGGCTCAGGCTAAGTCAGGCAGGCTCAGACCAAGTGGGCTAGGTAGGGGAGGTTCTAGAGAGAGAAAGAGGAGGAGAGAGAGAGGGGTTGGCAATTTTCTGAAGGAGGGGGGGTCCTCTACTTATAGGGGAGGTTGCTTAGGGGCTAAGCAACCCCATTTACCCAAATGCCCCTGGCTTTTCTGAGAATTTCTTCCATGGAAGGTGCCAGAACATGCTGGAAGGCTCTAGAATGTCTTGGAAGGTGCTGGAAGGTACTGGAACATTCTAGAATATTCTAAAATATTTTTCTGAGAAATATTTTTGTGGGTCCCACCAATATTTTTGTGGGTCTCGCAAAAATTTCAGGTTTTCGGCGATTTTTTTCTGAAAAATTCTAAGTACGCCATTCTCTTCGTATTGACGTAACTAAGAAAGTTGGCTCGAGGAAATCCTTTGATTTCGTTCAGGTAGGAAGTTATGGCTTCCAGAGTGTTTGAGCATATATTCGCGATTCGACGAATATCCTAAGTATAACTGGCTCGCAGGAATTGATTCATTTCGCATTCTGAGAAAAATTCTATTTTGACCGGTAAATGCCTCATGAATTTTATTCAGAAATTATCTGAAAAATTGCGGGTCTTACACTATACTAGGAGAGGAGAAGAAGACGATCTCATGAGATCATCCGACGAGGGTGGTGGTAGATGAGGAGTAGGAATTACCTAGTGACTGCGTCTGCAACCTTCGTTGATGTTGCTACTACACCATGATGTTGCTTCTTGCTACGATAGGTAGGAGGGAGGCACACTTGTGGATCCCATGCACCACACGACCTATAGACAGCAAAAAGGGGGTCAGTCCTCTGTTGCTGGGCTGAAAGAAGATGGGAAGGAGCCTTGGAGAGCTCTCTATAATCTGGACTAGAGAGCCAAAATCCCTAAAGGGGAAAAGCTTCACGACCAACCAAAGGGTACCTGCGATAAGAACAACAAAAGAGAGAAAAACAAATCAATCGGCCTCCCTGTTTTCAATTGAATGCCCTCTTTTAAAGGTTTTTGAACCCCTTCCTAAAAAAATTGCAGTTTTCCTTTCTGAGGTTATGTTATCAATTTTGAAAATTCGTGAAACCGACGCTTCATTGATTTTGAAAATTTGTTGTTTTTAAAAGAGGATGGTTTCCTAGCTTTTAAGAAAATTTCGTTCATTTACCTAAAGTCTAGGTACAATGAACGCATCTTCTTCTTTTTAGGAATGTTTGGCCGTGGCACCATTTAAGGCTGCTTCTTAAAAACAAAAAAATGAATAGTGAATAAAAAAAATAAATGGGAGATGCCACCTCAACCAACTTTAAAATTCTTTTTGAAAATAAAGTTTTATTTTGTTTTGGCAAATCTTTTATTTTCAAGTGGGGCGCCACATGTGTGTGGGCCCACTAGCTATTTTATAACATTAAAAAAAATTACGAAGAGAAATTTACAAAATTGGTGCCATCTCTTGGTGGATCCCGCTTGAAATTAAGAGACATACCTGAGAGTCTGAGTGTGATGCTAGTTCAAGGCGGGTCCCACACCTTTTATTTGAAAATAAAAAGCAAAAGAAATAACCTCTTTTTGGAGTTTTTTATAATACAAAATAAAACTTGGTTTGTTTTCAAGAATTTGGAAGAAAAATGGTTTTTAAGGGCAAAAATATGGATAAAGAAAATACAAAAAAATTTGTAAAGATATTTAAAGTCTTTTTGCAAAAAACGTTTTTGAGATAAAATCTTCTAAATATAAAATTGTGTCTCCTGACGAAATTTGAAAATCCATATTAAAATATCCAGATTGTTTTCCTGACAAAAACTTTTTGTAATTCAGAGTTCCGGGGGTAAAATGGGAAGAATTGGCAATTTAGAAAAACCCAGGGTTTTGAAATCAATTTTGAAAATTTTAAAACTCAAATCTGGATTGAAAATTTTGAAAATCAGGAGTTCTGGATCTCAAAATGACATGTTGTGCAATGAAATGATATAAAATGCTCATGCAATGCTATGCAAAGACATGTTTCAAGAAATACTACTCTCAATCAGGAATTGGCAATTCTAGCTTTTTGTTAAGAGTAGGATTTTGAAATTTTGCAGTTGAAGATATTTCTGAACCTAAATATAGAAATTTTGAGGCTCAAGAATGAAACTTTAGACTTTCTGCAAGGTTCAATCTCAGAAAATGACCATTTTGTCCTTCATTGCTTCCAGAGAACTGAAATGTGATAATTGGTGGAGATGTCAGGAAGGTGAGTGAAAATTTGGGGTGTTTATAGTACGCCAGATGCTTAGATAAGGATGAAGCCATGAAAGTTGTCCAAGAGGCACACGAGGGAATTTGTGGTGGTCACGTCGGCTACCAAACACTCGTCAAGCAAATTATCTGGGCAGGGTATTACTGGAAAACCATGCAACAGGATTGCCATCGTTTTGTGAGGAAGTGCGTAAAATGTCAGATGCACGCACCTTCCATTCATGCGCCAGCCGCGTATTTGCAATCCGTGGTTTCTCCTTGGCCTTTTTCGATGTGGTCCTTCGACGTGGTGGGTCCAATCACTCCTTCCGCCTCTAATGGCCACAAATATTTCCTCGCAGCTACAAAATACTTCACCAAATGGGTCAAGGATTGTAACTCTGCGAACAGTAGAAGGTCGACATGTGGTTTCTTTTATTCATAAAAATCTTCTTTGCCGCTTCGGCATCCCACGTGATATTGTGTCAGATAATGGCAGTCATTTCAAGAATGAGAGAATGAAGACCTTCTGCTCGAAGTTTAGGATTCATCATCACTTCTCAGCTTCTTATTATCCTCAAGAGAATGGCCAGGCCTAGGCCACCAACAAGATTTTGATTCGCATTCTAGAAAGAACTGTGGAAACGGGCCGTGATTGGCACGAGAAGATGCACGACGCGCTCTGGGCGTACCGAACCACCATTCGGACCCCAACCAACGCTACTCCTTCAGAGCTGGTTTATGGGACTGAGGTGGTATTACCTCTTCACGTTCAAAAGCCTGCATTCAAGTTCGCATCACTCATCGAACTTTCGCTTGATCAGTATCAGCAGCAGAGGTTGGTACAACTAGATCTGTTAGACGAGAGAAGACTCAAGGCAGTAGAGCATGCTCAAGCCTATCGTCAGAGGATAGCTCGGCACTACGCCAAGTCCGTTATTGAGAGAAGATTTCGAATTAATGATCTAGTACTCAGATCGACAGCTCATCTCAAGCATCGGCCGAAGGGCAAGTGGTCACCCAATTGGGAAGGCCCTTATGTGGTTAAGGAAGCGCTACCTCGCAATTCCTATCGTCTGATCAACGCAGATGTGGTGGAACTGCCAGATCCTATCAATGCTCTGCATTTGAAGAAATTTTATACTTAAACTGTTCATCCTAGCCTTTTGTACTCTTCAAAAAAGTCTTTTGCAATAAAGCAATAATCTTTTATCAAATTCTCACATTCTTCTCCATGATACTGGGGCATTTTATTTTGATCTATACTTGTCTTCCTTCATCATGTGCAGGCAGGATCAGACGAACTCTTTTTCTAAAAGTCTTATCAATTTTCAGTTAATCCTATTATTCTTATTAATTACATTAATTTTACCTTTCAATTTAATCAAATTTTCATCAATTTATTGTCAAATTTATCAATTTTGTCAAGTTTTATCAAGTTTTATCAATTTTATTAAATTTTATCAATCTTTTCTTTTAACCCTTCCAGGTTAAGGGATAAATCTGATGCCTCTTTTCAATGAGGTATTCTTTTATTCTTTTACCCTCTCAGGTTAAGGGATAAACCTGACCCTCGTTCTTCGAGGTGTTTCCCATTCAGGATAAGGGATAATCCTAAAACCCCTCATAGGAGCGATATTGCTACCTATGAGAATTCTTTTTGCAAAACAATTTTTATCAATCTCTCTGTATTTTTGTAAATTTCTATCAATTTCTCTTTATTAATTTTTCCCAAAATTTTATTCTTTCATTTTTAACCCCTTCAGGATAAGGGATAAACCTGATGCCTCTTCTCAATGAGGTACTCTTTTTGTTCTTCCCTTTCAGGTTAAGAGATGAACCGGACCCTCATCCCGCGAGGCCCATTATTTTTCTTTTAAGACAAGGGATAATCCTAAAATCTTCTATCATCAATTTTTCCTCAATTTTTTGTCAATTTTTACTAAGTTTTTTGTCAATTTCATTAATTTATCTCCTTTCGTCAATCCTTTTTATCCTTTATCAATCTCTATCAATCTTTTTCGATTTTGTCAAATTCTCTTTAGGCCACCTTGGGTCGAGGATCTTGAATAAGATTCTCTTTATAATCGTCAGAATCTATTCATGCTTTTTGTCAATCTTTCAAAAATCTGACTCTTGGGTAGGGATTATTCCCTTCCCATTTGAGTTCTGGCTCAGGTTTTTGTTTTCATTTTATTTTTATTATTTTTATTTTGGAAGATCTGAGTTCCGACTCGAGTTTTCCCGTTTTGTCTTTCGTTTGAAGTTTCGGGTTCCGACTCGGACTTCCTTTTGGATCCAATGCTCGTGCTGGAACCAATCGTTGCGTCGAGAATTCGAGTTCTCAAACTCAATTCTCATTCATTCCTTTTATTTTTAAAAAAAACCGGGTTCCGACTCGGATTTTCCCTTTTGTATATTCTTATTTTTTTTGAAGTTCCGGGTTCCGACTCGGACTTCCTTTTGGATCCAATGCTCGTGCTGGAACCAATCGTTGCGTCGAGAATTCGAGTTTTCAAACTCAATTCTCATTCATTCTTTTATTTTGAAAAACCGGGTTCCGACTCGGATTTTCGCTTTTGTATATTATTGTTTTTGAAGTCTTGAATTCTGACTCGGACTTCCTATCGGGTTCAACACTCGTGTTGAAATCGATCATTCCTTTGAAAATTCGAGTCCCAAAACTCGATTTTCTCTTTTTTTATTTTTTATTTTTTATTTTTTATTTTTAATTTTTTTTTTTTGAAAAACCGGGTTTTGACTCAGATTTTCCCTTTTGTATATTCTTATTTTGCATTTTCGAGTTCCGACTTGAATCTCCCCTATTGATCCGATGCTCGTATTGGACCAAAAGTTCTCCTTGCCTATTCCCTTTCAGGTTAAGGGACAAACCTGAATTTCTCCTTCAGGATAAGGGATAATCCTGAAACACCGACAATCATTCTCACTTAATTCTCAAGTATCTTTGAATGTTGGTCTCTTTCTCAACTCTTAGTTGGAAAACCCAGTGCTCGTACTGGTGCATTTTGAAAATCCAGTGCTCATACTGATGCATTTTCGAAGACTCAGTGCTCGTACTGGTGCATTTTGAAAATTCAGTGCTCATACTGGTGCATTTTCGAAGACTCAGTGCTTGTACTAGTGCGCATTTTGAAAATCCAGTGCTCGTACTGGTGTGCACTTTCGAAAACCCAGTGCTTATATTGGTGTGCATTTTCGAAACCCAGTGCTCGTACTGGTGTGCACTTTCGAAAACCCAGTGCCCGTACTGGTGTGCATTTTTTAAACCCAGTTCTCGTACTGGTGTGCAATTTCGAAAAACCCAGTGCTCGTACTGGTGTGCATTTTCGATACCTAGCGCTCGTACTGGGCATTTTCAAAATCCAGTGCTCGTACTGGTGTGTTTTTCAAAACCCAGTGCTCGTACTGGTACATCCTCAAATCCAGTACTCGTGCTGGTACACCTAGCGCTTGTGCTAGTGTCAGGCTGACTTATGAGTTAGCCCTCCAGGTTCAGTCTTTGTACTAACCAATCATCAACATTCGAGCTCTAAATTCTCAATTTTAACCTTCGGGTTATCATTTTATCAAAAAACAACCTTTTTCTCTTGCGAAGGACCCTCTTCAGGGAGAGTTCGAGGGAGCTCGTTCCTTTCGCATGCAAGCATCTTTCGTTCGCAAGAACCCTCTTCCAGGGAGAGTTTGAAGGGACTCATTTTCTTCGCGAATAATTTGCAAAACAACAACCAACTTTACACAAAAGAACCCTTTTTCCAGGGAGAGCTTCGACGGAAGCTCCTTTCTTTTTGTGGCCCCCGTTTTTCCCATCTTTGGCCAACCCCTTCATAGAGGACCCTCTTCTAGGGAGAGTGTGATGGACTCGTTTCTCTGTGATACTTTCTTAAATTCGTCTTTTTTGGTTGCCTTTCCATAAGACAAGCCTAGAGATAAGGAGTTTTGACGAAAACTTAATTTCTCTTCGAAAGTTTCATTTTGCAAACACCTCCTCTTTGGGGAAAAGAGGAGTATTTCCAACTTCCCATTCAGGTAAGAGCTAAGCCTGGGTCTCTTTTTTTGGGAAAAAAGAGAGGAGAATTTTGTCATGGACGTGTCAATTCGATATCGAGCGATTTCTTTCATCAAGGATTTATAGAATACTTTGCCAATTTGCTATCAAAAGTCATTGTTGATCTCAAAGTTTACATCACATAAAGAATTTTCTCCAACTACCCTTAGTATTATTTCCAAAAGAGCAAGACTTTTGCGAAATAAGAACTGAATTCAAGCTTTTTCTGTTGGTCAACCAAAAGGATGAAGAAAGATCTTCGATATGACCGGCAAAGGAAAAATTCAATGATGTTGAAAAGCCATAAGTGAACTAATATTGATCATAGCTATGGCACATTCTTAAAGATCATTCTCTTGGCAGTAAGACAGTGAAAGTATCCTGGGCAGTAAAAAAGAACCTACCCAATCCGTATCTCCTCAATCATTTAAGCTGCAATCAAATATCCGCAAAAGGTATCTCTCAATTGTCATCAAGATGAAGACGAAATATGCGAGCTAGACCCTCGGGGCCAAAGAAGATTCGAATCATCTCCGAGATGAAAGAGTTTGTGATGGATCCTTCCAGGGAACGTTTTGAGCACCGTCAAGATGAAGGCGACTGCGATGAGCCTCCCAACAAACCCTAAAAGATATTTGATTTCTACTATCATCCAGAGATTTCAACCCAAGAACCAATGTCATCAAGCATAACTCCTGAGAAAGAAAAAGAAGGATCGGAACATCTCCAAGATGAAGGAGTTTGTGACGTACCCTTCCCCGAAAAAGAGAGAAAAATCAAGGACATCTCCAAAATGAAGGATGATGTAAAAGCCCAAGAAATCTCCATGACTTAAAAAGAGTGCAAAAAGATCATCATGGAAAAAGCCCCAGGATATCAAACTGCCTGAAACTATCAGGAATCATCTTTATCTATGTGAAATTCTTTTCGCTGAATTACTTTTATGAAGCTAAGAATACTTCCTCTCTTTTCATATCAAGGAAATTGATATCTTCCTTGAAGAAACCTAACAACAACAAATTTTGAATTTAATTCTTGATTCTACGAAGTTAGCCCAATTGGAGCTAATACTCTAGGTAGAAAGAGGTGATATTTTCACACGTATATACACAATTCAATCATTTCTGAATCAACTACAATTTTGACATCTTATTGGCAATATTTTCTCATTATCCCAACATGAAGTATGAACTAGATGTTTGTTTTGACGTATCTTGACGTCATCCCTCATTAGGACTGAAAAGTTCTTTTTCTTCCGTCTAATCTAAGCGCTCTCAGATTCGCATGCTTCCCTGTGTTTCCCACTGTCCCACCATAGACAGTTCCCATTCAGGATAAGGGTTAAACCTGAACTTTCTGTAAAAGGTCTGTGATTGTCAAAAGCTATTTTCAGTCTCAGCAATGAGGCGTCCAAGAACAACCCCTTTTTAAGCTTTAGGGACCCCCATTTTTCATCCTTTTGCAAACTCCTCTTGGAATTGTTGTGCGAAGTCTAGAGGTCCCATCACAGTTTTCTCGCTCTTCGAGGATTCTGTATCCATTCAGGCTAAGGATTAAACTTGTTACCTCGCTCCTTGAGGTATCACCCAAACCTTCTGCAAGAGGTTGTCTATTTTTAGAAAGCTGATTTAGTCTCAGCAATGAGACGCCCCAGATCATCCCCTTTCCAAGCTTTAGGAAAACCCTTGTTTTTCTCTTCTCGCAAACCTCTTTCGGATTTGTTCATCCAAACTCCGAAGGTCTCATCATGGTTTCTTTATCCGAGGATTCCGTATGGTCGTCCCCTTCAGGTTAAGAGTTAAGCCTGAACCTCGCCCCACGAGGTATTTTTTCATTCAGGTTAGGGTTAAACCTGAATCTCGTTCCAACTAAATATCCTTTCTAGTCCCACCATGGTTTCTTCATCCGAGGATTCTGTACGGTTCCCCCACTCAGGTCAAGGGTTAAACCTGAATCTCGCTTTGGCGATGCATTTCGTTGTCCCATCACAGTCTCTTCGTTTGAGAGTTCCGTATGGTCATCCCTTTCAGGTTAAGGGTTAAGCCTGAACCTCGTTCCACGAGGTATCTTCCTTTCAGATTTGGGTCAAACCTAAGCCTCGTTTCGACGAGGTAATCCTCCCGGTCACATCATGGTTTTTCCCCACAAAGGAATCCATGCTCTGTACATCCATCCAGGAAAGGATCATACTTGAGTTTCATCTCACAAGGCATTTCTCTCAAAAATGTCCCATCGAGGTCCGCTTATATTCCTTTCCCCATCCGAATTATCTTGATCTATCTTCGTCCCATCCAGGTTGAGGGTTAAACCTGAGTCATTCCAAAGGCTGATCTTGTCTCACCCACGAGACTTAATCAAAATTCTTGTCTTTCACCATTTCTGTGACCTTTACCCAAAGTCCCATCATGATTTCCTCATTTCTATCATTTAGTCATATCGTTGTCGAGGATTTCGTCCCTCCAGAACCATTCAGGATAAAGTTTTAAGCCTGAAAAGCCATGTTTTCGAAGAAATTCTTCCGCACCCAGTTCAGGTTTGCTAAACTGGGGCATTTTTCAAAATTTGGAGTGTTTTCTTTGCCACTAAGCTCGGCTTTCAACCGGCTTAGTAGCAAAGAGGGGCATCTGTGAACACCCCAAAATTTTCAAAATGTTGTAAATATTCCCTTTTTGCCCCTGATTCCATTTTCTGAGTAATTGAGTCCGTTTTTAATCTAAATTCTAGTTTATCTCTCAGATTTTATTAAAATTAACTTCATTTTTATACATCTGACTCAATTTCGGATCTGAATCCATTGCCAAAATCCAAGTCTGAGCCTCGTTGTCCAACTTTCAAATTAAAATTATAAAAATACCAAAAAATAGTTTTGAATGGCTCGGACAGTCCATCCGGCATCCGTTTGAATTCATTGCTCTATATTTCTCAATTCGAGGTTCAAAACCTGAAAATCTTCTCAAATTTTGAATCCAAACTCATTCTCTGAAGAAATCAAACACAAATTTCTAGAAAACCCCTATTTTTGTAAATTTTTACCAAAAAATACAAAAAATAGTTTTTGTCCCTCATATTTTCTTAAGTTTTAGGGTTTTATTTCTAAAATAACAAAAAAATCAGAAAATACTGAGAAAATAACAAAAAAATAAAAAAAAAATGAAGGAAATCACAAAAAAATGGTTTTCTAAAAACCCGTTTTTGGAAAAAACTTTTTAAAAGGCCCCTTTGTGAAAAATTTTACCTTCAGGTTTTTTTTAAGAGTCAAGTTAGGGTTTTAAAACCCTCACTCTCGCCTTCTCCCCTTCTCTTCCTCTTCCAGAACCATGTTCCCCCAACAAACTCCTCCACCGCTCATCGCCAAACCCTCCATGGCTAAGCCCTTGATCGCCAACGGCCACCAGACTTTCCTCCACCCTCCGATCAATGGCTCCAGACCCTCAACCATTGATCCTAAACTGCCACCTTCCAGATTCTTCTCTCCTCCCTCTTCTATAAAATAGGCACGTCCAAAGCCCTCAGATCATCGATTCCTGACCTCTCCACCGGGTTCGCTTTCCCCTTTTCCGAGTCTATCAGCCTCTCCTTCCTCCTCTTCTCACATTTCCCCTTCGATCAGCTGAGGAGAAATCTGCAGTAGAGCCAAGCCAACCATGAAAAGTCTGAAGGAAGGAGAACAGAAAAAATCCTTCCTATTCCTCCAGCGCAAGACTACCCGATAAGCCCCTTTCTTCCTTTTCTCCCTATAATCTCTGATTTTCCCTATTATCTTTTTAATCTTCCTATTTAATCGACCCAATTTAAAAAAACCATAGGTAATATCGTGTTGTCTATAGCAGCACTGATCTACCTGCGTGTGATATCAAGGGAATCCTCAGATTCTGACACCCTTTTCCCTTAACTGTCGTTTTTTTTTTATTTTTTTTATTTTATTTTTTTGATTTACATGTGCTCGATGGGCTGTTCATATGGTGAGATTTGGTGTCCTCTTGAAGTAGCAGCGATCTCGTTCCTTTGATTATCTGATTTGTATGCGATAATCTTGCTTATGTCATAATATTCAGAAGTCGCCATGTTAGATTTCAAGAATTATGTATCAGTTATATTGCGTTTCTTGACTTCACCTTATGTATTTCATTTCCATTTAATCTGTGATTCTAGATTTCAGGCCGTTGGGAATTTCATTTTCTACAATTGTAACTATGATAACACTCCATTTTGTTTTGCTTTCAATTGCTTTCCATCACATTTATCTCCTTCACTGTGCTCATTTATGTGCCTTTCTGTATATTACAGTAGGATCATACCCAGCATAGCATTCTATCTGCTGCATTCATCCATCTTATGCATATTATTATCAGCATATCCTCCTGTTCAGCCTTACTTTTTACGACTGTTTTATCTTTGAGATTCATTAGATTGCCTGTTGTGTTATGAAGGCGCATCGGTATGGATATGAGCCATGGCATTGTCAATGCCCTCTAGTTAAGACAAGAACCCTCCAGGATTTATCAGCAATACCTTCGATAGCACTTTGTTTTGATCATGTCCTTTGCATCAGAATTGAATGCAAATGGTTTGGGTTATAAACCAGTCGTACAGAGTCATAACTTACCTGTGAGTTCCTCCCTGCGCCAAGTAATAAACTCCAGGGGAATTTATATGTCCATACGCGTGAGTGAAATACAACTACCTCTATAAGTCATAGTTCTTGGCATCATTTGGCTGAGGTTAGTTGACGAAGGATAGGTTAATGCAAGCCTACAGGATAAAAAAGGAGGGGAAAATAGACGTCAGTATGGGTGTATCTACAAGTGATGATGTTTCTCATGGAGGTCGGTCACGACTACTGATATATGTGTAAATATCCACATTCATGTTCAGCATTATCTATGTGCTAATTGGTCATTTGATCTTTTGCCAGTTTCAACAACTTCTTCTTTTTTTATGTTCTGTTTTTCCACCTGTTTAGACCCAGATGGGATGGACATTGTCTGATCCTGATGGATCTTAAGTTGCACATATTCAAAACCGATTTGATCGTGTTCAAATTATCCTCAATATGATGAGTCGAAAACATGAATACAGTTGAGGCTGGGATTTAAGCAACCCTCAAGCTTACATTTTTTTTTTTGTGCTGAAGGGATTTGATTCTAGGTTGCCCAAGTTGTAATCTGTGTATAGCAAGGCCCCGAGTGCTAGCAAAGGTTTGATTTCAACATCTGTAGCTTGGATGATGTTCTGTTTATTTTATTGATAAGGCTGTGAATGCCACAAGTCGCTTGAAGTGTTCTGATCTTTCTTCAGTATTCAGCTGGTTTGATCCTCAAAGTGAATTTAAAATCAGGTTGGTCATAGTGATGAAGCTAATTAAAATAATTTTCTACACCATTTATTTCTGCTGAACCATATGTTGAGAAATCTTCAGTTTTCTCATCCATTCTCTTTGTTTGGTTTACTACAGTTTCATAATTCTTTGCATTAGCACGTTCGTCTACATTGATTATAGTATCCATTAGATTGATTCTTCGTCATTTCCCCTGCATTTTTAGATTCACAGCACAATTTCTATCACTACCACCTACCTCACTATACACATGTACATTGTGTACAAGTCGAGGGTTCATTCCTTTAGAATGCATTTGTGATGCATGGTTTCAGTGAGCATATAGAGTCGATTTGCATCTGCAAAACCTCTTTGCCACTCAGCATCCCCTGCTGAAGCATTTGCACCACCATTTGAATATCCATCCCATTCATTGCATTTTCACTGATATCTGATGGGTTCAATTACACTTTGGCATTCACATCGTTTTATAGGATGATCTAAATTCTAGATTTACTGCATATTATAGTATCAGTATACCTTAATGTCAGCCTTCCATATAATGCACCTAGATTCTATCCTGTTAGGTTTGATCTTCAATTTTATATCATACATGTTAGCACTTACATATAGATTTTTTATTTCTTTCTTCTTTTCTTCTTTTCCTTTTTTTTATTTTATCATCTATAGTTTAAGTTCAGTCGCATATTGCATCTGGCATGTATCTTTTTGCGCAGCTTTGTCAATATCTCCATATAACTCTCTGATAAATGGAATAGCTGGTGATTCATGGGAGTTAATATACCCCATGAAATTTTGGGTGTCGAGGAAGCAGGTCATTAAGAAAATTTGATGGAGATATGCTCGTGAAAGTCCTTTCAAAAAAAAAAAATGACTCGTGACCCCGATTGTAGGATATGCCTTCTTTGCCATTCACGATATAAGGCCATTAAGGGACAATGCAGTTTGGAAATTTCCTTTGTTACCTGAATCCTTTTGCAAACCTTTCAGTAGATATTGGCAAATGTTATTTCTGAAGACTGTGCTTTGGGAGGTGACTCTGTGAAATCAAAAGGGGTGCAACTTTCGTGAACATCCTGCTGTCAGAGCTTGGCCAAGGAAAGATTCAGTAATGCCTCGATAAAGAAGTCTTTTTTTTTTTACTATTACATGCAAAATCTGGAATCTGGATATCCTGACTTCCAGCAAGTTCGATGTACCCCGTGGAGTCCAGTTCACCTTAATTTTGCAGTCCCGGGACGACCACCTCAATGACCTATGGCAGCAGCCGATTCATATTCAATAATTGGCGGTCGCATGTTCCGATCCAGAACTGATACGTCTTCAAATTTTTTTTTACAGGGATAATCACACTGCCATACTCGGCGTCCTTTCATCTATAGACTGCCCAGCCGTTTGAAGTGAGTTTGATCATCAGCGTCATCACCTTCCAGTAAGTGGCCACTGTCTGGAATTCCAGTTAGCAGTATATTGATTTAAGCATTGTTTATTGAGATTCAAAATAAGTCACTGAGTTCTAGACTAATCAAGGTGTTATCTGCTGAAATTTGAATTGATTCCGAATATCATCGGTCTTGCAAAATGAATGAACATTAGAGCATCTGAATATAATGTTAAAGCATCCGAATGTTGCTCGGATACTAGTGGATCACCTTTATCTTTGGCAAATGCTTTTCTCACTGAGAGTTGCATTATCATGTTAGTTCAATGCTTAATATTTGAATGATAGGATACTGAGTCTGGATCGGACGCTACTCTTTAAATTCCCCAAATAATTGTAGTCGCCAGACTGGTCAGATGCTAAACTAGATAACAGACTTTGCGTGTCTACGATGGTCGGTGAGTTAACATGTCAATAGTGAACCTGAATTACAGAATGTGTTAACGATGGGGCACTAGTACTGACTAAGTAGTCTCTGTTTAATAATCATGTTGGGTAGGTGTTAAATCTAACCTCAGCAAGTGCCAATCTTTATTAACAGTCTATGTTAGCATGTTATCAATCTTTGATAGCATGATGTGTTGGAAATGAAGATCATGAACATTGGCATAGGTGAATAGTGAGGTTTGTAGAATAAATGAATAACAGCAAGTGGAACATTAGAGGTGCGTCAAGTAAGATTATCATAAGTTGGGTGGGTTAAATTAGTGAACATTTGCTTTTGGACTGATTTTCTTGTCTGTTATGGTTCGAATCAATGAACCACCAATCCAATAATTTCCAAAGCGAATCCCATCAATTGGTCTATTGCACCCTGCTGGTCTGTTGATGTTGGGGGATCTAATATAGTGTCAATCCCCTTTGTTTTGACCGGTAACCCGGTTCATTTGTAAATTTTGCCACAAAATCCCGAAGTAGCTGAATACTAACATTCTTTCAAAATACAAATTCAGAGTTTATTAATGAAGTGTTACCCAAGTGTCAAATAGTATCCTTCTGAAAATGATCTCCATTTATAAATTGTAGATAGTTATACATGCATTATAATATTGGTTTCTTGTCTAAAGTTTAAGATAATTCACATACACCTCCGATATGCATTCCCACATATGCTCCCTCCTTAAACATAAGGCATTGAATTAGAATAGGATATCTACATAAGCACTTCGTCATTCATGATATCTTCTCTATATTCTGGTACTAAATGTGTGTTTTGTAGGAAATACATGGAAATGTCTACTTTTTTTTTTAGAATTAGAAACCCTTATGATTTTAAATTCAATAATGTAATAGTTAGATATCAATGAGAAATTTTATTTTCCTGCACTAGATTAGAATGTATGAGCATAGGCATATCTTAGAAATTGCTTGTTTTCATGGCATCTTCTCTTTTATTTCAAAAATTCACAAATGGGAACACGAATGGCACGTGCACCCTTCTAACAGGAGGTGATTAATCCTAAGTTGATGATTTGCATCAATGGCCATAGTCAGGATGTTAACAAAACTTAGGATTTTCATCTTTTATGAAATAACATTGAATCTACACTGGATCCCTTTCAAAAATCATCATACTTTCAAATATTTCTTTCTTTTATTAGAGTTTAATCTAAAATTGACTCAAAATATATATCAATGGCCATAGTCAGGATATATTGAGAGTTAATTTCATTTTAAATTCTATAAAAGCACCAAAATATGTTTTATTCTTCACCTGAATTTAAATATAGATTATTATATAATACATTCAATGACCATAGTCAAGGATGTATTATATTTTCAATCTTATTTTAATTCATTTGAAGAATAAGATATGCTTTTTGAAATCCAATTTTAAATTCTTTTCATTCATCATTTAGGATAGAACTGCATCATATTTCAAAATTCTTTTCCAAAACTCCAAATGATCTCAAATATCTTTCTTCAATCTCTATTTCAATTCATTCTTCTTATTTCAAAGATTTAAAATTTTGATTTCAAAGTCCAATTTGACTTTGAAATTGCAAATTCAATGTTATATTCAAAATTCCATTTCCAATTTCAAGTCCAATTTCAAAGTTCAATTTAATTTTGAGATTTCTGATTCATCTTCTGATTCAAAATCAAGCTTATTTTCTTATCTTCAAATTCAAAATCAAAGTTTGAGATTGATTCTAAATCTCAAAATTTAACTCTTCCTAAGTTTTAAAATTCAATCTGGATTTTTCAAAACCCAGACCCATCTTCAAAAAAGTCCCATTCAGACTTTCAAAACCCAAATCCAAAGTTAGAACCCAATTCCATCTTGGATTCTAGATCTTGGATCCAATTCCATTTAAGATCCATAATCCAATTTCATCTTAGATTCCAGATCTTGGATCCAATTCCATTTAGGATCCAGAACCCAACTTCATATTGTATCTCAGACTTCAGATCCAAATTCCATCTTGGATTCCAGATCTTGGATTCAATTCCATTTAGGATCCAGAATTCAACTTCATATCGGATCTCAAACTTCAGATCCAATTCCATTTAGGATCCAGAATCCAACTCTGTCTTGGATCTCAAACTTCGGATCCAAATTCCATTTAGGATCCTAGAATTCAACTTTATTTTGGATCTCAGACTTCAGATCCAGATTCCATTTAGGATTCCAGATATCGGATTCAACTCCATTTTTGGATTCCAGACTTCGGATCTAATTCCATTTAGGATTCCAGAATTCAACCTCATCTTGGATCTCAGACTCCAGATCCAAATTCCATTTAGGATTCAAACTTTGAATTCAAATTCTATCTTAAAACCCAAATTTCAAATCCAATTCCATATTTCAAATCCAAATCTATCTTGACTTCCAGATTTCAAATCCAATTCCATTTTCAGATCTCATCTGGACTTCCTAAATCTATTTCTATTTTTAAATACCATTTAGATTTCTCAAATCCATCTTGATTTCAAACTCTAAATCTAGAATTCAATATCACTTCAAATTTCATCTCCTTCTCTTAAATCCAGATTCAATATTCAAATTCAAAGTCCATTTTTGACTTTGGAACTTCATTTCTTTTTCTTTTCTTTTTCTTTTCCCTCAGCATCAAAATCATTCTTTTTCAAATCAAGATTTATTTTCCCAACTCCGATTCTTTCAAAGACTTAGAACTTTAAACATTTTTTTCAGATCTATCTCTAGTTCTAAGTTAGATTCAATTATTCAAAAATCATTTCTTCATTTCCATTATCAAATTCATCTCAGAAACACTTGGAAAATTTCGAATCATTTTCTCAAAAGAGCATACATCCTTGCATTGCACAAGCATGATTCTTTGTGCATCCTTAGACTTAGAATAAATTCTTAGATAATATCAAGGCAAAGCAAAAAGGCATAAATTCGATCCTTGGTTCGATTACCCCTGGTAAAGGCGCCAGGAATGGTCGAACCTCGTACCGACGAGCGAGCCCCGTCTCCCAAATTTTCTCGCAATATTTTCAAAATGGAGGGGAGTAAATTTCTAAATATTTTCAAATCAAGGTCAAGTGAGACCCCGCAAAAGAGTTCCTCTCTCTCTTCTTTCCTTTCTTTTATCTTCTCTCTTCTTTTTTTGTCTTTTATTTCTCCCTTCAAAAAGGAGAGAATAGGGATTAGAAAGGAAAAGAGAAGGAAAAGAGAGAAAACCACAAGAGAGGAAAAATTTTGCGATGATCACAATGACACGGTTGGAATTTCTGCATATGGCAAATACGACTTCAAGGCTAATTCTGAACGTGACACCATATTTTCATGATGTCATCTTGCTGCTCTCTATAGGCCAATGTTATCATTCAGAACACTGGAGCAATACATCCTGGGGGACTGGGGCATCTCCTTCATGCATTCACAAAATCAGATTAATCAGGCAAATGTAAATCAAAATGTCACAGAATTATAAAACCGATAAGCCTCATCATGATTCAATCTCCTGAATCAACCTGTTGATTACAAAAAATCTTGATGATGAAATATGCACATAAAGAGAAAGAATGTCCATCGATTAATTGCAATCCAACTTCATAATCTATTGATAGTAAATCAAATAGTCATAACCCAAGAATAGCATCTTTGAGTAAGATAATATGCATAAAATGAACACCACTCATGAACCTGTCATTAGAACAGCTACTTAAAACCTTTCCTACAAGTTCCGATCTGCAAGCAGAGTTATGATTTGACCATCAAAGTGATTACCTCTACCATGCAACACTCTGTCACCTTCTGTAATCCCGCAATTTCTTCTTCTTCTTTTTTTGTTTTTGATGTGATACCTGTGCCTTTGAAGCACTATGATGGATCGCTCCATTTCTCGAAATGGTAATCCAGACATCAGCAATAGGATCATGAAACACAAGACAAGGTTCATCCCCTTTCAACACTGTCTTCACCCTCGGCTTCAGCCCTTCATAATCCTTCTCCAGTGTAATCAGATTCTCATGAGTATCAGAGAGTTCACCCCTTTTCATGCCTTTATCAGAATATTGGTGAACACAGATACATTTAGCGTACATAAGATCAAACTAATAATCACAACGGTTTAGAAACATCATTTATTAAAAGAACAAATTGGCCAAAGCATGACATCAATGGTATAGACTGAATTCCATGGTCATGGTACATCGTTATGAAGCATGGTGAAGAGAAATTTTGAAAAGATATTACTGACGAAATCACCTGAATGACAAAAATGTAGTAGAGGTAATAAACCTCAAAGTATTTACAGTGTGGATGACAATCACGACCACAAAAGGGTATAAATGAAGGGATGATATGCCACATGAATATAATGACGCTACCCAAGATCAAAACACCAGGGTATGGGCTCACAATGTATAGAATCAATGAAGTAAAACATGATACTGAAATCCCACAAATAATTCTGATCAGTAGAAAAGCCACAAGAAAACCACAGGAATTTAAATCAGAACGCAAATAGAGGATCGAACATCAGAACATAATCTGATTAAGACATTGGAATGCAACCAAAAAAAAAAAGAAAAGGGAAAATTAGTAAGGAAATCCAGATAAAATGAATCTAACAGTAAACGAAAACGAAAAAGCATTGCCAGATACATCTGTGATGCTGCGACAGAAATGCAGTCAAAACGAAAATGAAAACCATAATCAGACACATCTGTGATGCTGCAATGGAGATGCAATCAAAACCAACTATTGAAATAAGCATTAGATAGCAACAAATAAACATCAGAAAGCTTCACAAAATTAAGAAGAATGATTGCCAAATGAGGTACCATGGTCGACTTGAAATTGAAAATGATATACGGGATTGCAATATTAGGAACGAAATGTAAAAAAAAAAGAACAAATGATAATTAAAAATGAAAGAAAATAATAAAAAAAATGAGAAAACTTGTTGGAATACATGTATTCCATTGATTTTTCCATCCATAAGCCGATTCTATTATAGGCAGATCGACATTATAGAGAGGCTTACTAAAAAAAGAAAACAAAAGAAAGATAACTTCAAATTTTTATAAAACAGAAAGAAAAGGAAGAGTGGAAGAAATCCTTACCGATTCATCCCCTTTAGTCAACTTGGGAAGAAGATCGGAGAAGATATGGGTACAAAAGGAGGAAAGAGGGCAATGGGAGAGGGGAAAAGAAGCTGGAAGGGAGAAGAGGGGTGCGGGGGTGAGAAGTGGTGTTGACCCCCTTCCCCCTATATCTTTTTATAAAAAGGGGGAAGAAACATCGAGAAGGGGGATTTTTCGAGAACGATCCGAGAAATTTTTAAAAAATCAGGAAAATGGATGCTTTATAAGAAATTTTCAGAAAAAGGTTTTTACTAAAACAATTTTTATAAAAGGGGCTTACTTAACCACTTTTTCGCATTTTCCGCTTTTTTTGTTCTTTTTTCTTTATAATTTTCTTTATATATATTTTTTTTTGTTTTTGAAATAAAAACTCTAAAATCTAAGGGAAAGTAAGGGGTTTAAAACTATATATATTTTTTGTATTTTTAAGAAATAGCTAAAAAGAGATTTTCTGAGCATTCAAGCTCAATTTTTCTCAGAGAACGGGTTCGGATCCAAGGTTTTGAGAAAGTATTCGAGTTTTGAACCTCAAATCGAGAAATACAACACGATGGATCCAGACGGATACCAGACGAACTATCTGAGCCTTTCAAAAAGTTATTTTGGTAATTTCAAGAATTTGGTTTAAAAATTGGATGACGAAGCTCAGATTTGGATTCTGATATTGGACCCGGATCCGAAATCGAGTCAGATATAGAAAATGAATTTAATTTTAGTAAAATTTGAGAAATAAGCTGGAATTTAGATTTGAAACTGACTCAACTACTCAGAAAATGGAATTAGGGGCAAAAAGGGAATATTTACAAAATTTTAAAAAATTTGGGGTGTTCACAGATGCCCCTCTTTGCTACTAAGCCGGTTGAAAGCTGAGCTTAGTGGCAAAGAAAACACTCCAAATTTTGAAAAATGCCCCAGTCAGCAGATCTGAACTGGGTGTGAAAGAATTTATTTGGAAAGACATGATTTCAGGCTTAAAACCTTATCCTGAATAGCCTTGGGGAGACGAAATCCTCGAAAATGATATGATTGAGTAAAAAAAAAAAAAGAGGAAATCGTGATGGGACTTTGGGTGAAAATCCCGAAATGGTAGAAAATAAGAATTTTGATCAAGTCTTATGGATGAGACAAGATCAATTCTTTGGAACGAGTCAGGTTTTAGCCCTTAACCTGGATGGGATAAAGATATATCAAGATGAATTGAATGAGGAAAGGAATACATGAGGACCTTGATGGGACATTTTTGAAAAAAATGCCTCACGAGATGAAACTCGAGTATGATCCTTTCTTGGATGCATATATGAAGCGTGGATTCCTCGATGGGAAGAACCATGATGGGACTGGAAGAAAATTACCTCGTCAAAATGAGGGACCTTGTTGGAACAAGACTCAGGTTTACCCAAACCTGAAAAAGGAAGATACCTCGTGGCACGAGGTTCAGGCTTAACCTTTAACCTGAAGGGGACGATCAAATGGTATCTTCGAACGAAGAAACCATGATGGGACCTTCGGAGTTTGGACGAACAAATCTGAAATGGGTTTGCAAAAGGAGAAAAATGGGGTTCCCTAAAGCCTGGAAAAAGGGATGATCTTGGACGTCTCATTGCTGAGACTGAAATAGCTTTTGAAATTAATGACCTCTCACAGAAAATTCAGGTTTTTGACCCTCAACCTGAGTGGGTACGACCATACGGAATTCTCGAATGAGGAAAACGTGATGGGACAGAAAGAGATACTTCAACTGAATGAGGCAACTCTTTTGGAAGATATAAACAATGCTAGGTTGCATCAAAAATGGATATTGAATATTTATTTCATTCTTGGAATAGCTAGAAAATTTTGCCAATAAGATAAAATTGTAGTTGACTCGAACACTTGAAAATGTGCACGTATGTGCAAAAGACATTTCCTCTTTTACCTAGATTATTTCCTCCAACGAGGTTAACTCCGGTCTTAAGAGTCAAATTCAAAGTTTTAGCGCTGATGATTTTCTTTTAAGGAAGCTATCCATTTCCCTGATATGAGAAGAGAAGAAATATTCTTAATTTCATAAAAGCAAGTACTGAAAAGATATTGATAAAAGAATTTTGCATGAGAAAAGATGACTTCTGGTAATTTTGGCAGTTTGATACCTGGGTGTTTTCCCATGATAATCTTTTGCACTCTTTTTGAGTCATTGAGCTTTCTCGGGTTCTTACATCATCCTTCATTTTGGAGATGTCCTGACTTTTCTCTCTTTTTCGGGGAAGGGTACGTCACAAACTCCTTCACTTTGGAGATGTTTCGATCCTTCTTTTATCTTAGAAATTCTATTGATGATATTGGCTCAAAGTGTCTTTAGATGATAGCAAAAATCAAATATCTTTTAGGGTTTGTCGGTAGGTTCATCACACTCGCCTTCATCTCGATGGTGATCTGAACTTTCCTTGGAAGGATCCATCACTAACTCCTTCATCTCGGAGATGATCCAAATCTTCTTTGGCCTCGGGGGTCTAGCTCGCATATTCGTCTTCATCTCGACGACAGTTGAGAGATCCCTTTTGCAGATATTTGATTGCAACTTTAAATGAATGAGAAGATATGGATTGAGTGGATTCTTTTTATAGCTCAAGATATTTCCACTGCCTGATTGCCAGATAGCCATCTTTAAACATGCGCCATAGCCATGATCAATATCAGTTTGCTTCTGGCTTTTCAACATCATTGAATATTTCTTTCACTAATCATATCGAGGACATTTCTTTCATCCTTTTGGTTGATCAACAGGGAAAAGATTTGAATTTTATCCCTTTTTCGTAAAAAGTTTCACCTTTTTGGAAAGAATACTAGAGGTAATCTGAGGTAATTCTTTTGTGTAGTTAGATTATTAGAATCAATAAATGTTTTTAGCAAATTGGCATAATGTTCCAGAATCCTTTTGTGAAATAATCACTCAATATAGATTTTGATGAGACCTTTAGCTGTAATTTAGAGGAATGGTGTAAGAAAATCATATTTTGGAAAATTGGATGGGTGAAAGACATTAGATTTTGGAAATCTCCATCAGTTATAAGAAACTGGAATTTGATAATCCTGACCAATTATGAGAAACTGGATTTGAAAATCCCGACCAGTTATGAGAAACTGGATTTTAAAATCTCGACCAGTCATAAGAAACTGGATTTTGAAATCCCGACCAGTGAAAAACACTGGATTTGAAAATCCCGACCAGTTATGAAAAAACTGGATTTGAAATCCCGACCAGTTATGAGAAACTGGATTTGAAATCCCGACCAGTGAAAAACACTGGATTTGAAATCCCGACCAATGAAAAACACTGGATTTGGAAATCCCAACCATTTATGAGAAACTGGATTTGATAGAAAAAGGTTTTATCTGAAGGTTTGAGAATGATTGAAATTGAGCGATTACAACCCGAGTGTTGAGAAGATGATGAAATTTTGAGAATATTACAACCCAAAGGTTAGGAACTGATAGAGCTGAGAGGTTAAAGATCTGAAGGTTTGTTAATGATAGAATTGAGAAATTGCACCCTGAAGGTTTGATTTGTGGAACAGATTGATTTGGGAGCTCGACCATCGTGAGCTGGAGTCTTTGAAACACATGACCAGCGAGAGCTGGGTCTTTTTGGAATATACGACCAGCGAGAGCTGGATCTTTTGGAATACATGACCAATGAGTGTTGGATCTTTTGAAATACATGACCAGCGAGCTGGTGGATCTTTTTAAATACATGACCAGCAAAAGCTGGATCTTTTGGGAATACATGACCAACGAGTGTTGGATCTTTTGAAATACATGACCAGCGAGCTGCTGGATCCTTTTTGAAATACATGACCAACAAGCTGCTGGATCCTTTGAAATACATGACCAGCGAGTTGCTGGATCCTTTTGAAATACATGGCTAGCGAGCTGCTGGATCCTTTGAAATACATGACCAGTGAGTTGCTGGTTCCTTTGAAATACATTACCAGCGAGCTACTAGATCCTTTTGAAATACATGACCAGCGAGCTGCTGGATCCTTTGAAATACATGATCAACGAGTTGCTGGTTCCTTTGAAATACATGACCAGCGAGCTGCTGGATCCTTTTGAAATACATGACCAACGAGCTGCTGGATCTTTTGAAATACATGATCAGTGAGTTGCTGGTTCCTTTGAAATACATGACTAGCGAGCTGCTGGATCCTTTGAAATACATGACCAAAGAATGTTTGGATCCTTTGAAATACATGCCCAGCGAGCTGTTGGATCCTTTTGAATACATGACCAGCGAGTTGTTGGATCCTTTTGGGAATACATGACCAACGAGAGCTGGATCTTTTGGAATTAAGTCAAAATTTGGAAATTCTAGTCAGAACTCGATTAGGAGGAAAAACTTTGATCAAAAGGTTGAATTTTAGACAGTTACCGGTGCGAGGACCGGGTTTTAAAGATGTGCTCAATATATGATTGAAAAGTTTGAGAAATAACCAGTGCGAGGACTGGGTTTTAAAAATGGGTTCGATTTTCAAAAGAATTTAGAAAGTAAATATTCTTGGTGAAAATTATGAATTCAATGGACCATCATAGTTTAACTGTATGTGGTCCGCTTTCAGGATTTATCCTCTTGTCCTGAATGGGGAAAACAATAAAAAGAATACCTCATTGAAAGGAGGCATCAGGTTTATCCCTTAACCTGAAAGGGTGAAGAAGGAATTGTAAAGAGAATAAACCTGAAGCTTGAAATTTGGAATGGATTAGCCGAAAGGTTGGATTTTGGAAGAAGGTCCCACCTGGCAGTTGAGTTTTTTGAAAAAAAAGAAGAGAGTCCAAGTCAGAACTCGGATATTTAGAATGGATGGACGGACCAACCTGAGGGTTGGGTTTTCGAAAAAAAGAGAAGAGTCTGAGTCGGAACTCAGATATTTTAAAAAGGAAGATGAAATATATAAAGGGGAGGACCCGAGTCGGAACCTGGATCTTCAAGATAAAAGAGAAAAGAAAAAATTGAGTTGGAAAACTCGAATTTTGACGCAACAATTGGTTCCAACACGAGCATTGGATCCAAAAGGAAGTCTGAATCGGAACTCGAAACTTCAAACGAAAGAATAAAGGAGAAATCTTGAGTCGGAACTCGGATCTTAAAAATAAAAGATAAAGAGAAAATTGAGTCTAAAAACTCGAATTTCTGAAGCAACGATTGGCTCCAACACAAGCATTGGACCCAAAAGGAAGTCCGAGTCGGAACTCGGAACTTCAAACGAAAAAAAAAGAGGAAAATCCCGAGTAGGAACTCGGATCTTAAAAATAAAAGATAAACCCGAGTTTGAGAACTTGAATTTCTGAAGAAATGATTGGTTTCAACACGAGCATTGGATCCAAAAAAAGGAAGCCCGAGTCGGAACTCGAGTTTTTGACAGAAAGTTTTAATCAGACGATTGAATTTTGAAAATTTGCCAGTGCGAGGACCGGATCTAGGATTGAAAATGACCAGTTCGAGGACTGAATTATTTGACTTGTAAGACCATCATAGTTAATTGTACGTGGTCTGATTTTTAGGATTAACCCCTTATCCTGAATGAAGAAGAATAGAATTTGAGGAAAATTTTGAAAGGAATAAAAATTGACAGAAATTTATGAAATCGAAGAAAATTGATGAAAAATTGTTTTTATAAAAGAATTCTCATAGGTAGCGTTATTGCTCCCATGAAGGGTTTTAGGATTATCCCTTATCCTGAATGGAAAAGAATAGAATTTGAGGAAAATTTTGAAAGGAATAAAAATTGAAAAATTGTTTTTATAAAAGAATTCTCATAGGTAGCGTTATTGCTCCCATGAGGGGTTTTAGGATTATCCCTTATCCTGAATGCGAAAAAAGAAGAAAAAGAAAAATACCTCATGGGCAAGAGGCATCAGGTTTATCCCTTAACCTGAAAGGGTAATTGAAATAAGAATTGACAAGAAGAATTAATAAAAATGGACGAAAATCAATAAAATTTGATAAAGATGAATAAAACTGATAAAGATTTGATAAACAAAAAATTGATAAAAGTTGAGAAAAAAGAGTTTGTTTGATCCTGTCTGCATGTGGGATCTTTGAAGTGAGAGAAGAACATGAGAAAATCATTTTTGGAAAAGAGGATTAACCGTGAAAAGAATGATCAACGCGAGAGCTGATCTTTGAAAGGGAATCAACACGAGAGATCATCATGAGGGTCAATTTTTTGAAGGCAATGGTTTGAAAACCTAATTTTTGAAAAAGAAGATCAACACCAGGGTTGACGTTTTTGAAGACAATGGTTCGAGATCGATAATAAGATCAACATAAGGGTTGATTTTTGAATATAATGGTTTGAAACCCATTTTTGGAAAATGTGATCAACACGAGGGTTGATTTTTTAATGCAATGGTTCGAAACCAATTTTTTGGACAATAAGATCAACACGAGGGTTGATTTTTGAATGCAATGTTTCGAAACCAATTTTTGGAAAATAAGATCAACACGAGGGTTGATTGTTTAATGCAAGGGTTCAAAACCAATTTTTGGAAAATAAGATCAACACGAGGGTTGATTTTTTAATGCAATGGTTCGAAACCAATTTTTGGAAAATATGATCAACACGAGGGTTGATTTTTGAAAAAGGTTGGACCAAAATATTTGAACTTTTTGGTTATCATGATGAAGATTTTGCAGAAACTTTCAAAATTTCATGATTTTTGAAAGACCCTCATAGGTAATATCATTTCTCCCATGAATGATGTCAGGATTGTCCCGTATTCTAAAAAGAATAGAAATTTGATGACAAAGAAAATTTTTGAAGTGAAAAAGGTGCCCCAATATAGCGAAAGAAGTAAGATTTGAACACAAAGATATGAAGGAAATTGACATTTTCATTGATAAACAAAAACTGAAAACAAGACTTGAATATTTACAAGTACATGATAAAAGGATCACAAAAGACTGGGGCTTACTTGCCCCTACAAGATGATTGCTAAAAGAAAAGGAGAAAAAGCAGAGAAACTTTGGCATCATTGGTTCTGGTCTGGAAATATCTTGATCAAGGTTGCATGTTGTTTCTCTTCTTCTTCTGGTACCAAAAGCTCTTTGTCAATGTAATCCTGCACAATATTTTTTAGGATGAAACAGCGTTCCGTATCATGCCCCCTTGCTCGTTGAAACTTGCAGAAGCAATCTTTCCATTTCCCCATGGTGACAGAAGGATCATCCTTCCTTGGGAGTTTGATCATGTCTTTCGCGAGCACCTGAGAACTTCTTCGATTGGCTGACCTAGAGGGGTAAGCTTGCGATCATAACCCTAACCATCATGCTTTGTTTTCTTCAGCTTGCTTGTCTTCTGCTGAGTGTTGACCCCTTTCTGGGAGCTGGACTGGGCTTGCATGGTTAGGAGATCTGGATGCTTTTCTTCTTCGTTTTCGATAAAGAGATTCTTATCAAGGCAGTCTTGAACAATATTCTTGAAGACAAAGCAATGATCAGTGTCATGCCCTGCTGCCCGATGGAACCTGCAAAATTGGTCTTTAAATTTTCCCATGATTGTGGAAGGGCTGGTGGCCTTTGGGAGCCTGACTAATCTGTTAGACAACATGTATTCGAGGACTTTGTCAAGCGGCTTATCTAAAGAAGTGAAATCTCGATTATTGCTCCAATCCTTGCGCTTTGGTCCTTCCTGCTTCTTGCCCTTTTGCTGAGGACTGGATTGAAGAAGTCTATCATGGCTTTCACAACATTTCTCTCTCCAGCCTTTATACTCTCCTAGGTTGCTGCTCCTGCTGACTTTAGAATTTCCTGCACTGCTATTGCTGTGTTTATTTATGGGGAAGGTGACCGGTGCCTCTTCTTCGGTGGGAGCTTTTCCGCAACTGGCTTCAGCTTGCTCGAATAATATCTCAACCATCATCTTTTTGAATAACTGATATATAGCGAGATCAATCTCATTCTTGCTGTCCTGAACTCCTCTGACAAACTTTTGAGAATCCATTCCTTACTTTCTGCTTGTAATCGGGATGTTAGAACGGTGCAATCTTTGATCTTGCTTGAGTCAACCGATAATGCCAATGCTCTCTGTAGAGCAAAATGTTTTTTTTTTTTTAAAGATCTTGGAAGGAATTTTAACGAAGGAAGAAATCACAATTTAACAACAAAATATCTTATTAGGAGGGATAGGGTTGTCACCAAATTTTGACAACCGCATTATTTTTCTGTGAGAAAGAATAAACAATTAGAATATGAACAAATGTTAATTTTGAAAAGGACATCTCTTGACAAAAGATATTTTATTGCAAAAAGAGGGCAAGGAATAGAATACATTAAAGAATAGAAAAAGAATTTTGAAAGTAGATGGCAGAGATTTAAAATTTGAAGAATTGCAGGCAGGATCAAAAGAATTTAAAGAAATCAGAAGAAGAGAAAAGAAAAATACACCTGGGTTTTTTTTTTTTTAAAACAAAGAGGAAATTTTGAAAAATATATACCCAGGGTTTTGAAAAATATAAGGAATATAAAATATCACACCATCACAGATGTACAAACAAGGATGCACAAACAATACTCCCTAAAGCTGACTCTAAATGCAATATTTTGAAATGGCTGATAGGACCTTAATCCTAACTCTAAGATTTAGATCATCTGATTCCAATCAAGGTATGTCGATATACTCAGGCCGAAGCTTGAAGTACGTGGCATAGAAATTTTTCTCCAGTTCTAAGGTAATGGCTTTAAAACATCCTTGAGCACCTACCGATATACCTCGGACTATGACCCTTAGGTACATGGTAGGGGGCGCTAACCCAAATAAGTGGTCCAGTTGTGAGGCTTTCTCCCAAACTATGGTTCAGTGAGACAACACAACAACGTGAAGACCGAGACAATATAGGTAGGGATGTTTTCAAAAACATGTTCAAATGCAAGAAATCAGATGGCTTTAATGGAAGTCCTAAAGAGATAGATTTAAATGAAAAGAAGCATACACTTGCATACATTGTTTGTATTCAATCCCTAAAATTGAGGAGAGTTGTATTTCAGACCTAAGTCTAAGTGAACATGGAATGATCTCCTCAATATGGTCCTACCAAACCATACTTAGATCCTATATGCAATGATGTCAGCTAGGACAAAGTCTAGGCTCCTAAGTTTTGCATGGAAATGAAGCTGACATTTGTAGAATAAAGACTTAGATAATATCAAAGCAAAGCAAAAGGCACCAATTCGACCGGACGGAGACGAGTCCCATCTCGGTCACCAAAACTGTGATCATCGCAAGATTTTTCCTCTCGTTTCTCTTCTCCTTTCTTTTCGCCTTTCTAACCTCTATTCCCTTTTTAAAGGGGAATAAAAAGATAGAAAAGAAGAGAGAATGAGAAAAGGAAGAAGAGAGAGGAACTCTTTTGCAAAGTCTCACTTGACCTTAATTTTGAAAATATTTTAGGAAATTACTCGCCTTCGTTTTGAAATATTTGCGGGAAAAATTGGGAGACGGGATTCGCTCGTCGGTACGAGGTTCGACCGTTCCTGGCGCCTTTACCAGGGGTAATCGAACCAAGGATCGAATTTATGACTCTTTGCTTTGCTAAAATATCATCTAAGAATTTATTCTGAGTCTAAATGCACAAAGAATCATGCTTGTGCAATGCAAAATGCAGAAATGTATGCTTTTTGAGAAAACACTTTTGGAAATCTGAGATTTTCCAAGTGATTCTGAAGTAAATGTGATAAAGAAATGGTTTGAAATAGTTGAATTTAACTTAGAACTTTGAGATAGATCAAGAAAAACTTTTGAAGTTCTAAGTCTTTGAAATAATCAGAGTTTGGGAGGATAAATCTTGACTTTAAAAAGAATGATTTGAAGCTGAGATAAAAAGAAAAGAAAGGAAGTTTCAAAGTCAGAAATGGACTTTGAATTTGAATTCTGGATCTGTATTTCAAAGTGGAGATGGAATTTGAAATGGAATTGGATTCCATATTTAAAGTTTGAAATCAGGATGGAATTTTGGATTTAAGAAATCCAAATGGAATTTGAAAATAGAATTGGACTTTAAGAAGTCCAGATGTGATCTGAAAATGGAATTTTTGGTTTTTTTAAATCTGTAATTGGGAATAAAATCGGATTTGAAATCTGGCATCCTAAATGGATTTGAATCCGAAGTCTGAGATCCAAAATGAAGTTGAATTCTGGAGTCCTAAATGGAATTGGATCCGAAGTCTGGGATCCAGAATGAAGTTGAATTCTAGGATCCTAAATGGAATTGGATCCGAAGTCTAGGGTCCAAAATGAAGTTGAATTCTGAAATCTGGATTCCTAAATGGAGTTGGATCTGAAGTCCAAGATCCAAAATGAAGATTAGATTGGGAAATCTGGATCCAAAGTGAATTTGGATTCTAATCAGAAAGCCCAAATGGGACTTTTGAAGATGGGTCTGGGTTTTAAAAACCCAGATTGAATTTAAAACTTTAGAAAAGAATCGAATTTTGAGATTCAGAATCAATCTCAAAACTTTGATTTTGAATTTTGAGAATCAAGACTCAATGAGAAATAAAGGATGAACTTGATTTTAAAGCTTGAGCTTTTGAAATCAGAAGATGAATCAAAGATTTCAAAGTTAAATTGAACTTTAAAATTGGATTTTGAGATGTTGATCTGAATTTTGAGATTGGTTTTGAATTGGAAATTGAATTTTGAATATAGAAATGAATTTGGAATTTCAAAATCAAATTGAACTTTGAAATTTGATTTGAATGGGAATTTTGAATATAAAATGAACTTGAAATTTCAAAGTCAAATTGGACTTTGAAATTGGATTTTGAACTTTTGGAATGAGATAGAATTGATGAGTTGACATGGAAATTTGAAGAAAAGATATTCAGGATCACTTGGATTTTGAAAGAGAATTTTGAAAATATGATGCAATTCTATCCTAGATGATGAATGAATTTAAAGAATTAAAAATTGGATTTTGAAAATCATATTTCATTCTTTAAATGAATGTAAATAAGATTGAGGATATAATACACTTCTGAATATGGTCATTAAATGTATTATATAATAATCATATTTAAATTCAGATGAGGAATAAAATATATTTTGGTGCTTTTATAGAGTTTAAAATGAAATTAACTCTTAATATATCTTGACTATGACCATTGATTCATATTTTGAGTTAATTTTAATTTAAACCCTGATAAAAGAAGAAAATATTTTAAAAATATGATGATTTTTGAAGAGGGACCCAGTGTGGATCCAGTGTTATTCCATAAAAGGTGAAAATCATAAGTTTTGTTCACACCCTGACTATGGCCATTGATGCAAATCATCCACTTAGGGTTTAATCACCTTTTATTAGAATGGTGCACATGCCATTCGTGCTTCACCATTTTGTGAAATTTTTAGAGATAAAAGAAAAAAATGAAACACATAATTCGATGAAAATATATGCTTCACGCATTCTATAAAATTATCATTGATATATAGCTATTACATTTTTGAAGTTGCATTAAAAATTGAATTCCTAATTTTAGAGGGGGTTAGTATAATGTATGAATACCAAGGGAGAGTTTACAAACATCATATTGAATTCAGAATACAAATGATGAAATGTTTATACACATGCTTTATACTAATGAAGATATGATGCTTATTAGAGGATGCACCTGATATTGTCTAAGAGTAATGCCCATGTTTTATGAAAATGCATGTAGAATTTGCTTATGTTAAATGCCTAGGCTAAATAGAAGATGCATATGTATATCCTAAGTGATGTCTATGAGAAATAAGAAAATGCATAATACATATCCTAAATGAGATGCTTAGGCTAAATGAATAATGTATGATGCATATCCTAGCAGCACAATATAATCCATATTTATATGATGGACAAAGTGCAGCAAATGCAATGATTCATATGTATAATGCATGGTTATAAAAATATGCAAAATAATCAGAAACAGGTAAAATAATACATCCCTACCTTTATCCTGCAAAAGTATTGCAGATCATACAACTAAATATGCATTCAGGATAAACCTTGCAATTAGCATACTAAGCAGTGGAGCACACATGAGGATAAAAGAGAAACACAATGTGTCAGTCCAAGCAATTTTAAAAGAACCTAGCCATTCATAAATGAAGGTTACCTCTACCGGTGAAGCAAATTTATACTCAGCTAATGTACAACCCTTCTGCTCCCAGATTTTGACTGTGTAACATCATGTGTTGTTGATGTTACGCCAATGAAGCCACACATGATACTTCAAGTACAAGGTTTTGATGATGAACAAGTGAATCAACTGCATTTCAGCTAAGGCAATGAAGAAAGATGAAAAGCATTGAAGAATTCGATGAAGAATCTTTGAAGACTAGTGTGCAAATGTTAAATTCATTAAAAGTCTTAGATTCTTGTAAGAGCCTTACTTAGAGTGCATATTTCGGTTGCATTTCACCTAAAAAGTCTTTAGAAAAAATTTTCTAAAAGAACCCTTCATGAAAATCTTTTTAGAAAACTCTTTATTTAATTTTTCGTGTTTATTAGTCGACCAATAGACTCACCAGTCGACTAATCCTTTCGCGCCAAATTTTCTAAACAAAATGTCATTTTTGTCAAATTAGTCGACTGAAGGTTTTATCAGTCGACCGGACAGAATGTCTGTTTTCTGGAAATTTAGCAGCAGTCGACTAATGATTTTATCAGTTGATCGGACAGAACATGTATTTTCAGAAAAATTTAGCAGTAGTCGACTGAAAGGTTTTTCAGTCTATTGATGATATTATCAGTCGACTAATTTTTTCTCTAGTCGACTAAGTTTCAAAACTTCAGATTTTCAAACGGCTTGATAAACACATTAGTCGACCGACGATAACTGTCAGTCTACTAATAGTTAATTATCAGTCGACTAACTATTGTTCCAGTCGACTAATTTTGTCGTTTTTCCTTAAACTTTTAAAAGGCATGTCTTTTCATTTTTCAAATGTTTTGATAGTTCAAAATGGACTGTTTTGACACCCTTTCATACTCTCAACGTATGGAATCTTTCAACTATAAATATGAGTGCATTCTACATTCAAAAACATCAAATTGAATGCAATTACATTGAATTAGTCTTTGCTTTTAACTCATATTCAGTTTCTCACTCACTTGATATTTTTCACTTCAGTTTTTCACTCAAATTCCTTTGAGAGACAGTGAATTTGTGAGTTGAGTATTTTAACAACCTCAAAAGCCAATTGCATCTCATTTGCATTCATAAGAAGGGCTCATAGGTTGTTTTGTAAGTTGTTACTTATTTTATTTTTCTGTAAAAGGAAGGACTCCTTGGTTTAAAGGAGTTGTTTGCTTTCAGTAGGTGTGTTACTGAAAGTGGGACCGGATTTGGTCTGTATGATCTTGTAGTTATACAAGGTTGATAGTGAAAATCTCAAGCTGGTTTTGCTTGGAGAGTGGATGTAGGTCGGGAAAGACCGAACCAGGATAAATTCTTGTGTTCTTTGTGTGTTTGCTTTGCGAATTTCAAAATCCGTCAAAATTCCGAAGACGATATTTAAAAGCACTATTCACTCCCCCTCTAGTGCTCGTTGCCTCGATCCTACTGCACTTTGAGTTGATTTTGCATGAACTTAGGCATATTAATTGATGAATGAAGAGTTCTCTCTCTCTCTCACTCTCTCTCTCTCTCTCTCTCTTTTTTAGCAGCATCCACTTTGATACACTCAATCAGCTCAACAGATTCTGAGCATTTGATTTCTGAAGCTGGAAACTGGAATCACACCTCAAGCTGAGCACGATATGTCTGAGCAGCATATATAATGGGTGCTACCAGCACACAAGTTTCTACCATTATTGCTAACAGAATCTAAATGCTATGACTTGATTCCTACTAGCTCCAGACCCACATTTGATGGATTCTCATACGGCTCTTGAATAGTGAATTGCAGTAAAATTCCACTGTAAAAGCTTGGTTAATTTTATAATTTTTGAGTATCAAATGGAGAAATATCTCAGTCAATCAAATAGCATCCAACTGGAGGTTAGCTATCGGCTGGGGATTAGCTATCAACGATGAAGGTCCCCACAACACTCAGTTGTCATTTAACAATTTCCAGCAAGCTGTAATAAGTGAAATGAACATAAAGAGATTTGTTCCAAGGAGCTCACATACCAAGTTGAGATGCCGAACTCAGGCAATAGCTGCTGCAATACCCAACGCAGAAGATGTCTTGACAATGTCTGCAAAATATATCTTTAAATAAGTGGAATCCTGCACAAAAGCAAGCATCGAAGTTGGAGTTCCTGATGCTTGTAAATTTTAGAATTTTCACTCCAAAGGTTTCTGAGAAGTCATTGCCACAGGAAGTCCAAACGCAAATCCAGTTCCCACTATAAGCAAACGAGGATGATTAGCCATGATATCTGAAGAAGATAAGTAACATCACACCAGAATTCCGCCCAAAAGCATGCTAAAAGGGAAAAGCACAGTTAATGCAAGAAACATGCTTCCCCTTCTTGCTTGCACAACTCTGTACACATTGAAAATATGTGGTAACAACCAGCTTTCCTAGTCATGACACGGTTGGAATTTCTGCATATGGCAAATACGACTTCAAGGCTAATTCTGAACGTGACACCATATTTTCATGATGTCATCTTGCTGCTCTCTATAGGCCAATGTTATCATTCAGGACACTAGAGCAATACATCCTGGGGGACTAGGGCATCTCCTTCAGGCATTCACAAAATCAGATTAATCAGGCAAATGTAAATCAAAATGTCACAGAATTATAAAACCGATAAGCCTCATCATGATTCAATCTCCTGAATCAACTTGTTGATTACAAAAAATCTTGATGATGAAATATGCACATAAAGAGAAAGAATGTCCATCGATTAATTGCAATCCAACTTCATAATCTATTGATAGTAAATCAAATAGTCATAACCCAAGAATAGCATCTTTGAGTAAGATAATATGCATAAAATGAACACCACTCATGAACCTGTCATTAGAACAGCTACTTAAAACCTTTCCTACAAGTTCCGATCTGCAAGCAGAGTTATGATTTGACCATCAAAGTGATTACCTCTACCATGCAACACTCTGTCACCTTCTGTAATCCCGCAATTTCTTCTTCTTTTTTTTGTTTTTGATGGGATATCAGTGCCTTTGAAGCACTATGATGGATCGCTCCATTTCTCCAAATGGTAATCCAGACATCAACAATAGGATCATGAAACACAAGACAAGGTTCATCCCCTTTCAACACTGTCTTCACCCTCGGCTTCAGCCCTTCATAATCCTTCTCCAATGTAATCAGATTCTCATGAGTATCAGAGAGTTCACCCCTTTTCATGCCTTTATCAGAATATCGGTGAACACAAATACATTTAGCGTATATAAGATCAAACTGATGATCACAACGGTTTAGAAACATCATTTATTAAAAAAACAAATTGGCCAAAGCATGACATCAATGGTATAGACTGAATTCCATGGTCATGGTACATCGTTATGAAGCATGGTGAAGAGAAATTTTGATAAGATATTACTGACGAAATCACCTGAATGACAAAAATGTAGCAGAGGTAATAAACCTCAAAGTATTTACAGTGTGGATGACAATCACGACCACATAAGGGTATAAATGAAGGGATGATATGCCACATGAATATAATGACGCTACGCAAGATCAAAACACCAGGGTATGGGCTCACAATGTATAGAATCAATGAAGTAAAACATGATACTGAAATCCCACAAATAATTTTGATCAGTAGAAAAGCCACAAGAAAACCACAGGAATTTAAATCGGAATGCAAACAAAGGATCGAATATCAGAACATAATCTGATTAAGACATTGGAATGCAACCAAAAAAAAAAAAGGAAAGGGAAAATCAGTAAGAAAATCCAGATAAAATGAATCTAACAGTAAACGAAAACGAAAAAGCATCGCCAGATACATCTGTGATTCTGCGATGGAAATACAGTCAAAACGAAAACGAAAACCATAATCAGACACATTTGTGATGCTGCAACGGAGATGCAATCAAAACCAACTATTGAAATAAGCATTAGATAGCAACAAATAAACATCAGAAAGCTTCACAAAATTAAGAAGAATGGTTGCCAAATGAGGTACCATAGTCAACTTGAAATTGAAAATGATATACGGGATTGCAATATTAGGAACGAAATGTAAAAAAAAAAGAACAAATGATAATTAAAAATGAAAGAAAATAATAAAAAAAAATGATAAAACTTGTTGGAATACATGTATTCTGTTGATTTTGCCATCCATAAGCCAATTCTATTATAGACAGATCGACATTATAGAGAGGCTTACTAAAAAAAGAAAACAGAAGAAAGAATAACTTCAGATTTTTATAAAACAGAAAGAAAAGGAAGAGCGGACGAAATCCTTACCGATTCATCCCCTTTAGTCGACTTGGGAAGAAGATCGGAGAGGATATGGGTATAGGAGGAGGAAAGAGGGCAATGGGAGAGGGAAAAAGAAACTGGAAGGGAGAAGAGGGGTGCGGGGGTGAGAATTGGTGTCGACCCCCTTCCCCCTGTATCTTTTTATAAAAAGGGGGAAGAAACATCGAGAAGGGGGATTTTTCGAGAACGATCTGAGAAATTTTTAAAAAATCAAGAAAATGGCTGTTTTATAAGAAATTTTCAAAAAAAGGTTTTTACTAAAACAATTTTTATAAAAGGGGCTTACTTAACCACTTTTTCGCATTTTCTTCTTTTTTTGTTCTTTTTTCTTTATAATTTTCTATATATATATATATTTTTTTGTTTTTGAAATAAAAACTCTAAAATCTAAGGGAAAGTAAGTGGTTTAAAACTTTTTTTTTTTGTATTTTTAAGAAATATCTAAAAAGAGGTTTTTTGAGCATTCGGGCTCGATTTTTCTCAAAGAACGGGTTCGGATCTAAGGTTTTGAGAAAGTATTTGAGTTTTGAACCTCAAATCGAGAAATGCAACGCGATAGATCCAGGCAGATACCGGACGAACTGTCTGAGCCTTTCAAAAAGTTATTTTGGTAATTTTGAGAATTTGGTTTAAAAATTGGATGACGAAGCTCAGATTTGGATTCTGATATTGGACCCGGATCCGAAATCGAGTCAGATATATAAAATAAATTTAATTTTAGTAAAATTTGAGAAATAAGCTGGAATTTAGATTTAAAACTGACTCAACTACACAGAAAATGGAATCAGGGGCAAAAAGGAAATATTTATAAAATTTTGAAAAATTTGGGGTGTTCACATCCACCTGTCTGGAGATGAAAGGATGTACTAAACTTCAACTTCATCCCCAAAGCAGACTGTAACTGACCCCACAGTCGCGATGTAAATCGGGGATCACGATCAGAAATGATCGATCTCGACACACCATGCAGTGGAACAATCTCTCTGACGTACAAGTCAGCTAGGCTCTCAAGAGATTGACTGATCCTGATCAGCAAGAAATGGGCGGACTTGGTGTGTCTGTCCACAACTACCCAAATCGCATCATGCTTACGCCTCGTTTGCGGCAAACCTACCACAAAATCCATCGTAACGTCTTCCCACTTCCATTGAGAAATCTCGATCCTCTGCATGGAACCACCAGGACGCTGGTGTTCTGCCTTGACCTACTGACAAGTCAAACATCTCGCAACGAAAGCCGCTATCTCGCGCTTCATGCCATTCCACCAATACTTTCGCTGCAAGTCCTTAAACATCTTCGTTCCTCCTGGATGAATCATGTACCTTGACATATGCACTTCATCAAGAATCTCTTTCTTCAACTCAGGGTCGCTCGGGACCCAAAGACGATCTCTCATACGAATGCTGCCATCATCCGACACACTAAAGGAAGAATCTGCTTGCTCTGCATAGCCTAGAAACTTACCATACTGGTTGTCAAGCTTCTAAGCCTCCATGATTCTCGGCAAAAATTCTGATCGAATGGTCAGACTAGACAATCTGATCGAACCACCTTCAACTGAAAAAGGTTTCCAGGCTACGAAATCCTCAATAAGCTTCTAGCTTCACACGAGACTAGACAGAACACCACTCGATTTGCGACTAATCGCATCTGCCACAACGTTTGCCTTACCAAGGTGGTAAGACAATGTGAAGTCGTAATCCTTAATGAACTCGAGCCAACGTCGCTGCCTTATGTTCAACTCCTTTTGAGAGAACAGATATTTGAGGCTCTTGTGGTCTGAGAAGACCTCGAACGATTCTCCATACAAATAATGTCACCACGATTTCAGAGCAAAGACAACTGCTGCTAACTCAAAATCGTGCATCAGGTAATTCCTCTCATGGTTCTTCAACTATCTAGAAGCATAGGCAATCACCCGGTCGTGCTGCATTAGCACACAACCCAATCCGGTACCAGAGGCGTTTGTGTACACCACAAAACCACCTCTGCCAGAAGGTAAAGCTAACATCGACGAGGTCGTCAGCTTCGACTTCAAGATCTGGAAACTGTCTTCACAAGCACTGTTCCACTCGAACTTGATACCTTTACGCAAAAGCTTCGTCAAAGGTAAAGCAATCCTCGAATAGTCTTGGATGAATCATCGATAATAACCTGCCAATCCAAGAAAGTTGCAAATCTCAGACACATTCTGAGGCTGCTTCCAGCCTAGAACTGCTTCAACCTTTGCTGGATCGACTGACACTCCGTCCTTCGATATCACGTGCCCAAGAAACACAACTCGCTTGAGCCAAAATTTACACTTGGAGAACTTGGCGAACAACTGATGCTCATGAAGAGTACTCAAAACAATACGCGAGTGCTCTCGATGCTGCTCAGGACTCTCTGAGTAGACCAAGATGTCATCGATGAACACTATCATGAACGAATCCACAAACGGATGAAAAATCCGGTTCATCAGATCCATGAATGCTGCTGGAGCATTCATGAGGCCGAAAGGCATCACCACGAACTCGTACAAACCATACCTCGTTCGGAAAGCTGTCTTCGCAATGACATCTTCTCGAATACAAAGTTGATGATAACCCAACCTGAGATCAATCTTCGAGAAAATCTTCGTCTTCTGCAACTGATCGAAGAGATCTTCGATCCTAGGTAACGGATACTTGTTCTTGATCGTCGCCTGGTTGAGCATTCGATAGTCGATGCACAACCTCTGGGATCCATCCTTCTTCTTCATAAACAACACTGGTGCTCCCCACGGAGAAGCATTGGGTCGAATAAAACCCTGATGATGATGCATGAAATGCACATCATGTTATTAATTTATTCATGCATTTTGTGGTGATTTTAAGGTTTAAAACCCATGATTGGATAGATTTAGGCATCAAGGAGTCATGGTTTGAATTTCAGGAAAATCAGAGTTAAATTGAGTAAGATATGGCTATTTTAGTGTTTGGGCATAGATTTCAAGGTGAATCGGATCAAGATCCGACCCAAATAGACTTTCTTGGGCCATGGATCAATGTTTAAAATATCACAATCCAACCCAAACGTGACCCAAGAACCATTTAGAAAAGGTTTTCAGAAAACCCTTTCAAAAGAGGCGCCTAGCAATATTTTTTTTTATAAACCTCTTTTTGAAATGAGCTTAAAGTATAAAAAATGAGTTTTCAGAAGCCCTAGAGGTTTTTTTCTTGGGATTTATGCCTCCTCATCTGAGTCTTGCTCCAGCCACCTTCTTCCCCAACCATTCCACGTCATCTCCATCGTAGTTTTGGGTTTTGCTGGAGATTCAAGCATTTCCCCTTATTGTTTATCGGTGTTTTCATATCTATCATGTATTTCTTTTCCTCCTTGCTGGTTATTGATCATATGTGCTTTGTTTTGCAGGTGTAACAGAGGTTGAAGACACTCTTCTTGCGTGGAGTGCCATTGTGATCATCGCAAAAATTTTCCTCTCTTGGTATTTCTCTCTCTTCCTTCTCTTTTTCTTTTCTAGCTTCTATTTCCTCCTTTTTGAAGGGAGAAAATAAAAGAAAGAAAAGAAGAGAGAAGAGAGAAAGAAAAGAAAGAAGAGAAGAAGAACTCTTTTGCGAGGTCTCACTTGACCTTAATTTTGAAAATATTTAAGAAAATAACTCGCCTCCGTTTTGAAATATTTGCAGGAAAAATCGGGAGACGGGATTCGCTCGTCGGTACGAGGTTCGACCGTTTCGGGCACCTTTACCAGGGGTAATTGAACCAATGGTCGAATTTATGCCTCTTTGCTTTGCTAAAAGATTATCTAAGAATTTATTCTGAGTCTAAATGCACAAAGAATCATGCTTGTGCAATGCGAGGATATATGCTCTTTTTGAAAAATGATTTGGAAATCTCCAAGTGTTTTTTAGATGAATTTGATAATAGAGTGAAGAAATGGCTTCTGAATGATTGAATCTTAACTTAGAAACTTGAGATAAATCAGGAGAGATATTTTGAAGTTCTAAGCCCTTTTGAAAGTAATCAGAGTTTTTGGAAAAATAAATCTGGACTTTGGAAGGAATGATTTTGCAATTGAGATAAAAGGAGAAGAAATGGAAGTTTCAAAGTCATAAATGGACTTTGAATTAGAATTTTAAACCTAGATGTATGTTTGAAATGGAAATGAATTCTAGCTTTGAAGTTTGAAATCAGAATAAGATTTGAGAAATCCAAATAGAATTGAGAAACAGAATTGGTTTTTTGGAATTCAAGAATCAAGATAATCTTGGATTTTGAAATCTGGAATGGAATTTGGATCTGAAATCTGAGATCCAAAGTGAAATTGAATTCTAAGATCCTAAATGGAATTGGATCTGAAGTCTGGGATTCTAAATGGAAGCTGGATCTGAAGTCTGAGATCCAGGATGAGGTTGAATCTGAAATCTGAATTTAAATTGGATCTGAAGTCTGAGATCCAAAATGAAGTTGAATTCTAGAATCCTAAATGGATTTGGATTTGAAGTCTGTGATTTAAAATGAAGGTGAATTCTAGGATCCTAAATGGAATCGGATCCAAAATTTGGAATGGAATTTGGATCTAAGGTCTGAAATCCAAGAGAGAGTTGAATTCTAGATCCTAAATGGAATTTGGATCTGAAGTCTGAGATCCAAAAAGTGGAGATTGCATTTGGAAATCTGGATCCAAATTGGGATTGGGTTCTAACTTTGGATTTGGATTTTGAAAGTCCAAATGGGACTTTTGAAGATGGGTCTGGGTTTTGAAAACTCAGATTGAATAAGAAAATAAACTTGATACTGAATAAACTTTGATTTTGAAGATAAGAAAATAAACTTGATTCTGAATTTGAAATCAGAAGATGAATCAGAGGTTTCAAAGTTAAATTGAACTCTGAAAATGGAATTTGGAGATATTGAATTGAATTTGAATCTTGACAATGAACTTGGAATTTCAAAGTTGATTTGAGAATTGACTTTTGAATATACAAATGAATTTTAAAGTCAAATTAGACTTTGAATTTGAAGCTTTAATTTGGAATTTAGAAAATGAATCAAGAATTTCAAAGTTAAATTGAACTTTGAATTTGATTGGAGTTTTGAATATAAAATGAATTTGAAATTTCAAAGTCAAATTGGACTTTGAAAATGAGATAGAATTGATGAATTGAAATAGAAATTGAAGAAAGATATTCAAGATCACTTGGAATTTTGAAAAATCATTTTGAAAATATGATGCAATTCTATCTTAAATGATGAATGAATCTAAAAGAATTTAAAATTGGATTTGAAAAGCATATTTCATTCTTTAAATGAATGTAAATAAGATTAATGATATAATACACTCCTGACTATGGTCATTGAATGTATTATATAATAATCACATTTAAATTCAGGTGAAGAATCAAACATATTTTGGTGCTTTTATAGAGTTTAGAATAAAATTAACTCTCAATATATCCTGACTATAGCCATTGATATATGTATTGAATTAATTTTAAACTAAACTCTGATAAAAGAGGAAAATATTTAGGAAAATATGATGATTTTTGAAAAAGGACCCAGTGTGGATCCAGTGTTATTCTATAAAAGATGAAAATCCTAAGTTTTGTTTACATCCTGACTATGGCCATTGATGTAAATCATCAACTTAGGATTAATCACCTTTTATGAAATGTTGCACGTGCCATTCGTGTTTCACCATTGTGAGATTTTGGAAAATAAAGGCAAAAAGCATGAAAATAAGCAATTTATGATATTTACAATGCTCATTCATTCTATCTAAAACCTGGAAATGTAAATTCTCATTAAGACCTAATTTATTACAATATTTAAAATTGAAAATACAAATCCCAAGTAATGACATTTTCCACATATTTCCTGAAAAAACACTTAGTTAATATGAATATAGAAAAGAATTGCTCATATATGGATTTCAAAGATGCCAATGGTGAAATGCTCATATGTCAAGATATTTATGATGAAAAGATAAAAAAAGTGATATATATACACACATATATATATATATATAGGTATGTATATATACGTATATATATACATATATGCCACATATAATGCCTTGTGAAATAAAAAAGATGAGAATTGGGGTATGGGTGTTACAACTGTGCACACAGGTAGAAGGTGTCAACGCAGGGGTGCAATCAATGTGGCAGCAGCCAATACAAGGGGTTGCTGTTGAAAATGTGCAAGGTTGGTGCACAGTGGGTGGTGTGGCTGCGTAATACTAAGTGCCACGATGAAGGTGCTGGGGTGTATGCTGCGGCTACTGTGACTTGATGATCATGTAGACTGGATTAGGATGGTACTAAATGCAGGGATTCCATATTTATGAAGACGGATGGCCTCTCCGAGCAGAGTGTCATAAATCCGAGAAAATGCTATACATCCATTCAGACCATACAAAGGTGCGACAGTATATTCAAGGGAATGTAAGCAAAACAAACAGAAAATCGAAATATTAACTAACCTGTAATGGAAGGTGACAGGACAAGTGGACTGATTACATTCTGAAAATATAAAAATTGTAACAGACAGGGTTGTGATGGAGCTAAAAAAAATGTTTCATGAACATTACAAAACCAAAAAAAATTCGAGCAGTCCTTAATTATCTGCTAACCTACAAGACCTATGCAATAAACGATAGATTGTCAGGTCCACATGCCATAAAATGAATACTGTAAAACAGCCCACTTGTAGTTCTAATATAAAGCATTAAACTATTGGTAATTTCTGTTAGGTATGGGAGGCAATGCTGATAGGACGATGCAAAAAATTATGAATATACCAGTTATACAATGCGGTAGGATGTAAGTATGTGCTTTTGATAGTGAAGTAACATAAAAGTGTGATGACACAGGAAATGGGATGGGTATAAAACCAATCGACAATTCAGCATATATGTGATAATAAAAAAAAAACTTTACATTAATTCAGAAGGTTGATTTCTGCACCAACGGATCAAAGTCTTTCATGGGTTTTCATAGGGCCGATCTTTGGATTCTGGCAGCCTAACTCAATTGAGATCTGGTCAGTTGATCTCAACATGTTGGAATATGGTACACAAGAGGCTGCAGGTAATCCCAGACAATTACAGTAGATACTCCAAAATACTATGATGGCTGAGATATATCGAGATATGGCATGGTACTTTTGCAGAACAGTATGGGTTACTATGGGGATGGGATGATTTCAGAACCTTAGGAGTTCATTGAAGGTCTTCAGCCGATACTCACGCACGACAATGATGTTAATGGCCATTCAATACTGAACTTAAAGTTTTAACATGCTGAAAGTTTTAACATACTGAAAGTGAACTTAATATTAATGGTCATTCAATAATGTTTTAACATACTCACGCACGACAATGATGTTTATGGCCATTCAATACTGAACTTAAAGTTTTAACATGCTGAAAGTTTTAATCATACTGGAAGTGAACTTAATGTTAATGGCCATTCAATAATGTTTTGACAAAAGAATTACTCTCATCATGGAACAAGCTAGATCTATTTCAGCAACAGGGTGTGACAATATCAGATGATACTGGAAACAAACACAGATGCAGCTGAAACGCAGATAGCAGTAGCGAAGATCTGAGAAAAACAGCATACGCTGGGCATAAAAAAAAAGGATTTAAAATAGAATCATACACGAAGCTATCAAGTATCGAAACCAAACCTGGGATCCTCTGCGAATCTGATTTTTGGACCATCGGCACACAGATAAACACAGAGAACCATTTATTTTGTTCTCAATTTAGTTCAAACATGAAGGTCACGATGCAAAAAGAGGAGAAACAGAGGCAGCTCCTCTTTACTCGCGAATCCAATGAGATTTTTGGGGGTCTTTGAGATAGGTCTTTTGTTATATTCACGATGAGGTCGTGGTGGGCCTTAATAAGGATCAGTTGAGCACCTCGCTAAGGAGGGGGGGGGGGAGGGAGATCAATGTAGGTATGAAGAAAATCAGGACAATGCTCAGAAATCCAACATGAAGCAGCATAACTTTGAACACAGCTTTGAGAACAAAAGGGGGGTAAAAAAAAAATGACTATTAGATCAACGAGATAATGCATCTGAACCACAAACTGAAATACGATTTCTGAATTAACTAGTACCGAAATCAAGATGAAAGGGAAAATTACTGTAAGGATGGGAAAATTAGGATATCGGAAGATGGTTGTTCCGTTAATCTTGCAATGAGTGGGTCAAATTTGCCATATACAAATCGAGCCCTACTCTAATGCCGAAGAATTTTTAAACAGAAAATATGATGATACTAAATTTCTATGGGAACCAAAGTAAAGAACAGAGAGGAAATTTATAAGAGAAATGAGAGAAGAAAGGAATGGATTGCTCACCTTCCTTCAAACGAATGTAGAGGAGATGCTCCGAGGGAATCTTTCTCTGCTCTTACAAAGTAAAAGAAAAAAATGATTGAAAAGAGGGAAGGGGATCTTTCCTTCAAGTGAATCCAAAGGAGAGTCTTTTGCCGATTTCTCCAGGGACTCCAACCGAGGGAGTAGAGGTGATGGTTCTTTTATGGAACTAGCAGAGGTCCTCTGGCTTGCAGGGATGCGTGCTGTGATGGTGGTTTGGGGTGAAGTCTTTAGTGAAGATCGATGCCAGTCGGGGTCTGATGGTGGATGAAGTGAAGAATCGATTGATGGAATGAATCGAGGTATGCTGGAGGAAGGTTGCTGCGTGAGCGTGGATGATCCCAAAGGGGCTCCCCGAGTGCTTCTCTTAAAGAGGGAGTGGAAGGCTCCCGAAGGTGGTTCGTTGGAGATGGAAGGTGGAGAGAGAGGATTTGTTGGAGATTGAAGGTGGGGAGCCCTCCTGCGATGGAGGTTTCTAGAGGGGTAAGTGCACGGGAGGGAGGCCGTTACATTTTCCTAATATTTTCTAAAAAAAGAATCCCCTTTAAAACAGTTTTCCCTAAAGTGGTTTTTAAGAGGAGCTTCGACAATCACGGGCAGACCGCCAAGGGTAAAATCTTTCTGGAAATTTTCATCAACTATTCAGCGCACACAGTTCTGTTCCATGTCGTCAATGTGCCGCCAACTTACAATCTTCTGCTAGGACGAACATGGATCCACAATGCTAATGTTGTTCCATCAACCCTCCACCAGTGCGTAAAATTGTCCAAGGGAGGAATGATTACCACCATTCTGGGAGAAGACCACGAAGAGAGGCTGGCACAGCCTATGATTCCCCGTCCAATATTTACAGCGGATATTCCAAGCATTCGAGAAGCCGATGAAATCAACCTCAGCGAAAGTTTAGAAATGCTGAAGCTGAAAGATGTCATGAAAGAAGAAAATATGACAACAGTGGTCCAATGGCAGGGACCTTGTTTCTTCAAGTTAGGAGGACGTATCAACTACACCTCCTTTAAAGATCATCCTTTATTTCCATAATTGTCCAAGGCAAGAAAAGGGTTTGATCTGCTGATAAAACATGAATACCAGCCATTCCGAGGCATGGGGAAAAATGAGGACGGCATAGTGGAGCCAATCATTCTCGTTCGGCATTCAGACAGTTTAGGGTTGGGATTCGCCGGCCAGACTTCCGGCAATAAAACAATATTTGTCAGAGGAAACAAGTGAAGATGATGTCTTAGTTTTCCTGCTTTCTTCTCTTATTTTTCTAATAATCTTGTAGGGACGACACAGTCCCATCTTTTTGTCAAGACTTATAAATATCTCATTTCCAATCAATGAAAGATCAATTTTCTCTTCATGTTTGGGTGTCTATCATCCTTTCTTATATTTTGTTTGTGCCATTTGTTCTTTGCTTTGTACCAAAAGCTTGTTGTTGGCTTATACTTTTCCTTAAAAACCTTTCTTGACGTTTTCAGGATCATAACTCCTGAATCAATGAAGAAATTCATTATCAATCCTAAATATTTAAAATTGGAAAATATTCCTAAGATGAAAGACAGAGCAAAGGTCAGCCAGGCAGCAGAGCAGACCAAAGAGCTAGCAGAATTTGATTCAACTATTCAAGAATTGCCAGAATTTGCTCACATTCAGAAGCAAGATGAACCCTCGTCTTTGGTTCAAGATCCAACTGAAGACATCAACATTGGTTCAGATGATGATCCGAAAATTCTCAAAATCGGTTCGGGTCTAAAAGCAGAAGAGAAAACAAGACTCGTCCAATTCCTTAAACAGCATCAAGAAGTATTTGCCTGGATTTATGAAGATATGCCAGGATTAGATCCCAAGCTGGTTGAGCATCGACTCAAATTGAAACCAAATTCTAGACCAATCAAGCAGAAACTAAGGAAGTTAGATCCTCGAATTGAGCAACAAGTTAAGGAAGGACTAGAAGATTTGTTAAAAGCAGGCTTCATCCGAGCCATTGATTATCCAGATTGGTTGACAAATATCGTGGCAGTTCCTAAAAAGATTGGAAAAGTTTGGATCTGCATTGATTTCAGGGATCTCAACAAAGCTACCCCGAAAGATGATTATCCACTTCCCAACATTGATCTGTTGATCGATAGCATAGCAGGTCATGCCATGTTTTCTTTCATGGATGAATATTCAGGCTATAATCAGATCAAGCTGGCCGTTCGTGATTAGTCAAAGACTTCCTTTACTACACCATGGGGAACCTTTTGCTACACTGTAATGCCATTTGGGCTCCAAAATGCCGGGGCAACCTATCAAAGGGCAATGGTCGTTATTTTCCATGATCAAATGCATAAGAATATGGATGCAAATGTAGATGACATTTTGGTCAAGTCTAAAGAAGATGGGGATCACCTCGATGCTCTTGGTCAAGTTTTTGAAAGACTTATTCTCTACAAGTTGAGACTTAATCCTCAGAAATGCGTTTTTGGAGTAGAGTCCGGCAAATGGCTCGGCTTCATAATCAGTAAAAAGAGAATAGAGGTGGATCCAGCTAAAGCAAAAGCCATTATTGACATGCCACCTCCAACTAATCTCAGGGAACTACGAAGTCTTCAAGGGCGCATTCAGTCTATTCGCAGATTCATCTCCAATTTGGCTATGAGATGTGAACCTTTCAATCATTTGCTAAGAAAAAGAGTAAAATTTGAATGGGGATCGGAATGCCAGCTCTCGTTTGAGCGCATCAAACAGTATCTCCTTAATCCACCAGTTTTGATGCCTCCAAAATTGGGGAAGCCTCTCTTATTATACATCTCCGTCAATCAGAATGCCTGTGGTGGATTCCTCGCACAGTATGAAGAAGGCAGCCTGATAGAGCACGCTATCTACTATGTGAGCAAAACTTTCATTGATTATGAGAAGAAGTATTCTCAGAAAGAGAAAACTTGTCTAGCTCTGGTTTGGATGTGCTAGAAATTAAGACATTACTTATTGGCATCTGAAATCAAATTTCTATCAAAGCTTAATCCTCTCAGATACATTCTTGAACAACCATTTCTCACCAGATGGATTGCAAAGTGGCAGGTCCTTTTAATGCAATATGACTTAAAGTATGTTTCTCAAAAGTCTATTAAGGGTTAGGCGATTGCAGATCAGTTGGCAGATTTTCCTTTGACAGAAGAAATAAAAGTAGAGGATGATTTTTTTGATGAGCAAATCTGCAATATCCAACAGTCTCCACTTTGGAACTTGTTCTTCGATGGCTCTAAAAATATGTCTGGCATAGGGATTAAAGTTTTGCTAATCACTCCAGAAAAAGAAATGACCCCTTATTCTCTCAAGCTTGGTTTCCAATACACTCATAATATGGCCGAGTATAAAGCTCTAATACAAGGCCTCAAAATTCTGCAAAGTTTCAATGTCAAGAGAGTGCATGCCTTTGGCGATTCATTACTGATCGTCAGTCAAGTTAACACTGAATGGTAGGTAAAAGATTCAAAATTGATCCTGTATCAGAAGATCGTCTTAGCCCTTGTGGACAGCTTCAAAGAATTTTAGCTCAATCATATCAGAAGAGAGCACAATCAGATAGCCGATGGCTTAGCCAGCGTGGGTTCCATTTTATCATTCAAAGGCAGTGAATCATGTCGTTCTTTCGAAGTTGGCAGACTTGAGCAACCTGCTTTCATTTCAACCATGCAAGTAAACCAGGTCAATCAGAAGGAGAAGCCTTGGTATCAAAATATCAAATTTTTCATTAAGACTGGTGAATTTCTACCAGAAATGCCAAAAAGGGAGCAATGTGCAATTCAGCGTATGTCTACCCGTTATTTCATTCTTGCCAAAGTCCTCTACCGCCGTGGGTTCAGTTCTGAGTATGCAAGATGCTTAGATAAAGAAGAAGCTATGGAAGTTATCCAAGAGGCACATGAAGGGATTTGTGGTGGCCATGTTGGCTATCAAACTCTCGTCAAGCAGATCGTCCGAGCAGGGTACTACTGGAATACCATGCAGCAGGACTGCCATCAATTTGTGAAGAAGTGCGTCAAGTGCCAAATGCACGCACCTTCCATTCACGCACCGGCCACATATCTGCAATCAGTTGTTTCTCCTTGGCCATTTTCTATGTGGGCTTTCGACGTCGTAGGCCCGATTACTCCTTCTGCTTCCAATGGCCACAAGTACTTTCTGGCTGCTACAAAGTATTTCACCAAATGGGTTGAAGTTGTTACCCTACGCACAGTAGAAGGCCACCATGTGGTTTCTTTCATTCACAAGAACATTATTTGCTGCTTCGGCATTCCGCATGACATTGTTTCAGACAATGAAAGCCATTTCAAAAATGAGAGGATGAAAACCTTTTGTTCTAAATTCAAAATTTGTCACCATTTCTCAGCTCCCTACTATCCTCAAGGGAATGGCCAAGCAGAAGCGACCAATAAGATTCGGATCCGTATTTTGGAAAGGACTGTGAAAACAGGTCGAGATTGGCATGAGAAAATTCATGATGCACTTTGGGCGTACCGAACCACCATTCGGACTCCAACCAATGCCACTCCTTCCGAACTTGTTTATGGAACTGAAGTGGTGTTACCTCTCCATGTACAGAAGCCCACTTTCAAATTTGCTTCCCTTATAGAATTGCCACTTGATCAATATCAGCAGCAGAGATTGGTGCAACTGGATCTACTAGATGAAAAAAGGCTCAAGGCAGCAAAGCATGCTCAAGCTTATCGACAGAGGATAGTTCGACACTATGCCAAGTCCGTCATTGAGAGAAAATTCCGAGTTAACGATTTGGTGCTCAGATCGACGGCTCATGTCAAGCATCGACCACAGGGCAAGTGGTCAGTCAATTGGGAAGGCCCTTATGTGGTTACGGGAGCACTTCCTCGTAATTCTTATCGTCTGATCAACGCAGATGGGGTGGAAATGCCAGATCTCGTCAATGCTCTGCATTTGAAGAAGTTTTATACCTGAAATGTTCATTCTAAAGCCTTTTGTACTCTTTAAAGAGCCATTTCAATAAAAATCTTCTATCAATTCTTATGTTCTTCTCCATGATACTGGGGCATTTTATTTTGATCTATAATTGTCTTCCTTCGTCATATGCAGGCAGGATTAGACAAAAGCTCTTTTCCTCAAATTTTATTAATTCCTAATTGATCTTGCGATCTTTATTAATTTCATTTCATTTGGTTCATTTTTCTCAATTTAATCAAATTTTCATCAAATTACTGTCAACGTTTGTCAAGTTTTAAACAATTTTCATCAATCTTATCTTTTATCCACCTTTATCTTTAAAAAGTACCCTTTCAGGATAAGGGATAAACCTGATGCCTCCTTTCAATGAGGTATTCTTTTTGTTATTTCCCCCGTTCAGGATAAGGGGATAAATCCTGAAAGCCGACCACATGCAATTAAACTATGACAGTCCATTAATTCTTCCCAAGAATCTTTACCTTCTAAATTCATTTTGAAAATCTGGCTCATCTTCAAAACCCAGTCCTCGCACTGGTTATTTCTCAAACTTTTCAATCATATATTGAGCTCATTTGGAAAATCCGGTTCTCGCACCGGTAACTTTCTAAATTCTGTCTTCTGATCAAAGTCCTTCCTTCTACAAAATTCAAGTTTTGACTTGAACTTCCCAAAATTTGATGTATTTCCAAAAGATCCAACACTCGTTGGTCATGTATTTCCAAAGGATTCAGCAGCTCGCTGGTCATGTATTTCCAAAGGATCCAGCAGCTCGCTGGTCAAGTATTTCCAAAGGATCCAGCATCTCGTTGGTCATGTATTTCCAAAAGATCCAACACTCGTTGGTCATGTATTTCCAAAGGATCCAGCATCTCGCTGGTCATGTATTTCCAAAGGATCCAGCATCTCGCTGGTCATGTATTTCCAAAAGATCCAACACTCGTTGGTCATGTATTTCCAAATGATCCAGCAGCTTGCTGGTCATATATTTCCAAAGGATCCAGCAACTCGCTGGTCATGTATTTCCAAAGGATCCAGCAGCTCGCTGGTCATATATTTCCAAAGGATCCAGCAACTCGCTGGTCATGTATTTCCAAAAGATCCAACACTCGTTGGTCATGTATTTCCAAAGGATCCAGCAACTCGCTGGTCATGTATTTCCAAAAGATCCAACACTCGTTGGTCATGTATTTCCAAAAGATCCAACACTCGTTGGTCATGTATTCCAAAAAGATCCAGCTCCCGCTGGTCATGTATTCCAAAAGGACCCAGCTCTCGCTGGTCATATATTTCAAAAGTCCCAGCTCATGCTAGTTGAGCTCCCAAATCAATCTGTTCCACAAATCAAACCTTCAGGGTGCAATTTCTCAATTCTATCATTTTCAAACCTTTCGATCTCTCATCTCTCAATTTCATCAGTTCCCCAACCTTTGGGTGCAATGCCTTCAAAATTTCATCATTTTCTCAACCCTTGGGTTATAATCTCTCAATTTCGATCATTCTCAAAACCTTCAAAACCTTTTTAGATAAAAAAAAATCTAGTTTTCATAACTGGTCGGGATTTGAAATTCAGTGTTTCCACTGGTCAGGATTTTCAAAATTCAGTTTTCGTAACTGGTCGGGATTTGAAATCCAGTGTTTTTCACTGGTCAGGATTTTCAAAATCCAGTTTTCATAACTGGTTGAGATTTGAAATCTAGTGTTTTTTACTGGTTGAGATTTTTAAAATCCAATTTTTCATAACTGGTCGGAATTTGAAATCCAGTTTTTCATAACTGGTCAGGATTTGAAATCCAGTGTTTTCACTGGTTGGGATTTGAAATCCAGTGTTTTCACTGGTCGGGATTTGAAATCCGGTGTTTTCACTGGTCGGGATTTGAAATCTAGTGTTTTCACTGGTCTGGATTTGAAATCCAGTGTTTTCATTGGTCGGGATTTGAAATTCGGTGTTTTCACTGGTTGGGATTTGAAAACCAGTTTTTCATAACTGGTCGGGATTTGAAATCCAGTGTTTTCACTGGTCGGGATTTGAAATCCGGTGTTTTCACTGGTCGATATTTGAAATCCAGTTTTTCATAACTGGTTGGGATTTAAAATCCAGTGTTTTCACTGGTCGGGATTTGAAATCCGGTGTTTTCACTGGTCGGGATTTGAAATCCAGTTTTTCATAACTGGTCGTGATTTGAAATCCAGTGTTTTCACTGGTCGGGATTTGAAATCCGGTGTTTTCACTGGTCGGGATTTGAAATCCAGTTTTTCATAAATGGTCAGGATTTGAAATCCAGTGTTTTCACTGGTCGGGATTATCAAAATCCAGTTTCTTAAAACTGGTCAGGATTTCCAAAATATAAAAGTCAAGTTTTCCAAAGTCTGATCTTTAAACTATTCCTCCAAGTTACAACTAAAGGTCTCATCAAAATCCATATTGAGTGATTATTTCACGAAAGGATTCTGGAACATCATGCCAATTTGCTAAAAACATTTGTTGATTCTAATATTCTTACTACCCAAAAGAATTACCTCAGATTACCTCTAGTATTCTTTCCAAAAAGGTAAAACTTTTGCAAAAAAGAGGTAAAATTCAAATCTTTTCCTGTTGATCAACCAAAAGGATGAAAGAAATATCCTCGATATGGTTAAAGAAATAAATATTCAATGATGTTAAAAAGCCAGAAGCGAATTGATATTGATCATGGCTATGGCGCATATTTAAAGACGACTATCTGGCAATCAGGCAGTAGAAATATCTTGAGCTATAAAAAGAATTCACTCAATCTATATCCTCACATCCATTTAAAAGTTGCAATCAAATATCTGCAAAAGGGATCTCTCAACTGTCGTCAAGATGAAGACGAATAGGCGAGCTAGACCCCCGGGGCCAAAAAAAGATTTGGATCATCTCCTAGATGAAGGAGTTTGTGAAGGATCTTTCTAGGGAAAGTTCAGATCACCGTCGAGATGAAGGCGAGTGTGATGAACCTACCGAAAAACCCTAAAGGATATTTGATTTCTGCTATCATCTAAAGACCTTTTGAGCCAATGTCATCAATAGAATTCCTGAGATTAAAAAAGGATCAGAACATCTCCAAGATGAAGGAGTTTGTGACGTACCCTTCCCCGAAAAAGAGAGAAATGTCAGGACACATCCAAATGAAGGATGATATAAAAACCCGAGAAAGTTCAATGACTCAAAAAGGAGTGCAAAAAGATCATCATGGAAAAACAACCAGATATCAAACTGCCAAAATTGCCAGGAGTCATCTTTTCTCATGCAAAATTCTTTTATCAATATCTTCTCATTACTTGCTTTTATGAAATTAAAAATATTTCTTCTCTTCTCATATCAAGGAAATGGATAGCTTCCTTGAAGAAAATCATCAGCGCTAAAATTTTGAATCTGACTCTTAGAACCAAGGAGTTAACCTCGATGGAGGAAATACTCTAGGTAAAAGAGAGAATGTCTTTTGCACATACGTGCACATTTTTTTCAAAGCGTTTGAGTCAACTACAATTTTATCTCATTGGCAAAAATTTCTAGCTATTCCAAGGATGAAATAAATATTCAATATCCATTTTGATGCAACCTAGCGTCGTTTATATTTTCCAAAAGAGTTGCCTCCTTCAAAGAGAAGTATCTCTGCCTGTCCCATCACAGTTTCTTCACTCAAGAAATCCGTATTGTCGTACCCACTTAGGTTAAGTGTCAAACCTGAACTTTCTGCGAAAGGCCACCCATTTCAAAAGCTATTTCAGCATCAGCAATGAGACGCCCAAGATCATCCCTTTTCTAAGCTTTAGGGAACCCCATCTTCCACCTTTCGCAAACCCCTTTTGGATTTGTTCGTCCAAATTCCGAAGGTCCCATCATGGTTTCTTCGTTCAAGGATTCCGTATGGTTGTCCCCTTCAGGTTAAGGGTTAAGCCTGAACCTCGCCCTCTGAGGTATTTTCCTTTTTCAGGTTTGAGTTAAACCTGAGTCTCGTTCTGACGAGGTTTCTCATTTTAACGATGTGTTTCCTTCCATTCCCAACATGATTTCTTCCCATTGAGAAATTTGTGCTTTATATATTCATTTAGGATAGGATCATACTTGAGCTTCATCTCACAAGGCATTTTCCAAAAATGTCCCATCAATGGTCCTTATGTATTCCTTTCCTCATTCAATTCATCTTGTTATATCTTCGTCATATCCAGGTTAAGGGCTAAACCTGAATCATTCCTAAAAAGCGTATCTTGTCGCATCCATAAGACTGGATCAAAATTCTGATTTTCCACCATTTCGGAGTTTTCACCTAAAATCCCATCACGATTTCCTCATTTTTCTCAATCATATCATTTTCGAGGATTTCGCATCCCAAAACCATTCAGGATAAGGTTTTAAGCCTGAAGAGTCATATTTTCAAAATAATTCTTCCACACCCAGTTCAGATCTGCTGACTGGGGCATTTTTTCAAAATTTGGAGTGTTTTCTTTGCCACTAAGATCGGCTTTCAACCGGTTTAGTAGCAAAGAGGGGCATCTGTGAACACCCCAAAATGTTCAAACTTTTATAAAAATGACCTTTTTGCTTCTGACCCCGTCTTCTGAGAAAATCAAAGCTAAATTTCAGTTATTCTTCAGATCTTCTGGGTTAAATCCCATATTGATATATCCAATTCGATTTTGGATCCGGATCCAGTAATCTGAGCCTCATTATCCAAATTTTGAAATTAAAATTTTAAAATACCAAAAGCAAATTTTGAAAGGCTCAGACAACCCATCTGATATCCTGTTGGACCCACAACTCTGTATTTTTCGATTCAAGGTTTTAAACCTCAAATATTTCTTCAAAATTCGGATATAAACTCGCTTTTCGAAGGATTTTTCAGAGAAATAACTTTGAATTCTCAAGAAAACCCTCCTTTGTAAATATTTTGCAAAAATACAAAAAAAATAGTCTTAAATCTTTATTTTCTCGTAAATCTTAGGATTTTATTCTAAAAATACAAAAATATAGAAAAACAACACAAAAACCAAAAAAAAAAAATCGAAAAAAAATATATGAATAATGAGTGGTTAAAGTCGATGGTAATAGGATCAGGTAGATATTCTTCTTCTTTCAATCCTAAGGCCTTCGCTGTCATCTCTGGGCAAATGTTGAGGTTGCTGCCTCCATCAACAAGTACATGCGGGATAGTCATGCCCCTGGTCCTTACCACGATATATAATGCATTGTTATGGAAAGAATGAGGCTTTGGCAAGTCCTCATCGGAAAAGGTGATAGGCACATTGGTCATTGCCTGATTTATAATTTGTGCCATGTCTTCTAGTGTAGTGTCTGGCTTCACCTTGATCTTCCTCAATAAATCATCTAGCATTTCTTGATGCTTGGGAGAATCATGAGTCAATTCAAAAATGGAAATGTTGGAGAGCGCTATGATGGGCTTCTAAAGATTATTGGCCCACTCTTCTGCTACTTTAGAGGTTTCTGCTTCCTCTGCGCAGGCTTCCTTCTTAAGGAATCTCTTCGGGAAAACTTGAGTTTTTTCGCTTTCAACTGATGCATTCATTTGGTTCAAAAATGAAAAGATGTTCATTTTCTGGGATGTAGGCTAGTCCTGGTGTAGAACCATCACCTGATGCTGGAGACTTATGTCTTCACTGGAGCATGGATGTATATGGCTTTGTGGAAGAAATGAATGTTTTGAAATAATTGATGCGGAATGGTTTGGGAATGGAGCTGATAAAATTTCCATTTTCCTTCCTCTTCATCTTCTACGAGGATACTTTTGTCAATACAGTCCTGGATCAAATGTTTCAGGACGAAGCAATATTTTGTATCATGCCCTGTCGCCCGGTGGAATTTGCAATATTGTTCTTTGAATCTTCCCATGATCACTGGCGGATCTGCAACTTTTGGGAAGTTTAACCATTCCGTGGGATAGCAGGTATTCTAGGACCTTTTCCAGAGGTTGGTCATGGGGAGTAAATTTTTGATCCCTGCTCCAATTGATATGCTTGGGCTTTTCCTGAAGATCCCGTATTTGTTGAGGACCGCTCGAGAGAGGCTTATCATTGTTCTTAAAGAACTTTCCTTTTCTCCCTCTGTTCTGATCAGGCTTCGTGCCACTGCTATTGCCGCTCTTGCTGTTGCTACCCTGATTGTCCCCGGGAGCATCGGCTGAGTAAGTGAAATGTGCCTTTTTCTTTGGATCCTGGACACTCTTAGCCAGAGTGACGCCTTCATACATTCCATTCTCTACTACCATTTCGAGCCATTCTGCTCGTTCCGTCAATTCAATAAATGATTTGGATGGGTATGGAAAGATGAGGCTTTTTAAAGGCTGTGAGAAGTTATTGAGGATAATTTGGAGGGCATGCTCCTCAGAAATGGGATTTCTCATCTTGTTACAAATACTTCTCCATTTGTGGATGAAATCTCTAGCCTTTTCATTGGGTTCCTGCTTGAGGTTGTATAGATGGTTGAGCGTAGGCAAAGCTTCTGTATTGAACAGGAAGCGCTCAACAAACATATTGACAACTTTGTCAAAATCCCTCAATTCAATGGGATTAATGTGCTCGGCATACCACTTGGCAGCTATCCCCTCCAAACTGCGGGGGAAACAGAGGAAGAGGGCACAGTTATCTTCGCTAAACCTGGCGCATTCTGCAAAAAACATTGCCAGATGGGGCTTAGGATCGCCAGTTCCGTCGAACTTAATGAATTTCCGGGGGAGGTTCTCCAGATTGTTATCCCCTTCCAATCCGAGATAGAAGTCCTGCCTGGTATATGATCTTTTCCTTTTGTCTCGGATTTGCAGATCCTTAACTATCTTGGTTAATGCTTGGATCGGATCTTCCGCAGGTGCCTCGTACTTGGGTTTCACTGATACAGGCTCCTCAACTGCTCTCTTAGACTGTAGCAGATGCTTTGGGATATACATCACCTGCTCTTCTTCTTCGGAGTCTTCTTCTGCTGATTCTGAGTTCTCAGAGGTGCTGTCACGCTGGATTTTCTGCTTACTGATTTTGACAGGCTTTTTCATGGGCTTCTTCTTAATTTTGGTTTTAGAAGCTGCTTTCTTCGAACCAGTCTTAGCCTGCTCAGCCATCATTTTTGACATCATCTTTTGGAAAACTCTGTACATAGCAGGATCAACATCACTTTCTTCCCCTGAGTCATGTTTCTTGGACGATCTGGGAGAATTCATTTCCTCTTTCTCGCTGTCACTGTGCTGCTGAACAGTCTGCTTACCTACTCTTGTCTGAACCATTTTTGAGATGCCAAAGTTTTCCTGCAGAATACAGGAATGGTTAGAGTATGGAAGAAACTTTTTTGAAAAATTCTTTGAGAAAAGCGAGAATGAAGGGATTTGGTAGACAATTTTTAAGAGATCATCCCATTACCCGGGATTGGCTCATCACAAGACTTGTGATAATTGTGTTACCATTTTTATGATAACGGAGAAATGTGCCTTGTTACCTAGTCGAGGTCGTCAACCATGATAAAGATATTGAAGAGAAGTAGGAGGAATGTCCCATTTACCTGGGATGGGGTCGTCACTAGAATCGTGACAATTTATAAAACAAGATAGAAAAATAAAATTTGGCCCAAAAAAAGTAAATTTTATTGATAGTAATATTCAAAGACAAAGAGAGGGTGGGCAGACAGTTTGCCACCACTCTTGATATTCAGAAGATACATTTGATCCGGGAAATACAGATAGAGCAATGAAGGAATCCCAAGTATATTTGGTGACATGGTATGCCTCAGACCACTGATCCGACTGCAGATTGAATTCTGGCATGTTGCCCGTCGGGAAGCAAATGTTGGCGCAAACCTGCTGCTGCGAAAACTGTCTAAGACATCTTTCTGGCTGATAATCGACACAGAAGAAGGGGCCAAGCAATCTATAACACTTGCTGCGAGCATAAGTGTAACGAGGGATCGATTCTTTTCTGTCGAAGAAGTCCCAAATGATCTCCTCTTGATGCAGTTTCTCGATCAAGGCTCGACATTGAATGGATGTCTTAGGCCTCTTACTGCTGAATCTGAAGGAACTGGCCTTCGATGGAACATGTCGCAGGAACCACGACTGTAGGGCATAAGTGCATCCTTCTACTAAATAGTCTCTCCAAGAGCAAAACGAGCCAAGCCTCGGTAAAGAAAAGCCAAGGCTGCCATAGAAACTGATAGCTGACGGGTCTGCTTGCTTCCCCATCTTTGAAAGAGTTGGGCAACTCTGACATCTATAAAATTCTGACCATCTTGGAAGAAAGCTAACCCCACTGTGCATAGGATCATGGCATGTTGGATTCTGTCTTTTGCTGCTCGAGACAAAGTGTCAACCTCTTCGTAAGCTCTGTACTTGCGATAGAGTCTGAACAGGTCAATGAACTGGTTCCCATTAATTTCAGTGAGAGGCTAGGATCTGCTCCCTATTTCTCTGGCCAAAGCTTCTCGAACATCTACCCCTTTGATGTTGATCAGGAACTGCTGCTCGACAGGATCATCTGGCTGACCAGCTGGTTCGGGCAATCCCATAATATCATTGAATTCGTCCATTAGTAGAGTCATCTCCCCCCATGGAAACCAAAATGTGCAGGTACATGAATTTCACTGTTCTGCCATAGCTTGAATCAGACTTCCATTGATGGTTCGCTTGCCTACTGCCGATGCCATCTCCAACCCACAATCATCCAAGTGGTCTGGGAACATACGCGAGAAGGTGGCGAACCAAGAATAATACCACCGAGGGAAGAAGGGATGAGACTGGATGACCCGATGATCCGGGGATCCATCTTGTATATGATAGAAGACATGATCGCTAGGAAAGACATCATCGAGAGAATCAGACGCCATTTGGAATAATACTGGGGCAAGGAAGAGATGAGAAGAATTAGATAGAATGCAGGACTTACGGATAGACTCTTGAAGAATCAAACCTGGAAATTTTTGAAAGATTGAGGAAGTTTTAAAGGAATTTTCCAGGGTTTTTGAAGAAAATTTGATCTAAAAGAGAAAAGAAATGTAGGTAGAGGAAAATATACACCTGGGGTTTTTGAAAGTAAGGGGAAGTTTTGAATAATACACCCAGGGTTTTTGAAAATGTTTGATATATATATATATATAAGAAAATAAGAGAAACATCGCATAACCAAAGCTGCACAAACAAGGATGCGCAAACAACACTCCCTAAAGGCTGACTCTAAATGCAATATTTAAAATGGCTGGTAGGACCTTAATCCTAACTCTAAGGTTTAGATCATCTGATTTCAATCAAGATATGCCTATATACCCAAGCCGAAGCTTGAAGTACGTGGCATAAAAATATTTCTCCAGTAATAAGGTAATGGCTTCCCAACATCCTTAAGCACCTACCGATATACCTCGGACTATGGCCCTTAGGTACGTGGTAGGGGGGCACGAACCCAAATAAGTGGTTCAGTTATGAGGCTCTCTCCTGAACTATGGTTCAGTGAGACAGCCCAACAACGTGAAGACCAGGACAATATAGGTAGGGATGTTTTCAAAAATATGCTCAACATGCAAGAAATCAGATGGCTCTAATGCAAGTCCTAAAGAGATAGATTTTAAATGAAAAGAAGCATACACTTGCATACATTGTTTGCATTCAATCCCTGGAATTGAGGAGAGTTGTATTTTAGACCTAAGTCTCATGTGAACATGGAATAATCTCCTCAATATGGTCCTACTAAACCATACTTAGATCCTATATGCAATGATGTCAGCTTAGGACAGAGTCTAGGCTCCTAAGGCTTGCATGTAAATGAAGCTGACATTGAAAGAATAAAGATTTAGAAAATATCAAAGCAAAGCAAAAAGGGCATAATTCGACCAGAAGAAGACGAGTCCCATCTCGGTCGCCAAAACTGTGATCATCGCAAATTTTTTCCTCTCTTCGTATTTCTCTCTCTTCCTTCTCTTTTTTCTTTCTAGCTTCTATTTCCTCCTTTTTGAAAGGAGAAAATAAAAGAAAGAAAAGAAGAGAGAAGAGAAAAAGAAAAGAAAGAAGAGAAGATGAACTCTTTTGCGAGGTCTCACTTGACCTTAATTTTGAAAATATTTAAGAAAATAACTCGCCTCCGTTTTGAAATATTTGCGGGAAAAATCGGGAGACGGGATTCGCTCGTCAGTACGAGGTTCGACCGTTCCTGGTGCCTTTACCAAGGGTAATCGAACCAAGGGTCGAATTTATGCCTCTTTGCTTTGCTAAAAGATTATCTAAGAATTTATTCTGAGTCTAAATGCATAAAGAATCATGCTTGTGCAATGCGAGGATATATGCTCTTCTTAAAAAATGATTTGGAAATCCCCAAGTGTTTCTGACATGAATTTGATAATAGAGTGAAGAAATGACTTCTGAATGATTGAATATTAACTTAGAAACATGAGATAGATCAGGAGAGATATTTTGAAGTTCTAAGCCCTTTTGAAAGTAATCAGAGTTTTTGGGAAAATAAATCTGGACTTTGGAAGGAATGATTTTGCAATTGAGATAAAAGGAGAAGAAATGGAAGTTTCAAAGTCATAAATGGACTTTGAATTAGAATTTTAAACCTGGATGTATGTTTGAAATGAAAATGAATTCCAGCTTTGAAGCTCGAAATCAGAATGAGATTTGAAAAATCCAAATAGAATTGAGAAACAAAATTGGTTTTTTGGAATTCAAGAATCAAGATAATCTTGGATTTTGAAATCTGGAATGGAATTTGGATCTGAAATCTGAGATCCAAAGTGAAATTGAATTCTAAGATCCTAAATGGAATTGGATCTGAAGTCTCGGATTCTAAATGGAAGCTGGATCTGAAGTCTGAGATCCAGGATGAGGTTGAATCTGAAATCTGAATTTAAATTGGATCTGAAGTCTGAGATCCAAAATGAAGTTGAATTCTAGGATCCTAAATGGATTTGGATCTGAAGTCTGTGATTTAAAATGAAGGTGAATTCTAGGATCCTAAATGGAATCGCATCCGAAATTTGGAATGGAATTTGGATCTGAGGTCTGAGATCCAAGAGAGAGTTGAATTCTAGATCCTAAATGGAATTTGGATCTGAAGTCTGAGATCCAAAAAGTGGAGATTGCATTTGGAAATCTGGATCCAAATTGGGATTGGGTTCTAACTTTGGATTTGGATTTTGAAAGTTCAAATGGGACTTTTAAAGATGGGTCTGGGTTTTGAAAACCCAGATTGAATAAGAAAATAAACTTGATTCTGAATAAACTTTGATTTTGAAGATAAGAAAATAAACTTGATTCTGAATTTGAAATCATGAGATGAATCAGAGGTTTCAAAGTTAAATTGAACTTTGAAAATGGAATTTTGAGATATTGAATTGAATTTGAATTTGAATTTGAATCTTGACAATGAACTTGGAATTTCAAAGTTGATTTGAGAATTGACTTTTGAATACACAGATGAATTTCAAAGTCAAATTGGACTTTGAATTTAAAGCTTTAATTTGGAATTTAGAAAATGAATCAAGAATTTCAAAGTTAGATTAAACTTTGAATTTGATTGAAGTTTTGAATATAAAATGAATTTGAAATTTCAAAGTCAAATTGGACTTTGAAAATGAGATAGAATTGATGAATTGAAATAGAAATTGAAGAAAGATATTCAAGATCACTTGGATTTTTGAAAAAGCATTTTGAAAATATGATGCAATTCTAACCTAAATGATGATTGAATCTAAAAGAATTTAGAATTGGATTTGAAAAGCATATTTCATTCTTTAAATGAATGTAAATAAGATTAATGATATAATACACTCCTGACTATGGTCATTGAATGTATTATATAATAATCACATTTAAATTCAGGTGAAGAATCAAACATATTTTGGTGCTTTTATAGAGTTTAGAATGAAATTAACTCACAATATATCCTGACTATAGCCATTGATATATGTATTGAATTAATTTTAAACTAAACTCTGATAAAAGAGGAAAACATTTAGGAAAATATGATGATTTTTGAAAAAGGATCCAGTGTGGATCCAGTGTTATTCTATAAAAGATGAAAATCCTAAGTTTTGTTTACATCCTGACTATGGCCATTGATGTAAATCATCAACTTAGGATTAATCACCTTTTATGAAATGGTGCACGTGCCATTCGTGTTTCACCATTGTAAGATTTTGGAAAATAAAGGCAAAAAGCATGAAAATAAGCAATTTATGATATTTACAATGCTCATTCATTCTATCTAAAAGCTGGAAATGTTAATTCTCATTAAGACCTAATTTATTATAATATTTAAAATTGAAAATTCAAATCCCAAGTAATGACATTTTCCATATATTTCCTGCAAAAACACTTAGTTAATATGAATATAGAAAAGAATTGCTCATATATGGATTTCAAAGATGCCAATGGTGAAATGCTCATATGTCAAGATATTTATGATGAAAAAATAAAAAAAGTGATATATATACTTATATACATGCCTATGTATATATGCACATATATATATAGGTATGTATATATACGTATATATATACATATATGACACATACAATGCCTTGTGAAATAAGAAAGATGAGAATTGGGGTTAGTATGGGTGTTACAACTGTGCACACAGGTAGAAAGTGTCAATGCAGGGGTGCAACCAATGTGGCAATAGCCAATACAAGGGGTTGCTGTTGGAAATGTGCAGGGTTGGTGCACAGTGGGTGGTGTGGCTGTGTAATACTAAGTGCCATGATGAAGGTGCTGGGGTGTATGCTGCGGCTACTGTGACTTGATGATCATGTAGACTGGATGAGGATGGTACTAAATGCAGGGATTTCATATTTATGAAGACGGATGGCCTCTCCGAGCAGAGGTTCATAAATCCGAGAAAATGCTATACACCCATTCAGACCATACAAAGGTGCGACAGTATATTCAAGGGAATGTAAGCAAAACAAACAGAAAATCAAAATATTAACTAACCTGTAATGGAAGGTGACAGGACAAGTAAGTGGACTGATTACATTCTGAAAATATAAAAATTGTAATGGACAGGGTTGTGATGGAGCTAAAAAAAATGTTTCATGAACATTACAAAACCAAAAAAAATTCGAGCAGTCCTTAATTATCTGCTAACCAACAAGACCTATGCAATAAATGATAGATTGTCAGGTCCACATGCCTTAAAATGAATACTGTAAAACAGCCCACTTGTAGTTCTAATATAAAGCATTAAACTATTGGTAATTTTTGTTAGGTATGGGAGGCAATGCTGATAAGATGATGCAAAAAATTATGAATATACCAGCTATACAATGTGGTAGGATGTAAGTATGTGCTTTTGATAGTGAAGTAACATAAAAGTGTGATGACACAGGAAATGGGATGGGTATAAAACCAATCGACAATTCAGCATATATGTGATAATAAAAAAAAACTTTACATTAATTCAAAAGGTTGATTTCTGCACCAACGGATCAAAGTCTTTCATGGGTTTTCATAGGGCCGATCATTGGATTCTGGCAGCCTAACTCAATTGAGATCTGGTTAGTTGATCTCAACATGTTGGAATATGGTACACAAGAGGCTGCAGGTAATCCCAGACAATTACAGTAGATACTCCAAAATACTATGATGGCTGAGATATATCTAGATATGGCATGGTACTATTGCAGAACAGTATGGGTTATTGTGGGGATGGGATGATTTCAGAACCTTAGAAGTTCATTGAAGGTCTTCAGCCGATACTCACGCACGGCAATGATGTTAATGGCCATTCAATACTGAACTTAAAGTTTTAACATGCTGAAAGTTTTAACATACTGAAAGTGAACTTAATATTAATGGTCATTCAATAATGTTTTAACATACTCACGTACGACAATGATGTTTATGGCCATTCAATACTTAACTTAAAGTTTTAACATGTTGAAAGTTTTAATCATACTGGAAGTGAACTTAATGTTAATGGCCATTCAATAATGTTTTGACAAAAGAATTACTCTCATCATGGAACAAGCTAGATCTATTTCAGCAACAGGATGTGACAATATCAGATGATACTGGAAACAAACACAGATGCAGCTGAAACGCAGATAGCAGCAGCGAAGATCTAAGAAAAACAGCATACGCTGGGCATAAAAAAAAAGGATTTAAAATAGAATCAGACACGAAGCTATCAAGTATCAAAACCAAACCTGGGATCCCCTGTGAATCTGATTTTTGGACCATCGGCACACAGATAAACACAGAGAACCATTTATTTTGTTCTCAAGTTAGTTCAAACATGAAGGTCACGATGCAAAAAGAGGAGAAACAGAGGTAGCTCCTCTTTACTCGCAAATCCAATGAGATTTTTGGGGGTCTTTGAGACAGGTCTTTTGTTATATTCACGATGAGGTCATGGTGGGCCTTAATAAGGATCAGTTGAACACCTCGCTAGGGGAGGGGGGGGGGGGGAGATCAATGTAGGTATGAAGAAAATCAGGACAATGCTTAGAAATCCAACAGGAACCAACATAACTTTGAACACAGCTATGAGAACAAAAGGGGGGTAAAAAAAAAATTGACTATTAGATCAACGAGATAATGCATCTGAACCACAAACTGAAATACGATTTCGGAATTAACTAGTGCCGAAATCAAGATGAAAGGGAAAATTATAGTAAGGATGGGAAAATCAGGATATCGGAACATGGTGGTTCCGTTAATCTTGCAATGAGTAGGTCGAATTTGTCATATACAAATCGAGCCTTACTCTAATGCCGAAGAATTTTTAAACAGAAAATATGATGATACTAAATTTCTATGAGAACCAAAGTAAAGAACAAAGAGGAAATTTATAAGAGAAATGAGAGAAGAAAGGAATGGATTGCTCACCTTCCTTCAGACGAATGTAGAGGAGATGCTCTGAGTGAATCTTTCTCTGCTCTTACAAAGAAAAAGAAAAAAATGATCGAAAAGAGAGAAGGGGATCTTTCCTTCAAGCGAATCCAGAAAAGAGTCTTTTGCCGATTTCTCCAGGGACTCCAACCGAGGGAGTAGAGGTGATGGTTCTTTAATGGAACTGGCAGAGGTCCTCTGGCTTGCAGGGATGCGTGCTGTGATGGTGGTTTGGGGTGAAGTCTTTAGTGAAGATCGATGCCAGTCGGGGTCTGATGGTGGATGAAGTGAAGAATCGATTGATGGAATGAATCAAGGTATGCTGGAGGAAGGTTGTTGCGTGAGCATGGATGATCCCAAAGGGGCTCCACGAGTGCTTCTCTTAAAGGGGGAGTGGAAGGCTCCCGAAGGTGGTTCGTTGGAGATGGAAGGTGGAGAGAGAGGATTTGTTGGAGATTGAAGGTAGGGAGCCCTCCTGCGATGGAGTTCGATGGAGGTTTCTAGAGGGGGAAGTGTGCGGGAGGGAGGCCGTTACATTTTTCTAATATTTCCAAAAAGAGGATCCCCTTTAAAACAGTTTTCCCTAAAGTGGTTTTTAAGAGGAGCTTTTTAGTAAAACCGACTTTAACCACTCATTTTTCATATTTTTTTTTTCAAATTTTTTTTTTTGGTTTTTGTGTTGTTTTTCCATATTTTTGTATTTTTAGAATAAAATCCTAAGATTTACGAGAAAATAAAGATTTAAGAATATTTTTTTTGTATTTTTGCAAAATATTTACAAAGGAGGGTTTTCTTGAGAATTCAAAGTTATTTCTCTGAAAAATCCTTCAGAAAGCGAGTTTATATCTGAATTTTGAGGAAATATTTGAGGTTTAAAACCTCGAATCGAGAAATACAGAGTTGTGGGTCCAACAGGATATCAGATGGGCTGTCTGAGCCTTTCAAAATTTGCTTTTGGTATTTTAAAATTTTAATTTAAAAATTTGGATAATAAGGCTCAGATTACTGGATCCGGATCCGAAATCGAATTGGATATATCAATATGGAATTTAACCCAGAAGATCTGAAGAATAACTGAAATTTAGCTTTGATTTTCTCAGAAGATGGGGCCAGGGGCAAAAAGGTCATTCTTACAAAACTTTGAAAAATTTGGGGTGTTCACAGCCGTCTACTCCAACAAGAACGATCGGCTCTATCTCCATCCGATCCTCTAATCCACCCGATTCCGAATTGGTTCCCTTTCCGCCCTCGGTGTACTTCAAACGTGGTGCAGCTGCAAGGAAGAGCTCCATTGTGACGTTCTAGCATCAACGAAGATGATGAGGCACGTTTCCAATGGTTGATTCCGCTCTTTCTACCCCCACAGTCGTCGGATCGCCCTTGAGGTAGGTCTTGTCTTCCCCCATTCTTCTAGATAAACTCGTGTCCACCTAGTCGATTCTTTAAACCTCAACCCACTTTCTGCTTTTTCTTATTCTTTGACAGTAAACCACTATCGTTTTCCTGTTATTTTCTGGTTGTGAATGTTGTTTTTGGGTTTAGATTAGGAGTAATTGTTGTTGATCAGTCGTTTTAGTTAAAAAGTGGAAATCGGCTAGGTTTAGTCTAGCCGATTCCAGCATTTTTTTTCATCTTCCATTTTCTGGGATTTATTTCAGTAATAAACTATGTTAAAACGTGGTCAGTTTGGCTTAATTTCATGTTGGGTCGTTGATCATATCTTAGGTTTGTCGAGCTGAATTGATCGGCTATGGTGTATCATGTTCATGTCTAATGAGCTTCATATTTTCGTTAGATTTGTTATTTCTTTTGTGTCATAATTTTATTATCTGTGCATTGTTTGAATCTGCATTTAGAGGTTATTAGGTTGTGTTAGCATTGTGTTAGAAATTGTTTCAAAAAGAAAAAGAAAGAAAATTTTCCAATTTTTCATAGTGTAGGAAAAAATCGATTTTGACGTTTTATCCTTTTCTGTTTTCTGAATTTTTTTAGTAGCATAGCGTGTTAATTAGATATTGTTTCCAGTACTTTAAAGTCTAAGTTAGTTTGATTTTATGATTGGGTTTGTGTTCGTGCTTAATTTTTGTGTCACATTGAGGAACCTAGTGTGTGTCTATTTCAAGTTAGCGAATTTTTAGATTTTAGTGTAGAGTCGTTATTTGTTTAATGTTTAGTTGTAGTTCAGTTATCTATGCATTGTTTAAAGTATGTTTGGTTGATAATTAGTTGATACTTGATTTTGTATTGTGTTTGAAGTTCATTCTAAAAAGAAAAAGAAAAAAAATTTATTATCGTTTTTATAGAGTTTTAGGTAATGTCGATTTTTTTTAGTGTAGTGCTGCTTTCTTCTCCATAGGAACGTCTGCCATTACAGTCCAGCTTGAGTGTAGGTCTCATTTGGTAAGTTTGCTAGGATAAGGTAGATTAGCTAGAGTATTTACATTCATTGAATTGTGTGTTAATGCCAAAAACGTTTTAGGTTTTTGTTTAGGTAGTTTTAATTTTTGGTGTGTTATCTAAATTAGATCTTTTTGAAAATCGTGTTTTCCATTCCATTCCTAACCTTTCCTTGCATTAGGTAGATGTTAGTTTAATTAGATTAGTGATAGTTTAATTTCATTAAATAGGTTATGTCGAATTTGGAAGAAGGGAAATAGAGTAATTAAGGTTAAGAAACGAGTTTGGTAAGATTGGACTTCTCCAAATTCGTGGGATTCATTTAAGGAAGTTTTGAAAATTTTGTATCCAGCCAAAAGAGAAGGGTTTTCCCTCCTTTACACGTTTGGAAATAAAGTTTAATTTTCAAACCCATTTCCAAAATCGGGTTTTGGGGAAAGATTTTCAAAAATCGTCTATTGCTTTTAATGAACAAGTAAAAATGTGTGGGGCCCCTCTTGCTGGACGGTTTTACATTTTGAAACTTTCCATTTGATTTACCAAAGCATTCATGGTGAATAGCTTCCTTTCCAAATTCGTTTTTAGCATTACTAAGCCCATTTGCTAACTTCTATATTAACCTAGATTAGATTTAGTCTTAACCTTTTTAGTAAACATTGAATTAACCTTAGGTTTTAAAAAGTGAGTCATCGTTTAGGTAGGTTTTCATTAGTATTAATTAAATCCCATTTAGGCATGTAACTTAATTAGATTCATTCAACTAATCTTTTCTTTTCTTAATTTTCGGTTTTGATAGATAGTCTTTATTCATTAGTTGTCCATTTTAGTCAAGTTTCAATTTGAGTCAACCTAGTGGGTCCATAGGGTGGCGTGAACCTAAGTCAAAGTCCATCTTACACCGTCCCCCTTATCAACCCTATTTCCTTATTTAAACCCTCTCTAGTCAATAACCCTAGTACATTACTTAGTTAATTTTGAGTTGAGATCTTGTTCTTACTAACGATTAATTAGATTATTGGATTGACCTTTGTGTTGATTAGTTAATTGTTAATTTATATTCAGATTAGTTATTAGAATTAATCCATTAACATAGGTCTTTTATTTAGTGCATGCATCTTAATTTACAATGGTCTAAGTGTAGTATCGATTAGATTGAATTACGAAGTAGATTGTTTAGCTCATTCATAAGTTGGTGTCATTATTTTAAGTGTTTTTATTTCTGTTATTTTTGTTAGTGTAACAGTCATTTAGCAGTGTTAGGACTGTTTTTTACAAAGCATTTAAAGTCATAGTGTCATAAAGTGGATATTTCCAAGTGAATAGTGCATTGATTCTAAAACCCGATTTTTACTGCATATTGCACTCATCATTTTATGTGCAAATTTTTGGAGTTTTTCAAGAATTTTTGTTCCATTTTCTTCATCAAGGTGTTCACTATCTGCAGACCAAAAATCAACTCATTTAGAGTTGATTTGATCTGATTTTTAAGCATTTTCCAAAATCAGCTTTTTCGGGTTTTTCAGTTTCGGGTCCTGCGATTTCCAGAATTTTCACGAATTTGAAACGCTTATATCTGGAGTTCCAGAATGAATTTTTCAAATCCGTAAATTCTGTCAGATTCTTGAATCTGTCAGGAACAGAACAGAAGAAATTTTGTGAAATTCAAACTTTGTGTGCCTTTTCAAACACTCTATTGGCGAAAAGCTATCAGAATCCACTTGTGCACTAGTTAGGGGTAAAACAGTCATTTCACTGGTAAATTAATTTTCAGTCATTTTCAGTGTTTTTCTGCATTTTAGTTAGTGCATCTGCATCAATTAACGTAGTTAGACATAGCCTAATTAGTTAGTAAAATTAATTTTGATATTTTAGTTGGTTTTTAGTTCTAATTAGAATTTAATTTGGTTAATTTTTGTAGAATTAGGTTTTACATAAATTCTAGAATTATTTATTATAACTGTATATTGACTTGTTATCTTTTTGTGTTTTAGGTTGATAAAGTTTCCAGTAGATCATCAGGTTGATTCAGAAAAAAATTGCTCTTGCAAGTGTGGTGAAAAGACGATATTGCCCCTGGTGATCTAGAGGAGATTTTAGAAATTTGTTTGTTAGTTACTTGTAATTTAGAGTTGATTCACTCTTATAAGTTGTAGTGTTTAACTTTTATATTAATAAATTGAAGTGTTTAGAAATAATTTGGATATTTCCCGTTCCCTGTGGATTTGACCCGTGCTTGCCACATCTGTGGAAAGTCGGTTTTATTACTTTTAGTTGACAATTTTTCAACTGTTTTTATTGAAAAGTATCTTTTAAAAATACCACTTACAAAAGTCCAACCAGATTTTGGCGCCGTTGCCGGGGAACGGCGAATATATTCTCTTATTTCTTAGATTTCAGTTTATTAATCTGTGCTAGTTAATTAGTTAATTAGTTGTTCTTAATTATTTTTCTAGTTAGCAGGATTAACATAGTTAGTAAATATAGGATTCACTTACTGTTTTCCTAGGATTCACTGAAAAATTCATTCTTCAAGGAGCGATTAGACAGGTGGGTTTTAGAGAACATAGTTTATGATTTCCTGCATTTTTTATTTTAGTAATTTAGATTAGTTTTGCTTTGTTATTTCATTTAGTTAGTTAGTTAGTTCTGACATAGTAGTTTAATATTGTTAGTTAGTCTTTGCTTTTGTTATTTGAATTTCAGTATTTAACTTCGTTTAGATTTAGATTTAGGTTGGTTCCATACATCTGGTCTTAGTACCAGTGTATGCAGGGGCGAAGAGATTTGGGTACCCCATTGCATCCATTTGTTGACAACCCAGAGAGAATTTTACATTCTCCTCGAAGTTCGACAACAGTGGGTGATATGGATCCTCCAGCTCCAGCTCTAGCTCGAGCTCCAGTTCCTCCACGTGCTCTGAGGGAGTACTTCACTCCCACAGACTATGTTCAGGCATCCTGCATTCGGAGACCCGATGTAGGAGTGCCTCATTATGAGATTAAGGCCAGTATCATTCAGATGCTCCCATCATTCTATGGCCTTAGTCATGAGGATCCCTATAGGCATTTAGATGAATTCCTCGAAATCTGTTCTACAGTGAAGATACAGAATTTTGATGATGATGCGTTGAGATTGACCCTGTTCCCATTCTCATTGAAGGACGAGGCTAAGTATTGGCTAAAGTCCTTAGATTCAGTAGAAATAGGGTGTTGGGATCAGTTACAGCAGGAGTTCCTGAGGAAATACTATCCCATCGGTAGGACAAACTAGTATAGGCGAGCCATCACTAGCTTTTCAGAGCTAGATGGTGAGCAATTTCATGAGACCTGTGAGAGAATGAAGGATCTCCTTAGGAAGTGTCCCCATCATCAGGTGCCGAGATGGCAACTGGTGCAGAGCTTTTACGATGGATTGTCTGACAGGAATCGTCAGATGATTGATTCTTCATGCGGAGGGACCTTCATGTTGAAGAGCGAAGATGAAGCATGGAGACTGTTTGACACATTAGCAGAGAATTCTCTCCATCATGCTTCTAGTTCTCATTCGGATAGAACCACACCTATTATTTCGAAGAAGGGTGGTGTCCTCGAGATTGGTCCATCTACTGCATTACAATGCAAGGTGGATATGATTGCTCAGAAGTTGGATCAACTTCTCGCGGGACAATCTACCAGTCAGCAGGTGTGTACTCTATGTGCCAGTCCGGCACATGCGATCACTGAGTGCCCTTCGGCAGCTCAGTACCCTGAATTTGTGCAAGAGCAAGTTCAAGCTGCTCAGGGTTACATCAGACCCCCGAACAATCCATTTTCACCTACATATAATCCGGGGTGGCGTAACCATCCTAATTTTTCATGGAAGAATCCTCAGCCTTCCACTCAGCTTCCTCCATCTTCTCAATCGGCTCAGCCACCAGCATTCACTCAGACATTTCAGAGGCCGAGCTATCCTCAGAACACTTCTTCTTTTCCTCCTCTGATCTCACAAGAATCTGCGCCGCAGACATCTTTCGAGGAGAGACTTCTCTAAGCGTTCCAAGAGGTGAAAACCTCTGACCAGAATGCTTTCGAGAAGTGTAGTCAGATTTTGAGCTCGCATACCCAGTCCATCGCGAAGTTAGAGTCGCAGATGGGACAGTTAGCTGAAGCTATTAGTAGGAGACCTGAGGGTAGTTTGCCGAGTCAGGCAGTGATGAACCCGAAGGGCAAGGATCAAATGACGGGAGGCCAGTACAGTACTGAGTCACAGCAACAGGCCAAATCTGTTATGGCCCTTAGGAGTGGACGTGAGTATCACGTCGAGAGTAGAGAGAGGACCGATGAGCCAGATTTGAGTATACCATCTTCTGCGGCTCAGTCATCATCTTCCCCCGTTCATGAGCAAGATAGGATTGAGCCTTCTCAAAAAGAGGAGGACCCCCAGATGTATATCCCCAAACCACCCTATCCCAAAGCGTTAGAATCTCCCGGTATTAGAGGAAAGCAATGCACGAAGGTCCAGGACATGCTTGAGATCTTCAAGCATGTACAGATCAACCTGCCTTTGCTAGATGCCATTCAGCAGGTGCCGGCTTATGCCAAATTCCTGAAGGAACTATGTACCTAGAAGAGGAAATCTAGAGGAAAAGTTCCTACCAAGGTCCATCTGACTGAGCATGTGAGTTCTGTGATTCAGCATCAGAACCCACCAAAGCTCAAGGACCCTGGAGCTCTTATCATTGCTTGTACCATAGGAAACATCCGGATAGAACGCGCTTTGCTCGATCTTGGAGCAAGCGTGAACATTCTGCCCGAATATTTCTATGATTCATTTGGGCTAGGAGAAATAAGATCAACTCCGATTACACTTCAGCTGGCAGATCATTTTGTCAGGGTACCGAGAGGTGTCTTGGAAGACATGCTAGTTAAAGTTGATGGGTTTTACTTCTCAGTCGATTTCATTATCCTTGACATGGAAGGAGTTGATAGCCAGCACCAGACTCTGATTATTTTGGGCAGACCATTCTTGGCGACTGCCAATGCATGTATAAATTGTAGAACCGGAGCTATGGACTTGTCATTCGGCAATAGAAAAGTCAGGCTAAACATTTTCAATGCCGTGATGGGTCCAGTGGGAGATATGGAGTGCTTCCAGGTAGATATAGCACATGATTTAGTGGAAGCACAACCAGAGTTGTACATGATAGAGGATTCCTTAGATTTGCATCATATAGGAGAGGATAATTATAGGGTTAGTGTAGATGTGTCTGTTGTGGCGTCAGGATTACCTCCTTGGAAAGCAAGCATTGAGCCTCTCCCACCACTTGCGGAAACCTCCACCAAATCTTCGATAGAGTCTCCTCCAAAACTTGAGCTGAAATCCTTGTCGGATTCACTCAAGTATGCATACCTCAGACTTGGTGAGTGTATTGTGATGATGCGTAAATTACACATAATCATAATATATTTTTATGGCATAAATTCATCATTTATAGGTTTATAACCCACACTTAGATGCATATAGATGTCATTGATCTACGGTTCGAATTTTATTCAAATCGGACTTAAAACGAGAGAGATATTGCATTTACAGTGAAACGGGTCAGACCTCTGGGTGAAATGGGTCAAATCGGATCCAAAAGGGCTATTTGGGCCTTGGATCCGGGCTAAAATTTCATAATCCAACCCACACACCACCCCAAACTCGACTTTGAAAATAATTGCTAAACCCCCCCCACCAAATAGAAGCCGAGCTATTGTTTCTATTTTAATCCTCTTTTTGGAAATACCAAAAAGAGGGGCTCCCATTACAAAAGCAAAAAGACGCCCTAATGGGAGGGATCTTTGCCTTGGAAGCTGCGCCCAAGCAGCCTGACTCTTGCTCCTCCCTCTTCTCTCCCAGCCGTCCTCCATGCACCTTCTTCCACCTCCTTCGGATTTGTTGGAAACCGCAACCTCCATTGGAGCCGCCGCCCTCCTTTCCTTCATTTCTCTCCTTCTCCAGAACTTCCTTTCTTATCCACATGCTGGAACTAACGATCCATGGTGCGTTTTGCAGGTAGCAGCAACAATGGAGTGCGCCAACCATGGACGAGGTGTTGTCTGCCTCTCCATGGCTAGCCGGTCCTTTCCCCCCATCCGGCTCTCTACATCCCCTTATCCATCAGTTCTTCTTCACTTCGGAGCACCACCACCTGAGGCTTCCAGCAATCTGCAGCAAAGTGATGTTAGACAGCAACAACGAGGGCCCTTAGGCACAATTTTGAGGCAAATTCCGCTCACCTCTACCTCCTCATTTGTCGGACAACCCCAAGGTGCGGGTCGTCTTCTTTTCCCCCTTTCTTTTAGCATAAAACCCAATATGTGCGTGTGATTTTCTGTTTTGTTTTAGTGTTTGCGTTTTTCCCGTTTTTTGTGTTGCTGTGTGGCTGACAACTTTAGTGTAGGTGTGGGTGTGCTGAGGCCAGCACAGTAGGTCGAATTTAAATTTTAATCTCTGATTCAGTTTTGAGTTTCTTTTGATATTTTGTTTCATACTTGAATATCAATTTTAGTTTTAAGCATCTAATCGGCCAAGTTGATTCTAGCCGGTTGTACCATTTAGTATAGATTGTAAGTTTGTAATGGAATGTAGTTGTGTTTTCTATCTCTTGTGTTTAATTAGTTTTTCGTCATGTTTAAATGTAATCTAATGTGTTGGTTTTAGAGAGATTGCGAATAGCCACAAATCGGGTGGACTTCCTCCACCCGATCTAGGCATCATTGTGTAGATAGGGTATAGTTAAGTAGTTTTTATTGTAGCATTAGACTCAATTCATAATTGGATTCCTGTATAGTCGTTGTAGTATAGTGGTGAGTATTCTCGCCTGTCACGCGAGTGACCCGGGTTCGATCCCCAGCAATAGTGCCAAAAACTTGATCGGATTTTTTGCAATGGTATTTTTAAAACATTATTTTATCGTTGAAAGTGTTTTGGAAAATCACCAATCAAGTAATAAAACCGACTTTCCACGGATGTGGCAAGTACGGGTCGAATCCTCAGGGAACGTGATACATTCAAATCAAATCTAAAACTTTAACTTATTAATATTACAAATGTTTACAACTACGTTTACATTACAATGCTAATCGAATGATAATCTAAAAATGAAAATGAACTGAAACAGATTGCTAAGTCTTCCCCGGATCGCCAAGGGTAATCCTGTCTTTTTGCCACACATGCATTCGCACTCACATTCTGAATACACCTGTTGATCTGTTTCTAACTTATCAACCTAACACAACAAAAACAAAAAGTCAGTCTATAATCAATTATGAATTTTAGATTACATCTACAACTACTTCTGAACTCATTACTAAATTAAACTACAATTAAAAACAAAGATAACTAAAACTGTAATTTCTAACTAAACTAAGTAAACAAACTCTAACTAGTCTAACTATTGTTATTAAATTAACTATATGCTAGAAAACATGAAAAACTATCGAAAAGCAACTAAGTAAGTAAATGACTGTTTTACCCTTGTTGTAGTGCAAAATGGATTCTGATAGGTTTTTGCAAACAAAGAGTTTGAAGTGGCAAACAAAATTCGATTTAAAAGATTTTTCTTTTGCTCTCTTTCTGATAGATTCAATAATCTGTCAGACTTTACGGATTTGAAAAACTCATCCAGAAGCTCAAGATATAATTGTTTCAAGTTCAATGAAAATTCTAGAATCGTTTGACCCGACATCTAAAATCGCGAAAAACCTAATTTTGGAGAATGCTAAATAGGCAAACCAAATCAACTCGAAACAAGCTGAATTTTGGTTTGCAGACATTCAACACACTAATGAATAGAATAGAACAATAATTTTGGAAAAACTTAGAAAATTAACACCTAATATAAAGAGTGTACGTCGGTGTAACATTCTGGATTTGAATTCAATACACTATTCATTTATACTAATCCCGTGCATGCACTACTGCTTAAAACATATATAATTACAGTCATATACAACCTAATACTAACTACTATAAAAAAATACGACTAATTACACTATGAAAATAAAATCTAAATTAACTACCTACATTACCTATGAGAAATATACATTAATGCCAGAGTAAAATGCTAGCTTAAGCTAAATTAAACTAACCTACCAATATGAATTAGACTAAATTAACTTACTGACATTACTAACCTAATGCAATTATCCTACTATAAACTGATAAATTAACCTTGAAAAAGAAAGATTAAATATAAAACTAACTATCAATTCAAGTTAAGCACTAGCCTAGCAGCCTAGCCCTAACTAATGCTAATGCCACATCCAAACTAATTTGTACAACTCATGTATCAAATCACCTAAGTTAATACTGAATCCAAGCCATACAGCAGTTAATAACCTATGTCAGAATTTGCAAAATGCCCAAATCGGGTGAAGGCTTCTACCCAAATTTGGGTATTATAGCTGCAATAAGTTTCTAAACAAATTCAACTAACTACAACGACTATACAGGAATCAAATTATGAATTGAGTCTAATGCTACAATAAAAACTACTTAACTATACCCTATCTACACAATGATGCCAAGATCAGGTGGAGGAAGTCCACCTGATTTGTTGCTATTCGCAATCTCTCTAAAACCAACACATTAGATTACATTTAAACATGATGAAAAACTAATTAAACACAAGAGACAGAAAACACAACTACATTCCATTACAGACTTACAATCTATACTAAATGGTACAACCGGCTAGAATCAACTTAGCCGATTAGATGCTTAAAACTAAAATCGATATTCAAGTATGAAACAAAATATCAAAAGAAACTCAAAACTGAATCAGAGATTAAAATTTAAATTCAACCTACTGTGCTGGCCTCAGCACACCCACACCTACACAGAAAATGGGAAAAACGCAAACACTAAAACAAAACAGAAAATCACATGCACATATTGGGTTTTATGCTAAAAGAAAGGGGGAAAAGAAGACGACCCGCACCTTGGGGTTGTCCGACGAATGAGGAGGTAGAGGTGAGCGGAATTTGCCTCAAAATTGCACCTAAGGGCCCTCGTTGTTGCTGTCTAACATCACTTTGCTGCAGATTGCTGGAAGCCTCAGGTGGTGGTGGTCCGAAGTGAAGAAGAACTGATGGATAAGGGGATGTAGAGAGTCAGATGGGGGGAAAGGACCGGCTAGCCATGGAGGGGTAGACAACACCCCGTCCATGGCTGGCGCACTATATTGCTGCTGCTACATGCAAAACACACCATGGATCATTAGTTCCAGCAAGGGGATAAGAAAGGAAGTTCTGGATGAGAGAAATGAAGGAAAGGAGGGCGGCGGCTCTAATGGAGGCTGCGATTTCCAGCAAATTCGAAGGAGGTGAAAGAAGGTGCATGGAGGACGGCTGGGAGAGAAGAGGGAGGAGCAGGAGTCGGGCTGCTTGGGTGCAGCTTCCAAGGCAAATACCCCTCTCATTAGGGCATCTTTTTGCTTTTGTAATGGGAGCCCCTCTTTTTGGTATTTCCAAAAAGAGGATTAAAATAGAAACAATAGCTGGGCGCCTATTTGGTGGGGGCTTTTTTTGCAATTATTTTCAAAGTCGAGTTTGGGGTGGAGTGTGGGTGAGATTATGAAATTTTAGCCCCGATCCAAGGCCCAAATAGCCCTTTTGGATCTGATTTGACCTATTTCACCCCGAGGTCTGACCCGTTGCACTGTAAATGCGATATCTCTCTCGTTTTAAGTTCGATTCGAACGAAATTCGAATCGTAGCTCAATGACATATATATGCATCTAAGTGTGGGTTCTAAACCTATAAATGATGCGTTTATGCCATAAAAATATATTATGATTATGTGTAATTTACGCATCTTTAAATACCCCCATGCTAGAATAATTGCTAGTTCCTAGCAATATACCCTACCCTTGCAATGAAGATATGGACTACCCGAATAAAATGCAACTTAATAAACAACTAACTCACTTTCGTAACAAGCCTTTTAAACCCCTGGGTTACCCCAGTAGACGAGCAAGGTCTCGTGAGGGTTTGCAGAGATGCTACCAACAAACATAAGAAATCATGCAGAAATTCAAAATTTTCTTATAAAATGCTAGGCAATTCCAGAAATCAAATTTAGCAGACATTTCATGTGATTTTCATTCTTAGAACACAATTAGAGATTTTATGCCTCCACGATAAAAATTTTTCTTTCACTCTTCTAAAAATCACATTTATCTATGATTGTTTCTCAGAAGATCGTATATTGTCATGCTATTGTTCATTTTTTTCTCACTTGTATCTTTTTCTGCATAGTCTTTATACCACTATTTGTATGTCGAGGGTGTTAACTAGGCACAAAAGTGACTTCCTTCATTTACCTCTTGGACATGAGGTTCAAACATTTCAACTTGTGTCTGGTCTCAGCTTCCGAGGCGTACGAAGTTTTCACTCTCCTTTTCGGGTGGAATTCAAACGCTTTAACTAACGTTTGAACTTATCTTACTCGGGATTGTGAAATCATCCAAACAACCTAACGCAGGCTCTTTTCTTTTGAGCTTGAGCTTTTTTTCTTTATATTTTTCATTTACTTAGTAGTTTATTTCAAACTGTGCATACTTATACTTTGTGATTCAAAATTATCTTTTCACATTCAAATACAGTCTTTTCTTTGAACTTCACATAAATATTCACTCTTTTTAGCTTTGTTCAGAAAAATTTTCCTTATGGGGCTTCTAGAAATTTCTAACATGTCAGATTATGTCAAAAACATTCATATATGCTAAAAAAAAATTCTGAAATGCCTAATTTATGAGTTTTAGTTACCGAAACATGATAAACAAGACAAAATAGTGTGTATCTACTTAACCACCCAAAAGCAAAAAGATGCCCTAATGGGAGCCCCTCTTTTTGGTATTTCCAAAAAGAGGATTAAAATAGAAACAATAGCTGGGTGCCTATTTGGTGGGTTTTTTTTAGCAATTATTTTCAAAGTCAAGTTTGTGGTGGAGTGTGGGTTGGATTATGAAATTTTTGCCCAGATTCAAGGCCCAAATAGCCCTTTTGGATCCGATTTGACCCATTTCGCCCCGAGGTCTGACCCGTTGCACTGTAAATGCGATATCTCTTTTTTTTTAAGTTCAATTCGAACGAAATTCGAACCGTAGCTCAATGACATCTATATGCATTTAAGTGTGGGTTCTAAACCTATAAATGATGCATTTATGCCATAAAAATATATTATGATTATGTGTAATTTATGCATCATCACATTGCATTAGATCTGCATCTCTCTCATTCTGTAACTAATGCTATGCTAGAGATTAAGATTCATTAATGACGATAATTGCGTTACTACACATGGTTGATGGGAAGATTCAGTGTATGGTATTTTCTTTTATGCCCATCCATATGCTTGGGCATGTAAACAATGACGTTGAGATGCATGACATCGAGAAGTTTGTGGGTCACAAATACACTTGAAGCATTGTGCTGGGAGAGAGAGGAGGAATTATTGCTATCGGTATATTAATGAATATCACAACCACAGTTAATCGGTTGGTCACTGCCCTGATAGGTTACATGGTTGTATCCACTGCTGACAGTTTTGCTCTTCCTGAAATGACAATTGAACTGAAAGTATCAAATGCAAGAGTCGAATGTCTGAGAAGGGCATCGCTGACAAGACATACTAAGAAGATGGTATCACATTGCTTTTAGAGCTCAAGGTCCCGGACCAAATGACATGCGAGCAATCCAAGTTGAATTTTTTGTTCCCTCATGCGGTTATATGTTGCATTCTATTCTATTTGAAGCGCAACATCATTGCACCATGTCCTACATTAGTCTGGTATCATCCACCTTGTCCTTTGTTTCCTGTTTTCATAATCTAGGCCGACAATTTTTTTTCTTACAATGCTTTTCGCTACAACTTGTTCGATCCCATCCCATCGGCCTTGCAATATCATTTCCATGAGTTGTTGAATCTTCACAAGCATTCACATGTTAATCCCACTTTTCATATGCATAAAAAAAAGAGCACTTTGCATTTACCTGTACATTTATTTCTTTAAGTTTTGTATAAGTATAACATCTGCATAAGTATAGCATCTGCATTCTAGCATTTGATTAGCCATGGTTTTTGTTAGCATTGTGTAAACACCCCAAATTTTCACTCTTATCCAGTGCTTACATTTCATGTGTCATTGCATATCATTGCATGCATTCGGCATGTCATTTCCTTGCATCGCATAGCATTACATGTCATTACATCTCATTTTCGAGATCCAGCACTCTTGTTTTCAAAACATTTAATCCAGATTTGGGTTTTTAAAACTTTTCTTTCAAAAACAATTTTAAAACCTGGGTTTTTAATCAACATTCTGTCGTTTGCCAAACCCCCAGGACCTTATATTTTGAAGTATTTTCTCAGAAAACAATCTGGATTCATTTCAAACTCAATTTCAATTGATTTCAATTCTCAGATGAGGCCCATTTAGGTGGTGTCGCTTCTGGATTCCTTCATTTATTAAAAATCTCAAAATTTTTAGAGTCCTAGTTGGATCAAGACTCTTTTTCCAGAGTCCTAGTTGGATCAAAACTCTACTTTTCACTACCTTTTTACTTGTTTTCAGAGAAAACCTTTCAAAATCTTCTGTTCTGGGCAAAATTTCAGAGTCCTAGTTGGATCAGGACTCTTCTTCAATAATCCAGTCGGATCAGGACTCTTCTTCAGAGTTTTAATCGGATTAGAACTCTAATCTTTTACAGCTATTTTTACTTATTTTCAATCAAATCTTTCAAAATCTTTCAAAATGAGTCAAAAACTCAGAGTTTTAGCCAAAACAGGACTCTGTTCGGAGAGTCCTAGTTGGATCAGGACTCTGATCCTGATTCCAATTTTGAGAGAATCTTTCAAAAATCTTTCCATCTATCAAAATTGTTATACTTTTATCAAAGAATATCAAAATCCTGAGGTTTTATCCTAGAGTCCTGATCAAATCAGGACTCTGCCCCAGAGTCCTGATCAAAGTAGGACTTTATCCAAACTTGATTTTCTCACTTCATTTTCACTGGTTTTCAAAAGTTTTGCTTAAAATTTCATCATTTGCTTATCAGAAAGCCAAAATTCTTAGAGTTCTGATCCAATCAGAACTCTTTCTCAGAGTCCTAATCAGATCAGGACTCTGAACCAAAACTTCAATTTCATCCTGTTTTCACTTGTTTTTCAAAATCCTCTCATTTGATTTCTCAGAAAATCCAAAAATTGGAGAGTCCTAGTTCAATTAGGACTCTGTCCCCAGAGTCTCAATTGAATCAAAACTCTGTTTTATTTCAATATTTGTTATTGTTTTCACTGTTTTCACAAGTTCTCTCGTCTGTTTTTCAGAAAAATACCAAAAAAATATATATATGGAGTTTCAGTCCGATCAGGACTCTGTCCTAGTCCAGTCAGGAGTCTGTTTTGAAGTCTGTTTTTATTCCATTTTTTTCATTTATTTCTATTTGTTTTCAAAAATTAGGTCAATTTACAGAGTCCAGTTAGTTCAGGACTCTATTTCAGAGTTCGGTCGAGTTAGGAATCTAACCCTCACTGTGTTTTCTTACTCATTTCACCATTTTCTGATGAATTCTTTTAAAAAAATTCTTTCACTTGGCTTTTAAAATCCAAAATCTCAGAGTTCTAAGAGTTCAGGACTCTAACCCGGAGTTCCAGTTCGCTTGAGACTCTGTTTTCAAAAATCTTGAATTTCAATTATTGATTTTAACCCTTTTTTAAAGCTGTTTTCAGTGTTTATTTCAAAATTTTCAAAAATCGATGTGGGCCCATTCAGTTGGAACCATATCCAGAGGAGTTCTGACCCAGTTAGAACCCTATGCCATTTCAAAAATTTTAATTTCAAAGTTTACTTTTGAAAATCTTTTGAAAACTTTTTCAATTTCAAGTTTTTAAATCGCTTTTTTTTAAAAACTCAAGTAGGGACCACTCGGGGTGGCGCCATATTCGAGTAAGTCAGGGCTAGACTGTTATCATCGCATAATTTTTCCCCTCCCTTGCGAGAGAGAAACGAATTTGCGAGTCAAACTCGACCAAAGTTTTGAAAATGGTTTTTTGAAAATTAACTCGCCTCCTTTTTGAAAATTTGCGGGAAAATTCCGTGGAATGGGATCCGCCTGTCGGTACGAGGTTCAACCATTCCTGGCGCCTTTACCAGGGGTAATTGAACCAAGGATCAATTATGTGCTTTAACTTGACTCAAATATCTAAATCATGCTCTATTTCTCCTAGAATGCACAAAGAATCAGGCTTGTGCTATGAAATTTTGAAAATAATGCAAGTTTGAGAAAATATGATGTTTGCTTTGGAAAATTGAAATATGCTTGAAAATTGATTTGAAAAGTACTTGAAAATTGAATTCTTGAGAAAATCATTGAATTTCATTGGAAATCAGAAATTTGCATTGGAAAGTGATTTCTCAGGAAAATTTGAACTTTAGAAAATTGATTTTGAAATTTGGAATTGCTTTTCTGAGGAAATGGATTTAAAAATTCTGAGAAAATCAGGAAGTTCATTGGAAAAGGGATTTCTGAAAGGGAAAATGAATTCTCAAGAAAACGGGAATTCTGAGAAAATGGATTTCTGAAAACTTGGGATTTTAAAATTTGAGAATGTTAAAACATAGAAAAATCTTGATTTGAACTTGGGAAATACTTTGAAATCTCATTTGAAAATTTAGAATTCTGGGAAAATCCAATCCTGAGAAAGACTTGCTAAATCCTTGAGAAAATTGATTTTTCTGAAATTGAAATTGGAAAATGAATTTGAAAATAATGCAATTTGAATGATATGAATGAATGAATATGAATTTGAAAAGGGAATTTCATTGAAGATTTGGGAAATCCTTTTAAAACTTTGAAAAATGCAGTGCATTTAAAAGTTAGCCTAAGAGTGTAGGCTGAATGTGGCTGATATAAAGATCATAAATCTTGGTTTTCTTCATATTCTGACTATGGCCATAAATACGAATCCCACCGAGTTTATAAACTCCATAAAAGCTTGTGCACGTGCCATTCGTGTAAACCATAGTGAATTTAGAAAAATGTGCATGAATGATGCATTAGATATCAGAATTTACAGAAATTAAACTATATGCAATGCAGTCCTATTCTAAGCAGAAAATGTAATTCTTATTCCAAATATTACATTTCTTTTACATTGAATTGAAATAAAAAAAATAAAACTAAGTCTTCTTCTTGAATATTCCTGCAAAACTAGAAAACAATGTTAGCACAAAAATGTAGGTTTTTCTGAATTTATCCAAAAATATGGGAAATTATTGGATATTATTCAGATATAAGCCCAAAATCATACCCCTTTTGATATAAACATGATAAATAATGAATAAATTTCGAAAATAAACTTGAAAATTCGAAATTGGGGTCAAAATGACCAAAATGCCCCTGATGACCTTGAAATCAGGGTTTTCTGAAAGAAATTTTATAAATTTTATAAATTTTGAAAATCAAATGAAATAAAGCAAATATAATATAATGAAATATGATAATATGCATGAAATTTTGGAGAATTAGAAATTGAAATTTCGAAATTTACGTCAAAATGACCAAAATACCCCCAATAACAAGACTATGGCCTTGAAACCAGGGTTTTCTGAAATAAATTTTGCAAAATTGAAAAATATGAAATGCAAATGATATTGAAATTAACCCTAATATGATTCTAGATGCTAATGTACATGATAAAAACCCTAAAATGGCGAAAATATCAAATTAAACTTGATTTTCGCCTGATTTTCGCCTGATTTTAAAGATAAACTAACAGATGGAGCAAATGAACTTGGAATTAAGCCAAATTTGGCATGAACACCTAAAATAACCCTAAAAACAGAATGGAACTCGAAAATCTAATTTTTTTGTATTTTTAAATATAGAAATTCAAATAAAAATCCTAAATTTTATGATTTTTGCCTAAAATGTTGATTCTAAAGGAGATTTAGGATATCAAACTTCCATAAAATTTTCTCAAATTTTATGGGGTGACAGGGAACATCAAGGCAAGGATTTTTGCTTTTTACACTTTTTGGTTTTGACCTATGGACGGAGCTGTACCACTCCGGCAAGTCGGATCGGAATCCGGCGACTCTAGGATTTAGGGGAAACAGACAGGTTTCGGTAGAAAACATGGGAAAAATGGCAGACAGATGGGGAAAAGGCTGAAATTGTGGGAAAATATCCCTGACAAACAGAGGAAGATTTGATCTTTTGACACCATTGGGATTCGGGTTATGGTTTGGAAAAGGCCATACTGTTATCAGAGACCTAAATCTCTGAGATTTCTGGACATTGGAATATGTTAGATAGAAAGGGAAAGTGGTATGGCTGGAAGACCTCTTATGTGGTGGCTGCAGCTGCTACAAAAAGGGGTGAGTTGCTGTGTAATGAGAGAGAGAGAGAGAGAGAGAGAGAGAGAGAGAGAGAGAGAGAGAGAGAGAGAGAGAGACGTGATTGAAAAACTATGTCCAGCCGTATGGCTCCCCTTTTTTATCTTTTGGACTTAGGGCTTAAATCATTCCATACTTTGGTCTTTCTAAGTTTAATGAAAAGAAAGCTCAAAGAGGTTTACGTGAATGGGGCTGGGCAAGAGGGAAAGGAAGGGAGGAAGGAAGGGAAGAAGGAAAGAAGGAAGGGAAGGAAAAAAGAAAGAAAAGGGAAAAAGAAAGGAAAGAAAGAAAAGGAGGGAAAAAGGAAAAGGGAAAGAAAAATGAGGGAAAAAAATGGAAAGTGGGGCTGGAGGCTTGGGCGACCACCTTGTGGGTCCCACCTCTCTAAAACGCAAAATAAATAAAAAAAACAAAAATGAACAAATAAAAAGAAAATTGAAATGAATAAAAGAAATTTTTTTTTTTAATAAAATGGAAATGTAAATGAGTGGGCCATCTCAGAGCGGGTCCAAATTTCACTTTTGAAATTCATTTTGTCTATTAGAGGGGTAAAATAGTCTTTTCAAAAAATTTCCAGACGAAATGAGCTATTTTTGGCAGTTTTTGAAACGAGCTCGGATTTTGAAGTTCAATACCCCATTGCGAAGCAAATCCAATGTAGAATTTAAAAATGTAATTTTGAAAGAAATCCAGATTGTTTTTCTCGAGAAAATGCTTCCAAATCTATTTTCAGACAAAACGAGCTATTTTTGGCAGTTTTTGAAACGATCTCGGATTTTAAAGTTCAATACCCCGTTGCGAAGCAAATCCAGTGTAGAATTTGAAAATTTGAGTTTGAAATAAATGCAGATTGTTTTTCTCAAGAAAATATTTCCAAATTTAGAATCTTGGGGGTAAAAATGTCAATTCTGGAAACCCGAGGTTTGAAATTGATTTTTGAAAACTTTTAAAACTCAATCTGGATTGAAATTTATAAAACTGGAGTTCTGGACTTCGAAAATGTGATGAAATGTTATGAAATGATGAGAAATGACATGCGAAATGCAGACCCTGAATGAAGAATTTTGGATGTTAGACCCCGATTGGCAGTTGTACCGATTCAAAAGTGTTAAAATTAATAAAATTTGCAAAATAGCTCAAGAAATGGTTTTTGGGACTCTACTGGGCTAGAGTGACACTGAAAATTGGGGTTCAAGCTGAATTGAACTAAGATGAGGTAGATTGAGCTGGGTTTTAGAGTTTCAAAACTCAAATGAACTGACCAGGCACTGACTTAACTGACCTTTCCGACTGAATTTTCAAGAATTGCTGCCATTTTTAGAGAAATGTTACGGAATGGTCACTCGAGTGAAGTGAATTACGAACTTGAGCTGACTTTGAGCTAAAAAAAAAAAGTCAATAATACTGACATGAATTAAAATCGAAGCTCGAACACTAGCTCAATTGGCTGAACTCAACTCAATTTCAGCTGAAAGAGCTAAAATGGACTAAAATGGGCTCCTGGACACTTGGAAATGGTTTTGAACTGAAACTGGAGTGCTTGAACTTCTGGTGAGCTCAAGTTAGACTCTGGGAAGTATGACTGACTATAAATGACTGACTCGGAGACAATTGGCTTGGATTTGAGCAAGAAATGAGCTCATTTCTGAAGAAATGATCCCATTTTGGCAGGAATGATCAGAAATGAAAATGACTTTCTCACAGTGAGCTCAAATGAATTTGAAATGACTGATATTCTAAATGTTCTGAACTAACCAATGAGCTTAGTTGACTCCGACTGACTGAGGTCCGGGATGACCTAGGGGTAAAATGGTAATTTTCCTAATGAAAATGGGTAAAATGGTGATTTTCTGAAACTGACTCCGGGTTTGACTCCTACACTGACCTAACAGGGTTGGCACTGCACGATGAGGGTTGTTTGAGAATGGATGTGGAAAATTTGGGGTGTTTACATAGACTAGGGTTAGTCAGTGTCTTGGTTAGTGTTAGAGGTTTAGAAGAGTCAAAAGTTATTTTAAAAACTCATTTTGAAGTTTGGATTTTAAAACTAGTGTTTTAATGGTTTTTAAAGGACTTTAAAAACCCAAATGTGAAAAATGCCAAGTGGCATCACATTTGGGGATTTTTTAGGTTTAGCTAGGGGTTAATTAGGTATTAATTAGGATAATTTATGCTAGGGGTATATAGGTAATCCTCTAAAAAAATCGCCCCCCCTTTAGAGTCCAAAAATTTCAAAACTTGTCATTTTTTTTTAAAACCTAAAATAATATTATAAAAGGCCCCTATGGGGGACAATTTTAGGGGCTTCTCTCCTTTGAATCTTGGAGCTTCTCTCTCCTCTCCAGCCCTTCCTCCATTGCTGCAACTCCAAGGTAAATACTTTCATCAATTTTTAATGTTTTATTTAGTGTTTTTCATAGTTTAAGCATGGATTTAGCCTTGGACGCCCCTCCTTATGAAGATTCAACCATGATTCAACCTCAAGAACCATCAAGAACGGTCCAAGAAGATGATCTAACTCTGTTTTTTGTGTTTTACAGGGATTCTAATCCATTAGAATCGATTTTAGCATTGTCTTTTGCATTATTAACCAATAAAACATGTGATTTACCCTTTTAATGGGTTAAATCCATGCTTTTAAAGGTAAAATCAAATTCCAGCCATTGATTCCCTAAGTTTTATTTATTTCTTTGTTTGTTTATGTTTATTACACGTTTTCCAGCATAGAAATAAATTTTATTTTACTGTTTTAGTGTTTATTTTATTGTTTTTCATTAGTTAATGCATGTTTTCTCAAGATTCTTAGATTTCTGTGTGTTTTAAGTTTAGAACACTAAAGAGCATGCTATTTCGGACTGAAATACTTACTGTTAATGTTTGATTTTTTTATATGTATTACATGCATGTGTAATTGAACTACTGTAAAACAATCAGAGATTTTGGGATTCGGGAACTCTGTCAGAAAAATCAGACATCAAATCGGGTTTTTAAAACTTTAAAATCGTTGTTAAAATCAAAAGGGTAACTTGCTGTTATGATATTTTTCTCATCCTATATCCGATTTGAGATCTGTAAAGTGCCATGGATTTATATTGATTAGATCTATCTACTGTGAAAGTTTGAGATTTTTTTATTTCTGTTTAGTATTTTTCCTTTGACAGAAAGTATGATTTTAAATTTAAAACTCGTTAGGGTTTACCAAAACCCTAATCAGACTTGTGTTGTTCATAGATCCCAAACCACAGATCCGATTTATAATCTGTAAAAAGTGAGTATTGTTATTTTTCTGTCTACTATTCACCGCTAAAATTTCAGAAATTTTTGATTAAGTTTTCTATTTATGTCTGTATTTGCAATCTGAAGTAGCTGTTTTAACCCCTGTTAGGTTTGTTAGATTCTAGTTCAGATTGCCGGAAGGGTTTCTCCCTAACCGGAGATGATTTTTCCGATCTGTAAATTGAGAAATCTCTGTTTTTTCTTCCTAGTTTATCTCTGTAAAAATTCAGAAGTTTTCATGGAGGATTGATTTCTGATCCGGGTCTAACTTTGAAACTGGTATGTGACCTAGGTTAAAAATAGCTTATTTTAGGTTGTTAATGCAATTTTCGGATTAAAATAATGTCAAAAAATTATTTTTGCAATTACAATCTGATTTTAGGGTTATAATAAGTGTCGGTGCCAATTTGTATGAAATTTAGAATTCATTTGATGTCTGAATTAATAAAATTGCAAAACAGGATACTTGAAACATCCAAAAACACTGATAAAATCATAATTTTGGTGATATTTCTTGATTTTTGTGCATAAGTGTGTGTTTTTAGGGTTTGTTCATGTTTAGAATCATATTAGGATGTTTCATGTTTGATTTTATGCTTATTTCAATCATAAATCTCAAATTTTTATCAAAATCTATTTTAAAAACCCCTGATTGCAAGGCCATAGTCTTGCTATCGGGGGCAATTTGGTCATTTGACCTCAATTTCGAAATCCCTAACCCTAATTTTCATATTTTTGATCATGTCACATCATATTTAGTTTGATTTATTTTCATTTGAACTTCAAAACTTGCATTTTACCAAATATCTTTCTAAAAACCCTAATTTCAAGGCCATAGTCTTGTTATTAGGGGTATTTTAGTCATTTTGACCCCAATTTCGAAATTTCAAACATTGTTTTCATATTTATTTTATTTTATTTCATATTTTATTAAGTTTATATCAGGGAATCATGGAAAATGGCTTATGTCTAGCAAAATCCAGTAATTTCTAGATATTACTGGATAAATCTAGAAAAGCCAACATATTTTCACTAACCAGTTTTTCTAGTTTTGCAGGAACATTAACGACTTTATTTTCCTTTATTTTCTGTATTTAAATTCAATTAGTGATGTAAATTAAATGTAAACTTTGGAATAAGAATTTAAATTCCTGCTTAGAATTAGGATTTGCATTGCATATAGTTTTAAACTTTGATATATAATTGCGATATATGCTCATTCATGCACATTTTATAAATTCACCATGGTCTACACGAATGGCACGTGCACTAGCTCTTATGGAGTTGACAAACTTGGTGGAATTTGTATTTATGGCCATAGTCAGAATACGAATGATACCCAGATTTGTAATCTTCGTATTAGCCACATTCAACCTACACTCTTAGGCTAACTTCAAAAATGTACTGCATTTCTCAAAAATACAAAAAGGATTTTCTCAATTCCTCAAAATCAAGTATTTCAAATCCATATTCATTCAATTCATGCATTTACAAATTCCAATTTCAATTCAGAAAAATCAGTTTTCTCAAATTTTCCTAAGTTTTATTCAAAAATCGATTTTCTCAAAATATGGATTTGCCAATGATATTTCAAGTATTTCCCAAGTTCCAAATTCAATTTTTCTAAGTTATATTTTCAATTTCAAAGTTTGAATTCAAAGAAATCAAGTTTTCCAAAGCTATTTCACATTTCTCAAAATCGATTTTCACAAAATCCTTATATTTATCCAGAAATCGATTTTCACTTTCTCAAATACAGTATCTCAATCATGATTCACGATTTTCAAAGAGTTTATTTTCCAAATATTTTCCAATCTTTGAAGCAAACATCATGTTTTCAAATATGCATTTTCAGAAATTCATAGCACATGCCTGATTCTTTGTGCATTTAGGAATTAGAATATGGTTTAGACAAGATGAACAAAGCAAAGCAGTAGATTGATCCTTGGTTCAATTACTCCTGGTAAAGGCGCCAGGAACGGTTGAACCTCGTACCGACAGGCGAGTCGCATTCTTCGGAATTATCCCGCATTTTAAAACGGAGGCGAGTTATTTTCAATTTTTTTTTTCAAAGGTCAGTTTGACTCGCAAAAGTAAAAATTTTGCGATGATAACAGGTTTGGCGACCGTGATGAAACCTGTCTTCGCCTGATCAATCTAATGCTTTGCTTAGTTCAAATTGTCAAAATCGTGTTCCATGGAATGTCAGCTTTTACTTTATAATATCATGTGAACCTAGGAGCCTAGACTTGAACCCAGCTGACATGGACTACATGTAGACTAAGTATGGTTTGGTAGGACCATATTGAGGAGGAAATTATTCATGCTTACATAGACTTAGGTCTAATACAACCCTCCTCAATATAGGAATTATATGAAAACAATGCTTGCTTCTTCAAATTTTTCAAAAATCTATCTCTTTAGGACTTAGAGCCTTCTATTTGCTTGCATGTGCTCATATTTTTCAAAAACCACCCCACCTATATTGTCACGGTCTTCACGTTGCTGGGCGCTCTTCCAGAATCATAGTTCAGGATAGAGCCTCACAACTGGGTGTGATCATCGCAAATTTTTTTTCTCTCTTGTGTATTTCTCTCTCTTCCTTCCCTTTTCTTTTCCAACCTCTATTTCCTCCTTTTTGAAAGGGAGAAAATAAAAGACGAAAAGAAAGAGGGAAGAGAAAAGAAGAGAAAAGAAGAGAAAAGAAGAAGAGGAATTTTTTTGCGGGTCTCACTTGACCTTAATTTTGAATTTTTTTTTAAATAACTCACCTCCGTTTTTGAAATATTTGCGGGAAAACTGGAAGACGGGATCCGCTCGTCGGTACGAGGTTCGACCGTTCCTGGCGCCTTTACCAGGGGTAATCGAACCAAGGGTCAAATTCATGCCTTTTGCTTTGCCTAAATATTTATCTAAGAATTTACTCTAACTCTAGATGCACAAAGAATCATACTTGTGCAATGCAAGGATGTATGCTCTTTTTGAAAATGTTTTGAAGAATTCCCAAGTGTTTCTGAGATGAATCTGATAAAGTGAAGAAATGATTTTCTAACTTAGAACTTGAGATTAAAGTTCTAAGTTTTTAGAATAATCAAGAGCTTGGGCAAATAAATCTGGATTTTGGAAAATGATTTTGAAGTTTTTGAGATAAAAGAAGAAGAAAGGAATTTTTCAAAGTTATAAATGGACTTTGAATCAAAATAGAAATGAAAAATGGAATTGAATCAGAAGGGAAGATGGAATTGGGAAATCTGAATAAAATTGGAAAATAGAATTGATTTAAAAGTTGGAATTTCAAGATGAAATCTGAATCCAAGATCTGGATTCTGAATAGAGTTCAAAAGTTGAATTTAGGATCTGAAATGGGAACTTGATTTGAAATCTGGAATGAAATGGAATTGGTTTTAAGGATTGGAATTAAAGTGGAATTTGGATTTGGAACTTTGAATGGAATTGGATTCAAGATTTGGAATCCAAGATGAGATTTGGATCTGAAGTCTAAGATCCAAGATAGGATTGGACTCTGAATCCTAAGATGGAATTGGATCTGAAGTCTGAGATCCAAAGTAAAGTTGGATTCTGGATCCTAAATGGATTTCGGATCTTCAATTTGAGATCTAAGATGAAGTTGGATTTTTGGATCCTAAAATGGAATTGGATCTGAAGTCTGAGATCCAAAGTAGAATGGGGATCTAGATCCTAAGTGGAATTTGGATCTGTAATCTGAGATCCAATGTAGAATGGGGATCTGGATCCTAGAATGGATTTTGGATCTGAAATGGGATTTGGATCTGAAGTCTGAGATCCAAGATGAATTGGGTTCTGGATCCTAAGATGGATTTGGATCTAAGGTCTGGAATTCATGATGTAATTTGGATCTGAAGTCTAAGATCCAAAAGTAGAATTGTATTTTAGAAAACTGGATCCAAGTTGATCTAACTTTGGATTTGGGTTTTGAAAGTCCAAATGGGACTTTTGAAGATGGATCTGGGTTTTGAAAACCCAGATTTTAAAATTTAAGAAGAGTCAAGATTCAAAATCAATCTCAAACTTTGTTATTTTTGAATTTGAAGATAAGAAGATAAACTTGATTTTTGAATTTGAAGATGAATCAGAAACTTTAAAGTTAAATTGAACTTTGAAATTGAATTTTGAATTGAGTTGGAATTTTGAAGTTTGAATATAAAATGATTTTGGAATTTCAAAGTCAAATTGGACTTTGAAATTGAATTGTTGAATCTTGAAATGAGATAGAATTGGATTTGAATAAGACTTGATCTGAGAAATGAGGAAGAAGAATCACTTGGAATTTTGAAAATATGATGCAATTCTATCTTATATGATGAATGCATTTAAAGAATTTTGAGATTGGATTTTGAAAAGCTATTACATTCTTTTAAATGAATTTAAGATAAGATTGAAGATATAATACATCCTTGACTATGGTCATTGAATGTATTATATAATAACCTATATTTAAATTCAGGTGAAGAATGAAATACATTTTGTGCTTTTATAGAATTTAAAATGAAATTAACTCTCAATATACCCTGACTATGGCCATTGGTATATATTTTGAGTTAATTTTGAGTTAAATTCTGATAAAAAAAGAAAATATTTAAGGAAAATATGATGAATTTTGAAAACGGATCCAGTGTGGATCCGGTGTTATTTCGTAAAAGATAAAAATACTAAGTTTTGTCCACACCCTGACTATGGCCATTGATGTGGATCATCAACTTAGGATTAATTTACCTCTTACGAAATGGTGCACGTGCCATTCGTATTTCACCAATGTGAGATTTTGAGAAATAAGGGTAAAAGCATGAAAACAAGTAATTCATGGTATTTACAATGCTCATTCATTCTATCTAAAACAGGAAATGTAAAGAATTCTCATTATATCTAATTATTACAAATTTTGAAACTGAATTTTGAAACAACTTCTCTAATCCAAGATGGTTTTCCATGACTTCCCTGCAAAGAAACGAGTTAGCATAACGCAAGAGAAAACACTTTGTTGAGAGCAAAAATTGTATATGAGTATGTTGATCCTAATACCAGATGCTATGTTTAGGCTGAATGAGAAAGGCATATACAAACGGGTGAAGTCAAGAACCAGGATGGTCCAAGATGAAATATGGTAGTTTATGATGATCCACCATAGGAAAGAAGGGATCTAGTGGTCCGTTGTGAACCACTTGTGAAAGGAAAACTACTATAGTAATTCTTAATGAACTACTATAGTCAAGAAGGATTACAGAGGTTCTTTGTGAACCATTGCAAAAAGGTAACTACTGTAGTAGTTTTTTTTTGGAAAATTGTTATAAAATGAAAGGGGACCATGGTGGTTCATGGTGAACCACTATGAAATATGTAGCAACTATGGGGGTTCTTGATGGACCACCATAGAAAAAGGAAGAATATAGTGGCCATTTAATACGCCCAAACACAATGGGTATAATGATTAGCAAAAGGGGTATGACCAAAATACAACTGAGAATAATTGGTGACTAGCAAGATGCATTGCTAGATTGAAGAATTTCAGCAAATGGATATAAATGTATTGCTAACCCACTAATGAAAACAAATTTCATAGCCAACGAATTTAAGTATATTGCTAATATATAAAACTGAGAAATACTCAGTAAAATGCATTGAATAACGGCATGAATGTTTACTAGTGGAGACATTGAAAGTGCTGAATGGGGTGAATGTACACACAGCAGGGTAAGCGCGCGCTGTGGGTGGAACTGCATGTATGCTGCCATAGGTGCTGGATATCATGAAAATGCCACAAATAGATATGAACAATGCAGTGCTAAAGAACACAAGTGCAGCAGAGAGACATAATGTGAGTATAGATGATACTACAATGGTATTTGGTATTGTTGGTGGTGGCTGTGCATAGTGAAGAATTCAGCAGTGTTGAGTACTGCTAAAATCGCGAAAAAGAGGGAGGCTGCTACAATGTTTGTTACTGTTATAACTGCTAAAGTGAAAATCACAACAAGCACGGTTGTAGCCTGTGAAGACTACAGCAGCTAAAAAAAAAAGTATGATGAAGCTGTGAATGGTGATTTCACAGAGGTGAGATTAGGATCCCAATAAGTGTTATGAGCAACCCAGTGAAACATATATATATCCAATTACTAAACCTTGCTAAACACGGATGAAATTAATGATTTCTCAAGCAATTTTGCAAAACTGAGAAGATTTGGATTCTAGAATGAAAGCAATTTTAGTTCCCCCAACGTACCTAGTAATGCCACCTCCACCCTGTGAATATCAGATCACCATGTTTATTTCTGTAGCAGAACTCGAGTTGGTGTTCCTCTCCCTCTCTGTACCTTTTGATTTCACTATGAACAATCGCAAGGAGTGGGATTTATAGATCCTGACAGGGACAAAAACAGGCTCATGCTGTGAAGCTTTGCCACTGGTCTTAACAGAGGTTGATGATGGTATATGTAAATGCTGAAAGAAAATGTTGATAAATAGCCTCAATCAGCTCTAATTAATTCCAAACCATGTCATGTCACTCTAATATTGGCTAATTGCTTCAGGACATGCTGTAATGGTTATGAATTCCTGCAAAAAGCAATAGTCATGTAAGCGACAACAGATATCAAAATTAGAGTGCGTTGCTCGGCCCGAGCCATACACATATACATAGTTGAGTGAAGGTCAAACTGAATCTCTGCAATGGTGTGATTTATATCGATTATCAAAACTGAATGTCTAGCAGGGGTCTTGGTTCGAAGGTGTGAATGTCTAGTTACACAAAAACAGACACAACAATTTTGTATATAATAACTATCCAATCTGTACATTAATACCAGAAAACAGAACAAAAGCCAATCAGAAACTGATGACAAGAGATCTTACCGCGGATCCGAAGGTGGACCAACTTGTTTTAGCAAAATATGATCAGACTCTTTGGCAAATAAAATCCATCTCATGTTTGAAAATACAAGGTTCTAACTGATCCCGAAATCAAAGATAAATCTTAACGATGGTCCAGGATCCACCTCAGTGGCCAATGCCACAATCATCGAACAGGGCAAATGAACAGAGAGTCTGTTCATAAGGTGATGATATCTCTTGCTGTCACTTTTGTTGGCTAGAGGCATGCAGTAATTCAGAAGATTATCTTTAAATCAGCGAAGCATTTGACATATTTTTTTTTTGACTTAGCAAATCCCATATATTTTGATAGATTAGGGAGCTTGGTTTTGGGCCTACTGGGCCTCTGATCTCGACCCATCAGATCGCATGCTTCACTAGCCAGTCGCAACAAGACTTTATAGTGACCAAGCGGGTATCTCATAGCAAAACCCAGAATCTGCATCTGGATCCATGTATTTCCAAGACAAATACGATTTCTGACCATCGAACCACAATCTTTCACAGTGTTGATAAAGTTAATACAGGCAAGTATGAAAGTGAGAAAATACCTGACATTTTGCGGTAAAGTTTGCATGTGGACTTGAATATTGCCAGCAATCAAATCTCAACCATTTCATCATGACATAGACAGTCAATAAAACAAGCAAATGGATTAGAGCAACATAGATTTCGGATATCATTATTACATAGGATATAGCAGGGAGTTAGTTCAGATGTAAGTACTTACCAGGGTTTTAAGAAGATAAACATTATATTGTTCATTTAGCCTAAAGCCTGTAATATAGATAAAATACAGAGAATTCTATCTGAATAATTCTAACTACTTGAGGCATGTAATCGAATCTAACACGGGGGGAGGAGCAGGTAGAGAGATCAGATGATGACTTCACGTGAGCTCCAGTACAAATGTTGGATTTGTGATAGCCTATCCTAATTTTGTAGAGTGATCTGAAGAAACAGGAGGAAACCTTAATGCTAAGGAGTCAAATATGGATGATCCGATTACTAACCTGCAACAATCCCAAATCACAAAATCTCAAATAGATCAAAAGAAAAAAAGAAAAAAAAAATTTATCGAAATGGATGTAAATCCAGAGGTAAGTTAAAAATCTAAAAAGAAGAAAACTACCAGCAGTATTATATCTGAACATCAAATCATTGAAACACGTAAGTCAGAAGAATGGATGTGTTGTACCATAGATACAGATGCAGAGTATAATCGGAAGGGATCACAAATAATTGTAAAAACTAAAATTCCACGCCAAAGAGTGAACCGACACATTAAAACCAATATGGAGGTTGAAAGAGAAGATCTAAAAAAATGCTCAAACGTCAGAATGAAAGTAAGAATATGCAGGATTCTTAAAGCTATTAATTAAATATAAACAGAATCAATGGAAAACAGATGCTAATGCCGACCTCCAGAGGGGGGAGAACGCATATATATATAAAAAAAATGATAGGGCATTACTGGATTCAACATGCGACGGTATATCAAATATTCAAAATAAGGGAAAACTAGGATTAGATTATAGGGAAAAGAAAGAAAAAGGTATTGGAACACGCACGTTCCATTGATGTTGCATATGCGTAGGTCGATTTTGCGACAAGCAAATCCACGCTACGAAGGTTGCGTTAAAAGAAAAGAAAGAAAACTGGAAAGAAAGAAAAAAAAAAAAAGAACTGAAAGCGAAATCGTAAAAAGTAAAAAAAAAAAGTAAAAATAAATGCAGGGATGAAATTGAAATTCAAGAAGGAAAAGAAATAATTGAATCGGCGATGCCATTGTGAGGCATCGTCGATCATCAATACTAAAAAAGTGAAAGATCGAAAAATCTGCGGAAATAAATGCTGGAAATCAGAATGCAGATAAAAAAAAAATGAAAGTAGGAAATCTGACTACAAACATGCGTTAAAATCCATAAAAATCAAAGGAATTTGTGATTAAACGATGAAATGTGGAGGGTTTTCCTACCTTGACTTTGCAGAAATTCTGAAGGAGGGAAGAGGAAGGAGTGAAGACGATTCTGATGTATGAAGAACAGAAGGATGCTGGGGTGAAAACGGGTCTCCTTCGGTGTATGCTCTTGCTGGGATTCTAAGGTTGCAGGCAGCCTTCTGAAATTACAGATGCTTTTGATCTTCGGCTGTTTGGAAGGAGAAGCCTCCGTAACCTTGCGTGTTTTGCCAAAATTCCGAAAGAGAAGGGGGAAGAGCTTTCTCTTCAGAAGCTTCAGGAGATCAATCTCCTCCAGGAAGAGGAAGAAGGCTGAGAAGAATGAAGGAGGAGGGAGAATCGTGCAGACGAGATGGAGGGGTGAGAACGGGTGGGTAATGGAGGATTGTCAAGGAGAAGGATGATGCGGGGGTTTATGGATGGAAGAGAGGGTCTCCTGAGTCCCTTCTTAAGGAGGAAGAAGAAGCTTTAGGAGGGGGTTTGTTAGAGATGAGCGGTTCGGGAAGATGTGCGATCGAGGGTGGAGAGAGAGGTGGTTTCAGTGGGTAATGGAGGAGAGAGAAAGAGAAGGGCAATGAAGAAGGGCGCGGCCATCCTTTTTTCCGAGGTCTCCCCCAAGAGAAACCCTAAGAAGGGTTCTTTTGTAAAAAAATTTGGTTTCTCCAAAAAGAGGCTCCGTGTAAAAAGATTTTTCATAAAAATGGTTAAAAATGATTTTTTAGCAAAATTGATTTAAAAAAGCTTAAACCCATTTGTTTTTCTCATAACTTTCCTAATTTTTTGGTTTTTGCATTATCTTTTTAATTTTTTTGTAGTTTTATAATAAAATGCTAAAGTCTGTGAGAAAACAAAGATTAAAACTAATTTTTTTGTGTTTTTGCAAAAATATTTACAAAAGAGAATTTTTCTGAGAATTTAAAAGCTATTTCGAAAAAAAATTCTTCAGAAATGGGTTTTGCTCCGGATTTTTGGAGGAAATATGGATTTAAAGTACTGGATTCGGATCCAGAATTAATTTTGAATATAGCTTTATGGAATTTAATTCAGAAAATCTGAAGAAATGACTTGATTTTCTCAGAAAACGGGGTTAGGGGCAAAAGGGTCATTTTTACAAAATTGTGGAAAATTTGGGGTGTTCACACTGGGCCACCTATTTGGGTTAATACCCCCCTGCCACGTACCAAGGGCCATAGTCCAATGTATATCGGCAGGTGCTCAAGGATGTTGGAAAACTTGAACCTAGAACCAGAGAAATTGATTTTATGCCACGTACATCGAGCCTTGGCTTGAGTATATCGGCATAGCATGGTTGGACACAGTTGATCTAAACCTTAGAGTTAGGATTAAGGTCCTACAGCTATTTCAAAAATTTGTGCATCTAGAGTCAGCTTTTAGGGAATGTTGTATGTGCATACTTGTTTGTGCAGGATGTAATTGAATGTGCTATAGTCATTTCCTTGTTATTTTCCATATTTTCCCAATTTTCCAAAATACTGGACGGTTTTTCAGAAATCCCCAATCCATTTCCATATACTGTCCATGTTTTAAACCTTGGACGATTTTCAAAAACTCCATTTTATGAAGTATTTCTTTATATTTCATTAAACCCTGGACGATTTTCTAAATTTTCCTTAATTTCCTTCAAAACTCCAGGTGATTTTCCATCCTCACTTTCTTCTGGATCTCGAATTTCCTACTTTATTTTTATCCTGCCTGCATCTTTTTAAAATCCTCTTATTTCCCCAAATCTTATTCCAATTTTTTTATGTCTTCTAGTCTGATGGCATCCAGTCAGCTTGATTTAGTCTTCCCTGAGGGTCACATCTCCTATGAGGTGCGATAAAGTCTTCCCGAGCATCGAGTCCTCAGCACCGGATCCTTCTTTCGCCGGTGGTACTATTCATGGTTCAAGAACTTCTCTCGTATGTTTCTGGACCACTTGGATGATTGTGGGTTAGAACTGGTGTCCGCAGTGGGAAAGCAGACAGTTAACGTTAATTTGATCCACGCACTGGCGGAGCGGTGGAATCCGAGCACTTCTACTTTCTGGTTCCCATGGGGAGAAATGACGTTGCTGATAGATGAATTTTCAGAGATTATGGGATTGCTCGAGCCAGCAGGTCAGCCTGGAGATCCATTGGAGAAGCAGTTTTTGATTAATGTCAAGGGTCTGGACCCCCGAGACGCTTTAGCTCGCATGACAGGACGCAAGTCTTGGCCATTGATAGAGGAGGATGGAAACAAATATGTGGACCTGCTCGAAATCTACAGACAGTATGGGGCATTTGCAGAGGTCAGCTCATTGTCTCGAACAGCTCGAGAAAGAATCCAGCATGCGATGGTCCTATGCACTGTGAGATTAGCTCTCTTTCCCGATGGATGGAATTACATAGATATCAGGATAGTCCAACTTCTGTGAAGGTGGGGAAGTCGACAGACCAGCCGCCTCTCCATTGCCATGGCCGCACTCACCTTTCTGTATCGGGGGTTGACCCGCTTCACACTTGGAGAATCGATTCTAGTCGAAGGGTGCACTTACGCATTGCAATCTTGGTTCCTTCGGCATGTGCCAGCCCGAGCTAGCTCATTCAAATACAATGGTGAAAAGCTTCTTCCAGTTGCTCGATACCGATTCTTGATCGATAACCTTCAGGAGGAAGAAGTCGTATGGGACTACTTTGATCGTCAGGAGTCACCTCCCAGATATACCTATGTATACGGCAAGCGGTTCAATCTACTTGGTCCCTTCTTCTGCGCATACTACCATCCAGAGCGGTGTGTCAGGTAGTTCTCTCAGAGACAAAAGCGGGTAGAGATTCGTCCACTATCAGGGGTCTTGCCAGAGTTCGATCTCACATCAGATCAGTGGTCCAGAGCATACCATTCTGCCAGACATGGCTGGGATTCCTTTATTACTCTTACTATTTTTCCTGGTCCTAGAGTGTCCTCTGATTATCAGGAGTGGTGGAAAATTGTCTGTCCCCCTCCCCTCTGTCAAGTGTACTATTAAAATCATATTTTCAATAAAATTCCTTTAAATCTTCATTTCATCTTGGTTTGACGACCTCGCCTAGGTAACAAGGCATATTTTCAGTTGTTTATTTTGCAAAAAATAGCAGCGCAATTGTCGTAACTCCAGCGACGACTCAATCCCTAGTAATGGGATATTATTTCAATTGTCTACCAAAATTCGCAACATATATTTTCCTCCCATCAAATTTCCTTCAAAAGCCTAACCATCAGTTCTACCTTGCAGAGAGCATTTTGTGATACTCGATGGTTCATACAAGGTCCGGAAAGAAAACCTCATCAGTTGAAGGTGTTGCATACTCAATCGCTTCAGAAGAAGAAATGGACTCACCCCGATCAGCCAAAAGTCAAGGACAGCAGGGGGAGGATGACATTGATCCTCTAATGTATGTTATGTTCAAGAAAATGATGACCAAGATGCTGGCAGAACAAGCCGAAGCCAGTGCGGAGCAGACCCAGATCAAGCAGAAGGATAAGGGTCATGCAGCCAAGAATGTGAAAATCAGTAAAAAGCAGAATCACCATGAGGAGATGTGAGACGGGTCAGAATCAGCAGATGGCACTGACCAGGAATATGAAACTAAGCAAGAATTCAAGAGGTCGACTCAGGGGCAGAGGTCAGCTTACAAATCCAGAAATCAGTCCGTTGACGACCCTACTCAGTCACAACTCCGAGATGTGATGAAAATAGTCAAGGATCTGCAGGCCCGTGACAAGGGTAAAAGGGTCTTCACCAACGAAGACTTTTGTGACAGTTTGGAGGGAGATGACAATCTGGATAATCTCCCTAGGAAATTCATTAAATTCGATGGTTCTGGTGATCCCAAAGCACACCTCGCTATGTTCTTTGTCGAATGTTCCAAATTCAAGCGAGACAACCGGGCACTTTTCCTTTGTTTCCCTCGCAGCCTGGAGGGAACAACAGTCAAATGGTATTCAGAGCATGTTAACCCAATCGAGCTGAAAGAATTTAACAAAGTGGTCATGTTCATTGAACGATTCCACTTTAACGTTGAGGCGTTTCTCACTCTCAGTCATCTCTGCGGCCTCAAGCAGAGAGAAAATGAAAAGGCCAAGGATTTCATTCATCGCTGGAGGTTAGCTTGCAATAAGATGAGAGACCCCATATCAGAAGGGCATGCTTTGTCCTTGATTCTAAGTAATTTCTCACAGCCTCTAAAAGGCCTCATCTCTATTGCACCATCCAGATCATTTATTGAGTTAACAGAGCGGGCCGAATGGCTCGAGTTAAGCATGGAAAACAGTTTCTATGAAGGCTTTACTTTTCTAAGAACAACAATCAGAATGAGTCAAAGAAGAAGACTCATTTCACTCACTCTGCCAGAAATGATAAATGGAATCATCGCAAGGGGCAGAACGGAGATTTCTGTTATGGGGCAGGAAATTCAAGCAAGAACGATCAGAAAGGGAAGTCGATCCCAAAATTCAGCAAGCCACTTCAGTTAGAGCAGGGACCGAAACCCCGAGAGAAAGTAAAACATGAAGGATGGAGTTATGACAGGAAGTTCACCCCATTAGACCAATCACTCGAGACTGTGCTCGAGTACATGTTGACCATAGAGATGGTCAAATTGCCCAGGCTGGTCGATCCTTCCGCTCCTATGGGAAAATTCAAAGACCAATTCTGCAAATTTCATAGAACAGTGGGACACAATACCAAGAATTGCTTTGTTCTGAAGAATATTGTTCAAGACCTTATTGATAAGAGTCTTCTGGTAGAAGGTGCCGAAGACGAAAATATAGAAATTTTGAAAGAGCCATTTTCCCGTCATTCCACAGCAGTCGTCACCGAACAGTCATTTCAACCACAGGAGCATATCAGGCCATGCTCTAAAAAAGACATACAAGCTCAGCATCAGGTCCTTGTGCTGCAACAGGCTCAGGCTAAAGCTCAGAAAATGGACCTTATTTCAGCCTTCGGAAAAATGAAGGTATTTGATAAGCCCGCTAGGGTATCCCCTGAGGTAGCCAGAAGAATGCCATGGATCCCCAAGCATTTTGTTAAGTCGGACCCAGGGAAAAGTGAGACACCTGCACCAAAGCCCATTACAACATTATCCAATGTCTCAATTTTGGACTTAACCCAAGCTTCTGCCAAGCATCAGCAGGTGTTGAATGATCTACTGCAGAAAATCAAAGTGAAACCAAGCATAACCCCTGAGGACATGGCTCACATAGTCAATCAAGCCATGACTAATGCTCCAGTTACTTTCTCAGACGAGGATCTCCCTAAGCCTCATGTATTTCACAACAACGCCCTGTATGTTGTGGTTCGAACCAGAGGGATGACCGTTCCTCACGTGCTGATAGATGGAGGCAGCAGCTTCAATATATGCCCGAAAATGACTGCCAAAGCTTTGGGCATTAAAGAAGAAGAGTATATTCCAGATCCAATCACCATTTATGGGTTCGATAATCATGGCCAAACAGCGAGCGAAAAAATCTTTCTGGAAATTTTCATTGACTACTCGGTCCATCCAATCCTCTTTCACGTGGTCAATGTGGCGACCTATAATCTGCTTCTCGGGAGACCGTAGATCCACAACACGAACGCGGTACCATCTACTCTGCATCAATGTATCAAGTGGTCAAAAGGTGGTATGATCACAACAGTCCTGGGCGAAGATCCGGAGCAGAGGCTAGCACAGCCCATGGTTCTCAGGCCCACTTTTACTACTGATATCCCTAGCATTAGGGGTATTGAAGAGGTCAGCTTCGAAGAAAATTCAGGAATATTACAAATGACAGTGCAACCCGAGCATACAGTGGCTACGACCCGATGGGGAGGCCCACAGTTCTTTAAGATTGGAGGATGAATTGACTACAGCACACTCAAGGATCATCCTATATTCTCCCAGTTTATGAAGGCCAAAAGGGGATTTGATCTATTAATGAAGCATGGCTATCAGCCTTTTCAAGGCCTAGGCAAACATGGAGATGGTCGTCTCGAACTTGTGGTTCCTCAGTACCACCCTAAAGGAGCCAGATTGGGCTTTAATGGCAGAAGATTTCAGAAGGGCACTGTTTTCATCAAGGGGACACATTAGAATGATCTGCTTGTCTATTCTTTTGTCGGAATGATATCCCATTTCATTTTCATCATTGTCATTTTGATCAATTCTATCTTTCAATAAAGTTGCAAGTTTCCTGGATGCCATTTGGCTCTTTACTTCTCATTATCAAATCTTTGCAAAATTGTCATTACTTTGATCTCTTATTTTTCCAATTATCTTCTCAATAAAAGCAATTTGTTTTATGATGGGCGATTTCCTTGAATCAATTTACTCTCCAATTTTCAGAATGTCTTCTCGATCTATCAAGAAGCTCGTCCTTAATCCAAATGCCTGTTCGAAATCAGCAGTAATTCATGAGGTCAAAATAAGAGCAGAATGCAGTCAGACTACAAAGCAGTCAGAAGAATCCACAGAGTTTGATTCAATTCTTCAAGAATTACCAGAATTTGCATCAGCTCATAAACAATACGAGCCATCATCCTTAGTTCAGGACCCGACTGAGGACATCAATATCGGATCAGAAGATGATCCTAGAATTCTCAAGATTGGCAGCGGTTTGAGTCCGGGAGAGAAAGAAAGGCTCACTAATTTTCTCAAGCAGCATGAAGAAGTATTCACATGGACTTATGAGGATATGCCAGGTTTAGATCCTAAATTGGTGGAACATCGCCTCGTTCTGAAGCCTGATGCGAAACTAGTTAAGCAGAAGTTAAGAAAAATGGATCCTCGAATTAAGCAACAGGTCAAAGAAGGACTTGAAGACTTACTCAAAGCAGGGTTCATTCGAGCAATAGATTATCCGGATTGGTTGGCGAACATCATAGTAGTTCCCAAGAAGAATGGTAAAGTTCGAATCTGCATTGACTTCAGAGATCTCAATAAAGCCACTCCAAAGGATGATTATCCGCTACCAAATATTGATCTCCTAGTTGATAGCACGGCTGGACATGCTATGTTTTCCTTTATGGACGGATACTCCGAATATAATTAGATCAAGTTGGCCGCTCGTGACCAATCCAAAACGTCCTTCACCACTCCTTGGGGCACTTTCTGTTATACGGTTATGCCTTTTGGGCTTAAGAATGCTGGAGCCACTTATCAGCGTGCTATGGCCGTCATTTTCCATGACCAGATGCATAAAATCATGGATGCATATGTCGATGATATTCTGGTGAAATCCAAAGAAGTGGAAGATCACATCGAAGCTCTCAATCAAGTCTTCAAGTGACTCATTCTTTACAAGCTAAGACTCAATCCACAAAAATGTGTTTTTGGAGTCGAATCCGGCAAGTTGCTAGGCTTCTTGGTCAGCAAAAAGGGGATAGAAATGGATCCCGCTAAGGCCAAGGCTATCATTGGCATGCCACCCCCGACTAATCTCAAAGAATTGCGTAGCCTTCAGGGATGCATGCAATCAATTCGGTGATTTATTTCTAATTTGGCCATGAGATGTGAGCCTTTTAATCAGTTGCTCAGAAAAGGAGTTAGGTTCGAATGGGGACCAGAATGCCAGCAATCATTCGATCGTATCAAGAAATATCTTCTCAATCCTCTTGTTCTAAAGCCGCCAGAATTGGGGAAACCCCTGTTGCTATACATTTCAGTCAATCAAGTTGCTTGCGGCGGTTTCTTGGCACAATACGAGGAAGGCAGTTTGATTGAGCATGCCATTTACTATGTGAGCAAAACCTTCATTGATTATGAGAAGAAATACTCTCAAATAGAGAAGACATGTCTAGCTCTAGTTTGGATGTGTCAGAAATTGAGGCGCTATCTGCTGGCATCCGAAGTCAAGATTCTCTCAAAACTAAATCCTCTCAAGTACATTCTAGAACAACCATTCCTCAGTGGACGAATTGCCAAATGGCAAGTTCTGTTAATGTAGTATGATCTGGAGTATGTCTCCCAACAATCTATCAAAGGCCAAGCAATTGTAGATCAATTGGCAGATTTTCCTCTGGCAGAGGATGTTAAAGCCGAAGACGATTTCCCCGATGAGCGGATTTGCAATGTTCAACAAACTCCAATTTGGAATTTATTCTTCGACGGTTCCAAGAATATGGCAGGCATAGGGATCGGGATCTTGCTGATCACACCAGAGAAGGAGATGATTCCCTTTTCTATCAAACTGGATTTTCAGTGCACGCATAATATGGCCGAGTATGAAGCTTTGATACAGGGTCTGAAAATTCTATAAGACTTCAATGTCAGAAGAGTGCATGCTTATGGCGATTCTTTGCTCGTCGTCAATCAAGTCCTAGCCGAATGGCAAGTGAAGGATCAGAAATTACTTCCTTATCAGAAGATCGTCTCAGCTCTTGCCGACAAATTTGAGGAATTCCAACTTTTTCATATCAAGAGAGACTTCAATCAAGTTGCAGACAGTTTAGCTAATCTGGGATTCATCATGTCTTTCAAGAGCGGAGAATCTTGTCGCTCCTTTGAAATTGGCAGACTTGATCAACCTGCTTTCGTCCCAGTAGAGCAGATAAACCAGGCTGAGCAAAAGAAGAAGCCCTGGTATCATGATATCAAAAATTTCATTAAAACTGGCGAATTCCCTCCAGAATTCTCAAAGAAAGAGCAACGAGCAATTCAGCGCATGTCTGCTCGATATTTTATTCTTGCCGACGTCCTTTATCGTCGTGGATTCAGTTCTGAATATTCCAGATGTTTGGACGAAGACGAAGCCAAAGAAGTTGTGCAAGAAGCACATAAAGGCATTTGTGGTGGTCATGTTGGCTACCAAACTCTTGTCAAACAAATCATCCGAGCAGGATATTACTGGAGAACCATGCAACAAGATTGCTATCGTTTTGTGAAGAAGTGTGTTCAATGCCAGATGCATGCACCTTCTATTCATGCGCCAGCGACATATTTACAATCTGTCGTCTCTCCATGGTCGTTCTCTATGTGGGCCTTCGATGTCGTAGGTCCCATCACTCCGTCTGCCTCAAATGGTCACAAGTATTTTCTTGCCGCAACAGAATATTTTACTAAATGGGTAGAAGCAGTCACTCTACGCACAGTAGAAGGTCGACACGTAGTCTCATTCATCCACAAGAATATCTTATGTCGTTTCGGCATACCACATGATATTGTATCAGATAATGGCAGTCATTTCAAGAATGAGAGAATGAGGACATTCTGCTCAAAGTTCAGAATCCATCATCATTTTTCTGCTCCTTATTATCCTCAAGGGAATGGTCAAGTAGAGGCCACCAATAAGATTCTGATTCGAATCCTGGAGCGAACCTTGGAAATAGGCCGTGACTGGCATGAAAAGATTCATGATGCGTTGTGGGCGTATAGAACCACCATTCAAACTCCAACTAATGCTACTCCGTCAGAACTTGTCTACGGAACTGAAGTAGTACTGCCTCTACATGTTCAAAAACCTGCTCTGAAATTTGCATCACTTATAGAACTACCTCTTGATCAATATCAGCAACAACGGCTAGTACAACTTGATTTGCTAGATGAGAAAAGGCTCAGAGCAGCAGAGCACGCTCAATCGTATCGTCAAAGGATAGCCAGACAATATGCAAAATCCGTCATTGAAAGGAAGTTTCGAGTCAATGATCTAGTGCTCAAATCAACAGCTTATCTCAAACACCGTCCGGGTGGCAAGTGGTCACCCAATTGGGAAGGGCCTTACGTTGTCAAAGAGGCATTACCTCGTAACTCATATCGGCTCATCAATGCCGATGGAGTGGAATTACCAGATCCCATTAACGCTCGGCATTTGAAAAAATTCTATACTTAAATCATGTCTTATCCTTTGTAATTCTTCCAAAATTTTCTTCGAATAATGATCAAGATTCTCTTTTCCCAGTTACACTGGGGCATTTTTAAAATTTTGTTTTTATCTACAAATACCCTGTATGCAGGCAGGATAAAAAAGTCTCTTATTTCGCACGCATATGCACTCATTTACACCATTTTCATATCTGCATACATCTGCGTTCATTTGTGTCAGTATTCGTTGGCATGCATTTGCACCAAATTCAATACCCATTCAGGATAAGGGATAATCCTGAGACCCCGACGATTATTCTCGTTACAATTCTCCAAATACTTTGAGAGCGTCAGTGTCTTTCAAAAATTCAAGTCTCAATTCAAAAACAAGGTATATTTTCAAGATCCAGTGCTCGTACTGGCAGTTTTTCAAAATCCAGTGCTCGAACTGGTACACTTTCAAAATCCAGTGCTCGAACTGGTACGTTTTCAAAATCCAATGCCTATATTGGTACATTTTCAAACCCGGTATACATACCGGTATTCTTCTAAAATTGAGCACTCGTGTGAGTATCTCGTTGGTTAGTCGTGTCAATCAACCTCTTGGGATCAACCTTCGTGCTGATCACTCATCAAAATTCCAATTTTCAATTTCCAATTTTTGAATTCCAAATTTCCAATTTTGACCTTCGAGTCAATCAATTTCAAAATTTCAAATTTCAAACTTCAAATTCCAAATTTCCAATTTCGACCTTTAGGTCAATCAATTCTCAATTCCAAATTTCAAATTTCAAACTTCAAATTCCAAATTTCCAATTTCGACCTTTAGGTCAATCAATTCTCAATTCCAAATTTCAAATTTCAAACTTCAAATTCCAAATTTCCAATTTCGACTTTCGGGTCAATCAAATTTCAATTTCGACTTTCAGGTCAATCAAATTTCCAATTTTCAAATTTCCAATTTCCAGATTTCCAACTTCCAATTTCAAATACCAAATTTCAGAATCCAAAATTCAAATTTCCAATTTCCAAATTCGACTCTTTTGGGTCACCAAATATCCAATTTCAATCATTTTCTCTTGTGAGAGACCCTTTTTATAGGGAGAGTTCGAGGGAGCTCGTTCTTTTCGCATGCTATCCAATTCGTTCACTTAGCCCCTTTTCAGGGAGAGTTTGAAGGGACTCGTGTCTTTGTGAACCGTTTGCAAAACAAAATTCCAATTTCATACAAGGAACCCTTAATTCAGGGAGAGCTTCGACGAAAGTTCGCTTTCCTTGTGACCATAATTTCAGACTAGGCCATTTCATCATAAAGGACCCTCTTTTCAGGGAGAGTGTGATGAACTCGTTCCTTCATGACCAATTCACTGACCTCACCAATACCGGCCCCCTTTTCATAAGAGAAGCCTAATGTTAGGAAGTTTTGACGAAAACTTAATTTTTCTTCGAAAGTTCGTTTTGCAAACACCTCCTCTTCAGGGAAGAGAGGAGTAATTTCTAATTCCAATTTCTTAATCGTCTCCTTTGGGGAAAGGAGAAGAGAATTTCTGTCATGGATGTGTTGCGTTGTGCCTCAGATGCTCGCTTTCACAAAGGATTTCAAGAAAATTTTGCCAATTTGTCATCAAATATTTGTTGATTTCAAAAATCTTTATTGTACAAAATTATTACCTCAGAATACCCTCAGCATTACTTCTGAAAGGACAAAGCTTTCAGGAAAAAGGATTCAAAGTTCAAAATCTTTCTATTGGCCAACCAAAAGGATGAAGAATAAATCCACGATATGGCCAGCAAAGAATATTCAATGTTGTTGCAAAGCCATGAGTGATTGATATTGATCGCAGTCAACGGCACATTTTTAAAGACCTTTCTTGAAAAATAAAGCAGTCGAAATATCCTAGGTGACACAAAAAAAATCCATATCATCTCTATATCTCCTCAATCACCTAAACTGCAGTTAAATATCTGCAAAAGGGATCTCTCAACTGTCGTCAAGATGAAGGTGAATTAGGCGAGTAGACCCCCGGGGCCAAAGAAGATTTGAAACATCTCCAAGATGAAGGAGTTTGTGACGGATCCTTCCAAGGAAAGTCCAAAGCATTGTCGAGATGAAGGCATATGCGATGAGCCTCTCGACAAACCCTAAAGGATATTTAATTTCTGCTATCATCAAGAGATTTCCATCCAAAGAGCCTATAACTGTCAATATAATCCCTGAGAGAAAAGAAGGATCAGAACATCTCTGAGATGAAGGAGTTTGTGACGTACCCTTCCAAAAAAAAAAGAGAGAAAAGTCAGGACATCTCCAAAATGAAGGATGATGTAATTCCCGAAAAATCCAAGAGAGCTTCAATTATGTTAAAAAGAGAGTGCAGAATGATCATTGTGAGGAAAGAATCCCAGGATATCAGACTGCCGAATCTATTAAGAATCTTCTTTAATTTTGTGAAATTCTTTTATCAATGTTCTTTCACCAATAGCTCTCGCAATATCAAGAATACTTTCTTTTCCGTCTATGTCAAGGAAATTGATAGCTTCCTTGAAAGAAAGCCAATCGTAAGCAATTTGAATTCGAATCTTGATTCTACGGAGTTAAGCCTAGTCGAAGGTAATACTTTCGGTAGACAAGAAGGAATATTTTCGCACCAATGTGCATCATTTTTAATCATTTTGAATCAACAACATTTTTCAACATTTTGACAATATTTTCTAGCTATCCTGGCGCGAAGCGAGAGCTTGAGGTTCATCTTTGGCGCATCCTGACACCATCCCTTTTAGGACTTGATAATGGGAGTTTTCAAGATTCCTTCCCTTCTTTGGTATAATCTGAGCGCATGGGCTCTCAAATTCGCACACTTTCCTGTGTCCCCACTGTCCCACCATAGACAGTCCAATTTCGGCTTGAGGTTAAGCCACCAATTCCAACAAAAGTCAATTTCAAAAGTTACTTAGTCTCAGCAATGAGGTGCCCAAAATCAAATCCCTTTTCGAACTTTAGGGACCCCAATTCCATCCTTTTGCAAAACCCCTGTCGGATTTATTGTGCAAAATCCGAAGGTTCCATCATGGTCTCTTCTCTCGAGGATTCCGTTCATTTTTCTGCCCGATCAGGTTAAGGGTATAAACCTGAGCCTCATTTGATGAGGTATTTCATTTTCCACCCAATCAGGTCAAGGGGTTAAGCCTGAGCCTCATTTTGATGAGGTATTCTATTTCTCGTCCCATCCAGGTTAAGGGCAAAACCTGAATCTCACTTCTTTTTGAAGTAAAATTTTTTCTTTAGTCTCCATTCCATATCTACCATCATCACTTGAATTAATTCTTTCATACCCAGGCAGATTTCTTCTAACTGGGGCATTTTTATAATCCAAATTTGGTGCGTTTTCTTTGCCACTAAGCTCGGCTTTCAACCGACTTAGCAGCAAAGAGGGGCATTTGTAAACACCCCAAATTTTCACTCTTATCCAGTGCTTACATTTCATGTGTCATTGCATATCATTGCATGCATTCGGCATGTCATTTCCTTGCATCGCATAGCATTACATGTCATTACATCTCATTTTCGAGATCCAGCACTCTTGTTTTCAAAACATTTAATCCAGATTTGGGTTTTTAAAACTTTTCTTTCAAAAACAATTTTAAAACCTGGGTTTTTAATCAACATTCTGTCGTTTGCCAAACCCCCAGGACCTTATATTTTGAAGTATTTTCTCAGAAAACAATCTGGATTCATTTCAAACTCAATTTCAATTGATTTCAATTCTCAAATGAGGCCCATTTAGGTGGTGTCGCTTCTGGATTCCTTCATTTATTAAAAATCTCAAAAATTTTAGAGTCCTAGTTGGATCAAGACTCTTTTTTCAGAGTCCTAGTCGGATCAAAACTCTACTTTTCACTACCTTTTTACTTGTTTTCAGAGAAAACCTTTCAAAATCTTCTGTTCTGGGCAAAATTTCAGAGTCCTAGTTGGATCAGGACTCTTCTTCAACACTCCAGTCGGATCAGGACTCTTCTTCAGAGTTTTAATCGGATTAGAACTCTAATCTTTTACAGCTATTTTTACTTATTTTCAATCAAATCTTTCAAAATCTTTCAAAATAAGTCAAAAACTCAGAGTTTTAGCCAAAACAGGACTCTATTCGGAGAGTCTTAGTTGGATCAGGACTCTGATCCTGATTCCAATTTTGAGAGAATCTTTCAAAAATCTTTCCATCTATCAAAATTGTTATACTTTTATCAACGAATTTCAAAATCCTGAGGTTTTATCCTAGAGTCCTGATCAAATCAGGACTCTGCCCCAGAGTCCTGATCAAAGTAGGACTCTATCCAAACTTGATTTTCTCACTTCATTTTCACTAGTTTTCAAAAGTTTTGCTTAAAATTTCATTATTTGCTTATCAGAAAGCCAAAATTCTTAGAGTTCTGATCGAATCAGGACTCTTTCTCAGAGTCCTAATCAGATCAGGACTCTGAACCAAAACTTCAATTTCATCCTGTTTTTACTTGTTTTTCAAAATCCTCTCATTTGATTTCTCAGAAAATCCAAAAAATTGAGAGTCCTAGTTCAATTAGGACTCTGTCCCCAGAGTCTTAGTTGAATCAAAACTCTGTTTTATTTCAATATTTGTTATTGTTTTCACTATTTTCACAAGTTCTCTCGTCTGTTTTTTAGAAAAATACCAAAAAAATATATATATGGAGTTTCAGTCCGATCAGGACTCTGTTCCGGAGTCCTAGTCCAGTCAGAAGTCTGTTTTGAAGTCTGTTTTTATTCCATTTTTTTCATTTATTTCCATTTGTTTTCAAAAATTAGGTTAGTTTATAGAGTCCAGTTAGTTCAGGACTCTATTTCAGAGTTCGATCGAGTTAGGAATCTAACCCTGACTGTGTTTTCTGACTCATTTCACCATTTTCTGATGAATTCTTTTAAAAAAATTCTTTCACTTGCCTTTTAAAATCCAAAATCTCAGAGTTCTAAGAGTCCAGGACTCTAACCCGGAGTTCCAGTTCGCTTGAGACTCTGTTTTCAAAAATCTTGAATTTCAATTATTGATTTTAACCCTTTTTCAAAGCTGTTTTCAGTGTTTATTTCTAAATTTTCAAAAATCGCTGTGGGCCCATTCAGTTGGAACCATATTCAGAGGAGTTCTGACCCAGTTAGAACCCTATGCCATTTCAAAAAATTTAATTTCAAAGTTTACTTTTGAAAATCTTTTGAAAACTTTTTCAATTTCAAGTTTTTAAATCGCTTTTTTTTGAAAAACTCAAGTAGGGCCCACTTGGGGTGGCGCCATATTCGAGTAAGTCAGGGCTAGACTAGGGTTAGTCAGTGTCTTGGTTAGTGTTAGAGGTTTAGAAGAGTCAAAAGTTATTTTAAAAACTCATTTTGAAGTTTGGATTTTAAAACTAGTGTTTTTAAAGGTTTTTAAAGGACTTTAAAAACCCAAATGTGGAAAATGCCAAGTGGCATCACATTTGGGGATTTTTTAGGTTTAGCTAGGGGTTAATTAGGTATTAATTAGGATAATTTAGGCTAGGGGTATATAGGTAATCCTCTAAAAAAATCGCCCCCCCTTTAGAGTCCAAAAATTTCAAAACTTGTCATTTTTTTTTAAAACCTAAAAAAATATTATAAAAGGCCCCTATGGGGGACGATTTTAGGGGCTTCTCTCCTTTGAATCTTGGATCTTCTCTCTCCTCTCCAGCCCTTCCTCCATTGCTGCAACTCCAAGGTAAATACTTTCATCAATTTTTAATGTTTTATTTAGTGTTTTTCATAGTTTAAGCATGGTTTTAGCCTTGGACGCCCCTCCTTATGAAGATTCAATCATGATTCAACCTCAAGAACCATCAAGAACAGTCCAAGAAGATAATCTAACTCTATTTTTTGTGTTTTACAGGGATTCTAATCCATTAGAATCGATTTTAGCATTGTCTTTTGCATTATTAACCAATAAAATATGTGATTTACCCTTTTAATGGGTTAAATCCATGCTTTTAAAGGTAAAATCAAATTTCAGCCATTGATTCCCTAAGTTTTATTTATTTCTTTGTTTGTTCATATTTATTACATGTTTTCCAGCATAGAAATAATTTTTATTTTACTGTTTTAGTGTTTATTTTATTGTTTTTCATTAGTTAATGCATGTTTTCTCAAGATTCTTAGATTTCTGTGTGTTTTAAGTTTAGAATAGTAAAGAGCATGCTATTTCGGACTGAAATACTTACTGTTAATGTCTGAATTTTTTATATGTGATACATGCATGTGTAATTAAACTACTGTAAAACAATCAGAGATTTTGGGATTCGGGAACTTTGTCAGAAAAATCAAACATCAAATCGGGTTTTTAAAACTTTAAAATCGTTGTTAAAATCAAAAGGGTAACTTGCTGTTATGATATTTTTCTCATCCTATATCCGATTTGAGATCTGTAAAGTGTCATGAATTCATATTGATTAGATCTATCTACTGTGAAATTTTGAATTTTTTTGATATCTGTTTACTATTTTTCCTCTGACAGAAAGTATGATTTTAAATTTAAAACTCGTTAGGGTTTACCAAAACCCTAATCAAACTTGTGTTGTTCATAGATCCCAAACCACAGATCCGATTCATGATCTGTAAAAACTGAGTATTGTTATTTTTCTGTTTACTGTTCACCGCTAAAAGTTCAGAAATTTTTGATTAAGTTTGCTGTTTATGTCTGTATTTTCAATCTGAAGTAGCTGTTTTAACCCCTGTTAGGTTTCTTAGATTCTAGTTCAGATTGTCAGAAGCGTTTCTCTCTAACCAGAGATGCTTTTTCCGATCTGTAAATTGGGAAATATCTGTTTTTCTTTCTAGTTTATCTATGTAAAAATTCAGAAGTTTTCATGGAGTATTGACCTCTGATCCGGGTCTAACTTTGAAACTGGTATGTGACCTAGGTTAAAAATAGCTTATTTTAAGTTGTTAATGCAATTTTCGGATTAAAATAATGTCAAAAAATTATTTTTGCAATTCCAATCTGATTTTAGGGTTATAATAAGTGTATGCTACAATTTTTATGAAATTTAGAATTCATTTGATGTCTGAATTAATAAAATTGCAAAACAGGATACTTGAAAGATCCAAAAACACTGATAAAATCATAATTTTGGTGATATTTCTTGATTTTTGTGCATAAGTGTGTGTTTTTCGGGTTTGTTCATGTTTATAATCATATTAGGATGTTTCATATTTGATTTTATGCTTATTTCAATCATAAATCTCAAATTTTTATCAAAATCTATTTCAGAAAACCCTGATTTCAAGGCCATAGTCTTGCTATCGGAGGCAATTTGGTCATTTGACCTCAATTTCGAAATCCCTAACCCTAATTTTCATATTTTTGATCATGTCACATCATATTTAGTTTGATTTATTTTTATTTGAACTTCAAAACTTGCATTTTACCAAATATCTTTCTAAAAACCCTAATTTAAGGCTATAGTCTTGTTATTAGGGGTATTTTGGTCATTTTGACCCTAATTTCGAAATTTCAAACATTATTTTCATATTTCTTTTATTTTATTTTATATTTTATTAAGTTTATATCAGGGAATCATGGAAAATGGCTTATGTCTAGCAAAATCCAGTAATTTCTAGATATTACTAGATAAATCTAGAAAAGCCAACATATTTTCACTAACCAGTTTTTCTAGTTTTGCAGGAACATTAAAGACTTTATTTTCCTTTATTTTCTGTATTTAAATTCAATTAGTGATGTAAATTAAATGTATACTTTGGAATAAGAATTTAAATTCCTGCTTAGAATTAAGATTTGCATTGCATATAGTTTTAAACTTTGATATATACTTGCGATGTATGCTCATTCATGCACATTTTATAAATTCACCATGGTCTACATGAATGACACGTGCACTAGTTCTTATGGAGTTGACAAACTTGGTGGAATTTGTATTTATGGCCATAGTCAGAATACGAATAATACCCAGATTTGTAATCTTCGTATTAGCCACATTCAACCTACACTCTTAGGCTAACTTCAAAAATGCACTGCATTTCTCAAAAATACAAAAAGGATTTTCTCAATTCCTCAAAATCAAGTATTTCAAATCCATATTCATTCAATTCATGCATTTACAAATTCCAATTTCAATTCAGAAAAATCAGTTTTCTCAAATTTTCCTAAGTCTTATTCAAAAATCGATTTTCTCAAAATATGGATTTGCCAATGATATTTCAAGTATTTTCCAAGTTCCAAATTCGATTTTTCTAAGTTATATTTTCAATTTCAAAGTTTGAATTCAAAGAAATCAAGTTTTCCAAAGCTATTTCACATTTCTCAAAATCGATTTTCACAAAATCCTTATATTTCTTCAGAAATCGATTTTCACTCTCTCAAATAGAGTATCTCAATCATGATTCACGATTTTCAAAGAGTTTATTTTCCAAATATTTTTCAATCTTTGAAGCAAACATCATGTTATCAAATATGCATTTTCAGAAATTCATAGCACATGCCTGATTCTTTGTGCATTTAGGAATTAGAATATGGTTTAGACAAGATGAACAGAGCAAAGCAGTAGATTGATCATTGGTTCAATTACCCCTGGTAAAGGCGCCAGGAACGGTTGAACCTCGTACCGACAGGCAAGTCCCATTCTTCGGAATTATCCCGCATTTTAAAACGGAGGCGAGTTATTTTCAAAATTTTTTTTCAAAGGTCAGTTTGACTCGCAAAAGTAAAAAATTTGCGATGATAACACATTGTTATATTAACATTGTTGCATCGTCACATTCTGCATATGTTAGCATTGTTCTATTTATATTGTTTTGTTTCATCATAATTTGTTGTGCTTTCCAATCTTCTCATTAGAATTACCTTCTGCATCAACCAATCTTTGGTAGAAAGCTTAGTTGGAACTTCTTTACAAGTAATCTTTCTGCAAATATGTCTGATCCTTGGGCACATTGTCTGATCTCCTACCAGAAATAGATACAAATCTTTGTCCCATTGCCACTCCTTACACCCAACACACTCTATTTTATCTGCACTTTGGTTTTTCAATATCACTTTTCCCTTAACATCGCATCTGCGTTCTCACCTCACCACATCACACTCACCTCACTTCACCATTTGCTGCATCTATATTGTTACACTTGCATTTTTCATGCTACACCTTATGTATTACTTGCTCCCATTGCATCTCATCTCACTCAACACCTTTCACCTTTCATATTCCCTGTGCACACCTTTCACCTTTCATATTCCCTATGCACATCACCTCCTCACGATCCCTATAGCAGCACATTGCCACTATCATTTGCTATACAAGCCACACACTTACACTAGCACCACTACTCCATCTCTGTGCACTAGTCCCTTCACACCTACCATCTCCACCTTCTTCACTTCCTACAACAGCATCTTCAACACAGCTTCACACCCCTTGCATCAATAGGCACAACACTTCACCTATGCTCTGCACCACAGCACTCCACTACACTATCCACCTAACATTCGCCCCCTGCTATACACTAAGCACCATTATCCATATCCCCTTCACTCCCACAGCACTATACCCATATGCACTATACCCATATGCTCCACCATTGTCTTCACAGCACCCACATCCTATATGCACCTTCCCCTTTTGTCATATCAATACATGTGCATTTCTTATTAGGCCTAAGCATTGCCCTTAGGTATGTATATTGTATTTCTCCATGAGTACATGCATCCTCACATGCATCTCTTCGTTAAATACATGCATCACACTTAGGCAAGTCCACAAGCATCTCTTCATTAACATAAGCATGATCATATGTACGTTGGTTTTACCATGATATCTTCCATTTGCATTATATATTTTGCATTTTGCTTTGTGATAACTTTGTTTTCGCAGGAAATAGGTGAAAAATGTTGCTTTCCTTCTTAAGATTAGGGATTTTAATTTTCATTTCGATTTAAAGGTTGTAATAATTAGATATTAATGAAAATTCTTTACTTTCCAGTTTAGAATCGAATGTATCAGCATGTATTTCTCATAATTGCTTGTTTCATCTCATTTTTACTTTTATTTCAAAAATCCACAATGGTGAAACACGAATGACACGTGCACCATTCTAATAAGAGGTAAATAATTCTAAGTAAATGATTCACATCTATGGCCATAGTCAAAATGTGATCAATACTTAAGATTTTTATCTTTTATGGAATAACACTTAATTTCATCATATTTTTGTGAAATATTCTTTTCCTCCTTTATCAGAATTTAATATGTGAATTAACTTAAGATATATTTGTGGCCATAGTCATGGATATATTAAAAGTTAATTTCATTTTAAATCCTATAAAGGCACAAAAATTTATTTTATTCTTTATTAGAATTTAAATATATATTAGATTATAAAATGTTTGTGACCATAGTCATGAATGTATTATAATTCAATCTTATTTCAATTCTCCTAAAGAATGAAATATGCTTTTAAAATCCCAATCTTTAAATAAATTTCAAATCATTCATCATTTAGGATAGCATTGCGTTCCTTATTTTCATGTTGTTTCAAATCATCTTCAAAAATCCAAGTGATTTTGAAATAAACCTTCAAAAACTTAGTTTTTATTTTTCTAAATTCAAAATCATTTTCAAACTTTCATTTGAAAATTCAGATTTATCCTTTTATTCTCAAGTTCCATCTTATTTCAAATTCCAACTTTCAAATTTCTTCCTGATTTCAAAGTCAAAATTCTATTCTCAATCCAATTTCAATCTCAAATTTCGAAGTCTAAATTCAAATTTCAATTTCCAAATTCATTTAAGTTCAAAATTTAATTTCAAAATCAATTCAATATTCCAATTTCAAAGTTTAATTCAACTTTGAAATTCCATTCTGATTTCAATTTCTATTTTTAAATTCCAATTTCCAATTTCATTTCAAAGTTTAAATCTCAAATTTTAGTATCAATTCCAAGTTCAACCCTTATTTTTCCAAATTTCATTTTCAATTTCAAATCTTCCTTCTTCAATTCAAAATTTTCAAATCTTTTATCTCAGTTAGGATTTTAACTTCAGAATTCTAAGTTTTCTTTTCAAAATCTCCTTTTTCTCATTTCAAATTCCAAGTTCAGATTCAAGTTTCAGTTTTTCCAAATTAAGTTCAACTTTTTTGAACCATTTCTTCAAAGATGTTTTCAAACTTATTTCAAAATCACTTGAAAAAATCCAAAATTTCTGAAGCATTTTTCCAAAAGCATACATCTTTGCATCTTCATAAGCACAAGCATGATTCAATGTGCATCTAGAATTTTGAATAATCATTTAGACAAATTTAGGCAAAGCAAAAATCATTAATTCGATCCTTGGTTCAATTACCCCTGGTAAAGGCGTTAGGAATGGTTGAACCTCGTACCGACGAGCGAATCCCGTCTCTCCATCATTTTCCCATAAATATTTCAAAAACGGAGGCGAGTAAATTTTCTAAATCTTTTTCAAATAAAGGTCAAGTGAGACCTTGCAAAAGAGTTTTTTTTTTCTTTCTCTTCTCTCTTCTTTCTTTCTTTTTCCCCTTCAAAAAGGGAAAAAGGGCAGAATGGAAAAAAGAAAGAGAGAAAAAGGAAAAGGAAAAATTTTGCAACGATCACAGGGTTAAGCCTGAACCTCACTCCACGAGGTATCATCCAATTCAGGTTAAGGGTTAAGCCTGAACCTCGCTCCATGAGGTATCATCCCTTTCAGGTTAAGGGTTAAGCCTAAACCTCGTTCCACGAGGTATCGTCCCTTTTAGGTTAAGGGTTAAGCCTGAACCTTGCTCCATGAGGTATCATCCGTTTTAAGTTAAGTTTAAACCTGAACCTCATTCTGATGAGGTATTTCTTCAAGTCCCATCATGTTTTCCCTAGCAAGGACTCCATGCCTTTGTATATCCATTCAGAAAAGGATTATACCTTATCCTTGTCTAACGAGGCATTTTTCAAAAATATCCCATAAGGGTCTTCATGTATCTCTTCCCCATTCAGGTAAGGATAAAACCTGAAACTCATTTTGAAATATCTTCGTCCCATCCAGGTTAAGGGCTAAACCTAAGTCTTTTTCAAAAAGCTTATTTTGTCTCAGCTAGGAGACTTCTTCAAAATCTCCATCTTTCACCATCTCGGGATCTTCATCCCAAAGTCCCATTATGATTTCCTCATTTCCTTCTGTCCAATTATCTCATTTTTGAGGATTTCATCATTCCCAAAGTCATTCATGATAAGGTGCTAAACTTGAGAATAATATTTTTTAAAATAATTCTTCCACACCCAGTTCAGGTTTCCTGACTGGGGCATTTTCAAAATTTGGTGTGTTTTCTTTGCCACTAAACTCGGCATTCAACCGACTTTGCAACAAAAAAGGACATCAGTGAACACCCCAAAATTTTCAAAAATTGCAAAAATCCCTTTTTTGCCCCTGGCCCCCCATCCTTTGAATAAATTAGATCAATATCTGATCAAAATTCCATTTATTTCTCAGATTCATAGGAATCTGAATTCAAATTCCATATCTGACCCAATCTTGGATCCAAATTCGATATTCGAATTCAATTCTGAGTCTGAATATTTTGTTTTTAAAAAAATAACAAAAAAATCAATTCTTTGTATTTTCTTAGATATTTTATCTGAATCCAGTCTCAATTCAAGATGCAAACTTAGTATTTTCTCAAAATACTGAATCTAGACCCATTTCTGAAACCCAATTTCTAAAATTTAACCGAGTATATTCGCAAAACCTTCTTTTGTAAAAACCCCAATTTTTAAAACAACTATTTTATAAAAACTCCTAAAAACCTCATTTTAGAAAATCTTAAAATTCTAAAATGAGTATTTTACAAAAACATTTCCAAAAACTTTACCTGGATCCCGTTTCTTACAAAACCCCTTGTGTTTCCCTCGCATTTTTAGGATTTTCTTTCAAAAACATAAAAAAATCCATAAAAACAACTTTTACTCTTTCTGAAAAACCTTGTGAAAAGAGTCACTATTTTGAAAATTTGTGAAAGTTATTGGGACCCAATTTGTAAAACCCCCAACAGGCTTCTGTTATAAGAAGAGTCGTGGGGGGGGGGGGGGGAGGATCATTCATCGCTCTCCAATCTCCACCATCCGAGCCACGAGCATCCATAGCAACCATCACCTCTCCTCCCTCTCTGATCGATCCTCTTCTTCCCCTCTTCTCCTCCTTCTATCTCCCATTTTTTTTCCTGGTGCCTCCCCTTGAAAGAATTGAAGTCGACTATCTTTCAGCAAAATCACAGGTAAGTAATCAGCTCCCTCCTCTTTTTGATTCTCTGTAGAGATTTCTTTTCTTGTCTTGTCACATTTCTTCGTTTTGATTGTGCCCTTTTTCATTTCTTTTTTTTTTATTATTATTTTCTTCATCATAATGCATCAATGGTAAGATCGACCTGCATATAGCAGGATTGACCCACCTGTTGCTACAGCAAGAGAATGGCCTCATTCCAACATTTTTTTCTTCTTCTTTTCTTCTCTCTTTCGTCTTTATTCTAAGTTTTGTTGTTTTTCATTGTATTTTATCTAATACTATGTTCCATTTTGATAATCATGTAACATTTTTCTTTCGATTTTTCAAATTTTTGTTTCAATCTTGATCGTCTGTCGATCATGATTGATGCATTAATATTGGTTTCTTATTCGCATCAGATTTTTCTGTTTTGTAGCCAGTTATGTCATGTGAATATTTTTTGTTCATCATATCTTTATTCTTATTCCGTCCATTTCTGCATCTCATTTTACATCTGGCTTCACTTTGATTTCTTCTGTGCATCAATAATTTTCTATTTGCAATCCAACTTCCTGTTTATGATGTTTTGATTATCCTCCCGATTATGTGTTGATCATATGGCTCACGACACTTAGTTTGTTTCAATCGCAGTTTTTCATCGAATTCATTTTATTTGATATACTCACATCATGTGATCTGTTGACAAACTGATAAGAATTTCATTGTTGCCTTCTGTTCATGATTTTCATTGTAATTTCTATTTACATCTTTTATTTTACATAACCTTACAGTTTAATTTCATTATAACAACATCATGTTTTGTTTGCACACCATGTTCAGTGGGATAGTTTATCCCATTACCTGATTGACACGGATCAATGACCATCCCACCCCTGATTGGTTTAATGCATTTCCTGCAACTTTTCTTTTTTTTAATTTCCTTCACTGCATCACGTTTTACATTTATCACATCATCTGATGGAAAGGATACTAGCGATGGCAACTGCTTAAATAGCAGTGATCCTCACCAATCTTGAATACATGAGGGGATCATTAAGCCTCAGTTTGATCGAGTCCTATATATCCTATCATAAATGTAGTTCCGCTGAGTTTGGTGTTGTTTGTTCCTCTGGTAAGGGAAGCATTCAAGGATCGGGAATGGCTGGATAATGGCAAGATGATAATGGTAGTCCCATTGAAGTATTGGTTGAACAAAAAAAGAAATGGGTAAACACACTTTAGGAGAACTGCAGGTTGGAGATATCGTTAGGGGCTCAGCCCATGTGAGCCTTGGTGAAGCCAATTGACTGGTGAATGCCATTGTAATCCATCTGCTAAGTGGCACTGCCGATGCAATCCTTGCTACTGAGGGTGACCCATCAAGATATGGTGCTGAGATAACCCTATCCCAGGTGTCCCAACTTGCTTCAATCCACCCAAGTGATCAAAACACCCCAAAACCGAGCAGATAGATAAAAGGGCACAAATTTTGCTATCACTACATTTAAGCGCAATTCCCCATCCTAGGGTACAATGGAGAACACTGGGTCATTGATACAACTACGGGATTTGTTTCACTGAAAATACAATGGGTGTATGAGTTGAGGTCAAGTCCTTGATTCGCCATGCATTTGCCTATCAACAATACCCACTGTATTTTGCATTTGCATACTAGAAATGCATCCGCATTTGCTAAATCCTTGAGCATTTCACAGTGTATACATTAGCAATGCATTTGTATTTGCTAACCATTGAGCCTTTCCCATTTTGCATATTAGCGATGCATTTCCACTTGTGAATTACTAGGCATTTCACAGTTCATAAGTTAGCAATGCATTTGCATTTACCAAATCACTCAGCACCACCGTTCGCTTGGTGATGACATCCCGTTTGCTTGGTGATGACATCCCGCAAAACCACATGCATTTTTAGTTAATTCACTTGTTACCAGTTAGCATATCATTTGCATATCATACTTAATTTCTTCATCTCATTATGTATATCAATCTCATTCTCAATATAGTATATTACAGAGCTTTGCATTTCTGCCCATCATCATTGGCATTCATCTGCTGTGTGTCTTGTATTACATCTGTGTCGTTAGTGCACCTCTTTACCCACTCATTTCCTTTATATTGCTCATTGGGTCACAAAACTCTCTCTCTCTCTCTCTCAATGCACTCTTAAGTCTCTCTAATACGCTTATCTAATGTAGTATGAAGGAGCATTGTTTTCTTTTCTGCAAATCAAATTCTGATCATAAGGGTGTTTCAAGATTTTTTTTTAGGTTCTCAATTCAGGGATGATATCAAGATTTCTTAGTTTAGGTTGGGTGAGGAGTTTAAGTTTGAGCATGTTGGTCTGCATTGTGGATTGATAGAGCTGGCTCTGCGTATACACTTGAGACCATTTTTGGCATTCCAATGTGTATAGAAGATGAAGGGTGTTAATGAACAGGATGATGAAGAGTTCGTGATACTCTTGTGAGACTTTCACAGATACTTTAGCAGAGAATTTTCTGGGAGATTTTGAGTGCGAAGTCAAGGTGCCATACCTATTGTATAGAGATGCTGCCACAACTTCACTCACTCTCACCACTTACCTGCCATAGCATGCACTATTTCCCCTGCACATAACACTTCACCTCACTAAACACGTTGTTGTATGCTCACATCACTTCCTACATCTCCTTCACAAACATCTAGAACACCTGTTACACAGCATGCTTCAACATCTTCATCTTCAGTGCCATTGCACTTGCAGCAGTGTACACACTATCTCACTTCCTGTGCACATGCTTGTACACAACACTTCTTGCATTCCAGCATTATCTCCAATTCACACTCCAACAGCTGCATCTCTGCAACTTCATCCTATACCTCACTAAAAACCTTCACCTCACAACACCACACCCTCTTAGCTAATGCACTATACATACCTTCACAAACTACATTTTGCTAGTTCCACAACACACTACTTCACTTCCTGTGCACATGCTTGTACACCGCACCACTTCACTATGTTTCACCTGCTTCATAGCTACACCCTATACCTGCTATCTTCATCATTACCACTTTCTTCACATCATCAACACTCCATTTAATCACCAGTGTGCACACTCTTGTCACCTTCTACAACTTCACTATATCATACATCACTGCATGTGTGCTACTTCACGGTATTCATAGCCATGTGCATTCCATCATATGCATTGCAACATGTCTTTTCATCATTAGGGTAGTGCATTACATATACATTTTAGAATTCACTTTCTTATTAGTTTAGGATATTACATATGTATTTAATATCCATTTATTCATTAGCTTAGTGTATCATGAATATCACCACAACAAAGCAATGGATTAGTGACGAACACATTCCGTCGCTAACCGGCTTAGCGACGATGAGGCGACGAAAAGCTTATGTCATAAATTTTTCGACGCTAACTGGCGACGGAATACATCCGTCGCCAGTTCCGTTGCTAATTGCGACGGAATAACGAACGACGTATTCTGTCGCCAATCCGCCGGTACTAAACGGCGACTTTGGTTGGCGATGGATTTACATCCGTCGCTAAGCCGTCGCTAGATTTATATGCATAGCGACAGAAAAATCCGTCGCAAACACGAAAAAAAAATAAAAAAATTTATTTGAAAATTAAATATCGAGAACGGTACAATTTATATTTCCTGTACAATTTATATTTCCTATAAATAAAAAACAAAGTACACATAAAATTTCATATAAAAGGAATCTACAACAATAAATTGTTCCACCTTAAAATTAACAAGTTTAATTATTTACAATTCAACAATTACAATTTCGAAACAAAAAAAAATAGAACTTCTTCAACAGAGTTCTATAATCATCGCCAAGATTTTGTGCGTCTTCTGGTTCATTGCCTTGATCTGTCCCTTCAACTCCGCTACGCTGATTATCGCTAGCAGCCTACACAAGAAAAGAACAATCAGTATTGATAAACAAAATATTATGAAATAAATTATACACTATATGTGATTCTATCATGTGCTCATATGTGTTCTAAGGCAGTAAAAAAACTTTATATGTGATTCTATCATGCTCATATGTGCTCTAAGGCAGGCAAAAAACTCTATATGTGATTCTATCATGAATGATATGTGTTTTAAGGTAGTAAAAATTTTTTATATGCGATTATATCATGCTCATATGTGTTCTAAGGCAGCTAAAAAACTCTATATGTGATTCTACCATGCTTATATGTGCTCTAAGGCAGGCAAAAAGCTATATATGTGATTCGATCATGCTCATATGTGTGCTAAGGCAGTCAAAAAATTGAATATATGATTATAGCATGCTCATATGTGTTCTAAGGCAGTCAGAAAAACTCTATATGTGATTCTATCATGCTCATATGTGCTCTAAGGCAGGCAAAGCAAAAAACTTTATATGTGATTCTATCATGAATGATATATGTTCTAAGGCAGTAAAAAAACTCTATATGTGATTTTGGCATGCTCATATGTGTTTTAAGGTAGTCAAAAAACTGAATATGTGATTATAACATGCTCATATGTGTTCTAAGGCAGTCAAAAAACTGAATATGTGATTATAGCATGCTCATATGTGTTCTAAGGCAGTCAAAAAAACTTTATATATGATTCTATCATGCTCATATGTGCTCTAAGGCAGGCAAAAAACTTTATATGTGATTATAGCATGCTCATATGTGCTCTAAGGCAGGCAAAAAACTCTATATGTGATTCTATCATGCTCATATGTGCTCTAAGGCAGGCAAAAAGTTATATATGTGATTCGATTATGCTCATATGTGTTCTAAGGCAGTCAAAAAACTGAATATGTGATTATATCTGAGAGGGACCTGCAATCGAAGATCCCCTGTTCAACAAAAAACTGTTGAACTCATCTTGGAGAACGTCGACGACAGTTTCATGAAAGTAGTCACGCAGTGTGTCCTTAACGATCTGGCATACATCTTCACCGAAAAGAATAGGCTGCTGCTTGGAGCTTATGTTGACGGAAGAAGTTTGTGAGTCGTAACTGGAAGAAGCAATAACAGGTGAAGTGTTCATATTACTCCCAAACCCGAACACGCGACCTTTTTTGGGTTCACCTGCTGCAGTCACCCATGCTGCAGGATCAAATGATGGATGCTGAGTAGTGTCATCGCCATATCGCTCTACCATCTGTTGTTCATATGCCTCCTACAAAATAATGTTTAAAGTATGCATTAATAATTAATGATAACATTATGATAACTTGCATATTGCAATGATTATTAATAGAATAAATACATACCGTTATCGTTCTCGCTTTCTCTGATACGAAGTCGCCCGTGGTCTTCCGTTTATGTGTTTCAACAAACACATCCTTATATGGTACAATGCCTCCTTTTTCTGCTTCCTGCAAAGTTAAATGATAAAAGATTTAGTTAACAAGTTTGCAACAATACTTATAAAATTAATATTATATATTGATGAGTTATCATTTTCTTCAGGTGGCTCCCAAATGTCTTAGATCCATCTGTGTGTAGATGGGCTTCGAGCATTTTTGCTCGATTTTGTGCAGCCTTCGCCGAGCGATTTCAAAATGCATTTCCTGCCCACTTATCGCACATTCCATCCCAATAATCTCTCCTGATAGTAATAGGGTCATGGCCCTTCCACTGTAGTGGATCATCTATTTCGTCAGATGTTTTTTTTGCTGCAGTCTTCATATTGTGCAGCATGTCTACAAATCGATTGGCAGCCACCTTCTGCCACACCTTCCTTGCATCATTTTCTTCCACCGTAGTTGCGAAGCGATCCGAAGCCTACAAATATTTTCAAAAAGTTAGTAGACATGACTAAAAAAATTTAAATATGAAACACATTAACTATGAGAAACAACTGTATACAGTGAATGAGGACTACAATCTGTCTAACACCTCCTTTGGATACTCTTTCCATTGAGCAACCGGTCCTAGTAGATGTTGAAGAAGTGAATTCCTAATCTCGCATACTACTTCTTGTGGCTCAAACCTGCTGCTGCACATGAATTGGTACACAGTAAATATCAATATAAAATATTTATAAGATATGCAATAATTGAAAACGAAATACTTACGGTCGATTATCGATATACACTATTCGAATGAGTCTTCTTATGCCAGACTGAGAAGACCCTGCTTCCTGTGTTGACTCCTGACTTGTGTGATCAACTGGTGTAGGTGGGTCGTGTACAGGCGAAACATCATCTGTAAAAAAATACGTTAGAAATTCTCAGAATGCGCATTTGAACTAATCAAGCATCCAATTAGTTAAATGATATACCTATCACAGGAGCCCGTAAAGATAAAGACTGGGCCTGGCTACTACTAGATGAACGACCACTGTAACCTCCATGAACCATATTCTAACAAATAACATATGTCATACAATATATTCAAATAATTCGCATCAAGTATTACAATGCATTCAAGTCATTTGCATCAAGTATTACAATAATTCAAATCATTCGCATCAAGTATTGCAATACATTTAAATGATTCGCAACAAGTATTACAATACATTCAAATCATTCATATCAGGTACTGCAATGCATTCAAATCATTCGTATCAAGTATTACAGTACATTCAAATCATTTATTCATTAGCATCAAGTATTACAATACATTCAAATAATTCAAATCATTCACATCATTCATTGCAATACATTCAAATCATTCGTATCAAGTATTACAATACATTCAAATAATTCAAATCATTCACATCAAGTATTGCAATACAACTCATTCATTTGCATCAAGTATTACAATACATTCAAATAATTCAAATCATTTACATCAAGTATTACAATGCATTCAAATCATTCGTATCAAGTATTACAATACATTCAAATAATTCAAATCATTCACATCAAGTATTGCAATACAACTCATTCATTCACATCAAATATTACAATGCATTCAAATAATTCAAATCATTCACATCATTCATTGCAATGCATTCATATCATTCGTATCAAGTATTACAATACATTCAAATAATTCAAATCATTCACATCAAGTATTGCAATATAACTCATTCATTCACATCAAGTATTACAATGCATTTAAATAATTCAAATCATTCACATCATTCATTGCAATGCATTTAAATAGAGGTTTATATTACAAGATTTTGCTCACTAGCTTGAAAATTATTCTTCATCACTTGTTTGACTTTCTTCTTCTTCTTCATTGTTTACCCATCCACTTGGTATATCATTTGGATCACATTCTTCTATGAATGTTTCATCGGCCAATGGAGATATGACATGCATATCATGCAAACCATCGTGACCATAAGCGAAGTCATAGATATCATCTGATTGATAGTAATCGCTATCTTCAGCTAACTTATCTTCCTGTAACTGATCATACTCAGGGTATAGTTTGGACTTCACCTTGCAAACTGCCCACCATTCATTTCTATCTGACTTTTTTATACTCGGATATGAAGTATAATAAACTTGTTGAGCTTGCGAGGCTAATATGAATGGTTCATATGTTCCAAACCTGGATTTATGATTCACCTCCACAATGCCTGAAGCTTTGTCGAGTCTTATTGCAGTTGAATCAAACCAATGACACCTGAATAAAGTTACCCTATTATTTATGCCTAAGTCAACTCCATTATTTCCTCTATAACACCGTAGTAATCATGTTCATTTTCACCGTAGTTGCTACCCTTGACACACAGGCCACTATTCATCGTTGATTTGTTTATACCGTAATCTTTTGTATGAAATCAATAACTATTTACGATGTACCCGTTGTAGCATTGCACAACTTTGGTCAGACCATTTTCTAAATCACATATTCCTTGATCTTTTACATCACCATGGCGGACCTACGCACAAACATAAACAATGATTGTGATCACGACCAATTAAGTAACTTAGTGTTATTTACAAGTACAAAATTTATGTTAGCTTCTTTACCAACTGTTTCAACCACTCCATAAACTTAGTTTCACATTCTTTTTGTACTTCTGCATCAGTGAGATGTGAAACTTCTCTTTGCAACTCCAGATCAAATCGTCTGCAAACCACAAATACTTATATTACCGAGCCATGTATCCACGTATAGAGCATAAAAGGATTTATAATTGTGTTGCGTCTACATATACTTACTCGATGTATGGGTCAATCGCTGAGCAATTAAAAAGAATATAGATATGTGTTGCGTCTTGCTCTCGATCTGTCAAGAGCCTTGATCGGCAACTACCAAATGCATGCCCAAGTGGTTGAAATATCGACAACTTGTCAGCTACAATTACTTGTTCTCCATCATCGTTACGGGGCGGGCATGTGTAACATGTTGAAATATGAGGTTCGAAGTACATAGATGAGAAATTTGAAATCTCTTCTAAAGTGTATGCCTCACAAATAGAGCCTTCTACTATTGCTTTATTACAAACCTTTTTTTTGAGGTTGAACATGCATCTGGCAAAAATATACATTTCAAATTTTAAATATCTGTCACTAAAGAGACAAATATAAAAAAACATATACCTTTCAAATGAGTACATCCATCGATATTGCACAGGGCCACCAACCCTTAGTTCATATGGCAAATGTATGATCAAATGTTCTATAACATCGAAAAATGCTAGCGGAAATATCTTTTCTAGCAGACAAACAGTGGTGATGACAGAGTCCTTGAGATTCTTTACATCTGATACTACGACCTCCGATGCACACAATGTTCTGAAAAATCTACTCAACTCAGACAATACCCCCCATATAGGTTTGTCTAACATATCATGGAATGCTAGGGGTATCAATCGTTGCATAAAGATATGACAATCATGGCTCTTCAACCCATATAACTGTCCATCGTCAATCTTCACAGCCCGAGCAATGTTAGAGACATATCCATCTGAAAATCGCAATTGTCTCAACCATTGACATACATGTTTTATTTGATCAGGTCCAAGCACGTACTTTGCCTTTGGTTTCAGTACTTTGCCATTATACTCTTTGAGTTTCAATTCTGGTCTTTTACATATTACTTTTAAATCTATACAGGCCTTCGGATTATCCTTCGTTTTCCCTTTAACATTCATTACTGTATTGAACACATTATCAAACACATTTTTCTCCACATGCATCACATCCAAATTATGTCGTATCAATAGGGTCGGCCAATACGGTAGTTCCCAAAAATAGATTTCTTCATCCAATTGTGATCCTTCCCAAATCCACGGAAGGGTGTAGGACTGCGGGCATCTGTTAATACATCTGGAAAGTATCGCAATCTTTTTAGAATCTCTATGCCAGACAATCTTGAGAATGGACCTTCCATTTCAGTTGTGCCTGCTTTAAACACATTCTTTTATCGTCGGAACGGATGGTTGCTGGGTAGAAATCGACGATGGCACTCAAACCAGCAAGGCTTCCTTCCATGCGTCAATTTAAAAGCTTTGGAATCCTCCATGCAGTACGGACATGCCAACCTCCCATGTGTGCTCCAACCAGATAGCATACCATATGCAGGGAAGTCACTGATTGTCCATAGAACAACGACCTTCATGTTGAAATTTTGTTTTTTGTGGGCATCATACGTGGTAACACCGTCATCCCACAGTACTTTTAGTTCATCAATCAATGGCCTTAAATATACATCAAGATTTTGGTCAGGTGAGGTCGGACCAGGGATCAACAGAGACAAAAAAAAATTTGGACATTTCATACACAAGCTTGGTGGAAGATTGTATGGAGTTACAAATACTGGCCAGCATGAGTATGGAGTTGATCTACCCCTAAATGGATTAAATCCATCTATACATAGACCGAGTCTAATATTTCGCACTTCCATTGCGAAGTTCTGATGAGTATGATCAAAGTGCTTCCAAGCTTCAGCGTCAACAGGATGCGTGATCTTGTTTTCATCGTGTCGAACTTTATTTGCATGCCATCTCATGTGTTTAGCTGTCCTTGAAGACATATACAATTGCTGCAATCTATGAGTGATAAGAAAGTAGCGGAGCGACTTGTATGAAACTTCCTTTGATCTCGTGCTACCATTGCCTCTTGTCTTTGGCTTGAACCGAGGATGCCCACATGACGGGCATGATATATTGTTTTCTTGCTCCTTGAAATACATACAGTGATTTGGACAAGCATCAATCTTTTTGTAACCCATACCTAGAGCGTTAACCATAACTTTCGCATGATAGAAATTTTGTGGCAATTTCTCATCTTTGGGCAACATACTCTTCACAATCATGCACAAACGGTCAAAACATGATTGACTCAAATTATACTCGGACTTTAAATTCATTAGTTAAAGAACTGCAGACAAGATAGTGACTCTCGCAACCGTTCCAAAGTGGCTCATCAGCATCTCTAAGTAAATCATAAAATCTACTAGCTGCATCGTTTGGTGATTCTTCATCTACGGCAGTTCTTACATCACTAGAACTCATAGCAGAACCCAGTTCTGTTCTTGCGGCATCAAATATCAAATCCATATATGGATTATCGTGTACCACATTCACCCGTTCATTAAAATTGTTTCTAAATTCTTCTCTATGAAACGTCCAGTTCTGATAATCACTCACAAAACCCTTCCTGTATAGGTGATGTCTAACGCCATGAGGTTCTATAAATTGATTATTCTTACAAATCTTGCAGGGACACCTAATCCGACCTGTGGGATCCACTGTACTGACACTTGCCATTGCAAATTCAATAAAATTTTCAACACCATCCATATATTCATGCGATAACTCATTGTCCACTATCCTACGGTACATCCATTCACGGTTTGAAGTCATTTTCTTATGATGTTACGAATAATAACCTAACGAATTAAAAAAGAACAATCATAATGCTACGATAAAGAAAATATCAAATTTATCATGCAATATATGATGTCATACAATAACAAGAATTTTGATGCATGCATTGATAACTTAAAATTTTCATGTGCAAACTATTAATGACACGATACAATCATTTGAAGCACGCTTCCATTATACAATTTCACATGGAAGCCATAATCAAATTGAAAGTAACTACATGCAAGCATGGATACAATTACATCAAACATTGCAATACATCGTAATCATTCATATCAAACAAATGGCAAACATGTACCTGCAGCAAACACACTTCAATATTTCACTACCTACTACCATGCCTAACACGAACTCTGTACTCCAAAAATAAGAACACTTCCATATTCATACATTAAAATCATGCTCAGCATGATCTCCGAACTCCAACAAAGCAACCCTAAATATCAACAACTAAGTGAGTGTGTGAACAATAAAGTGTTACATCTAATAAATTAAATAACATGTGATACACTTGCATCACTTACTCACCACGGGTATTTACTCGATTTGCATTATTTTTGTCACTTACTTACCACAGGTGGCTGAGCACAAGCTGGTTCCGTTAAAAAATCTTCACAAAAAAACACTATTTTAAAATGAAGTCACCACAAAAAAAAAAACGAGGATGTTCCGGCAATGGGTCGACTCCCCTGCTGTTCCGGCAGGGGGTCGACCCCCTTACAAAACATAGGGGGTTAACCGACCCCCTGTTCCGACAGGGGGTCGACCCCCTACCTGTTCCGGCAGAAGGTCGACCCCCAGCCTTTCCGGCAATGAGTCGACCCCCTGCCGGAACAGCAATGGGTCGACCCCCTGCCTGAACGGGCAGAGGGTCAACCCCCTGCCTCTGCCTGTTTCGGCAGGGGGTCCGGAATAGCAGGGGGTCGACCCCCTACCGGAAACGCTGGGGGTCGACCCCCTGCCGAAACAACAGGGGGTCGACCCCCTGCCGGAAAAAGCAGAGGGTCGACCCCTTGCCAGAAAACGCAGGGGGCTGACCCCCTCGTTTACCTGTCTCCGGGCGGCGGCGAACGGCGGACGGTGGGACCGGCGAACGGCGAGAGCAGACGAACGGTGGGAATGGGTGAACGACAAACGACGGGAGCGGGAGCAGCGAAAGAAGAAAAGGAAAAGCTGTCTGGGATTAGGGTTATGCAAAAATTTCACGACAGCTTAGCGACGGATTAATTTTGTCGCTAAGCCGACATAAATCAAATTTATGAAACTAGCGACGAAATATATTCCGTCGCCAATTCCATCGCTAATTAGCGACAGAAAATCTTTCATCGCAAACGACGTCGCCAAATGTTGCGTCCGTTACGACAAAACACTATGTCACAAAATCCGTCGCTAATTAGCGATGGATTTTGCGACGGGATATCTTTCGTCGCTATTTTCGTAAATTTCATTCATTATAGCGACGAATGGTGTTCGCTCGTTAATCCGTTGCTAACTAGCGACATAATACTTTCGTCGCTAAAGTCCGTCGCTAACAATGTATTTTCTTGTAGTGTATGTTCCAATATATGTTTTCTCATGAAACATGATACATTGAATCTTCATTAGCATAAGGCATGTACATGAATATTCCATCATTTGCATTCTAAATCCAATATGATATTCGTAATTTCTCTCTGTATTTGTCTATTATTTTGTGCTAACCCTGTTTTGCAAGAAAGATGTAAAAATGTTAAATTCCTTCTTAGATTAGAATTTTATCATTTCAATTTCAATTTCAAGATTATAATAATTAGACATTAATTAGAATTTTTATCTTTCCAGCTTAAAATAGAAGGTATGAGCAAATAAATCTCATAATTGTTTGTTTCATCACATTTTATTCTCATTTTTATTTCAAAAATTTCATGAATGGTGAAACACGAATGGCATGTGCACCTTTCTAATAAGAGGTAATTAATCCTAAGTAAACACATATATGCAAGATTGAATCACTATGAAATTTTTTTGACACCCTAAGAACACATATATGCATGATTGAGTCACTATAAAAATTTTTTGGCAGCCTTAGAACACATATATGCATGATTGAATCACTATGAAATTTTTTTAACAGCCTTAGAACACCTATATGCATGATTGAATCACTATGAATTTTTTTTTACAGCCTTAGAACGCATATATAAATGATTGAATCACTATGAAATATTTTTGACAACCTTAGAACACATATATGCATGATTAAATTTCTGACATTTTTTTGACAGCTTTAGAACACATATATGCATGATTAAATTACTATGGATTTTTTTTGACAGCCTTAGAACAAATATATGAATGATTGAATCACTATGAAATTTTTTTGAACACCATAGAACACATATATGCATGATTGAATCACTATGAAATTTTTTTGACAGGCTTAGAACACATATGTGCATGCTTGAATAACTGTGAATTTTTTTTGACAGCCTTAGAACACATATATGCGTGATTGAATCACTATGAAATTTTTTTGACAGCCTTAGAACATATATATGCATGATTGAATCACTATGATTTTTTTTGACAACCATAGAACACATATCTGCATGATTGAATCACTATGAAATTTTTTGACAGCCTTAGAACACATATACGCATGCTTGAATCGCTATCAAATTTTTTTCATAGCCATAGAACACATATATGCATTATTGAATCACTATGAAATTTTTTTACCGCAATAGAACACATATACGCATGATTAAATCACTATGAATTTTTTTTGACAGCCTTAGAAAAATATATGCATGATTGAATCTCTATAAAATATTTTTGACAACTGTAGAACACATATATGCATGATTGAATCACTATAAATTTTTTTGACAGCCTTAAAACACATATATACAAGATTAAAACCTTATGATTTTTTTTTTGACAGTCGTAAAACACATATATACAAGATTGAAACCTTATGAATTTTTTTTTGACAGACTTAGAACACATAAACTTATGATTGAATCACTATAGGAATTTCATAGTGATTCAATCATGCATATATGTGTTCTAAGGCTGACAAAAAAATTTCATAGTGATTCAATCATGCATATATGCATGATTGAATCACTATGAATTTTTTCGATGGTTTTAGAACACATATATGCATGACTGAATCACTATGAAATTTTTTTAACAGCCTTGGAATACACATATGCATGACTGATTCATAATGAAAATTTTTTAACATCACTAGAACACATATTTGCATGATTGAATCACTTTGAGATATTTTTGACAACCTAAGAACACATATATGCATGATTTAATATATGATTTTTTTTGACAAGTGTAGAACACATATCTGCATGATTGAATCACTATAAATTTCTTTTTGACAGCCTTAGAAAACATATATGCATTATTGAATCTCTATAAAATATTTTTGACAACTGTAGAACACATATATGCATGATTCACTATAATTTTTTTTGACAGCCTTAAAACACATATATACAAGATTGAAACCTTATGATTTTTTTTGTGGCAGTCGTAAAACACATATATACAAGATTGAGACCTTATGATTTTTTTTTTGACAGACTTAGAACACATAAATTTATGATTGAATCACTATAAAAAATTTTTGACAGCCTTAGAACACATATATGCATGATTGACTCACTAAATGTTTTTTTTTGACAACATTAGAACACATATATGCGTGATTGCATCACTATAAAAAATTTTTAAGAGCCTTAGAACATATATATATATATGCATGATTGAATCACTATGAAATTTTTTTGGCAGCCTTAGAACACATATATGCATGATTGAATCACTATGATTTTTTTTTGACAACCTTAGAAACACCTATATGCATGATTGAATCAATATGAAATTTTTTTGTCAGCCTTAGAATACATATATGAATGATTCAATCACTATGAAATATTTTTTACAACCTTAGCACACATATATGCATGATTCAATCACTATGAAATTTTTTTGACAGCCTTAGAACACATATGTGCATGATTGAATCACTATGAGATTTTTTTGACTGGCTTAGAGCACATATATGCATGCTTGCATAATTGTGAATTTTTTTTTACAACCTTAGAACATATATATGCATGATTGATTCACTATGAATTTTTTTTGACCGCCTTAGAACCCATATATGCATGATTGAACCACTATGAAAATTTTTTGATAGCCTTAAAGCACATATATGCATGATTGAATCACTATGAAGTTTTTTTGACAACCATAGAACACATATCTGCATGATTGAATCACTATGATTTTTTTTTGACAACCTTAAAATACATACACCCCTGATTGAATTACTATGAAATTTTTTTGATAGCCTAAGCACACATATATGCATTATTGAATCACTATGAATTTTTTTTGACAGCTGCATAACACATATATGAATGATTGAATCGCAATGAAAATTTTTTGATAGCCCTAGAACACATATTTTCATGATTGAATCCGTATGATTTTTTTTTAAACTGCTTTAGAACACATAAACGCGTGATTGAATCAGTATAAATTTTTTTTACAGCCTTAGAATGCATATATTTATGATTCAATCACTATGATTTTTTTTTAAAGCCTTAGAACATATATATGCATGATTGAATCACTACAAAATTTTTTTGAAAGCATTAGAACCCATATATGCATGATTGAATCACTATAAATTTTTTTTGACAGCATTAGAAGACATATATGCAAGATTTAATCACTATGAAATTTTTGGCAGCCTTACAACATATATATGCATGATTGAATCACCCTAAATTTTTTTTGACACCCTTAGAATGCATATGTTCATGATTGAATCACTATGAATTTTTTTTGACAGCCTTAGAACTCATATATGCATGATTGAATCACTATGAAATTTTTCTGACAGCCTTACAACACACATATGATTGATTGAATCACTATAAAATATTTTTGACAACCTTAGAACACATATATGCATGATTCAATGACTATAAAATTTTTTTGACAGCCTTAAAACACATATATTATGATTGAATGACTATGGATTTTTTTTGACAGCCTTAGAAGAAATATATGAATGATTGAATCACTATAACAACTTTTGGAGCACTGTAGAAGACATATATGAATGATTGAATCACTATGAATTTTTTTTGACAATCATACAACACATATATGCATGATTGAATGATTGAATGACTATAAGATTTTTTTGACAGCCTTAGAGCATAAATATGCAAGATTGAATCACTATGAAATTTTTTTGACAGCCTTAGAACTCATATATGCATGTTTGAGTCACTATGAGCAAATAAATCTCATAATTTTCTGTTTCATCACATTTTATTCTCATTTTTATTTCAAAAATTTCATGAATGGTGAAAAAAGAATGGCATGTGAACCTTTCTAATAAAAGGTAATTAATCCTAAGTAAACACATATATGCAAGATTGAATCACTATGAATTTTTTTTGACACCCTTAGAACACATATATGCATGATTGAGTCACTATGAAATTTTTTTGGCAGCCTTAGAACACATATATGCATGATTGAATTACTATGAAATTTTTTTAACAGCCTTAGAAAACCTATATGCATAATTGAATCACTATGAATTTTCTTTTACAGCCTTAGAACACATATATGAATGATTGAATCACTATAAAATATTTTTGACAACCTTAGAACACATATATGCATGATTAAATCTCTGACATTTTTTTGACAGCTTTAGAACACATATATGCATGATTAAATTACTATGGATTTTTTTTGACAGCCTTAGAACAAATATATGAATGATTAAATCACTATGAAATTTTTTTGAACACCATAGAACACATATATGCATGATTCAATCACTATGAATTTTTTTTGACAGGCTTAGAACACATATGTGCATGCTTGAATAACTGTGAATTTTTTTTGACAGCCTTAGAACACATATATGCGTGATTGAATCACTATGAAATTTTTTTGACAGCCTTAGAACATATATATGCATGATTGAATCACTATGATTTTTTTTTGACAACCATAGAACTCATATCTGCATGATTGAATCACTATGAAATTTTTTGACAGCCTTAGAACATATATACGCATGATTGAATCGCTATCAAAAATTTTTCAAAGCCTTAGAACACATATATGCATTATTGAATCACTATGAAATTTTTTTGCCGCAATAGAACACATATACGCATGATTAAATCACTATGAATTTTTTTTGACAGCCTTAGAACACATAAATGCATGATTGAACCACTAAATTTTTTTTTTGAGAGCATTAGAACACATATATGCATGATTGAATCAATATAATTTTTGTTTGACATCCTTAGCACACATGTCTTCATGATTGAATCACTATGAAATTTGTTTGACAGCCTTAGAACACATATATGCATGATTGAATCACTATGATTTTTTTTCGATGGTTTTAGAACACATATATGCATGATTGAATCACTATGAAATTTTTTTAACTGCCTTGGAATACACATATGCATGATTGAATCACAATAAAATTTTTTTAACATCACTAGAAAACATATTTGCATGATTGAATCACTTTGAGATATTTTTGACAACCTAAGAACACATATATGCATGATTTAATATATGATTTTTTTTGACAAGTGTAGAACACATATCTGCATGATTGAATCACTATAAATTTCTTTTTGACAGCCTTAGAAAACATATATGCATGATTGAATCTTTATAAAATATTTTTGACAACTGTAGAACACATATATGCATGATTGAATCACTATAAATTTTTTTGACAGCCTTAAAACACATATATACAAGATTAAAACCTTATGATTTTTTTTTGACAGTCGTAAAACACATATATACAAGATTGAAACCTTATGAATTTTTTTTTGACAGACTTAGAACACATAAACATATGATTGAATCACTATAGGAATTTCATAGTGATTCAATCATGCATATATGTGTTCTAAGGCTGACAAAAAAATTTCATAGTGATTCAATCATGCATATATGCATGATTGAATCACTATGAATTTTTTCGATGGTTTTAGAACACATATATGCATGACTGAATCACTATGAAATTTTTTTAACAGCCTTGGAATACACATATGCATGATTGATTCATAATGAAAATTTTTTAACATCACTAGAACACATATTTGCATGATTGAATCACTTTGAGATATTTTTGACAACCTAAGAACACATATATGCATGATTTAATATATGATTTTTTTTGACAAGTGTAGAACACATATCTGCATGATTGAATCACTATAAATTTCTTTTTGACAGCCTTAGAAAACATATATGCATTATTGAATCTCTATAAAATATTTTTGACAACTGTAGAACACATATATGCATGATTCACTATAATTTTTTTTGACAGCCTTAAAACACATATATACAAGATTGAAACCTTATGATTTTTTTTGTGGCAGTCGTAAAACACATATATACAAGATTGAGACCTTATGATTTTTTTTTTGACAGACTTAGAACACATAAATTTATGATTGAATCACTATAAAAAATTTTTGACAGCCTTAGAACACATATATGCATGATTGACTCACTAAATGTTTTTTTTTGACAACATTAGAACACATATATGCGTGATTGCATCACTATAAAAAAATTTTAAGAGCCTTAGAACATATATATATATATGCATGATTGAATCACTATGAAATTTTTTTGGCAGCCTTAGAACACATATATGCATGATTGAATCACTATGATTTTTTTTTGACAACCTTAGAAACACCTATATGCATGATTGAATCAATATGAAATTTTTTTGTCAGCCTTAGAACACATATATGAATGATTCAATCACTATGAAATATTTTTTACAACCTTAGCACACATATATGCATGATTCAATCACTATGAAATTTTTTTGACAGCCTTAGAACACATATGTGCATGATTGAATCACTATGAGATTTTTTTGACTGGCTTAGAGCACATATATGCATGCTTGCATAATTGTGAATTTTTTTTTACAACCTTAGAACATATATATGCATGATTGATTCACTATGAATTTTTTTTGACCGCCTTAGAACCCATATATGCATGATTGAACCACTATGAAAATTTTTTGATAGCCTTAAAGCACATATATGCATGATTGAATCACTATGAAGTTTTTTTGACAACCATAGAACACATATCTGCATGATTGAATCACTATGATTTTTTTTTGACAACCTTAAAATACATACACCCCTGATTGAATTACTATGAAATTTTTTTGATAGCCTAAGCACACATATATGCATTATTGAATCACTATGAATTTTTTTTGACAGCTGCATAACACATATATGAATGATTGAATCGCAATGAAAATTTTTTGATAGCCCTAGAACACATATTTTCATGATTGAATCCGTATGATTTTTTTTTAAACTGCTTTAGAACACATAAACGCGTGATTGAATCAGTATAAATTTTTTTTACAGCCTTAGAATGCATATATTTATGATTCAATCACTATGATTTTTTTTTAAAGCCTTAGAACATATATATGCATGATTGAATCACTACAAAATTTTTTTGAAAGCATTAGAACCCATATATGCATGATTGAATCACTATAAATTTTTTTTGACAGCATAAAAAGACATATATGCAAGATTTAATCACTATGAAATTTTTGGCAGCCTTACAACATATATATGCATGATTGAATCACCCTAAATTTTTTTTGACACCCTTAGAATGCATATGTTCATGATTGAATCACTATGAATTTTTTTTGACAGCCTTAGAACTCATATATGCATGATTAAATCACTATGAAATTTTTCTGACAGCCTTACAACACACATATGATTGATTGAATCACTATAAAATATTTTTGACAACCTTAGAACACATATATGCATGATTCAATGACTATAAAATTTTTTTGACAGCCTTAAAACACATATATTATGATTGAATGACTATGGATTTTTTTTGACAGCCTTAGAAGAAATATATGAATGATTGAATCACTATAACAACTTTTGGAGCACTGTAGAAGACATATATGAATGATTGAATCACTATGATTTTTTTTTGACAATCATACAACACATATATGCATGATTGAATGATTGAATGACTATGAGATTTTTTGGCAGCCTTAGAGCATATATATGCAAGATTGAATCACTATGAAATTTTTTTGACAGCCTTAGAACTCATATATGCATGATTGAGTCACTATGAGCAAATAAATCTCATAATTTTCTGTTTCATCACATTTTATTCTCATTTTTATTTCAAAAATTTCATGAATGGTGAAAAAAGAATGGCATGTGAACCTTTCTAATAAAAGGTAATTAATCCTAAGTAAACACATATATGCAAGATTGAATCACTATGAATTTTTTTTGACACCCTTAGAACACATATATGCATGATTGAGTCACTATGAAATTTTTTTGGCAGCCTTAGAACACATATATGCATGATTGAATTACTATGAAATTTTTTTAACAGCCTTAGAACACCTATATGCATAATTGAATCACTATGAATTTTCTTTTACAGCCTTAGAACACATATATGAATGATTGAATCACTATAAAATATTTTTGACAACCTTAGAACACATATATGCATGATTAAATCTCTGACATTTTTTTGACAGCTTTAGAACACATATATGCATGATTAAATTACTATGGATTTTTTTTGACAGCCTTAGAACAAATATATGAATGATTAAATCACTATGAAATTTTTTTGAACACCATAGAACACATATATGCATGATTCAATCACTATGAATTTTTTTTGACAGGCTTAGAACACATATGTGCATGCTTGAATAACTGTGAATTTTTTTTGACAGCCTTAGAACACATATATGCGTGATTGAATCACTATGAAATTTTTTTGACAGCCTTAGAACATATATATGCATGATTGAATCACTATGATTTTTTTTTGACAACCATAGAACTCATATCTGCATGATTGAATCACTATGAAATTTTTTGACAGCCTTAGAACATATATACGCATGATTGAATCGCTATCAAAATTTTTTCAAAGCCTTAGAACACATATATGCATTATTGAATCACTATGAAATTTTTTTGCCGCAATAGAACACATATACGCATGATTAAATCACTATGAATTTTTTTTGACAGCCTTAGAACACATAAATGCATGATTGAACCACTAAATTTTTTTTTTGAGAGCATTAGAACACATATATGCATGATTGAATCAATATAATTTTTGTTTGACATCCTTAGCACACATGTCTTCATGATTGAATCACTATGAAATTTGTTTGACAGCCTTAGAACACATATATGCATGATTGAATCACTATGATTTTTTTTCGATGGTTTTAGAACACATATATGCATGATTGAATCACTATGAAATTTTTTTAACTGCCTTGGAATACACATATGCATGATTGAATCACAATAAAATTTTTTTAACATCACTAGAGCACATATTTGCATGATTGAATCACTTTGAGATATTTTTGACAACCTAAGAACACATATATGCATGATTTAATATATGATTTTTTTTGACAAGTGTAGAACACATATCTGCATGATTGAATCACTATAAATTTCTTTTTGACAGCCTTAGAAAACATATATGCATGATTGAATCTCTATAAAATATTTTTGACAACTGTAGAACACATATATGCATGATTGAATCACTATAAATTTTTTTGACAGCCTTAAAACACATATATACAAGATTAAAACCTTATGATTTTTTTTTGACAGTCGTAAAACACATATATACAAGATTGAAACCTTATGAATTTTTTTTTGACAGACTTAGAACACATAAACTTATGATTGAATCACTATAGGAATTTCATAGTGATTCAATCATGCATATATGTGTTCTAAGGCTGACAAAAAAATTTCATAGTGATTCAATCATGCATATAGGTGTTTCTAAGGTTGTCAAAAAAAATTCATAGTGATTCAATCATGCATATATGTGTTCTAAGGCTGCCAAAAAAATTTCATAGTGATTCAATCATGCATATATGTGTTCTAAGGCTGTCAAAAAAAAATCACATTTATTCAAGCATGCACATATGTGTTCTAAGCCCGTGAAAAAAATTTCATAGTGATTCAATCATGCATATATGTGTTCTATGGTGTTAAAAAAAAATTCATAGTGATTCAATAGAACACATATACGCATGATTAAATCACTATGAATTTTTTTTGACAGCCTTAGAACACATAAATGCATGATTGAACCACTAGATTTTTTTTTTAGAGCATTAGAACACATATGTGCATGATTGAATCAATATAATTTTTGTTTGACATCCTTAGCACACATATCTGCATGATTGAATAACTATGAAATTTGTTTGACAGCCTTTGAACACATATCTGCATCATTGAATCACTATAAATTTCTTTTTGACAGCCTTAGAAAACATATATGCATGATTGAATCTCTATAAAATATTTTTGACAACTGTAGAACACATATATGCATGATTGAATCACTATAAATTTTTTTTGACAGCATTAGAAGACATATATGCAAGATTTAATCACTATGAAATTTTTGGCAGCCTTAGAACATATATATGCATGATTGAATCACTCTAAATTTTTTTTGACACTCTTAGAATGCATATGTGCATGATTGAATCACTATGAATTTTTTTTTACAGCCTTAGAACTCATATATGCATGATTGAATCACTATGAAATTTTTCTGACAGCCTTAGAACACACATATGATTGATTGAATCACTATAAAATATTTTTGACAACTTTAGAACACATATATGCATGATTCAATGACTATAAAATTTTTTTGACAGCCTTAAAACACATATATTATGATTGAATTACTATGGAATTTTTTTGACAGCCTTAGAAGAAATATATGAATGATTGAATCACTATAAAAACTTTTGGAGCACCGTAGAAGACATACATGAATGATTGAATCACTATGATTTTTTTTTACAATCATACAACACATATATGCATGATTGAATGACTATGGGATTTTTTTGACAGCCTTAGAGCATATATATGCAAGATTGAATCACTATGAAGTTTTTTTTACAGCCTTAGAACTCATATATGCATGATTGAATCACTCTGAATTTTTTTTGACAGCCTTAGAACCCACATATGAATGATTGAATCACTATAAAACATTTTTGACAACCTTGGAACACATATATGCATGATTCAATGACAATAAAATGTTTTTGACGGCCTCATAACACATATATTATGATTGAATTACTATGGAATTTTTTTTACAGCCTTTGAACAAATATATGAATGATTGAATCACTATGAAATTTTTTTAAACATCATAGTACACATATATGCATGATTGAATCCCTATGAGATTTTTTTGACAGGCTTAGAAGGTATATATGCATGCTTGAATAACTGTGAATTTTTTTTGACAGCCTTAGAAGACATATATGAATGATTTAATCACTGAATTTTTTTTGACAATCCTAGAACACTTATATGCATGATTGAATGACTATGGGATTTTTTTGACAGCCTTAGAACACAAATATGCATGATTGAATCAATATAATTGTTTTTTTGACATTCTTATGACACATACATGCATGATTGAATCACTATGAAATTCTTTTGACATCCTTAGAAAACATATATGCATGATTGAATCACTATAAAATTCTTTTGACAGGCTTAGAACATATATATGCATGATTGAATCATTATAATTTTTTTTTGACAACCACAAAACATATATCTGCATGATTGAATGACTATGGAATTTTTTTGATAGCCTTAGAACAGATATGTGTATTATTGAATCACTATGAACTTTTTTTGACAGCTTTCGAAAACATATATGAATGATTGAATCGCTATGAAATTTTTTTGACAGCCTTAGAACACATATATGCATGATTGATTCCTTATGAATTTTTTTTGACAGCCTTTTAACACATATATGCATGATTGAATCACTATAAATTTTTTTTGATAGCCTTAGAACACATATATGCATGATTCAATCCCAATGAAATGTTTTTGTGAGCCTTAGAACATGTATACGCATGATTGAATCACTATATGTTTTTTCGAGAACATTGGAACTCATATATGCATGATTGAATCACTATAAATTTTTGTTTATAGCATTAGAACACATATATGCATGATTGAATCACTATGATTTTTTTTTGGGAGTCTTAGAACACATATATGCATGATTGAATCACTATGAATTTTTTTTGACAGCCTTAGAACACATATATGCATGATTAAATCACTATAAAATATTTTTGACAACCTTAGAACACATATATGCATGATTGAATCACTATGAAATTTTTTGACAGCCTTAGAACACATATATGCATGATTAAATCACTATGGAATTTTTTTGATAGCTTTAGAATACATATATGCTTGATTTATTCAGGTTGAAATTTGTTTTACAGCCTTAGAACACATATATGAATGACTGAAACACTATAAAATTTTTTAGACAACCATAGAACACATATATGCATGATTGAATCACTATGAATTTTTTTTGACTGCCTTAGAGCACAAATATGCATGATTGAATCACTATGGAATTTTTTTGTGAGCCTTAGAAGACATATATGCATGATTGAATCACTATGAAATATTTTTGACAACCTTAGAACACAGATATGCATGATTGAATCACTATGATTTTCTTTTGACAACCTTTGAACACTATATACATTATTAATCACTATGAAATTTTTTTGACAGCCTTAGAACACATATATGCATGATTGAATCTCTATAAAAAATTTTAGCAACCTTAGAACACATATATGCATGATTGAATCACTATGATTTTTTTTTTATGGTTTTCGAACTCATATAAGCATGTTTCAATCACTATGAAATTTTTTCGACATCCTTGGAATACACATATGCATGATTGAATCACTATGAAATTTTTTTGATAGGCTTAGAACACGTATATGCATGATTGAATCACTATGAGATATTTTGGACAACTTAAGAACACATATATGCATGATTCAATCACTATGAATTTTTTTTGACAACCATAGAACACATATCTGCATGATTGAATCACTATGATTTTTTTTTTGACAGCCTTAGAACACATATATGCTTGATTGACTCACTATGAAATTTTTTTGTCAACCTTAGAACACATATATGCATGATTGAATCACTATGAAATTTTTCTCGCGTTTTTAGAACACATATATAGATGATTGAATCACTATGAAATTTTTTTGACAGCCTTATAACACATATATACAAGATTGAATCCTTATGATTTTTTTTTTGACAGCCTTAGAGCACATATACTTATGATTTAATCACTATAAAAATTTTTTGACAGCCTTAGAAAACATATCTGCATGATTGAATCACTACATTTTTTTTTACAGCATTAGAACACATATATGCATTATTGAATCACTATGAAATTTTTTTTGAGTGCCTTAAAACATATATATGCATGATTAAATCACAATAAAAGGTTTCTGACACCCTTAGAATATATATATGCAAGATTGAATCACTATGAGAGTTTTTTGAAAGCCTTAGAACACATATATGTATGATTGAATCACTATGAATTTTTTTTTTCAGCCTTAGAACACATATATGCATGATTGAATCACTATGAAAATATTTTTACAGCTTTAGAACACATATATGAATGATTGAATCACTCTGAACTATTTTTGACAGCTTTAGAGCCCATATATGCATGATTCAATCACTATCAAAAAATTTTGACAGCCTTATAACACATATATGCATGATTGAATTACTATGGATTTTTTTTCACAGTCTTAGAAAAAATATATGAATGATTGAATCACTATAAATTTTTTTGAATACCATAGAACACATATATACATGATTGAATCACTATGAGATTTTTTTGATAGTCTTAGAACACATATATGCATGCATGAATAACTGTGATTTTTTTTTTACAGCCTTAGAACACATATATGAAAGATTGAATCACTATAAATTTTTTTTGACAAACATAGGACACATATATGCATGATGGAATCACTATGAGATTTTTTTGACAGCCTTAGAACACATATATGCATGATTGAATCGATACAATTTTTTTTTGAGAGCTTAGAACACATATATGCTTGATTGAATCACTACGAAAATTTTTAGACAACTTTAGAACACTTATATGCATGATTGAATCACTTAAAAATGCTTTTGACAACCTTAGAGCACATACATGCATGATTGAATCACTATGAAAATTTTTTGGCAGCCTTAGAACACATTAATACATGATTGAATCACTATGAATTTGTTTTTGACAGCCTTAGAACACATATATGCATGATTGAATCACTATGAAATTTTTTTGACAACCTTAGAACACATATATGAATGATTGATTCATTATGAAATATTTTGGCAACCTTAAAACTCATTAATGCATGATTCAATCACTATGAAAATTTTTTGGCAACCTTAGAAAACATATACGCATGATTGAATTACTTTGGAATTTTTTTTACAGCCGTAGAACAAATATATGAATGATTGAATCACTGTGAAATTTTTCTGAACACCATAGAACACATATATGCATGATGGAATCACTATGAGATTTTTTTGAGACGCTTAGAACACATATATGCATGCTTGAATAAGTGTGAATTTTTTTTACAACCTTAGAATACATATATGAATGACTGAATCACTACAAAAATTTGTTGACAACCTTAGAACACATATATGCATGATTGAATCACTATTGGATTTTTTTGACAGCCTTAGAACATATATATGCATGATTGAATCAATACAAATTTTATTTGATTGCTTTAGAACACATATATGCTTGATTGAATCACTATGAATTTTTTTGACTGCCTTAGAACACATATATGCATGGGTAAATCACTATAATTTTTTTTTGACAGACTTACAACAAGTATATGCATGATTGAATCACTATGAATTTTTTTTGACAACCATAGAACACATATCTGCATGATTGAATCACTATGAAATTTTTTTGACAGCCTTAGAACACAATATGCAAGATTAAATAACTATGAATTTTTTTTTTGACAGCCTTCGAAAACATATATGAATGATTGAATCACTATGAAATATTTTTATCAACCTTACAAAATATATATGCATGATTCAATCACTATGAATTTATTTTTACAGCCTTAGAACACATATATGCATGATTGATTTACTTTGGAATTTTTTGACAGCCTTAGAACAAATATATGAATGATTGAATCACTGTGAAATTTTTTTGAACACCATAGAACACATATATCCATTATTGAATCACTATGAGATTTTTTTGATAGGCTTAGAACACATATATGCATGTTTGAATAACTGTGAATTTTGTTTGACAGCCTTAGAGTACATATATGAATGATTGAATCACTATGAATTTTTTTTGAGAACCGTAGAAAACATATATACATGATTGAATCAATATGGGATTTTTTTGAATGCCTTAGAACATATATATGCATGATTGAATCAATACAAAATTTTTTTGACAGCCTTAGAACACATATATACATGATTGAATCACTATGATTTTTTTTTGACAACCATAGAACACATATCTGCAAGATTCAATCACTACGAAATTTTTTTGACAGCCTTAGAACACTATATGCATGATTAAATCACTATAAATTTTTTTTGACAGGCTTAGAACACATATATGCATGATTGAAGCACTATGATTTTTTTTAGCAGCCATAGAACACATATTTGCATGATTGAATCACTTAAATTTTTTTGACAACCCTAGAGCACATATATGCATGATTGAATCACTATAATTTTTTTTAAAGCATTAGTACACATATATGCATGATTGAATCACTATAAAAAAATTTTGACAACCTTAGAACACTTATCTGTATGATTGAATCACTATAAAATATTTTTAAAAACCTTAGAACACATATATGCATGATTAAATCACTATGAGATTTTTTTGACATGCATAGAACACATATAAGCATGATTTAATCACTATGAAATTTTTTTGGCAGCCTTAGAACACATATATGCACGATTGAATCAATACAAATTTTTTTTTGACAGCCTTAAAACAAATATACGCATGGTTGAATCACTATGAAATTTGTTTGCAGTCTTATAACACATATATGCATTATTGAATCACTATGAAATTTTTTTGACATCCTTAGTACACATATACGCATGATTAAATCACTACAAAATTTTTTTGAGAGCATTAGAACACATATATGCATGATTGAATCACTATAATTTTTTTTTGACAACCATAGAGCACATATCTGGATGATTGAATCACTATGAATTTTTTTTGCAGCCTTAGAACAAATATATGCATGATTTAATCATTATGAAATTTTTTTGACAGCCATAGAACACATTTTTGCATGATTAAATCTCCATAAAAAAAAATTAACAGCATCAGAACACATACACATGATTGAATCACTATAATTTTTTTTGAAAACGTTAGAACACATATCTACATGATTGAATCACTATGAAATTTTTTGAACAGTCGTAGAACACCTATATGCATGATTGAATAACAATGATTTTTTTTTGACAGCCTTAAAACCCATATATGCATGATTGAATCGCTAAAAATTTTTGTTGACAGCATTAGAACGCTTACATGCAAGATTGAAACACTATAATTTTTTTTTTACTACCTTAGAACACATATCTGCAAGATTAAATCACTATGAATTTTTTTTGACAGCCTTAGAACACATATATGAATGATTGAATCACTATGAAATTATTTTGACGGGCTTAGAACACATATGAGCATGATTTAATCAATATGAATTTTTTTTGACCGGCTTAAAACACACATATGCAAGATTGAATCACAATAAAAATTTTTTGACAGCCTTAGAACACAAATATTTATAATTGAATCACTTTGAAAAATTTTTACAACCTTAGAACACATATATGCATGATTAAATAACTATGAATTTGGTTTGACAACCTTATAACACATATATGCTTGATTGATTCACTAGAGTTTTATTTTGAGGGCATTAGAACACATATATGCTTGATTGAATCACTATGAAATAATTTTGACGGCCTTTGAATACATATAAGCCTGATTGAATCACTATGAAATTTTTTTGACAGGCTTAGAACACATATATGCATGATGGAATCAGTATGATTTTTTTTTTGACATTCTTAGAACACATATATTCATGATTGAATCACTATGAAATATTTTTGACAACCTTAGAAAACATATATTTATGATTCAATCACTATGAATTTTTTTTTAAAAAATAGAAAACATATATCCATGACTGAATCACTATGAATTTTTTTTGACAACCTTAGAACACATATCTGCATTATTCAATCACTATCAAATTTTTTTGACAGCCTTAGAACACATATATGAATGATTGAATCACTATCAATTTTTTTTTACAGTCGAAGAACGCATATAAGAATGATTTAATCACTGTGAAATTTTTTTGACAACCACACAACACGTATATGCATGATTAAATAACTATGAGATTCTTTTAACAACCATAGAACACGGTTATGTATGATTGAATCAATATATTTTTTTTTTGACAACCTTAGAGCACATATATGCATGATTGAATCACTATGAAGTTTTTTTTACGGTCATGGAACACATATATGCATGATTGAATCACTATGAATTTTTTTTGACAGCCTTGGAACACACATATGCCTGATTGAATCACTATGAAATTTTTGTGGCGTTTTTAGAACACATATATAAATGATTGAATCACTATGAATTTTTTTTGACAGTCTTATAACACATATATACAAGATTGAATCCTTATGAATTTTTTTTGATAGCCTTAGAGCACATAATCTTATGATTGAATCACTATAAAAAATTTTGACAGCCTTAGAACACATATATGCATGATTGCATCACTATGATTTTTTTTTTAGAGCCTTAGAACATATATATGCATTATTGAATCACTAATTTTTTTTTTACAGCATTAGGACACATATATGCGTGATTGAATCACTACAAATTTTTTTTACAGCATTAGAACACATATATGCATGATTGAATCACTATGAATTTTTTTTTGAGTGCCTTAAAACATATATACGCATGATTAAATCATAATAAAATTTTTATGACACCCTTAGAATATATATATGCAAGATTGAATCAGTATGAAATTTTTTTGGCAGCCTTAGAACAATTATATATATGATTGAATCGCTATGAAATTTTTTTTTCAGCCTTAGAACACATATATGCATGATTGAATCACTATGAAATTTTTTTGACAGCTTTAGAACACATATATGAATGAATGAATCACTCTGAAATATTTTTGACAACCTTAGAACACATATATGCATGATTCAATCACTATAAAATTTTTTTGACAGCCATATAACACATATATGCATGATTGAATTACTATGAAATTTTTTTGACAGTCTTAGAACAAATATATGAATGATTGAATCACTATGAAATTTTTTTGAACACCATAGAATACATATATACATGATTGAATCACTATGATATTTTTTTGATAGGCTTAGAACACATATATGCATGGTTGAATAACTGTGAATTTTTTTTTACAGCCTTAGAACACATATATGAAAGATTGAATCACTATAAATTTTTTTTTACAACCATAGAACACATATATGCATGATTGAATCACTATGAGATTTTTTTGACAGGCTTAGAACACATATATGCATTATTGAATCAATACAAATTTTATTTAAGAGCCTTAGAACACATATATGCTTGATTGAATCACTATGAAAATTTTTAGACAGCCTTAGAACACATATATGCATGATTGAATCACTTTAAAATGTTTTCCACAACCTTAGAGCACATACATGCATGATTGAATCACCATGAATTTTTTTTTGACAACCTTAGAACATATATACGCATGATTGAATCACTATGGAATTTTTTTGATAGCCTTAGAACATATATATGCATGATTGAATCCCTATGAAATTTTTTTGACAACATTAGAACACATTTGTAGAAGATTGAATCACTATAAAATTCATTTGGCAGTCTTATAACACATTAATGCACGATTGAATCGTTATGAAATTTTTTTGACAGCCTTAGAAGACATATATGCATGATTAAATTACTTTTAAATTTTTTTGACTGCCTTAACACACATATATGAATGATTGAATCACTATGAAATATTTTTCACTACCTTAGAACACATATATGCATGATTCAATCCCTACAAAATTTTTTTGACAGCCTTAGAAAACATATACGCATGATTGAATTTCTTTGGAATTTTTTTGACAGCCGTAGAACAAATATATGAATGATTGAATCACTGTGAATTTTTTTGTACACCATAGGACACATATATGCATGATTGAATCAGTATGAGATTTTTTTGACATGCTTAGAACACATATATGCATCTTGAATAATTATGAATTTTTTCTTACAGCCTTAGAATACATATATGAATGATTGAATCACTAGAAAGTTTTTTTGACAACCTTAGAACACATATATGCATGATTGAATCACTATTGGATTTTTTTGACAGCCTTAGAACATATATATGCATGATTGAATCAATACAAATTTTATTTGATAGCCTTAGAACACATATATGCATGATTGAATTACTATGATTTTTTTTGACAGCCTTAGAACACATATATGCATGGTTGAATCGCTATAAAATTTTTTTGACACCCTTAGAACATGTATATGCATGATTGAATCACTATGAAATTTTTTTGACAACCATAGAACACATATCTGCACGATTGAATCACTATGAAATTTTTTTGACAGCCTTAGAACACTATATGCATGATTAAATCACTATGAAATTTTTTTGACAGCCTTAGAACACATATATGCATGATTGAATCACTAGGATTTTTTTTAGCAGCCTTAGAAACACATATATGCTTGATTGAATCACTATGAATTTTTTTTATAGCCTTAGAAAACATGTATGAATGATTGAATCACTATGAAATATTTTTGACAACCTTACAAAATATATATGCCTGATTCAATCACTACGGATTTTTTTGGACAGCCTTAGAACACATATATGCATGAATAAAATACTCTGGAATTTTTTTGACAGCCTTAGAACAAATACATAAATGATTAAATCACTGTGAAATTTTTTTGAACACCATAGAACACATATATGCATGATTGAATCACTATGAGATTTTTTTGACAGGCTTAGAACACATATATGCATGCTTGAATAACTGTGAATTTTGCCTGACAGCCTTAGAATATATATATGAATGATTGAATCACTATGAAATTTTTTTGACAACCGTAGAACACATATATGCAAGATTGAATCACAGTGAATTTTTTTTAAAGCCTTGGAACAAACATATGCCTGATTGAATCACTATGAAATTTTTGTGGCATTTTTAGAAAACATATATACATGATTGAATCACTATGAATTTTTTTTGACAGCCTTATAACACATATATACAAGATTGAATCCTTATGAAATTTTTTTTGACAGCCTTAGAGCACATATACTTATGATTGAATCAATATAAAAAAAATTTGACACCCTTAGAACACATATTTGCATGATTGGATCACTATGATTTTTTTTTTAGAGCCTTAGAACATATATATGCATTATTGAATCACTACAATTTTTTTTTGACAGCATTAGGACATATATATGTGTGATTGAATCACTACAATTTTTTTTTACAGCATTAGAACACATATATGCAAGATTGAATCACTATGAATTTTTTTTTGAGTGCCTTAAAACATATATACGCATGATTAAATCACAATGAAATTTTTATGACACCCTTACAATATATATATGCAAGATTGAATCAGTATGAAATTTTTTTGGCAGCCTTAGAACACTTATATGTATAATTGAATCACTATGAAACTTTTTTTTCATCCTTAGAACACATATATGCATGATTGAATCACTATGAAATTTTTTTGACAGCTTTAGAACACATATATGAATGAATGAATCACTCTGAAATATTTTTGACAACCTTAGAACACATATATGCGTGATTCAATCACTATAAAATTTTTTTGACAGCCTTATAACAATTATATGCATGATTGAATTACTATGAATTTTTCTTGACAATCTTAAAACAAATATATGAATGATTGAATCACTATGAAATTTTTTTGAACACCATAGAACACATATATACATGATTGAATCACTATGATATTTTTTTGATAGGCTTAGAACACATATATGCATGCTTGAATAACTGTGATTTTTTTTCGACAGCCTTAGAACACATATATGAAAGATTGAATCACTATAAAAAAATTTTTACAACCATAGAACACATATATGCATGATTGAATCTCTATGAGATTTTTTTGACAGGCTTACAACACATATATGCATGATTGAATCAATACAAATTTTATTTGAGAGCCTTAGAACACATATATGCTTGATTGAATCACTACAAAAAAATTTAGATAGCCTTAGAACACATATATGCATGATTGAATCACTTTAAAATGTTTTTGACAACCCTAGAGCACATACACGCATGATTGAATCTCCATGAATTTTTTTTTAACAACCTTAGAACATATATACGCATGATTGAATCACCATGTAATTTTTTTGATAGCTTTAGAACATATATATGCATGATTGAATCACTATAAATTTTGTTTTACAACATTAGAATACATTTGTACAAGATTGAATCACTATGAAATTTATTTGGCTGCCTTAGAACACATTAATGCACGATTGAATCATTATGAATTTTTTTTGACAGCCTTAGAACACATATGTGCATGATTGAATCACTTTTAAATTTTTTTGACTGCCTTAGAACACATATATGAATGATTGAATCACTATGAAATATTTTTCACTACCTTAGAACACATATATGCATGATTCAATCACTACGAAATTTTTTTGACAGCCTTAGAAAACATATACGCATGATTGAATTTCTTTGGAATTTTTTTGACAGCCGTAGAACAAATATATGAATGATTGAATCACTGTAAAATTTTTTTGAACACCGTAGGACACATATATGGATGATTGAATCACTATGAGATTTTTTTGACAGGCTTAGAACACATATGCATGCTTGAATAACTGTGAATTTTTTTTTTACAGCCTTAGAATACATATATGAATGATTGAATCGCTACAAAGTTTTTTTGACAACCTTAGAACACATATATGCATGATTGAACCACTATTGGATTTTTTTGACAGCCTTATAACATATATATGCATGATTGAATCAATACAAGTTTTATTTGATAGCCTTAGAACACATATATACATGATTGAAATACTATAAATTTTTTTGACAGCCTTAGAACACATATATGCATGGTTGCGCTATAAAATTTTTTTGACAGCCTTAGAACACGTATGTGCATGATTGAATCACTATGAATTTTTTTTGACAACCATAGAAAACATATCTCCATGATTGAATCACTATGAAAATTTTTTGACAGCCTTAGAACACTATATGCATGATTAAATCACTATGAATTTTTTTTGACAGCCTTAGAACACATATATGCATGATTGAATCACTAGGATTTTTTTTAGCAGCCTTAGAAACACATATATGCTTGATTGAATCACTATGAATTTTTTTTATAGCCTTAGAAAACATGTATGAATGATTGAATCACTATAAAATATTTTTGACAACCTTACAAAATATATTTTCCTGATTCAATCACTATGATTTTTTTTTGACAACCTTAGAACACATATATGCATGAGTAAAATACTCTGGAATTTTTTTGATAGCCTTAGAACAAATACATGAATGATTGAATCACTGTGAAATTTTTTTGAACACCAAAGAACACATATATGCATGATTGAATCACTATGAGATTTTTTTGACAAGCTTAGAACACATATATGCATGCTTGAATAACTGTGAATTTTTTTTGACAGCCTTGGAACACACATATGCCTGATTGAATCACTATGAAATTTTTGTGGCATTTTTAAAAAACATATATACATGATTGAATCACTATGAATTTTTTTTTACAGCCTTATAACACATATATACAAGATTGAATCCTTATGATTTTTTTTTTGACAGCCTTAGAGCACATATACTTATGATTGAATCACTATAAAAAAAAATTGACACACTTAGAACACATATATGCATGATTGGATCACTATGAATTTTTTTTTAGAGCCTTAGAACATATATATGCATTATTGAATCACTATAATTTTTTTTTGACAGCATTAGGACATATATATGCGTGATTGAATCACAACAATTTTTTTTTTACAGCATTAGAACACATATATGCATGATTGAATCACTATAAATTTTTTTTTGAGTGCCTTTAAACATATATACGCATGATTAAATCACAATGAAATTTTTATGACACCCTTAGAATATATATATGCAAGATTGAATCAGTATAAATTTTTTTTGGCAGCCTTAGAACACTTATATGTATGATTGAATCACTATGAAACTTTTTTTTCATCCTTAGAACACATATATGCATGATTGAATCACTATGAAATTTTGTTGACAGCTTTAGAACATATATATGAATGAATGAATCACTCTGAAATATTTTTGACAACCTTAGAACACATATATGCATGATTCAATCATTATAAAAATTTTTTGACAGCCTTATAACAATTATATGCATGATTGAATTAATATGAATTTTTCTTGACAATTTTAGAACAAATATATGAATGATTGAATCACTATGAAATTTTTTTGATCACCATAGAACACATATATACATGATTGAATCACTATGATATTTTTTTGATAGACTTAGAACACATATATGCATGCTTGAATAACTGTGAATTTTTTTCGACAGCCTTAGAAAACATATATGAAAGATTGATTCACTATAAAATTTTTTTACAACCATAGAACACATATATGCATGATTGAATCTCTATGAGATTTTTTTGACAGACTTAGAACACATATATGCATGATTGAATCAATACAAATTTTATTTGAGAGCCTTAGAACACATATATGCTTGATTGAATCACTACAAAAAATTTTAGACAGCCTTAGAACACATATATGCATGATTGAATCACTTTAAAATGTTTTTGACAACCCTAGAGCACATACATGCATGATTGAATCACCATGAAATTTTTTTTGACAACCTTAGAACATATATACGCATGATTGAATCACCATGGAATTTTTTTGATAGCTTTAGAACATATATATGCATGATTGAATCACTATGAAATTTTTTTGACAACATTAGAACACATTTGTACAAGATTGAATCACTATGAAATTCTTTTGGCTGCCTTAGAACACATTAATGCACGAATGAATCATTATGAAATTTTTTTGACAGCCTTAGAACACATATATGCATGATTGAATCACTTTTAAAAAATTTTGACTGCCTTAGAACACATATATGAATGATTGAATCACTATGAAATATTTTTCACTACCTTAGAACACATATATGCATCATTCAATCACTACAAAATTTTTTTGACAGCCTTAGATAACATATACGCATGATTGAATTTCTTTGGAATTTTTTTGACAGCCGTAGAACAAATATATGAATGATTGAATCACTGTGAATTTTTTTTTAACACCATAGGACACATATATGCATGATTGAATCACTATGAGATTTTTTTGACAGGCTTAGAACACATATATGCATGCTTGAATAACTGTGATTTTTTTTTTACAGCCTTAGAATACATATATGAATGATTGAATCACTATAAAGTTTTTTTGACAACCTTAGAACACATATATGCATGATTGAACCACTATTGGATTTTTTTAACAGCCTTAGAACATATATATGCATGATTGAATCAATACAAATTTTATTTGATAGCCTTAGAACACACATATACATGATTGAATTACTATAATTTTTTTTACAGCCTTAGAACACATATATGCATGGTTGAATCGCTATAAAATTTTTTTGACAGCCTTAGAACACGTATGTGCATGATTGAATCACTATGAAATTTTTTTGACAACCATAGAAAACATATCTCCATGATTGAATCACTATGAAATTTTTTTGACAGCCTTAGAACACTATATGCATGATTTAATCACTATGAAATTTTTTTGACAGCCTTAGAACACATATATGCATGATTGAATCACTAGGATTTTTTTAAGTAGCCTTAGAAACACATATATGCTTGATTGAATCACTATGATTTTTTTTTTATAGCCTTATAAAACATGTATGAATGATTGAATCACTATGAAATATTTTTGACAACCTTACAAAATATATATGCCTAATTCAATCACTATGAATTTTTTTTTACAGCCTTAGAACACATATATGCATGAGTAAAATACTTTGGAATTTTTTTGACAGCCTTAGAACAAATACATGAATGATTGAATCACTGTGAATTTTTTTTTAACACCATAGAACACATATATGCATGATTGAATCACTATGAGATTTTTTTGACAGGCTTAGATGTGATCATCGTAAAATTTTTCCTCTCTTGTGGTTTCTCTCTCTTCCTTCTCTTTTCCTTTTCTAATCTCTATTTTCCTCCTTTTTGAAGGGAGAAGAATAAAAGATAGAAGAGAAAGAGAGAAGATAAAAGAAGGGAAGAGAAGAAGAGGAATTCTTTTGCGGGGTTTCACTTGACCTTGATTTGAAAATATTTAGAAATTTAACTCGCCTTCGTTCTGAAACATATTGCGGGAAAATGGAGAGACGGGATTCGCTCGTCGGTACGAGGTTCGACCGTTCCTGGCGCCTTTACCAGGGGTAATCGAACCAAGGATCGAATTTATGCCTTTTTGCTTTGCCAGAATATTATTTAAGGATTTATTCTAAGTCTAAATGCACAAAGAATCATGCTTGTGCAATGCAAGGATGTATGCTCTTTTTAAGAAAGTGTTCTGAAAATTTCCAAGTTTCCTGGGATGAATTTGATAAGGGAGTGAAGAAAATGGTTGAATCTAGTTTTAGAACTTGAGATAGATCAAGAAAGATATCTTGAAGTTCTTAGTCTTTGAAATGGTCAGAGTTGGAATAATAAATCTTGATTTTGAGAAAGAATGATTTGAAGTTGAGATAAAGGGGAAAAAGGAAGAAAATTTCAAAGTCAGAAGATGGACATTGAAATTAGATTTAGGAGAAGAGATAAAATTTGAAATGGAATTGAATTTTAAAATTTGAAATCATGGTGGAATTTGAATCCAAATGGTATTTAAAAATAGAAATGGATTTAGGAAGTTCAGATGAGATCTAAAAAAATGGAATTGGATTTGAAATCTAGAATTGGGAACAGAATTGGATTCTGGATCCTAAATAGAATTGGATCCAAAATCTGGAATCCAAGATGGAATTGGATTTTGAATCCTAAAATGGATTTTGGATCTTAAAATGGATTTAGAATATGAAATCTGAGATCAAAAATAGGGTTGGACTCTGGACCCTAAGATGGATTTTGGATCTGAAATCTGAGATCCAAAATAGAGTTGGACTCTGGATCCTAAGATGGATTTTGGATCTGAAGTCTGAGATCCAAAATAGAGTTGGACTCTGGACCCTAAGATGGATTTTGGATCTGAAGTTTGAGATCCAAAGTGGAACTGGGTCCTGAATCTTAAAATGGATTTGGATCTGAAGTCTGAGATCCAAGATTGAATTGGATTATGGATCCTAAATGGAATTTGGATCTTAAGTCTGAGATACAAAAAATAGAATTGGATTCTAGATCCTAAAATGAAATTGGATCTGAAGTCTGAGATCCGAGGTTGGATTTGATCCAGAATCTGGAACCTAGAATGAAATTTGGATCTGAAGTCTGAGATCCAAAAAGTGAAGGTGGGTTCTGGATCCTAAAGGTGGAATTGGATTCAAGATCTAGAATCCAAGATGAGATTGGGTTCTAACTTTGGATTTGGATTTTGAAAGTCCAAATGGGACTTTTGAAGATGGATCTAAGTTTTGAAAACCCAGATTGAATTTAAAATTTTAGGAAAAGACTTGAATTTTTGAAATTCAGAATCAATCTTAAACTTTGATTTTGAATTTTGAAGATAAGAAGATAAAACTTGATTTTGAACCAGAGGATGAAACTTCAAAGTTGAATTGAACTTTGAAGTTTGAATCTTTGAATTTGGAAATTTGAAGTTTGAATAAAAAAAGATTTTTGGAATTTCAAAGTCAAATTGGACTTTGAAATTGAAATTTTGGTTCTTGAAATGTGATAGAATTGAATTTGAATCTATGGAATAGAATTGAGAAATGAAGAAAGATACTCAAAATCACTTGGAGTTTTTGAAAGGAACTTTTGAACATATGATGCAATTCTATCCTAAATGATGAATGAATTTAAAGAATTTGAATTTGAATTTTGAAATCATATCTCATTCTTTAAGTGAATTAAAATAGGATTGAAGATATAATGCATCCTTGACTATGGTCATTGAATGCATTATATAATAATCATATTTGAATTCAAAATAAAGAATAAAACACATTTTGGTGCCTTTATAGGGTTTAAAATGAAATTAATTCTCAATATATCCTGACTATGGCCATTGATATATGTATTGAATCAATTTTAGACTAAACTTTGATAAAAGAAAAAAATATTTAAAGAAAATATGATGAATTTTGAAAAGGATCCAGTGTGGACCCAGTGTTATTTTATAAAAGATAAAAATCCTAAGTTTTGTTTACATCCTGACTATGGCCATTGATATAAATCATCAACTTAGGATTAATTACCTCTTACGAAATGGTGCACGTGCCATTCGTGGTCCCATTTGTGAAAATTTTAAGAAATAAGATGAAAATGACCTAAGAGCAAGTGATTTGTGATATTTATATGCTCATTCATTCTATCTAGAACTGGAAACATAAATATTCTCATTTAGCATCTAGCTATTACAATATTTGAAAGAACTTGAAATTGAAATTAACATTCCTAAGTTAGGAGAATAACATTTTCCACCTATTTCCTGCAAAATCTAAGTTAATGCAAGATGGAGGATACATAGAGAGCAATTTACAACAGACATCACATTGAACTTAAGAGGTAATTGATGAAACATTCATGCCTATATTTCATACTAATGAGAAATGTAATGTAAATGACAAATTTCATACTGAACCATGTATTAAATGAGTATTGGAATATACATGTAGTATCTAGAATAATGATGAACCTAAAGTAAGTTTGTTTTAAGAGTCATAAATGACATATTTAGAATACATATAAATACCCTCTAAATGTAAATAAAATGCTTGAATGATGCCCCTGAGCTAACGGAGGAATTTATACCTAATGGATGGTGTGTATTAGTGGCCCTCATACAAAAATGATGTATATACAGCAGGGAGCACACATATTGCAACTTGAGGTTGCAACAGTGAATGCATGATGGTGATCATACGTTACAAATGAGAGCACGATGGAGGGTATGGGAAATGGGAAATATAGTGACAGCTTAGGGTATACTTATGGTATATGATGTGCAATGACAATGTACTGGTATGCATTAGATGATAGTGTGCAACAACAAAATGGAAGTGGGGATACTATGTGGTGGTTGTGGTGGAGCTTTATGCTGGAAGTTTAGCTACTAGGTTGGTAGGTGAGACAACAACTGTGGCTGGGGATGAGGTAGCAGATGAATGGTGGTTGATGATGCATGAAATGCACATCATGTTAGCGGATTATTCATGCATTTTGTAGTAAGATTAAGGTTTTAAACCCATGTTTAGATGCATTTTGATAGTAAAAGGTTGTGGTTCAAATTTCAGAGAAATCAGAGTTAAAATGAGTAAGTTATGGCTATTTTAGTGTTCGGGCACAAATCTCGAGGTGGATTGGATCCATATCCGACCCAATTAGGCTATTTGGATCTTGGATCAACCTTTAGAAAGCCCAAAATCCAACCCACACGCATATTCATATCCATTTCAAAAAGATTTGCAGAAAACCCCTCAGAAAGTGGCGCCTAGTGAAATATTTTTTTATAACCTTGTTTTTGAAAATTCCAAAAAGTATAAATATACTTTTTAGAAGAGCCCTAGACGTCTTTGGCATTGGGATTGATGCCTCTTGCAGTGATTCTAACTCCAGCCCCTCTTCTACCTCTCATTCCATCACATTTTGCCTTGAAGACCGGTCTTGCTTGGAAATCAAGCATTTTTCGATCTCTCTATTCATTTCTATCCATTTCTTTATCATCCTTGTTGTTTTTAATCATCATTTGCTGTGTTTTTCCAGGTGTAGCAGAGGTGGAGACCATTAATCTTGCTTGGAAGTGCGAAACACCCCAACAAGATGAGCCGGTCCTACCTCCATCCGGTTTTCTAAGCCCTCCGATCGCGAATCGGCACCCGTTCCATCTTCGGTGGATCTCCAACGTGTTGCAGCTGTAGATACCCTGCTTGTGGTGATATTCCAGCATTCTCGAACCGTTCGGGATGTCAAACCAAGGCCATTTTCCGCTCTCTTATCCCCCATGATCGTCGGATCGCCCTTGAGGTAGGTCTTTTCCTCTCTTTTCTTCTAGTTAAAACCCAAAAACGTATGTGTTTGTGTTCTTGTGTTATGTTCTGTGTGTTTGCTGTGTTTTTCGTGTTTCAACCTTAGTATAGAGCTCGTGCACAGACCAGCACGATAGATTTAGGTTTGGTTTTATTTTTAATTGCTCGAATCTTGAGTTTCCATCGTTTTTCACCCAAAACGTGAAAATCGGCTAGATCTTCATCTAGCCGATTTTTACTTTCTGTTCAGCATGTTTTCCTGTGTTATTTCTATAACTTAAAGTGTTGCAAATTTTAATTTTGGTTTGGTTAGCCTTTGGGTTTGATTAATTGTCATTTCAATTAAAAAGAAAAAAAAATCGGCTAGATTAACTCTAGCCGATCTTTGGGTTTTAATAAAATTAGGTTCTGAAATTTTTTTCGGTTCTACTGCGTGATTTGAGATGTATATCTGAGTCCAGTGTGTTCTATTTATGTTTTAGGTACAGATTGATTCTCTATGTGCGTCGTGTGAATGTCTTTGAAGAAGTCGTGGGATTAGGATTGAAATTAGTTAAGTGTGTGTGTTGCCATTGTGTAAATCGTTTAGTCTGCTGTGTGTTTTGTAGTTTAACAGTCTTGAAAGTTGTGTGAGTCAAATTCATTATCTTAGGATCTTGTTAAATCTTGTTCTTGTGTTTTCGTGTTTTAGGCGTTTTACTTATATTGAAAAATAAAAAATCGAGTGTATTCTTTTGGTTTATAGCCTTGTTCAGCCGGCTGTAGTAAATTTTCGTTTAGTTCCAGTTTGTTAAAGTCTTCTAATTTGTTGATTACTGTTTTAGTGAAGGTAGAAATTCCTTTTTGTGATAAAGTTAGTGTTACTTGTGTTCAATAATTTGTGTTTAGATTAGGCGTGTAGCTAGATTGCAATTAGAATATTTTTTAGTTTGTCTTATTTCTCAGCATATTAGATAATATGTTGATAATTGCAATAGTGTAATTAGTAATTTTAGTTAGGTGTTAATTTAGTTTTATGACTCTTGCAGTTGTTTTAGTGTGGTTCTTATTTTGTGACTTTAGTATTGTTGTGCTAGTCGTCTTCCCCAAGGAGGGGTGGCAGCCATTAGAGCTCCAATCGAGCTCTAGGCTGTTTTTGGTAAGTCTTCTTAGATTAGGTAAGATAATTTAGTTGTCTAGATGCATTGTCTTAGGGGTTAGTAGTTTTAGACGTTTTATTCATTTGGTAATTAGTGCCTTAGTTGTTCTTTCTCACATTTTTAGAAAATTGTGTTTTTCATTTCAATCTTTCTTGATTTTCTTAAATTCTTGGTTTAATTAGTTAGATCTAGGTTAATCTAGTGTTAGTAGCATTTTTAGAAAGAGAAGAAGGAATTGATTATGATAGAAATTGAATTTTGGAAAGGATTGGCATATTCAAATTCGTAGAAGGTAAGTTTTGACTTTTGGTATCCAGCCAAGAGAGTAAGCTTCTCTCTTTTGACACTTTTGGAAACAAAATTTGGATTTCAAATATTTTCCAAAAGAGCCATACACGATTTTTGGGATTGGTTTAAAGATTACTTAATGTCTTTTATGTCAAGTTGAAATCGTGTGGGCCTCTTGAGAGTTGGATGATTTCAAACATTTATTTCCCATTTTGATTTAGAAAGCAATTTAAGCAAGTTTTATCTCTCTGGATTGGACGTTTTTGCCAAATCAATTAGTTTCCAACTATTTGTTAGCTCCTATTTATTACCTTCTTCTTTAGTAATTTAGATTAGGTGTCTTAATTAGGTCTTAATTATTTAGATAATAGTGTTAACATTAGGTTATTAATTAGGATTATTGTTTAGGAAGGTCTTAACTAGGGTTACATATTTTAGGCGTGTAAGTAGTGGAGTCATTAGTCATTTATTATTCTTATTTAATTAGGTATTAATTTTAAGTATCTAAATTAGTCAATGTCTAAGATAGTCAACCTAACCCTAGTCCTATCTTAAACTCGCAGCCCTTTGGTCTTTAGTGGTTTAGTTACCTTTAGTTTTAATCTATATTAATTTTAGTATAACTAATTTAGTTATTCACCTAATTGATTTAGTTAGATTTTTAGAAGTTAGTGTTATTTAAATTGTATGTGCTCATTGTGTTTAATTTTTGTAATCCCTTTAGTTAAGGTGCATTTAGTTTGTCTTAATTATAGCTTCTCATTCATCTAGTTAGGAGTGCATATTTTATTAAATTAGTTATATTCGCATTCATATTTAATATAGCTTTAGTCATAATTAGCATTGTTCATTCATTTTTCATTACATTTAGCATCATTGCATTTAATATTAGCATATAAACTTTTATTTAGCAGCATTTAGGTCTGCATTGCACTTAGATTGCATTCATAGTGTTTAAAATAGATTTATAAAGTGAATAGTGTATTGAAAGCAAACCCGATTTTTGCCCTGTCGCACTGTCATTATTTCATGTGCAAAAATTTTGAGTTTTCCAAATATTATTTTTCTATTAACTTTATTGGCGTGTTAACTGACTGCATACCAAATTTCAGCTCGATCCGAGTTGGTTTGGTCTGATTTTTAAGCGTTTTGCGAAAATTGTTTTTTCGGATTTGAAAATTTCGGGACCTGTGATATCCTGATTTTTCCCAGTTTTGAAACACTTATATCTGGAGTTCCAGATATCATTTTTTAATTCTGTAAAAACTGTCAGATTCTTGAATCTGTTAGTTACAGAATAGAATAAATTTCAGGAAAATCGAACCTCGTTTTCCATGTCAAACAGTCAGTTTTCGACAAGCTGTCAGATGTTTATTTTTCACTAGTTAGGGGTAGTTTCGTAATTTCATTCTTTTAGTTATTTTCGGTTTGTTTTCATCAGTTTCTGCATTTTAAGTGCTGCATCTGCATCATTCGGCATTATTAGACTTAGGTTAGTTGATTTTAGAATTAGTTTGAATTTTTCTTTATTATTTTATTAGTAATTAGGTTGTGCTTGTTTAAATTCTTCAGAATTAGGTTTAACTTATATTTTAGTTTAGTTTTATTAAATTAGTTACTAAATTTGTATTTTGCTGTGTTTTTAGGTTGAAAAGCATAACCATTCTCCAGGGTTTCTTGTCTAAGTGTGAAGATTGGATAATTAGCGAAAAGACAGAAATACCCTTGGCGTGCAACAGAAGACTGAAGCGCTTTTCTCATTAGTTGTAGTGTTAAATTGTGTTTGTTTTAGCATTGTAATTGTAACTAGTGTTTCTTGATTAATAAATTGAATTTCTTAGAAATATTTGAGTAATTCCTGTTCCCTGTGGATTCGACCCGTACTTACCACTTCGTGGAAAGTCGGTTATTTACTTTTGGTTGATGATTTTCCAAAGATTTTATTGAAAATATTGTTTTAAAAATACCACTTCCAAAATATCAACCAAATTTTGGCGCCGTTGCCGGGGAACGGCGAATTACTTATTTTATTTCTTAGAGTTTGATTTATTAATTTGTTTTAGTTAGTTAATTAGTTATTTTATTTTCTAGTTAGTAGGATTAACATAGTTAGTAAATATAGGATTCACGTACTGTTTTCTAGGATTCACTTTATATTCATTCTGCAAGGAGCGATTAGACAAGTGGGTTTTAGAACAACTTAGTTTGTGATTTCCTGTATTTTTCTTTTCCAGTAAAGTAGAATAATTTACTTTGTTATTTCATTTATTTAGTTAGATAGTTCTGACATAGATAGTTTAACATATTTGCTTATTAGTTGCTTTATTTGTGTTATTTACATTTTAGTACCTGTCGTAGTCTTAGTTTTAGATTTAGGTCATGTGCTTACATCTGGTCTTAGTACCAGTGTATGCAGGGGAGACGAGCTCTAGGAACCCCATTACATCCATTTGTTGACAACCCAGAGAGGATTTTACATTCTCCTTGAAGTTTGACAACAATGGCTGATATGGATCCTCTACCTCCACCCCCAGTTCATCCACGTCCTCTGCGGGAATACTTCATTCCCACAGACTATGTCCAGGCATCCTGCATTCGGAGACCCGATGTAGAAGCGCCTCACTATGAGATTAAGGCCAACATTATTCAGATGCTCTCATCTTTCTATGACCTTAGTCACGAGGATCCCTACCGGCATTTAGATGAATTCCTCGAGATCTGTTCTACTGTTAAGATACAGAATTTCAACGATGATGCTTTGAGGTTGACCCTATTCCCGTTTTCATTGAAGGACAAGACCAAATATTGGCTAAAGTCCTTAGATTCTGTAGAGATAGGGTCCTGGGATCAGTTACAGCAGGAGTTTCTTAGGAAGTACTTTCCCATTGGTCGTACGAACCAATACCGGCGAGCCATCACTAGCTTCTCAGAGCTAGATGGTGAGCACTTTCATGAGACCTGGGAGAGAATAAAGGATCTCCTTAGGAAATATCCCCATCATCAGGTGCCGAGATGGCAGCTGGTGCAGAGTTTTTACGATGGATTGTCTGACCGGAATCGTCAGATGATCGACTCTTCATGTGGGGGGACATTCATGTTGAAGAGCGAGGATGAAGCATGGAGGTTATTTGATACATTGGCCGAGAATTCCCTCCACCATGCTTCGAGCTCTCATTCGGAGAGAGTCACACCCATCACTCAGAAGAAAGCTGGTGTTCTTGAGATTGGTCCATCTACTGCACTACAGTGCAAGGTAGACATGATTGCTCAGAAGTTAGACCAGCTTCTCTCAGGACCACCCACTACTCAGCAGGTGTGTACTCTGTGTGCCGGTCCATCACATGATATTACTGAGTGCCCTTCGACAGCTCAGTACCCTTAATTTGTTCAAGAACAAGTCCAGGCAACTCAGGGTTACGTCAGACCGCAGAACAACCCATTCTCATCTACATATAATCCGGGTTGGCGTAACCATCCCAATTTTTCATGGAAGAATCCACAGTCTTCCATGCAGATGCCTACATCCTCTCAGCTAGCTCAGCCGCCATCATTTACCCCATCATTTTCGAGGCCAAGTTATTCTCAGTCCTCTCCCTCATGTCCTCCCCCGATTCCGCAGGAGTCTGCCCAACAGACCTCTTTTGAGGAGAGACTTCTTTAGGCATTCCAAGAGGTGAAAACCTCTAATCAGAATGCCTTTGAGAAGTGTAGCAAGATCTTGAGCTCACATACGCAGTCCATTATGAAGTTAGAGTCGCAAATGGGACAGTTAGCGGAGGCTATCAGCAGGAGACCCGAGGGTATATTCCCGAGCCAGACTATCATGAACTCGAAGAGCAAGGACCAGATGACTGGAGGCCTGTTTCATGCTGAGTCACAACAGCAGGCCAAATCTGTTATGGCCCTGAGGAGTGGATGTGAGTATCACGTCGAGAGCAGAGAGAGAGAGTAGAGAAAGGATCAATGAGCCAGAGACCAGTATTCCATCTTCCTCGGCTAAGCCATCAGTATCATCCCCATCATCACCATCACCATCATCATCTTCATCCTCAGTGCAAAAGAAGGATAGGAGTGAGCCTTCTCACAAAGAGGAGGAGCCACCCGCATATATTCCCCCACCACCCTATCCCAAAGCATTAGAGTCTCCCGGATTTAGAGGGAAGCAGGGTGCGAAGATCCAGGACATGCTTGACATATTCAAGCATGTGCAGATCAACTTGCCTTTGCTCGATGCGATTCAGCAGGTGCCGGCTTATGCCAAATTCCTGAAGAAACTCTGTACGCAGAAGAGGAAATCCTATATGTGCGATGCATCTGACTATGCTATGGGGGCTATATTAGGACAACGAATTGATAGGAAACCCTGTGTGATTTACTACGCAAGTAGAACTCTGTCTGATGCTCAGATGAATTATACTACGACAGAGAAGGAGCTACTTGCTGTAGTGTTCGCATTGGACAAGTTTAGGTCCTATTTGCTCGGTTCGGAGGTGGTTGTCTATTCTGACCATGCTGCATTGAAATATCTGTTGAATAAGAAAGACACCAAACCGAGACTCATTCGTTGGGTTCTGCTACTACAGGAGTTTAATCTCGAGATTCGAGATAAGAAGGGAAGCGAGAATGTAGTAGCAGACCATCTTTCTAGACTGATCATGGAGACCACGCAGGATCAGAGGCCGATCAGTGATTCTTTCCTCGACGAGCAGATCATGTCAGTCAGGACATCACAGTTACCCTGGTTTGCAGATATTGTGAACTATCTGGTTTCGAGACAGATACCTGAGCATTGGAACAAGAATGAGCGAGAGAGATTCCTATCTCAGGTGAGGCACTATTATTGGGATGAACCAGAGCTGTTCAGATATTGCGCAGATCAGATCATCAGGAGATGTGTTCCGGAGGAGGAGTACGAGTCCATTCTTAGTTTTTCCCATTCTTTAGCTTGTGGAGGACATTTTAGCAGTAGGAAGACGGCTGCAAAGGTTTTGCAGTCTGGATTTTATTGGCCTACACTCCACAGGGATGTGCATGAGTTCTGTAGGAGATGCATTAGATGTCAGCAGATTGGGAACATGTCCAAGAGGGACATGATGCCCTTGCTTTCGATTTTGATTATCGAGATTTTTGATGTTTGGGGCATTGATTTCATGGGACCATTTCTGCCTTCATTCGGAAATTTATACATTCTTGTGGTGGTTGATTATGTGTCCAAGTGGGTCGAGGCTATGGCAACCAAGACCAATGATCATAGAGTGGTGCTTAAGTTCATTAAGCACAACATTTTCAGTCATTTTGGTGTGCCACGTGCGATGATTAGCGATGGTGGCAAGCATTTTAGGAATGTACAGATAGCTTCTCTACTGAGAAGATATTCTGTCAATCATAGATTCACCACTCCGTATCATCTGCAGACCAGTGGACAAGTAGAGGTGTCGAATAGGGAGATTAGGCGGATTCTAGAGAAGACAGTTCGCCCGGACCGCAAGGATTGGTCCCAGCGCTTAGATGATGCACTTTGGGCATATAGGACTGCATTTAAGACTCCCATTGGCATGTTCCCGTATCGCCTTGTATTCGGGAAAGCATGACATCTTCCTATCGAGCTGGAGCATAGAGCGTATTGGGCCATCAAGAAGTTGAATTTTGACCTCGCTCAGGCTGGCAAAGCGAGAGCACTGCAGCTCTCAGAATTAGAGGAACTCAGGAATGATGCATATGAGAATGCCAAATTATACAAAGCTCGCACTAAAGCATTTCATGATAAACACATTGTCAGAAAAGTGTTTGAGCCGGAGCAGAAAGTTTGGCTATATAATTCTCGTTTGCATTTATTCCTAGGGAAGTTGAGATCGAGATGGACAGGACCGTACATAGTGAAAGAAGTGTTTCCACATGGAGCAGTGACATTATTCGATCCTATGACCAAAGCTACATTCAAGGTTAATGGGCAAAGACTGAAGCCCTACATTTCAGATTCCTTGCAGAATGGTGAGTGTGAGATAGTGCATCTCACGAAGGCATGAGGATTCGACCAGAGGGATGTATATGTACATTAGTTTTGTTTTTTTCATTATAGTATTTGCTTTTATTCCAGTATTTCATTTTCATATGTGCTGACATTTGTTTTTGGTTTATGCAGGATGAATCTAACATTTAGTGCATGAGAATGAGTTACCAGGTACAGGGCAGAGTTTTCAGAGCAAATATTGTCCAGATAAGCAGAAAATGATACAATCAGATATGCATAAGATGTTGTGTAAACACCCTAAATTTTTAAAAATCTTTTAAATATTCTCTTTTTGCCCCTGATATCATTTTCTGAGCAATTGAGTCACTTTTAAAATCTAAATTCCAGTCCATTTCTCAAGTTTTATTGAAATTAAATTCATTGTATACATCCAACTCAATTTCGGATCCGGATCCAGATAAAAGATCCAAAATCTGAGCTTCGTTGTCCAAATTTTAAATTAATATCTCAAAATTATAAAAAATAACTTTTTGAGAAGCTCAGACACTTCATCCTCCGACATTCATTTGGATCCATCATGTTGTATTTCTCGATTCGAGTATCAAAACTCGAATATTTTCTCAAAACTCGGGTTCGAACCCATTCTTCTGAAGAAATTTCCCTAAAATGGTCAGAAATTCTCAGAAAAATACTTTTGTAAATATTTCTCAGAAAAATACAAAAAAATTTGTGTTTAATCTTTATTTTCTCGTAAAATCTTAGATTTTTATTCCAAAAATACAAAAAAATGAAAAATAACACAAAAATAAAAAAAATTGGGAAAAAATAAAGAAGTCAAATGGTTTTTAAGCTTGAAAGAGTTGAACTTTGCTAAAAACCTCTTTTAAAACCCCTTTTTGAAAATCAAAAACCACTATTTTAGAAAAGCTCTTGAAGGAAGCCTCTCTTGGGAATTTAGAAAAATTTTGCAACGACCATCTCCCGCGCACTCGTCCCTCTCATTTCTACCCTCCATCTTCAACAACTTCTTCTTCTCTCAACCTTCCATCTTCAACCAATCTCTTCCCGAACCCTCCTCCTTCTCTTTAAAAGAACCTCTCCTTCCTCTTCTTCAGCATCCGTTTCCACCCCTGCACCTTCTCCTTCAGTGACAGCGTTTCACCCCCGCACCCTTCTTCTTCCAGCTTCACGATCCGTTTCTCACCCCTCCATCTCGACATCTCTTCTCCCTCCTTCTTCCTTCTTCTCCATGATCGCCTTCACCCCTCCCCTTTCTTGTACATAGCCCCCGCTTCTTCACCTCCTCATTTCCCCCTTCATGATCCGTTTTCACCCTACCACTGCATTCCTCCTTCATTCTCTCTGATCGCGTTTCACCCCCGCACCTTCCTTCCTTCTTCAGGATCCATTCTCACCTCTGCATCCTCTTCATCTCCCTTCACAGTCCACATCTTCTCCTTCCTCTTCACCCCAGCGTCTTTCTTCCCCTCTTCTACTGGTCTTTCCCAAGAAGGATCGACTTCCTCTCCTGCGAAGCCACAGGAAGTCAATCAGCCTCCTTCCTCCCCGCGGAACTAAAACATCCGCTTTGCCTTCTTCTAATCTTCTCTCTCGATCAATTGAAGGAGGTTCCCTCCCTTTTCTCTTACGCCAAACAGGTAAGTATGCTCCTTTCCCTCTGTGATTTCTAATTCCCCTCGGATTTCTTGTTCTTTTTTTTTTTCCAGTAACGCACCATGGGTGACGTTGATTTGCTTATGCAACATCAAACTGCCCTTGTGCAAAAGCAACAGAGGATTCATCCCAACATCTCACCTGTGTGTTTATTAGATTTTCCCTAATTTTCGGTTTAAAAATCGGTTTACGCCTGATTTTTCTCTGTTTTTACTAATGGATTTCTTATTCTTTTCTGCTATTTAAGTTAATTGTCTTTACATTTTGATTTCTTATCTTGAATAGCAGCAGACGACACCTTAGTCGTTCTAGAACTGTTATATTCATGTTCCCTTTTCTCTTTCTCATAATCGATGAATTCCATCTGGTTGTGTTCCATGGTTGGCATTCGGAGGAGGCATATTTGGGTACTAAGTACCCATCTGCCGATGAGTCATGCGATGCACAACAGCGATCCAGAGAGTTCGTTAAATCCCTTCGAACTTCCTTTCTTCTGTTTATCATTATTATTATTTTTTTTGCATGAATGGGAGCATCTTGTTTTATAGGTTCCAATCTTCGTAGTTGTCTCCCATTTCTCTTTCTGATTGTAAGGATGATGGTTTATATATGATTACTTATTGCCTTTGATCTTTTATAATATCTGATTTGCTGTTTCCTTTGCTGCATTTCTGTTTGAAGCATCGTCCGAAGGTTGATTCCTCGTACCTTATCATCAATCGCACTGTGGGGACGTTATCCTTTGAATTCATGATGCGTTTCTGTTTACAACCCATTCGTCAATTTCATAGCCTTCTTACACCCGTTCACATCTATACAACATTTGGCCATTAAGAAACTTCTGCTTCATTTGAACCCCTTTAGCATAGGTTTAATCCAGCAAAAACCATGTCTAACGTTCTTAAGCCTAACCCATTTACATTTTGTGCAGTCTCTTGATTAACGTGAAACAGGATATGCCTCTCATACGACTAGCTTCTGGTCCTTTCCACGTTAAGGGTGTAATAGCAGTGGGGATCGACCTACTTTGAATCAGATCATACGTGTGTTTATGGTCTCTCCTGTTCAGATCTGCGTCAAATCCATTTTGAATACAATCAATTGAAGAAGACCCTACAATCGATTAAGAAGCACCCGCAGCCACAGGAGGCCGTGGATACGAAGGACAACCTGCACAAGGTGGTGAAGCTTCTCAACGATGTAAATTTTAAGGGTATGCTCCCCAAATCAACAGTTTATGTAATGAAGGTGATCTGAGGTGGGTGTTGACATGTTTACGGAGGCAGCAAAAAGAGGTGAGAAAATCTGATAATATTACTCATGATGTGATTATAGAAGGCTTATTTGACAGCAAAACAGGTAAACATACCTTCCCTGTATATGTATACTATTTTTTTTTTCTTTCAATAAAGAAGTCAGTTGCAAATGACATATTGAATTTTTCTAATATGTGATTTGTTTCATTAGAGTTACCTCAACAGGAAAATTCCTTTGATTGTGGCCCCTTTTATTACATCATGCAGAGTTGTTTTTTTTTAGAGAGAGGTGTTTTTCCTTTGATTTTTCAATCCTTTTAGCATAACAAAGCTCTCAAACCCTTGTAACAGGGGTTGGTTTTCACCAGCAGATGGTCTTTTGATGTCCCAAGTATCAAGGTCATGCCCAACAACATGCTTCATGAACCAAGAGTGTGCATTCAAAGCAAAACATTAGTGATCTCTCTCAAGGTGGTCAGCACTGTGAGATATGCAATATAAAGCCTGGTCATGGCTCCGAAACAACAGTAGAGATTTTTCTGAAATTCATGTCAAATCATATATGACGGAAGAACCTGGCGGACACACCTTGTAAGTATCACATACCATCTGATCATCTTGCCTTGGACCATAGAAAGGTGGACAATTCAGCTGCGGCTCATCCCATTACTGAATAGAGAAAGGAGTGAACAAATCTGTCAAGGAGCGTGTTATATCTCACCTGCTGAATCCAAAGTTGGGGTTCACGCTAGTTTCAAAATATCTGTTCTGCAATCTACCTGGAGGTAGTTCCAAGTCTGGTTCGTGAGTATTGACATGATTTCCAGGTGCGTGATTTGCTACTTAAATAAGAGGTATGAATTGGCATGAGTTCGTCTTTCATCTTGCAACAACCTGCTTGTACATTACTGGGTTGGTGATAGTGATATTAGGTCTGTTGGGAGTTCTATTGAACGATTTTTTAGCCACCTGATTTTTGCTGTGTGAGGGAAGATATGTGGTCATATTATTGATCAAATTGTACATTTGTCTTATTTTGCTTGGCATATGTTTCCACTGCTATGACATCAGGAAGATCTCATTGTTATACATGATGGCTCGTTGTTGGCTGCATTTTTCTACTGTGGATCTGCCTCAGAAACCCCCTGTCACAGTGATTTTTCTGCAGTTTCCTTTTGGCTAATCTGTGGGAATACAATTGATCTTGGTTACCTTTTTAAAATCTGGATTGATTCCAGAATAGCCGAACTTTTTGAGCTAAACCATTTTTAAGAAGCAATCATTTTCTGATGAGTTTGCAGATAACAGAAAATGGTTTTTCATGATAAAGTTACAGATTTTACCAGAATAAGGAAGTGTCAAGATTTCAAGGGTGTTGCGTTGTTGGAAACATCATCACACTCATTTCAGAAAGAAGGCAAAAGTGTGGATTCTCTTGGAGTAGCCTCTGGGAAGGACATTAAGGGAGGCTTATTAAAAGCACCTGTGTTGTTAGATGCTCTTGTTTGGTCTCATTAAATCTTCTGATAAGGTCCACCATGATACGAGCTCTCCCAAGGTGAGACAAATAAAAAAAGTTGCTTTGTAACTCATCATTTTGTTAATAAGTAAATTGTTCTTAAAAGATCTAAAAAAAAAGTGATTTCTATTACAGACTTGTGAATCTCAGAAGGTTATTTGCACTAGAGTTCACATCTATATTTCCTTTTCCTTGTTGTTAATATCTTATGTTTATAGTTCTACAATGTTCTTGCTTTGAACAGTCACTGTTATACCTTCTTCTTAATTACAGCATCAACCCTATCTTGCATCACTTGTTGCTTCCATTGCAGTCCCTTTCTGCATAATTACCCTTGTCATGCTCTTCACAGCAGTCCTCTTGATTTGTTGTTGCCTCTAGGATTCTTACAGATGTTCATTCTAAATGATAGCAACCTCTGCTGCTACTTATATCAGTTCATGATAGGTTGCTATGGCTCTAACCTGCGCATCAGCTCAGCGTGAACTATCATGGCTGTTTGCCTCCCACGGTGGTTCATCCTAAGCCACTATGGCTTTTGCCTTCTACAGCAGCCATGGACGGCTATGACCCTTCACCACATTTCCTATCTCACAAAGTTATTGTATACACCCCGTATGTATATATATATATATATATATATGCATGTATATATGTATGAATATATGTATATATATGTCATCCTCCATCCTTTTCATCATGTATATCTTAGCATATGAGTATTTCACCCTTGATCTCCATGTGATATGTGCAATATCTCTCTTCTTTTCATATTTATCCAGTGTTTTGCAGGGAATATGTGGAAGATATCATCATTGGGAGTTGTAAGTTCAATTTTGGTGTATTATAATAGTTAGATCTTAATGAAAATTTACATTTTCTGCTTTAGATAGAATGAATGAGCATTATAAATATCATGCATCACCTGTTCTCATATTTTCTCCTTTGTTACTTCTCAAAAATCTCACAAATGGGACCACAAATGGCACGTGCACCATTTCGTAAAAAGTAATTAATCATAAGTTGATGATTTACATCAATGGCCATAGTCAGGATGTAAACAAAACTTAGGATTTTTATCTTTTATAAAATAACACTGATCCACATTGGATCCTCTTCAAAAATTATCATATTTTCAAATAATTCCTTCTTTTATTAGAGTTTAACTTAAAATTGGCTCAAAATATATATCAATGGCCATAGTCAGGGTATATTGAGAGTTAATTTCATTTTAAATTGTATAAAAGCATAAAAATATGTCTTATTCTTCACCTGAATTTAAATATAGATTATTATATAATACATTCAATGACCATAGTCAAGGATGTATTATATTTTCAATCTTATTTCAATTCATGTAAAGAATGAAATATGATTTTCAAATCCAATTTCAAAAATCTTTAAATTCATTCACCATTTAGGATAGAATTACATCACATTTTCAAAATTCTTTTTCATAAATCCAAGTGATTTCCTTCAGATATCTTCTTCACTTCTCAAATCAATTTTCAACTCTCGTAAATTCAGATATCATTTTCAGATTCTAACTTTAAATTCGAAGTCCAAATTTGACTTTGAAATTTATTTATATATCCCAAATTCAAACTTCAAAATTCAAGGTCTAATTTGACTTTGAAATTCATTTGTATATTCAAGATTCAATTTCTAAATTCAATTGGAAATTCTGATTCATCTTCTGATCCCAAATTCTAACTTCAAAATTCAAAGTCCAATTTGACTTTGAAATCCATTTGTATATCCAAAATTCAAATTCTAACTTCAAATTCAAAGTCCAAATTGACTTTGAAATTCATTTGTATATCCAAAATTCAAAATCTAAAAGAAATTTCAAAGTTCAAATTAACTTTGAAACTTCTGATTCATCTTCAAATTCAAAACCAAGTTCATCTTCCAAATCCAAAATCAAAATTTGAGATTGATCCTGAATCTCAAAAGCTTGGCCTTTTCTAAGTTTTAAATTCAACCTGGGTTTTAAAAACCCAGATCCATACTCAAAAGTCCCATTTTGGACTTTCAAAAACTCAAATCCAAAATTAGATCAACTTGGATCCAGTTTTCTAAATACAATTCTACCTTTGGATCTCAGACTTCAGATCCAAATCCATTTTAGGATCCAGAACCCAGTTCTACTTTGGATCTCAGACTTCATATCCAAAAACCATTTTAGGATCCAGAGTCCAACTCTACATTGGATCTCAGACTTCAGATCCAAAATCCATCTTAGGGTCCAGAGTCCAACTTCACCTTGGATTTCAGATTACAAATCCAAAATCCATTCTAGGATCCAGAACCCAATTCCATCTTGGGTCTCAGACTTCAGATCCAAAATCCATCTTAGGGTCCAGAGTCCAATCCTACACCGGATCTCAGATTTCAGATCTTAAATCCATTTTAAGATCCAATTCCATTACCAATTCTAGATTTCAAATCCAATTCCATTTTCAGATTTCATCTGAACTTCCTAAATCCATTTCTATTTTTAAATACCATTTGATTTTCTCAGATCCATTCTAAGATTCGAATTCAATATTACTTCAAAATTTCATCTTCTTCTCCTAAATCCATGATTAAATTCAAAGTCTATTTTTGACTTTGAAACTTCATTTCCTTTCATTTCAAAGCTTCAAATCATTCTTTCTTAAAATCAAGATTTATTCTTCCAACTCTCATTATTTCAAAGACTTAGAACTTCATATATCTTTTCTGATCTATCCCAAGTTCTAAGTTAGATTTTATCCTTCAGAAATCATTTCTTCACTCCATTATCAAATTCATCTCAGGAAACTTGGAAATTTTCAGAACACTTTCTCAAAAAGAGCATACATCCTTGCATTGCACAAGCATGATTCTTTGTGCATTTAGATCTTTAGGATAAATTCTTAGATGATATTTAGGCAAAGCAAAAGGCATAAATTTGATCCTTGGTTCGATTACCCCTGGTAAAGGCGCCAGGAATGGTCAAACCTCGTACCGACGAACGAATCCCGTCTCTCCATTTTCCCGCAAATATTTCAAAAACGGAGGCGAGTAATTTTTTCTAAATATTTTCAAATCAAGGTCAAGTGAGACCCCGCAAAAGAATTCCTCTTCTCTCTTTCTTTTCTTTTCTCTTCTCTCTTCTTTTCTGTCTTTTATTTTCTCCCTTTAAAAAGGAGGAAATAGGGATTAGAAAGGAAAAAGAGAAGGAAGAGAGAGAAACCATAAAGAGAGGAAAAATTTTGCGATGATCACATGCTGCAAAGTCAAGTCAATCAAATTCAGAAGCCCAACACAGATCAGGTTGTATCTATCCTTTCTCCCATATTCATTTTCCTGTCTTTTAGTGTGTATTTGCATTGCATTTTTATATATTTTGTATGCCACTAGGGACAGTGTCATTCAAGCATGGGGGGGTGGTTTAGATGCACACTAAAAATTCATTTTTACGTCTTGTTGCTAAAGTAGGCATTTGAGAACAAGTTTGTAGCATATATGATTGTTTTTGGCATAATCTAACAGTTTAGAAATTTTAAGCCCCATGTAAAAAAAAATTTCTGAACTGATTCAAATAGAGTAGTGATTTATGAGAAAATTCAAAGAAAAGATAGTATTTGATTGTTAGAAAATTTTGAATCACTTTAGTATAAGTATGCACAGTATGTTTTGTGAAAGAAACAAGCAATGAAAAGATGTTTTTGAAAAATGAGTTTAAAAGAATAGAGCTACATTTAGTTGTTGATGTGTTCGTGAATCCTAGTAGTGGAACTCAGACATGAGATGAAGTGTTTGGGTCTCTTGACGAAAAGGATAACGAAGGAGATCATCCTCTTGTCTAGTCGATATTTGTGGCCTTTGTAGTTCGAGTAAGTAGAATCTGAAGGGTGTTTTACACCTGGTGCCCCAAAGCCAGCTGGTTTGGGAGCCACCGGTTCAAAAGCTTGTTACATGGACTGCATAGAAAGCCTAAGAGATAGAGACATTGCACATGACGAGAGGAAGACTATACGTAAACTATTAGAATAAAAGGTCTAGTGACTCGAGCAATTAAGTCTGAGGGATACTCTGTATCTAGTGCCCTAAGGTCGCCTGGCCTGGGAGTCACTGACTCAAAGCTCGCTACACGGGTCACGAAAACTGGATATTCGAAATAGTGCTCATGTGAGAAGAATGCTCAAGAGAGAAAAATTGAAAAAGGGTGAAAAATTGAAAAGCTAAAGAAAGAAAAAGAATGTGCTGAATGAGAAAAATTTCATTGCTTAAGAATATGTGTGCATTACTGTGCAGAAAATATACAAGTGAGGATAAATGAGTAAAACATGATAATACTTGACTTTCCGAGAAAAATCATAAATAGCTACAATATTAGAAATGTGAAGGAAAAAGAATTTTTACTGTGGCCGCATGAGATTTCTGAATTGGTTTTGAGAATGTCCATTACATGAAATATTTGTTCCAACTATTTTCTTAACTGCCTAAAATGTTTGAAGAATTCATTCCTGCATTTTATTGATGTTTGTGGGTAGCATCTCTGCAAACCCTCACGAGACCTTACTCGTCCACTGGTGTAAGCCAGGGGTTTAAAGGGCTTGTTGCATACGCTAAATGCAACCGTGATTCCTACGAAAGTGAGTTAGTTTTATGCATTCATGTCTAGCATTTCTTGTCCTGTTGCATAGCATAGTTAGGGTTTGTTAAGGGACTAACAAACATTCAAGCATGGGGGTATTTGATGATGCATAAAATGCACATCATGTTAGCGGATTATTCATGCATTTTGTAGTAAGATTAAGGTTTTAAACCCATGTTTAGATGCATTTTGATAGTAAAGGGTTGTGGTTCGAATTTCAGAGAAATCGGAGTTAAAATGAGTAAGTTATGGCTATTTTAGTGTTTGGGCATGGATCTCGAGGTGGATCGGATCCATATCCGACCCAATTAGGCTATTTGGACCTTGGATCAACCTTTAGAAAGCCCAAAATCCAACCCACACGCATATCCATATCCATTTCAAAAAGATTTGTAGAAAACCCCTCAGAAAGTGGCGCCTAGTGAAATATTTTTTTATAACCTTGTTTTTGAAAATTCCAAAAAGTATAAATATACTTTTTAGAAGAGCCCTAGATGTCTTTGGCATTGGGATTGATGCCTCTTGCAGTGATTCTAACTCCAGCCCCTCTTCTACCTCTCATTCCATCACATTTTGCCTTGAAGACCGGTTTTGCTTGGAAATCAAGCATTTTTCGATCTCTCTATTCATTTCTATCCATTTCTTTATCATCCTTGTTGTGTTTAATCACCATTTGTTGTGTTTTTGCAGGTGTAGAAGAGGTGGAGACCATTAATCTTGCTTGGAAGTGCACAACACCCCAACAAGATGAGCCGGCCCTACCTCCATCCTGTTTTCTAAGCCCTCCGATCGCGAATCGGCACCCGTTCCATCTTCGGTGGATCTCCAACGTGTTGCAGCTGTAGATACCCTGCTCATGGTGATATTCCAGCATTCTCGAACCGTTCGGGACGTCAAACCAAGGCCATTGTCCGCTCTCTTCTCCCCCACGATCGTCGGATCTCCCTTGAGGTAGGTCTTTTCCTCTCTTTTCTTCTAGTTAAAACCCAAAAACGTATGTGTTTGTGTTCTTGTGTTATGTTCTGTGTGTTTGCTGTGTTTTTCGTGTTTCAACCTTAGTATAGAGCTCATGCACAGACCAGCACGATAGATTTAGGTTTGGTTTTATTTTTAATTGCTCGAATCTTGAGTTTCCATCGTTTTTCACCCAAAACGTGAAAATCGGCTAGATCTTCATCTAGCCAATTTTTACTTTCTATTCAGCGTGTTTTCCTGTGTTATTTCTACAACTTAAAGTGTTGCAAATTTTAATTTTGGTTTGGTTAGCCTTTGGGTTTGATTAATTGTCATTTCAATTAAAAAGAAAAAAAATTGGCTAGATTAACTCTAGCCGATCTTTGGGTTTTAATAAAATTAGGTTCTGAAAATTTTTTTGGTTCTACTGCGTGATTTGAGATGTATATCTGAGTCCAGTGTGTTCTATTTATGTTTTAGGTACGGATTGATTCTCTATGTGCGTCGTGTGAATGTCTTTGAAGAAGTTGTGGGATTAGGATTGAAATTAGTTAAGTGCGTGTGTTGCCATTGTGTAAGTCGTTTAGTCTGCTGTGTGTTTTGTAGTTTAACAGTCTTGAAAGTTGTGTGAGTCAAATTCATTATCTTAGGATCTTGTTAAATCTTGTTCTTGTGTTTTCATGTTTTAGGCGTTTTACCTATATTGAAAAATGAAAAATCGAGTGTATTCTTTTGGTTTATAGCCTTGTTCAGCCGGCTGTAGTAAATTTTCATTTAGTTCCAGTTTGTTAAAGTCTTCTAATTTGTTGATTACTGTTTTAGTGAAGGTAGAAATTCCTTTTTGTGATAAAGTTAGTGTTACTTGTGTTCAATAATTTGTGTTTAGATTAGGCGTGTAGCTAGATTGCAATTAGAATATTTTTTAGTTTGTCTTATTTCTCAGCATATTAGATAATATGTTGATAATTGCAATAGTGTAATTAGTAATTTTAGGTAGGTGTTAATTTAGTTTTATCACTCTTGCAGTCATTTTAGTGTGGTTCTTATTTTGTGACTTTAGTATTGTTGTGCTAGTCGTCTTCCCCAAGGAGGGGCGGCAGCCATTAGAGCTCCAATCGAGCTCTAGGCTGTTTTTGGTAAGTCTTCTTAGATTAGGTAAGATAATTTAGTTGTCTAGATGCATTGTCTTAGGGGTTAGTAGTTTTAGACGTTTCATTCATTTGGTAATTAGTGCCTTAGTTGTTCTTTCTCACATTTTTAGAAAATCGTGTTTTTCATTTCAATCTTTCTTGATTTTCTTAAATTCTTGGTTTAATTAGTTAGATCTAGGTTAATCTAGTGTTAGTAGCATTTTTAGAAAGAGAAGAAGGAATTGATTATGATAGAAATTGAATTTTGGAAAGGATTGGCATATTCAAATTCGTAGAAGGTAAGTTTTGACTTTTGGTATCCAGCCAAGAGAGTAAGCTTCTCTCTTTTGACACTTTTGGAAACAAAATTTGGATTTCAAATATTTTCCAAAAGTGCCATACACGATTTTTGGGATTGGTTTAAAGATTACTTAATGTCTTTTATGTCAAGTTGAAATCGTGTAGGCCTCTTGGGAGTTGGATGATTTCAAACATTTATTTCCCATTTTGATTTAGAAAGCAATTCAAGCAAGTTTTATCTCTCTGGATTGGACGTTTTTGCCAAATCAATTAGTTTCCAACTATTTGTTAGCTCCTATTTATTACCTTCTTCTTTAGTAATTTAGATTAGGTGTCTTAATTAGGTCTTAATTATTTAGATAATAGTGTTAACATTAGGTTATTAATTAGGATTATTGTTTAGGAAGGTCTTAACTAGGGTTACATATTTTAGGCGTGTAAGTAGTGGAGTCATTAGTCATTTATTATTCTTATTTAATTAGGTATTAATTTTAAGTATCTAAATTAGTCAATGTCTAAGATAGTCAACCTAACCCTAGTCCTATCTTAAACCCGCAGCCCTTTGGTCTTTAGTGGTTTAGTTACCTTTAGTTTTAATCTATATTAATTTTAGTATAACTAATTTAGTTATTCACCTAATTGATTTAGTTAGATTTTTAGAAGTTAGTGTTATTTAAATTGTATGTGCTCATTGTGTTTAATTTTTGTAATCCCTTTAGTTAAGGTGTATTTAGTTTGTCTTAATTATAGCTTCTCATTCATCTAGTTAGGAGTGCATATTTTATTAAATTAGTTATATTCGCATTCATATTTAATATAGCTTTAGTCATAATTAGCATTGTTCATTCATTTTTCATTACATTTAGCATCATTGCATTTAATATTAGCATATAAACTTTTATTTAGCAGCATTTAGGTCTGCATTGCACTTAGATTGCATTCATAGTGTTTAAAATAGATTTATAAAGTGAATAGTGTATTGAAAGCAAACCCGATTTTTGCCCTGTCGCACTGTCATTATTTCATGTGCAAAAATTTTGAGTTTTCCAAATATTATTTTTCTATTCACTTTATTGGCGTGTTAACTGACTGCATACCAAATTTCAGCTCGATCCGAGTTGGTTTGGTCTGATTTTTAAGCGTTTTGCGAAAACTGTTTTTTCGGATTTGAAAATTTCGGGACCTGCGATATCCTGATTTTTCCCAGTTTTGAAACACTTATATCTGGAGTTCCAGATATCATTTTTTAATTCTGTAAAAACTGTCAGATTCTTGAATCTGTTAGTTACAGAATAGAACAAATTTCGGGAAAATTGAACCTCGTTTGCTCTGTCAAACAGTCAGTTTCCGATAAGCTGTTAGATGTTTATTTTTCACTAGTTAGGGGTAGTTTCGTAATTTCATTCTTTTAGTTATTTTCGGTTTGTTTTCATCAGTTTCTGCATTTTAAGTGTTGCATCTGCATCATTCGGCATTATTAGACTTAGGTTAGTTGATTTTAGAATTAGTTTGAATTTTTCTTTATTATTTTATTAGTAATTAGGTTGTGCTTGTTTAAATTCTTCAGAATTAGGTTTAACTTATATTTTAGTTTAGTTTTATTAAATTAGTTACTAACTTTGTATTTTGCTGTGCTTTTAGGTTGAAAAGCATAACCATTCTCCAGGGTTTCTTGTCCAAGTGTGAAGATTGGATAATTAGCGAAAAGACAGAAATACCCTTGGCGTGCAACAGAAGACTGAAGCGCTTTTCTCATTAGTTGTAGTGTTAAATTGTGTTTGTTTTAGCATTGTAATTGTAAATAGTGTTTCTTGATTAATAAATTGAATTTCTTAGAAATATTTGAGTAATTCCTGTTCCCTGTGGATTTGACTCGTACTTACCACTTCGTGGAAAGTCGGTTATTTACTTTTGGTTGATGATTTTCCAAAGATTTTATTAAAAATATTGTTTTAAAAATACCACTTCCAAAATATCAACCAGTGGTGCATAGTGAGGATAAGTCAACAGCTAGAAGATGCGGGGGTATGAAGGGCTATAAAGGAGGATTGAATGGGAAAGTGCAGCAACCTAAATTGCTGGTGAAGGGAGGTTATAAATGAAACATATATGGAATTGGAGCTGGAGCATGCTACATTGATATGCCAAAAGAAGTAACAGATGATGTTGCAGCTAGGGGTTTGGAAAGGCTGTAATATATATATAAAAACAAAAAAAAAAAAAGGAAAAGAAAAAGGGAACAGGCTCAAGCGAAACATATTTATTTAGGGTAAGCAAACATAGCCAGTTAACCCACTCTCAGACGTGAGCAACCCATCTACTTTTTGTTGGAATTTTATGTTCAGCTGAACTATTTGTCACATGCTTCAACAGTCCATTAATGCCTATATATTGATTGATTATTATACCAGCATTCAACATTAACTATATAACAGCATATATTACTTTGATGCACCTACTGATGATTAGCTGTTTGGTATGGAATTTCTAATAGGCATAGATGAATCTAAATAAACATAAAGATGGCTCTCAATAGTATGTATTCTGAAGATTGAGGGACATCAGGTCTCTAAAGTGAATTTAAAACAAGAGCATGCTTCTTAGATCAGATATGGGGGAAAACTGAGATAAAAAAAAATGAACAGGGACACAGTTGTTTTAACGCACCAGGCAAATACATATAATTGGGCTAAAACACACATGTGAAGAATCATATACTACGCATGATAAATACAGGAGGTGAGAAAAGAAAGAGAGAGAGAAAGAAAAAGAAAAAAGAAAAAAGGGGGGTACTTGCTGTTGCGCTATTTATTCAAGTGATGAAAGAAGCAGAGAATATGCAATTGTAACACTATGTCGCAGGTAACAGAAGAGGTTGATGTACCACAAGTGCGGAGAGATCACATACAACAGGGTGCTGGGGGCCTGCATGCGACTTAACATCAGATGGGTTACTATGTCATAGCACGAACATATATAGCAACATTTTGAATTCTGGTAAGGCATACATGGCTACGGAGATTCACAGATATATTATAGATGAGCAAAGGATACATATGAAGCCGTGAGGGAACACATGCTGGAACATGGGGAAATGAGAGTGCGTGATGTGTGATAAACACAACGATGTGCTGTGAAGGTGGAGATGCAGGCTATAAAGATCCACGACAACCTTAGAGTTGCTACGTTGCAAACATACAGTAGGCTCCAACAGCCTGCGGCACTATGGAGACAACTCAGGACCATGCTGCAGTGAAAAGAAATAGTCATCACTGCGAGTGTCTTTACTGTAGCTAGAGCTGACACTTATCTCCTTGATGCTCCGTGTTAGTATGAGATCTTCAAGGAAGGTCAATCTTGCGATCAACATTAGCTGGCAACAGTTTCATACAAATTGCAATAATCAACAAACATCCATATTATCATGAACAAAGCTATGGCTTGCATCTTGCTGTAGTAACTGACGAGTATCCATGACTTTATGAACACCATTAAGACCTGCACCTGGGTCTCTTTCAACTATATCATATAACATTTCGCAACTAGCAGGATCAACCGTATTCTCAACAAGGTTTTGCCTGTGTGGTAAACGGGGAAAATGGGCCATATCTCTCCTCGTCCCCCTAATTTGTAGGATGCCTTAACGTTTTCAATAGCAGATAATATATATGATGATGTATTGTGGATTCAAACTCAGACCATAGGAAATCGCATGGATGCATAATGAAGCTCGTGAAAACTTTCTACAGCAAAAATGTAGATGGTGGAATGCTGATGGAAATGTAATTTAGTTGCAAACATCATGTGAACTGTGGCATAGAGTCGATCAAGGCAATTACAGAGAACAAGCTTCAGTGATGCCAAATCTTACATGATGGGGAGATCAAATAATGCAGAACTCCGAAACTAAGGTGATACAACGATATTTAAACCAACCCGTGCTATAGCATATCTGCTTTTGAAAACTCGGATTAACATTATAACATCTCATCTTTGACTCAAAACCAGGACAATCGGCAATCTTAGGCAAAATTGATCAAACGAACCATCATGATTAGATCCCATCCTGTTGTCAAGGAGCCTAAACAACAATGTTCATAAATTGCGGACTAAACATCCACCATGAATCAATATAAGGAGGTGAAACTGTACTTTGAGGCAGTTTATTGACTAAAGAATGGAATTCAACGAAAGAAAAGGCAATTGCAGAGAATAAACTTCAATGATGCAAAATCCTACCTGATATTAGAAACAAATAATACAAAACACTGGAAACAATACTTAAACCAACATATGCTACAACATATCTGCTTTTAGAACCTCGGATTAACATCTCATCTTTGCATCAAAACCAGAACAGTTGGCAATGCTTAGACTAAAACAAATGATCAGACGAACCATCCTGATCGGACCCCACTATATAACCGATTGTGAGAATTACCTGTTGCCTGGATCGTTACCTCAAATGGTAATAGGAGCTTGACCATCAGGATTATACTCAAACAGGGACATAATGACATAAAATGGTAACAGAGCGACATTATGAAGGAGGGATCTCAGGTATTGAATGCTTTAACAAGATGAATATATAGCCACAACAAAATAGAATAGGATTGCTAATAATGGAAAAAGGAAATACAGAAACGAAATGGGAATGTTGAAACATATTCGGCAAAGCTGGAAGTAAAAAAAAAAGTTTGCAGAAATAAAGTAAAACCTACCAATTAAAAGAGAAGTTGAGATCATACAGGGAATTGAAAATTCAAAAAAGATCAAAAGACGAGGGCAAAGTTTAGCAAGAAATTTGGGCTGGGATTCGAATGAATCCTGCCGGATTATTAAATCTGACAGCCTGAGCCCAAAATCGCAACACGAGTAAAACAAAAAAAAAACGAAAGAAAAAGAAAAAAAGAAAAGAAAAAAAAAAGAAAGAGAAAAAAAAAATTTTGTCGGAACGTGACCATTCCATTTACTGTTGCACAAGAGAGGGATTGGTGTTGCTACAAGCAACCCAACTCCCTTAAACGTGCGTTAATGGGGGCAAGACCAGGGAAAACATGGAAATCAGAAAATAGCGGGAAGAAGCGACAGAGGGTTCCTACCGGATCGCCTGGTTGGCCGGATTCCTCTACTGATAGCAAGAAAAGCTGGGAGGTGCGAGTTCCTTGTTATTGCAGGGATCAGAAAGGCTGAAGTGAGAGAAAACCACGACCCTACTGCAGGACTCGGCTCCTTTCTATCTGTTTGTTGGGGACTCCGGAAGAGCGGTTTATGAGGAAAGTTGTCAAGTAAGAATGGGAAAGATGGGTGCCCGATTCAGAGTCTTCTCTTCAGAACCGGCTTAGGTGCTTGACGATGATCAGTTGGAAGCAATGGGTGCCAGAAGCAGAGAGTGGACGATCAACCGATAATCCCCCCTTAGTGTGTGGAATGGCCTCATTTTTATAGACGAAGGAGAAGGCTCCAGAAGGGCTTTCGTTAAAGATGGAGGGTTGTGATGGGGAGGCCTACGATGTTGAAGCGATGGAGAAGAGGGTGCGACAAGCCGTTGATGAACGACATGAGGAGTAGGTTCATGGAGGATCGGCGATGGATGGTGGATGGAGGCCATGGGAGCTTCCAGAAAGGGGGTTTCGGGCCAGAGAGAGGGTTCGAGAGGTTTGTCGAAACCCTCAGGTTTTTGTTAAAAAAAAAAAATGAACTTCCGTTTTTAAAAGATTTTCAAAATAGCTCCCCCTTTTTTTAAAAGTTCTTCAAAAGAAGTTTTTTTTTTTTTTTTAGAAAATGTTTTCAAAAAGAAAGTTTTCAACAATATATATATTTTTTTCTTTTCTATATAATTTTTTTTTTCTTTTTTTTGATATTTTTGGAATAAAATCCTAAAATTTACGAGAAAACAAGGATTGAAACTATTTTTTTTGTATTTTTGAGAAATATTTACAAAAGGAGGTTTTCAAGGCTATTTTGGGGAAATTTCTTCAAAAGAATGGGTTTGGACCCAAGTTTTGAGAAAATATTCGAGTTTTAAACCTCGAATTGAGGAATATGACGCGATAGATCCAAACGGATATCGGATGAACTGTTTGAGCCTGTTAAAAGGTTACTTTGGTAATTTTGAGAATTTGATTCAAAAATTGGACAACGAGGCTCAGATTTGGATCTTTGATCTGGATCCAGATCCGGAATTGAGTCAGATATATAAAATGAATTTAATTTCAGTAAAACTTGAGAAATGAACTAGAATTTAGATTTAAAAGTGACTCAATAACTCAAAAAAAATGAAATCAGGGGCAAAAAGGGGATATTTAAAAGATTTTGAAAAATTTGGGGTGTTCACAGATGCCCCTCTTTGCTACTAAGCTGGTTGAAAGCTGTGCTTAGTGGCTACGAAACACTCCAAATTTTGAAAAATGCCCCAGTTAGCCAACCTGAACTGGGTGTGGAAGAATTATGGTTTTTCAGGCTTAAAGCCTTGTCCTGAATGGCTTGGGGGGACAAAATCCTCGACAATGATATGAATAAATGATAAAAATGAGGAAATCGTGATGGGATTTTGGGTGAAGATCCCAAAATGATGAAAGATAAGAATTTTGATCAAGCCTCATGGGTGAGACGAGATCAGCCTTTTGGAATGACTCAGGTTTAACCCTTTAGCCTGGATGGGACAAAGATATATCAAGATAATTTGGATGGGGAAAGGAGTGTAAGTGGACCTCGATGGGACATTTGAGAGAAATGCCTTGTGAGATGAAACTCAAGCATGATCCTTTCCTGGATGGATATACAGAGCATGGGTTCCTTTGTGGGGAAAAACCATGATGGGACGGGAGAATTATCTCGTCGAGATGAGATTCAGGTTTACCCCAAACCTGATCGGAAGATACCTCGTAGAACGAGGTTCAGGCTTTACCCTTATCCTAAAAGGGACGACCATACAGAATCCTTAGACAAGGAAGCCGTGATGGAACAATGAAGTGTATCGCCAAAGCGAGATTCAGGTTTAACCCTTGACCTGAGTGGGGGGGAATCGTGCGAAATCCTCAAAATGAAGAAACCATGGTGGGACTAGAAGTGATATCTAGTTGAGGTGAGACTCAGGTTTAACCCTAACCTGAATGGAAAGATACCTCGCAGAGCGAGGTTCAGGCTTAACCCTTAACCTGAAAGGGACGACCATAGGGAATCTTCAGATGAAGAGTCCATGATGGGACCTTCAGAATTTGGACGGACAAATCTGGAAGGGGTTTGCGAGAAGAGAAAAACAAGGGATTCCCTAAAGCTTGGAAAGGGGATGATCTTGGGCGCCTCATTGCTGAGGCTAAAAATCAGCTTTCTAAAAACAGACGACCTCTTGCAGAAGGTTTTGGGATATATCTCGAGGAGCGAGGTAACAGGTTTAATCCTTAGCCTGAATGGATACAGAATCCTTGAAGAGCGAGGAAGCTGTGATGGGACCTCTAGACTTCGCACAACAAGTCCAAGAGGGGTTTGCAAAAGGATGAAAATGGGGGTCCCTAAAGCTTGAAAAGGGGTTGTTCTTAGGCGCCTCATTGCTGAGACTGAAAATAACTTTTGACAATAACAGACCTTTTGCAAAAAGTTCAGGTTTAACCCTTATCCTGAGAGGGAACTGTCTATGGCGAGACAGTGGGGAACACAGGGAAGTGTGCAAATCTGAGAGTGCTCAGATCAGACAGAAGGAAAGGACTTTTCAGTCCTAACGAGGGATGACGTCAGGATACGTCAAAACTAACATCAAGTTCACACTTCATTTTGGGATAATGAGAAAGTATTGCCAATAAGATGTCAAAAATTGTAGTTGATCTAAAATGATTGAATTGCGCTTATGTGTGAAAATATTATCTCTTTCTACCTAGAGTATTAACTCCAATTGGGTTAACTCTGTAGAATCAAGAATTAAACTCAATTTTGTTATTGTTGAGCTTCTTTAAAGAAGATATCAATTTCCTTGATATGAAAAGAGAGGAAACATTCTTAGCTTCATAAAAGCAATTGAGCGAAAATATATTAATAGAAGAATTTCACATAAATAAAGATGATTCCTGACAGTTTTGGGCAGTTTGATATCCTGGGCATTTCCCATGATGATCTTTTTGCACTTTTTTTGAGTCATGGAGCTTTCTTGGGCTTTTACATCATCCTTCATTTGGAGATGTTCTGACTTTTCTCTCTTTTCGGGGAAGGGTACGTCACAAACTCCTTCATCTTGGAGATGTTTCGATCCTTTTTTTTTTCTCTCAGGAATTTAGGCTTGAGGACATCGGTTCTAAAAGGTCTTTAGATGATAGCAGAAATCAAATATCTTTTGGGGTTTGTCGATAGGTCCATCACACTCGCCTTCATCTCGACGATGATCTAAACTTTCTCTGGAAGGATCCTTCACAAACTCCTTCATCTCGAAGATGATCCAAATCTTCTTTGGCCCCGGAGATCTAGCTCGTATAATTCGTCTTCATCTTGACGACAATTGAGAGATCCCTTTTGCGGATATTTGATTGCAGCCTTGAAGGACTCAGGATATATGGATTGGGTAGGTTCTCTTTTTACTGCCCAGGATATTTCCACTGTCTTACTGCCAAAAGAACGATCTTTTAAGAATGTGCCATAGCTATGATCAATATCAGTTCACTTATGGCTTTTTAACATCATTGAATTTTTCCTTTTCCGGTCATACCAAAGATTTTTCTTCATCCTCTTGGTTGACCAACAGAAAAAGCTTGAATTCAGTTCTTATTTCGCAAAAAGTCTTGCTCCTTTGGAAATAATATTAAAAGTAGTTTTTGAGGTAATTCTTTATGCGATGAAAATTTTGAGATCAACAATGATTCTTGATAGCAAATTGGCAAAGTAATCTAGAAATCCTTGATGAAAGAAATCACTTGATATCGAATCGACACGCCCGTGACAAAATTCTCCTCTCTTTTTCCCCAAAAAGAGAGACTCAGGCTTAACCCTTACCTGAATGGGAAGTTGAAAATACTCCTCTCTTCCCCAAAGAGGAGGTGTTTGCAAAACGGAACTTTCAAAGAGAAATTAAGTTTTCGACAAAACTCCCTATCTCTAGGCTTCTCTTATGGAAAGGCGGCCGAAAAAAAACAAAGTTGAGAAAGTATCACAGAGGAACGAGTCCATCATACTCTCCCTAGAAGAGGGTCCTCTGTGAAGGGGTTGGCCAAAGATGAGAAAAACGGGGGCCACAAAAAGAAACGAGCTTCTGTCGAAGCTCTCCTTGGAAAAATGGTTCTTTTGTGTAAAGTTGGTTGTTGTTTTGCAAACTGTTCGTGAAGAAAACGAGTCCCTTCAAACTCTCCTCGGGAAGAGGGTTCTTGCGAACGAAAGATGGTTGCATGCGAAAGGAACGAGCTCCCTCGAACTCTCCCTGAAGAGGGTCCTTTGCAAGAGAAAAAGATTGATTTTTTGAAAAAATGATAACCCGAAGGTTGAATTTGAGAATTTAGAACTTGAATTGTTGATGATTGGTTAGTACAAAGACTGAACCAGGGGAGCTAACTTGATCAGTCAGCCGAACACTAGCACAAGCACTAGATGTACCAGCACGAGCACTGGATTTGAAAATGTACCAGTACGAGCACTGGGTTTTTGAAGACACACCAGGGCGAGCACTGGATTTTGAAAATGCCCCAGTACGAGTGCTGGGTTTCGAAAATGCACACCAGTATGAACACTGGGTTTTTGAAGAATGCACACCAGTACGAACATTGGGTTTTCGAAGAATGCACACCAGCACGAGCACTGGGTTTTCGAAATGCACACCAATACGAGCACTGGGTTTTTGAAATGCACACCAGCACAAGCACTGGATTTTCGAAGGTGCATACCAGTACAAGCACTAGTTTTCAAAAATGCATACCAGTACGAGCACTGGTTTTTGAAACGAGCCCAACATTCGAAGATACTTGAGAATTTAAGCGAGAATGATTGTCGGTGTTTCAGGATTATCCCTTATCCTGAAGGGGAAGTTCAGGTTTAACCCTTAACCTGAAAGGGAAGGCGCGGAGAAACTTGGTCCAACACGAGCATTGGATTAACAGAGAAAATTTGAGTCGGAACTCGAGAAAATAAGAATATACAAAAGCGAAAATCCGAGTCGGAACCCGGTTTTTCAAAATAGAAGAATGAATGAGAATCGAGTTTTGAGAACTCGAATTCTCGACGGAACGATCGATTCTAACACGAGTGTTGAATCTGATAGGAAGTCCGAGTCGGAATTCGGAACTTCAGAAGCCATATAAAAAGAAAAAACCCGAGTCAGAACTCGGATCTTTGAAATAATAATAAAAAAGGAAAACCCGAGTTTGAAAACTCGAATCTTCAACGGAACGATCGGTTCCAACATGAATGTCGAATCCGATAGGAAGTTCGAGTCGGAACTCGAAACTTCAGATGCCATATAAAAAGGAAAAACCCGATTCGGAACCCGGATCTTTGAAATAATAATAAAAAGGAAAACCCGAGTTTGAAAACTCGAATCTTCAACGGAACGAATGGTTCCAACATAAATGTCAAATCCGATAGGAAGTCCGAGTCGGAACTCGAAACTTCAGATGCCATATAAAAAGGAAAAACCCGAATCGGAACCCGGATCTTTGAAAAAAAAAAAAAAGGGAAACCCGAGTTTGAAAACTCGAATCTTCAATGGAACGATCGGTTCCAACATGAATGTTGAATCCGATAGGAAGTCCGAGTCGAAACTCAAAACTTCAGACGTCAAATAAAAAGGAAAAACTCGAGTCGGAACCCGAATCTTGAAAATAATAAAAAAAGAAAAACTCGAGTTTGAAAACTCAAATCTTCAACGGAACGATCGGTTCCAACACGAATGTTGAATCCGATAGGAAGTCCGAGTCGAAACTCGAAACTTCAGATGCCATATAAAAAGGAAAAACCCGAGTCGGAACCCGGATCTTTGAAATAATAATAAAAAGGAAAATCCAAGTTTGAAAACTCGAATCTTCAACGGAACGATAGGTTCCAACATGAATGTCGAATCCGATAGGAAGTCCGAGTCGGAACTTGAAACTTCAGATGCCATATAAAAAGGAAAAACCCGAGTCGGAACCCGGATCTTTGAAAAAAAAAAAAAGGGAAACCCGAGTTTGAAAACTCGAATCTTCAACGGAACGATCGGTTCCAACACGAATGTTGAATCCGATAGGAAGTCCGAGTCGAAACTTGAAACTTCAGACGTCAAATAAAAAGGAAAAACCCGAGTCGAAACCGGGATCTTGAAAATAATAAAAAAAGGAAAACCCGAGTTTGAAAACTCGAATCTTCAACGGAACGATCGGTTCCAACACGAATGTTGAATCCGATAGGAAGTTCGAGTCGGAACTCGAAACTTCAGATGCCATATAAAAAAGAAAAACCCGAGTCGGAACCTGGATCTTTGAAATCATAATAAAAAGGGAAAACCCGAGTTTGTAAACTCGAATCTTCAACGGAACGATCAGTTCCAACATGAATGTCGAATCCGATAGGAAGTCCAAGTCGGAACTCGAAACTTCAGACATCAAATAAAAAGGAAAAAACCCGAGTCGGAACCCGGATCTTGAAAATAATTAAAAAAGGAAAACCCGAGTTTGAAAACTCGAATCTTCAACGGAATGATCAGTTCCAACACGAATATTGAATACGATAGGAAGTCCGAGTCGGAACTCGAAACTTCAGATGTCAAAATAAAAAGGAAAAACCCGAGTCGGAACCCGGATCTTGAAAACAAAAATGAAAACAAAAACAAAACAAAACAAAAACCTGAGTCAGAACTCAGACAAGAAGGAAATAATTTCTACCCAAGAGTCGGATTTTAGAGGGATCGACAAAAAGCATGAATAGATTCCGACGATGAAGATGAGAGATTTATTCGAGATCCTTGACCCAAGATGGCCTAAGATTCGAATCTATTTACGATGGCTTCAGGATTTTCTCTTATCCTGAAGGAGTATAGAATAAAATTTTATGTGAATTGAGGAACTTATGAGAAATAATTTAGGTTTATCCCTTAACCTGAAAGGAAAAAAATAATAAAACTTATAAAAATGGAAAAGAATTTAAAGGTATTTATTTGAAATTTTATTTTAAAAAAGAATTCTCATGGGTAGCATCGATGTTCCTATGAGGGGTATCAGGATTGTCCCTTATCTTGAGAGGGGAGAAGAATAAAATTTATGAAAACTTTGTTTTTGAAAAGAATTCTCATAGGTAGCCTCGTTGCTCCTATGAGGGGTTTCAGGATTGTCCCTTATCCTGAATGGGAAAAAGAATAAAATTTACAACAGTGAAGAAAAATGGAATAAATTTATGAAAACTTTGTTTTTGAAAAGAATTCTCACAGGTAACCTCGTTGCTCCTATGAGGGGTTTCAGGATTGTCCCTTATCCTGAATGGGAAGACCTCGGACAACGAGGGTCAGATTTATCCCTTAACCTGAGAGGGTAAAAGAATGCCTCATGGGAAAGAGGCATCAGGTTTATCCCTTAACCTGAAGGGGTTATGAATAAAAGAATACCTCATGGGAAAGAGGCATCAGGTTTATCCCTTAACCTGAAGGGGTTAATGAAGATTGATAAAAATCGATAGAACTTGATAAAATTTGACAAAAATTGACAATAAATTGATAAAAACTTGATTAAATTAAAAAATAAAATGAATGCAATTTAATAAAGATAACAAGATTAACTGAAAGGTTGATAAGATTTTTAGAAAAAAAAAAGTTTGTCTGATCCTGCCTGCACGTGGGATCTTTAAAGGAAAATGTTTATTTAAAAGATAAGTGAAAAATCATTTTTGGGAAGAAAATCCACCGCAAGAAGAATGATCAGTGCGAGGACTGATCCTTCAAATCAAACACGAGAGATCATCATGAGGGTCAATTTTTGAAGGCAATGGTTTAAAATCTAATTTTTGAAAAAGAAGATCAACAATAGATCTGATTTCTGAAAATAACAGTTTGAAACTGATAATAAGATCAACACAAGGGTTGATCTTTTGAATATAATGTTTTGAAACCAATTGTAGAGGATAAGATCAACACCAGAGTTGATCTTTTGAATATAACGTTTTGAAACCAATTTTAGAAGATAAGACCAATACAAGGGTTGATCTTTGAATATAATGATTTGAAACCAAATCTTGGAAGACAAAATCAACACAAGGATTGATCTTTGAATATAGTGTTTCGAAACTAATTTTTTTGAGAAAAATAAGGTCAACACGAGGGTTGATGATGGTTCGAAAACCTATTTTTGGGAAAATATGATCAACACGAGGGTTGATAAGGGTTTGAAAATCCATTTTCGAAAATATGATCAACACGAGGGTTGATAAGGGTTTGAAAACCCATTTTTGGAAATATGATCAACACAAGGGTTGATAAGGGTTTGAAAATCCATTTTCGGAAATATGATCAACACGAGGGTTGATAAGGGTTTGAAAACCCATTTTTGGAAATATGATCAACACGAGGGTTGATAATGGTTCTGAACCCATCAACACAAGGTTTGATTTTTGAAGAAGGTTGGACCAAAGAATATTTGAACTCTTTGGTTATGAAGACTTTCAAAATTTCATGATTTTTGAAAAACCCTCATAGGTAATATCATTTCTCTCATGAATGATGTCAGGATTGTCCCGCATTCTGAAAAGAACAGGAATTTAAATGCCCCAGTATGGCGAAGGAAGAAGAAGTATTGGATATAAAAGATATAAAGGAAATTGACATTTCATTGATAAGCAAAGGTTCGAAAACTGAATATTTACAAGAACTTTGAAAGGAAAAGATTCATAGAAGACTGGGCTGACTTGCCCCTACAAGACGACTAACAAAAAGAGACGAAAGCAAAAAACTTTGACTTTATCAATTCTTCGAGTGGTTCGGAAGAGTCTAGGTCGGAACGGCAGGCTGCTCCTCTCCTTCCTCTGGTACCAAAATTTCTTTGTCGATGAAATCCTGTATGATGTTTTTTAGGACGAAGCAATGCTCTGTATTGTGCCCCCTTATTCGATGGAATTTGCAGAAAGACTCTTTCCATTCTCCCATGGTGACCGAAGGATCAACTCTCCTTGGAAGTTTGATCATATCTTTCGTGAGCAGGTATCTGAGAACCTCTTCGACTGGCTGACCTAGAGGAGAAAACTCGCGATCATAACTCCAACCATCATGCTTTATCTCCTTTGGCTTGCCTGATTTTTGTCGAGAGTTGTCCCTTTTCTGAGAGCTAGACTGAGCATGCTTAGTTAGGGGGATTGGGCACTTTTCTTCTTCGTCTTCAATAAAAAGATTCTTGTCAATGCAGTCTTGAATAATGTTTTTGAAGACAAAGCAGTAATCAGTGTCATGTCCTGTCGTCCGGTGGAACCCGCAGAATTGGTTCTTGTATTTTCCCAAGATAGTGGAAGGACTCGTGGCTTTTGGGATCTTGATTAATCTCTTGGTCAACATGTATTCAAGGACTTTGTCAAGCGGCTCATCCAAGGGGGTGAAATCTCGGTTACTGCTCTAATCTTTACGCTTTAGCTTTTCCTGACCCTTGGCCTTGTGCTGAGTGGATGGAAGCGGTTTGTCCTGGGTCATGCCGAACTTTCCCTTCTGATCTCTAGATTCCTCCGAATTGCTGCTTTGATTGCCCTGAGTGCCTTCGTTGTTTCCCCTGCTGGCTTTAGAACTTCTTGCACTGCTATCGCTTTGTTTGCTTATTGGAAAAGCGACAGGTGCTATTTCAGCGGTGGGAGCTTTTCCGAAACTGGCTTCCGCTTGCTCAAACAATATCTCAACCATCATCTTTTTGAACAATCGATATATGGTGGGATCGATCTCATTCTTGTTGTCCTGACCTCCTTCCTTTGCAAACCTCTGAGAGTCCATTTCTCAATTCCTACTTTTAACTTGGTGCTAGAGTGATGCGGTCTTTGATCTTTGTCTGAACCACCCGATAATACCAAATGCTCTCTGTTGGACAGAATGGGGCCTTTTTAGAAAAGATTTTGGAGAAAACCTTTATGAAGGAAGAAATCAAATTGACAAAGAGATATCCCACTACTAGGGATTGAAGCATGAAAAGGTACGACAATCGTATCATTTTCCCGTGAGAAGAAATAAACAATTTTTAGAATATGATCGAAAGGACATCTCTTGATGAAAGAAACTTTTATTATAAAAAAAGGTGAGGAATAGATTTAGAAAATACGTAGAATAAAATTTTAAAATAATAGATGGTAAATTTTGAAAAATTGGAAAAATTGCAGGCAGGATCAGAAAAGAATTTAAAGAAATCAGGAAAAGAGGAAAAATACACCTAGGGTTTTTTAAAACAAGGAAAGTTTTGAATAATATACCCAGGGTTTTGGAAAGGTTTGATATATATATATATATATATATATATATATATATATATATATATAAGAAAACACGAGAGACATTGCACAACCAAAGCTACACAAACAAGGGTGCGCACACAACACTCCCTAAAGGCTGACTCTAAATGCAATATTTGAAATGGCTTGTAGGACCTTAATCCTAACTCTATGGTTCAGATCATCTAATTTCAATCAAGGTATGCCGATATACTCAAGCCGAAGCTCGAAGTACGTGGCATAGAAATATTTCTCCGATTCTAAGGTAATGGCTTCCCAACATCCTTGAGCACGTACCGATATACCTCGGACTATGGCCCTTAGGTACGTGGTAGGGGGGCGTGAACCCAAATAAGTGGTCCAGTTGTGATGCTCTCTCCCAAACTATGGTTCAGTGAGACAACCCAGCAACGTGAAGACCGGGACAATATAGATAGGGAGATTTTCAAAACATGCTCAACACGCAATAAATCAGATGGCTCTAATGCAAGTCCTAAAGAGATGGATTAAAATGAAAAGAAGCATACACTTGCATACATTATTTTGCATTCAATCCCTAGAATTGAGGAGAGTTGTATTTCAGACCTAAGTCTAATGTGAACATGGAATAATCTTCTCAATATGGTCCTACCAAACCATACTTAGATCCTATATGCAAATAATGTCAGCTTAGGACAGAGTCTAAGCTCCTAAGGTTTGCATGGAAATGAAGCTGACATTTATAGAATAAAGACTTAGATAATATAAAAGCAAAGCAAAGGCACAAATTCGACCGGACGGAGACGTGTCCCATCACGGTGGCCAAAACTGTGATCATTGCAAAAATTTTCCTCTCTTGTGGTTTCTCTCTCTTCCTTCTCTTTTCCTTTTCTAATCCCTATTTTCCTCCTTTTTGAAGGGAGAAGAATAAAAGACAGAAGAGAAAGAGAGAAAAGAAAAGAAGGGAAGAGAAGAAGAAGAATTCTTTTGCGGGGTTTCACTTGACCTTGATTTGAAAATATTTAGAAATTTAACTCACCTTCGTTCTGAAACATATTGCGGGAAAATGAAGAGACGGGATTCGCTCGTCGGTACGAGGTTCGACCGTTCCTGGCGCCTTTACCAGGGGTAATCGAACCAAGGATCGAATTTATGCCTTTTTGCTTTGCCTGAATATTATTTAAGGATTTATTCTAAGTCTAAATGCACAAAGAATCATGCTTGTGCAATGCAAGGATGTATGCTCTTTTTAAGAAAGTGTTCTGAAAATTTCCAAGTTTCCTTGGATGAATTTGATAAGGGAGTGAAGAAAATGGTTGAATCTAGTTTTAGAACTTGAGATAGATCAGGAAAGATATCTTGAAGTTCTTAGTCTTTGAAATGGTCAGAGTTGGAATAATAAATCTTGATTTTGAGAAAGAATGATTTGAAGTTGAGATAAAGGGGAAAAAGGAAGAAAAATTCAAAGTCAGAAGATGGACTTTGAAATTAGATTTAGGAGAAGAGATAAAATTTGAAATGGAATTGAATTTTAAAATTTGAAATCATGGTGGAATTTGAATCCAAATGGTATTTAAAAATAGGAATGGATTTAGGAAGTTCAGATGAGATCTAAAAAAATGGAATTGGATTTGAAATCTAGAATTGGGAACGGAATTGGATTCTGGATCCTAAATAGAATTGGATCCAAAATCAGGAATCCAAGATGGAATTGGATTTTGAATCCTAAAATGGATTTTGGATCTTAAAATGGATTTAGAATCTGAAATCTGAGATCAAAAATAGGGTTGGACTCTGGACCCTAAGATGGATTTTGGATCTGAAATCTGAGATCCAAAATAGAGTTGGACTCTAGACGCTAAGATGGATTTTGGATCTGAAGTCTGAGATCCAAAATAGAGTTGGACTCTTGACCCTAAGATGGATTTTGGATCTGAAGTTTGAGATCCAAAGTGGAACTCGGTCCTGGATCCTAAAATGGATTTGGATCTGAAGTCTGAGATCCAAGATAGAATTGGATTCTGGATCCTAAATGGAATTTGGATCTTAAGTCTGAGATCCAAAAAATAGAATTGGATTCTGGATCCTAAAATGGAATTGGATCTGAAGTCTGAGATTCGAGGTTGGATTTGATCCGGAATCTGGAACCTAGAATGAAATTTGGATCTGAAGTCTGAGATCCAAAAAGTGAAGCTGGGTTCTGGATTCTAAAGGTGGAATTGGATTCAAGATCTGGAATCCAAGATGAGATTGGGTTCTAACTTTGGATTTGGATTTTGAAAGTCCAAATGGGACTTTTGAAGATGGATCTGAGTTTTGAAAACCTAGATTGAATTTAAAATTTTAGGAAAAAGACTTGAATTTTTGAGATTCAGAATCAATCTTAAACTTTGATTTTGAATTTTGAAGATAAGAAGATAAAACTTGATTTTGAACCAGAGGATGAAACTTCAAAGTTGAATTGAACTTTGAAGTTTGAATCTTTGAATTTGGAAATTTGAAGTTTGAATAAAAAATGATTTTTGGAATTTCAAAGTCAAATTGGACTTTGAAATTGAAATTTTGGTTCTTGAAATGTGATAGAATTGAATTTGAATCTATGGAATAGAATTGAGAAATGAAGAAAGATACTCAAAATCACTTGGAGTTTTTGAAAGGAACTTTTGAAAATATGATGCAATTCTATCCTAAATGATGAATGAATTTAAAGAATTTGAATTTGAATTTTGAAATCATATCTCATTCTTTAAGTGAATTAAAATAGGATTGAAGATATAATGCATCCTTGACTATGGTCATCGAATGCATTATATAATAATCATATTTGAATTCAAAATAGAGAATAAAACACATTTTGGTGCCTTTATAGGGTTTAAAATGAAATTAATTCTCAATATATCCTGACTATGGTCATTGATATATGTATTGAATCAATTTTAGACTAAACTCTGATAAAAGAAAAAAACATTTAAAGAAAATATGATGAATTTTGAAAAGGATCCAGTGTGGACCCAGTGTTATTTTATAAAAGATAAAAATTTTAAGTTTTGTTTACATCCTGACTATGGCCATTGATATAAATCATCAACTTAGGATTAATTACCTCTTACGAAATGGTGCACGTGCCATTCGTGGTCCCATTTGTGAAAATTTTAAGAAATAAGATGAAAATGACCTGAGAGCAAGTGATTTGTGATATTTATATGCTCATTCATTCTATCTAGAACTGGAAATATAAATATTCTCATTTAGCATCTAGCTATTACAATCTTTGGAAAGAACTTGAAATTGAAATTAACATTCCTAAGTTAGGAGAATAACATTTTCCACCTATTTCCTACAAAATCTAAGTTAATGCAAGATGGAGGATACATAGAGAGCAATTTACAATAGACATCACATTGAACTTAAGAGGTAATTGATGAAACATTCATGCCTATATTTCATACTAATGAGAAATCTAATGTAAATGACAAATTTCATACTGAACCATGTATTAAATGAGTATTGGAATATACATGTAGTATCTAGAATAATTGTAAAATTCGTGAAATTTATGAAATTCTAAATGAATAAAAGGGAGCAGTTATGCGAAATAGTAAGATTTTAAGTTAGGCAGTATAATTTTTTTTATGACTTGTGGTTTCTAGAACGAAACCTGTAACAAACTCTCAAAAGTGGTATTTGGATCCGGATCTTGGCAAGATCCGATAATCGGACCCGGTTCACAGGAACCAATGATAAATTAAATGGTTTCGGGATAATAGCGTGAGATCCGAAACACATTTAAGGTAAGGGAGGGCAAGTTTAGAACCAACGGGTGAAAAATCTACCTCAAAATGGAAGAAATCCATCGACAAGAAAAAAAAAAAAACATCCAAATATGACATAAATAGATTTTTCTTGCAAAAGTAAACACCAAGTGATGTTGTGGTGTAGTGGTAGGATGCACGGTTGTGGGGAGCCACAACCCAAGTTCAAAACCGCGGAGTGCCCACGTAGAAATGAAAAACATTGTTTTTTTTCATAAAATCCGGAACAAGACTAAAAGAGTTAAATACACTTTAATTCACACACTTTACAATGAAAAATAGTGTAGCACAAGTGGTGGGGCTCGTTACCTCGTAGGTTGATGACCCCGGTTCAAAACCCTCTGTGCATGGATTTTTCATTTTTGCACCAAAAGAGGATGATGAAAAAAAATAATAATAATAAATAAACTCTACCTCATAACCACCTCCCACCAAAAACGTGTTGGAGTGGTTTTAGCTCCTCTTTTTTTTCAAGAAACAAAAAAAAAAAAATCCCACCAAATGGGGGAGGGTACCACAAAAGAAAAAAAGATGGGAAGTTGAAGATACTTTTGCCAATGTGAGGGAGGGGCAAAGTTGGGACTTCCAAGCACCCACTAAAAAGGTGGGCTGGAAGTTGGGTTTTTGAAAACCAAAACTCCCCTACGTGGGGAGAGAAGGAATTAAAGGTGGAGGAAGAGAAAGAGTTTCAGATTTCTCTTTCTCTCTCTCTCTCTCTCTCTCTCTCTCTCTCTCTCTCTCTCTCTCTCTCTCTCAATGTTTTTCCTTTCCCTCTCTCACGGTGGTGGTCGACCCCCATTGTCGGACGGCGTGGACTCCCATTATCAAGGTATGTGTCGGCTCCAACGTGAAGGAAAGAGAACCACCATTATCGCCGGCAAGAAGCTCCAACAAGGTAAGGAGTCTTATGTTGTATGTAGTGGTCGATGGCCTGTAGTGTAATTATGCTGCAGCACTATCACGATGTATTGAGTCGACACCATCAATAAGGGCTGGCAGCAGGATTCATTCAAGGGGTGGACCGAGTCACCTCAAGAAAAAAATCAGATGTAGCGTCAATAGATATGGACTTGGACTCAAGATTATATTGATTTGTTCAAGTACCCATTAGTTTCATTTAGATGTAAGTTTACATCTAAAATGTATTTAGATTCTCATTGGTTGTGTTACAGAAACCTGAAAAAAAACAAATCTATTAATTTAACGTATCATATCTGAAAATGTGTTTTTGTTTCTATTTATTCATACATAGTTAAACAATAATTAAGAATAGGATAGGATATGTTTTTTTCCTAATAGCATCGAATGTGCTGGACGTTATCATCTGTGTAAACAAAATAAATTTGTAGTTGAAATAACATGCTGAAAGTTTATTATTAACGTGTTGTATTGTGTACTCTATTACTTACTTTCCTTAGGTTCACATAAATAAAACTCATAAAGTTACAGTTATAAGAGCAATGTGTTTCAATCCATGACCCAGCTACTACCAAACAATTATTGGGCAGAAAAAAAAATACAAATATGTAGTTGAAATAACATGCTGGAAGATCACGTTAGACATGTTGTGATGTTATACATGTCAGTTTGTTATATACATTTAGTTTCTCATTAAGATCACGAGATGTAGATATGACCTTATCTTTAATGCATACTTTTGAAATAAATCTAAACATATTTTTCTACTGTATATACTAGTATGTTAACCTTGTTATAACCTGTAATTTGATCATATAGTCAATTTAAAGGCTGTACACGTTATTCCATTTCTGTTATAAGGGATCCAAATGATGGGTTGTCATAAAGGCACTTAGTTTCAAAAAAAAAAAAAAGTATATAGGTTTAATTGTGAAAAAATGTGTATATTCGACCTTTTTTGTAACAGTGTATCTTTGTGATTACCTTACCTTCTTTTGACATGTTGTATATGACAACCAACCAATATTGTTAGGCATACATCCTAGGTATTAATTAAATTAGATGATTTTTTTTCCCATGTTACATGTGCTGTTAAATATGAATTTACTCTCAAGTAGATTGTTTAACAGGAGGCTGCATACGATACTAGTCTTACATAGACACATACCATTAACCTGAATATGGAAAAAGAAAAAAAAATCACTTGGGTATAGGTATGCCTTGTTATTTTTATTTTTGGTATAACTTTAAGACTTTATATCAGGAACTAGATCTCTAAAAGACACCCAGTTCATGGGGTGTTATCTTGGGCATCCATGATGGCCTGCCCTGCCCAACAATGCTACGGTCACAAGTTTTTAAAAAAAAAAAATTCTGGATATAACGTGGGGTAACGTGATCCAATAGGATGCACGTTACCCTGACACAAACTGACCGTGTGGGTTACCTTGTGGGGGACTGGCCCGACCAGGCCGGTCTACTCCTACTAAGCTGGGTAGTGACCCATTTTGTGGGGCATTACACGCGGCTCATGCTAGTGTCATCGGTACCACTTGTACCAATGGCATAGCTGCCTCTGTTGGGCTGCGAAAATGTGGCATCAAAAATACTGGTTGTAGGCTTGCCACGATCGGGATGCTGGTGCTTATAAGCTGCAGATCTGCAAGGGGGTTGCAGTAACCAGCAGAATAGTACCATATATATATATATATATGTATATATATATAATAATTGATAATTTCCCATTTCGGGGAATTTGGTGGGACCACAGTGTGATAGGCTGGACCCATGGGTCCAACTCCTCCCCAACCGTGGGCGATGGGAAAGTCGCATGCTTCGGGTCATATTACCCCAGGGTGGCAATCATAAAGCATTGTCGAGTGCAGACTCATTGCGGCCGAGTGCATACAACCAGTCTCACCAGATCATGGTCATTCATATGTTTAGATCAAGCCAACTGTGCTACATGAATGGCCTGATTCTTGGGTACGAATGTTTATACAGCTCGTAAAATAAATATGAAAATTTTGGGCTCCGAGTCGAGCCATGTTCCGAGAAATGCTATCTTGATGGTGCTCATGGCACCCTGAAAAAAAAAAGAAAAAAAAAAGAAAAAAAAAAGAAAATCATACAATATGTGTGAACCCCCCAAGGCTGGTTTGGGATTTTGAGAATCCTCTGTGGTGCGATGACTCGCACAGGAAAATAATTGAGAAATCAAATATGAGATTTTTGAGGCTCTGGGTATACCTGAAAGAAGGTATATGTTACCAGACCCCTCGTAGTGCGATAGCTCGCACTTGGTTATAAAGAAAATGTAAAATGAAATATAAAACATAAAACCTTTGAGACTCTGGGTATACCTGAAAGACGGTATATGTTATCGGATTCTCCGGGCTCTGGGTACACCTGAAAGATGGTGTATGTTACTGGACCCATGGTCTACCATAGAGAGGGTAGGTGGTACAAGCTTCGTGGACATTCTTGTTTTCGTGAGAGCTAGACGTCTCACCAGGTTCCCAGTCCACGAAGTTAGGGGACCAGGACTACCAGTGCGTCCTAGGTGGTAGATCCAAGTCTTTTGCAGAAGTACAGGGTGCATCCTAATTATTGTTCTAGCCACTGGGGAGTTCTCTCTTGGTCATTGACCATCCCCTTTGGATATCCGTACGGCTAGTCATACGGGTTATTAAACAATAGACCCCCGTATGGTCTCGGTCCGCTACGAGGTCTACCCACAGGGTAAGAGTAAGATAAACATTAAGTAAATTAAGTTAAGTGAAATACTCCTTCTTGAAGAATCGTGAACTGTTGATATGACTTTCGTAAAACTTGTAGAATCTACGGCTTATGCTATTGTGAATAAATGTATCTTTAGTTCAGTTATCTTTTGCACTGTATCATGAATTAGAAAGCATAATCATTTTCTTAGAATGGTATAAATTTCCATGCTGGTTATATCTATAGTTGTTGCACATAATTGTACACATGACACTGAGCACCACATATAAATATAATGCTTCTTACGCAGACAGGGGAGTCTGACCCTTCTGCTTTAAATATTTTTCAGGTAGTAATTAAATCGGAGCATCGTTGGCGTCGCGTATGGAAGTAGTCAAGAGATCTCAGTTTTTCAGTGTTTACTGTTTGAACTCTGATTAGTAGATTTACATTTCTGTTATGGGATGTAATTAATGACATTAATGTTTCAATTAATGAATGGTATGTTTAGTACTTCTCTGTTTTACCCTGTAATGCACCCGACTTGTGTTTTTCGCACTTCCGCTATTTCAAAAAAAAAAAAAAATTTACTCCAAAATTTTTACTATAAAAAGTTGGGGCGTTACAATAATGATGAACCTAAAGTAAGTTTGTTTTAAGAGTCATGAATGACATATTTAAAATACATATAAATACCTTCTAAATGTAAATGAAATGCTTGAATTTTGCCCCTAAGCTAACGGAGGAATTTATACCTAATGGATGGTGTGTATTAGTGGTCCTCATACAAAAATGATGTATATACAGCAGGGAGCACACAGATTGCAACTTGAGGTTGCAACAGTTAATGCATGATGGTGATCATACGTTACAAATGAGAGCACGATGGAGGGTATGGGAAATGGGAAATGTAGTGACAACTTAGGGTATACTTATGGTATATGATGTGCAATGACAATGTACTGGTATGCATTAGATGATAGTGTGCAACAACAAAATGGAAGTGGGGATACTATGTGGTCGCTGTGGTGGAGCTTTATGCTGGAAGTTTAGCTACTAGGTTGGTAGGTGAGACAGCAACTGTGGCTGGGGATGAGGTAGCAGATGAATGGTGGTGCATAGTGACGATAAGTCAGCAGCTAGAAGATGCGCGGGTATGAAGGGCTATGAAGGAGGATTGAATGGGAAAGTGCAGCAACCTAAATTGCTGGTGAAGGGAGGTTATAAATGAAACATATATGGAATTGGAGCTGGAGCATGCTACATTGATATGCCAGAAGAAGTAACAGATGATGTTGCAGCTAGGGGTTTGGAAAGGCTGTAATATATATATAAAAAAAAAAAAAGGAAAAGAAAAAGGGAACAGGCTCAAGCGAAACATATTTATTTAGGGTAAGCAAACACAGCCAGTTAACCCACTCTTAGACGTGAGCAACCCATCTACTTTTTGTTGGAAGTTTATGTTCAGCTGAACTATTTGTCACATGCTTCAACAGTCCATTAATGCCTATATATTGACTGATTATTATACCAGCATTCAACATTAACTATATAACAGCATATATTACTTTGATGCACCTACTGATGATTAGCTGTTTGGTATGGAATTTCTAATAGGCATAGATGAATCTAAATAAACATAAAGATGGCTCTCAATAGTATGTATTCTGAAGATTGAGGGACATCAGATCTCTAAAGTGAATTTAAAACCTGATCTGAGGTTTTAAGTGTTTTACCTTTGGACCCTTAAATTGCAAACAAGAGCATGCTTCTTAGATCAGATATGGGGGAAAACTGAGATAAAAAAAAAATGAACAGGGACACAGTTGTTTTAACGCACCAGGCAAATACATATAATTGGGCTAAAACACACATGTGAAGAATCATATACTACGCATGATAAATACAGGAGGTGAGAAAAGAAAGAGAGAGAGAAAGAAAAAGAAAAAAGAAAAAAGGGGGGTACCTGTTGCTGTGCTATTTATTCAAGTGATGAAAGAAGCAGAGAATATGCAATTGTAACACTATGTCGCAGGTAACAGAAGAGGTTGTTGTACCACAAGTGCGGAGAGATCACATACAACAGGGTGCTGGTGGCCTGCATGCGACTTAACATCAGATGGGTTACTATGTCATAGCACAAACATATATAGCAACATTTTGAATTCTGGTAAGGCATACATGGCTATGGAGATTCACAGATATACTATAGATGAGCAGGGGATACATATGAAGCTGTGAGGGAACACATGCTGGAACATGGGGAAATGAGAGTGTGTGATGTGTGATAAACACAGCGATGTGCTGTGAAGGTGGAGATGCATGCTATAAAGATCCACGGCAACCTTAGAGTTGCTGCGTTACAAACATACAATAGGCTCCAACAGCCTGCGGCACTATGGAGACAACTCAGGACCATGCTGCAGTGAAAAGAAACTGTCATCACTACAAGTGTCTTTACTGTAGCTAGAGCTGACACTTATCTCCTTGATGCTCCATGTCAGTATGAGATCTTCAAGGAAGGTCAATCCTGCGATCAACATTAGCTGGCAACAGTTTCATTCAAATTGCAATAATCAACAAACATCCATATTATCATGAACAAAGCTATGACTTGCATCTTGCTGTAGTAACTGACGAGTATCCACGGCTTTATGAACACCATTAAGACCTGCGCTTGGGTCTCTTTCAGCTATATCATATAACATTTCACAACTAGCAGGATCAACCGTATTCTCAACAAGGTTTTGCCTGTGTGGTAAACGGGGAAAATGGGCCATATCTCTCCTCGTCCCCCTAATTTGTAGGATGCCTTAACGTTTTCAATAGCAGATAATATATATGATGATGTATTGTGGATTCAAACTCAGACCATAGGAAATCGCATGGATGCATAATGAAGCTCGTGAAAACTTTCTACAGCAAAAATGTAGATGGTGGAATGCTGATGGAAATGTAATTTAGTTGCAAACATCATGTGAACTGTGGCATAGAGTCGATCAAGGCAATTACAGAGAACAAGCTTCAGTGATGCCAAATCTTACATGATGGGGAGATCAAATAATGCAGAACTCCGAAACTAAGGTGATACAACGATATTTAAACCAACCCGTGCTATAGCATATCTGCTTTTGAAAACTCGGATTAACATTATAACATCTCATCTTTGACTCAAAACCAGGACAATCGGCAATCTTAGGCAAAATTGATCAAACGAACCATCATGATTAGATCCCATCCTGTTGTCAAGGAGCCTAAACAACAATGTTCATAAATTGCGGACTAAACATCCACCATGAATCAATATAAGGAGGTGAAACTGTACTTTGAGGCAGTTTATTGACTAAAGAATGGAATTCAACGAAAGAAAAGGCAATTGCAGAGAATAAACTTCAATGATGCAAAATCCTACCTGATATTAGAAACAAATAATACAAAACACTGGAAACAATACTTAAACCAACATATGCTACAACATATCCGCTTTTAGAACCTCGGATTAACATCTCATCTTTGCATCAAAACCAGAACAGTTGGCAATGCTTAGACTAAAACAAATGATCAGACGAACCATCCTGATCGGACCCCACTATATAACCGATTGTGAGAATTACCTGTTGCCTGGATCGTTACCTCAAATGGTAACAGGAGCTTGACCATCAGGATTATACTCAAACAGGGACATAATGACATAAAATGGTAACAGAGCGACATTATGAAGGAGGGATCTCAGGTATTGAATGCTTTAACAAGATGAATATATAGCCACAACAAAATAGAATAGGATTTCTAATTATGGAAAAAGGAAATACAGAAACGAAATGGGAATGTTGAAACATATTCGGCAAAGCTGGAAGTAAAAAAAAAAGTTTGCAGAAATAAAGTAAAACCTACCAATTAAAAGAGAAGTTGAGATCATACAGGGAATTGAAAATTCAGAAAAGATCGAAAGACGAGGGCAAAGTTTAGCAAGAAATTTGGGCTGGGATTCGAATGAATCCTGCCAGATTATTAAATCCGACAGCCTGAGCCCAAAATCGCAGCACGAGTAAAACAAACAAAAAATGAAAGAAAAAGAAAAAAAGAAAAGAAAAAAAAAAGAAAGAGAAAAAAAAAAATTTGTCGGAACGTGACCATTCCACTTACTGTTGCACAAGAGAGGGATTGGTGTTGCTACAAGCAACCCAACTCCCTTAAACGTGCGTTAATGGGGGAAAGACCAGGGAAAACATGGAAATCAGAAAATAGCGGGAAGAAGCGACAGAGGGTTCCTACCGGATCGCCTGGTTTGCCGGATTCCTCTACTGATAGCAAGAAAAGCTGGGAGGTGCGAGTTCCTTGTTATTGCAGGGATCGGGAAGGCTGAAGCGAGAGAAAACCACGACCCTACTGCAGGACTCGGCTCCTTTCTATCTGTTTGTTGGGGACTCCGGAAGAGCGGTTTATGAGGAAAGTTGTCAAGTAAGAATGGGAAAGATGGGTGCCCAATTCGGAGTCTTCTCTTCAGAACTGGCTTAGGTGCTTGACGATGATCAGTTGGAAGCAATGGGTGCCAGAAGCAGAGAGTGGACGATCAACCGATAATCCCCCCTTAGTGTGTGGAATGGCCTCATTTTTATAGACGAAGGAGAAGGCTCCAGAAGGGCTTTCGTTAAAGATGGAGGGTTGTGATGGGGAGGCCTACGATGTTGAAGCGATGGAGAAGAGGGTGCGACAAGCCGTTGATGAACGACATGAGGAGTAGGTTCATGGAGGATCGGCGATGGATGGTGGATGGAGGCCATGGGAGCTTCCAGAAAGGGGGTTTCGGGCCAGAGAGAGGGTTCGAGAGGTTTGTCGAAACCCTCAGGTTTTTGTTAAAAAAAAAAAATGAACTTCCGTTTTTAAAAGATTTTCAAAATAGCTCCCCCTTTTTTTAAAAGTTCTTCAAAAGAAGTTTTTTTTTTTTTTTTAGAAAATGTTTTCAAAAAGAAAGTTTTCAACAATATATATATTTTTTTCTTTTCTATATAATTTTTTTTTTCTTTTTTTTGATATTTTTGGAATAAAATCCTAAAATTTACGAGAAAACAAGGATTGAAACTATTTTTTTTGTATTTTTGAGAAATATTTACAAAAGGAGGTTTTCAAGGCTATTTTGGGGAAATTTCTTCAAAAGAATGGGTTTGGACCCAAGTTTTGAGAAAATATTCGAGTTTTAAACCTCAAATTAAGGAATATGATGCGATAGATCCAAACGGATATCGGATGAACTGTCTGAGCCTGTTAAAAGGTTACTTTGGTAATTTTGAGAATTTGATTCAAAAATTGGACAATGACGCTAAGATTTGGATCTTTGATCTGGATCCGGAATTGAGTCAGATATATAAAATGAATTTAATTTCAGTAAAACTTGAGAAATGAACTGGAATTTAGATTTAAAAGTGACTCGATGACTAAAAAAAAAAAACGAAATCAGGGGCAAAAAGGGGATATTTAAAAAATTTTGAAAAAATTGGGGTGTTCACATTAGAACACATATATGCATGCTTGAATAACTGTGAATTTTGTTTGACAGCCTTAGAATACTTATATGAATGATTAAATCACTATGAAATTTTTTTGACAACCGTAGAACACATATATGCATGATTGAATCACAATGGAATTTTTTTGATAGCTTTAGAACATATATATGCATGATTGAATCAATACAAAATTTTTTTGACAGCCTTAGAACACATATATGCATGATTGAATCACTATGAATTTTGTTTGACAACCATAGAACACATATATGCAAGATTCAATCATTATGAAAATTTTTTGACAGCCTTAGAACAGTATATGCATGATTAAATCACTATAAATTTTTTTTGACAGGCTTAGAACACATATATGCAAGATTGAATCACTATGACTTTTTTTAACAGCCACAGAACACATATGCATGATTGAATCACTATTAAATTTTTTGACAGCCCTAGAACACATATATTCATGATTGAATCACCATAATTTTTTTTAGAGCATTAGAACACATATATGCATGATTAAATCACTATAACAAGTTTTGGACAACCTTAGAACACTTATCTACATGATTGAATCACTATAAAATATTTTTGACAACCTTAGAAAACATATATGCATGATTGAATCTCTATGAAATTTTTTTGACACGCATAGAACACATATAAGCATGATTTAATCACTATGAAATTTTTTTGGTAGACTTAGAACACATATATTCATGATTGAATCACTACAAATTTTTTTTGATGGCCTTAAAACACATATACGCATGTTTGAATCATTATGATTTTTTTTGCAGTCTTAGAACACATATATTCATTATTGAATCACTATGAAATTTTTTTGACAGCCTTAGTACACATATATGCGTGATTGAATCACTATAAAATTTTTTTAGAGCATTAGAACACATATAAGAATCATTGAATCACTATAATTTTTTTTGACAACCATAGAACACATATCTGGATGATTGAATCACTATGAATTTTTTTGCAGCCTTAGAACAAATATATGCATGATTGAATCAGTATAAATTTTTTTGACAGCCATAGAACACATTTTTGCATGATTGAATCTCCATAAAAAAAAATTAACAGCATCAGAACACATATACATGATTGAATCACAATATTTTTTCTTGAAAACCTTAGAACACATATCTGCTTGATTGAATCACTATGAAATGTTTTGAACAGTCGTAGAACACATATATGCATGATTGAATTACTATGAATTTTATTTGACAACCATAGAACACATATCTGCAAGATTCAATCACTATAATTTTTTTTGATATCCTTAGAACTGTATATGCATGATTAAATCACTATAAATTTTTTTTGACAGGCTGAGAACACATATATGCATCATTGAACCAATATGAATTTTTTTGGCAGCCATATAACACATATGCATGATTGAATCACTATTAATTTTTTTTGACAGCCCTAGAACACATATATGCATGATTGAATCACCATAATTATTTTTAGAGCATTAGAACACATATATGCATGATTGAATCACTATAAAAAATTTTTGACAGCCTTAGAACCCTTACCTACATGATTGAATCACTATAAAATATTTTTGACAACCTTAGAACTCATATATGCATGATTGAATCACTATGAGATTTTTTTGACACACATAGAACACATATAAGCATGATTTAATCACTATGAAATTTTTTTGGCAGCCTTAGAACACATATATGCATGATTGAATCACTACAAGTTTTTTTTGATGGCCTTAAAACACATATACGCATGTTTGAATCACTATGAAATTTTTTTGCAGTCTTAGAACACATATATGCATTATTGAATCACTATGAATTTTTTTGACAGCCTTAATACACATATATGCGTGATTGAATCACTATAAATTTTTTTTTAGAGCATTAGAACACATATATGCATGATTGAATCACTATAATTTTTTTTGACAACCATAGAACACATATCTGGATGATTTAATCACTATGAATTTTTTTTGCTGCCTTAGAACAAATATATGCATGATTGAATCAGTATAATTTTTTTTTGACAGCCATAAAACACATTTTTGCATGATTGAATCTCCATAAAAAAAATTAACAGCATCAGAACACATATCCATGATTGAATCACTATATTTTTTTATGAAAACCTTAGAACACATATCTGCATGATTGAATCACTATGAAATGTTTTGAACAGTCGTAGAACACATATATGCATGATTTAATCACTTTGAAATTTTTTTGACTGCCTTAAAACCCATATATTCATGATTGAATCACTACAAATTTTTGTTGACAACATTAGAACGCTTACATGCATGATTGAATCACTATAAAAAAATGTTTACTACCTTAGAACACATATCTGCAAAATTAAACCACTATAAATTTTTTTTGACAGCCTTAGAACATATATATGCATGATTGAATCACTATGAAATTATTTCGACAAGCTTAGAACACATATGAGAATGATTTAATCAATATAAATTTTTTTTTGACAAGGTTAGTGGTTGAACTTTTGAAATGATATTTTTAAAACAATGATTTTCAATAAAACTTTGGAAAATCGTCAACCAAAAGTATAAAAACCGACTTTTCACAAAGTGGTAAGTACGGGTCGAATCCTCAGGGAACAGGAATTAATCAGAATATTTCTTAAAATTTAATTTATTAATTGCAAATGTCAATCTACAATTACACAACTAATAAAATTACAATTAATCACTAAAGGGCTTGAAAAAGCTATCTAGTCTTCAGTTGCACGCCAGGGGTATTTTGGTCCTTTCGCCGATTAGACAATCTTCACACTTGGACAATGAACCCTGGAAAAAAAATGAATATGCCTTTTCAACCTAAAAACAAAGGAGAATGCAAAGTTAGTATTTTATTCTAAGAATGAAAACTATAAAGGAAACTAAGTCTAATTTTTAAGAAATTAATAAAACTAAGTTTAATTATCAGAAAATAATTAAATAAACTATTAAACTAATCCTAAAATTAGCTAAACTAAGTCTAACAATGCTGTATGATGCAGATGCTGCTCCTAAGATGCAGAAAATACTGAAAACAGTCCTAGAATGCCGAAACTAAGGAAATTACAAATATACCCCTAATTAGTGTAAAATAGAGTTCTGACAGGTTGTCGGAAAACCACTGTTTGACAAAACAAACGAGGTCTGAATTTCCCGAAATTTGTTCTGTTCTATAACTGACAGATTAAATAATCTGACAGTTTTTACAGAATGAAAAAACGATATCTGGAACTCCAGATATAAGCGTTTCAAAACTGGGAAAAATCAGGATATCGAAAGTCCCGAAATTTAAAAACCAGAAAAAGCGGTTTTCACAAAATGCTTAAAAATCAAACCAAACCAACTCGGATCGAGCTGAAATTTGGTCTGCAGTTAGCTAACACGTTGATAAAGTGAATAGAAAAATAATTTTCTAAAAACTCAGAATTTTCGCACATAAAATTATGACAGTTCGATGGGGCAAAAATCAGGTTTTTCTTTCAATACACTATTCACTATATGAACCTATTTTAAACACTATGAATGCAATATAAATGTAATGCAGACCTAAATGACATTAAATAACAGATTATATGCTGATATTAACTACGATGAAACTAAATGCAATCTAAATGAAAGATGATATGCATTTTATGACTATAAACTAAATGAGCTAATAATGCAAATATAACTAAGGTATTAAAACATGCATTTAACAATATGACTAAGTAATGCACTAAATATAAACTAAATGCAACGAAACTAACTATATTAATACTATATAAAAAAAAATTTAACAATCACACATTAAACTAACAATGATAAACTTTAACTAAAACTATTAAGTAACTACACTATCTATTCTAAAGGCAATATGAATTAAATCTAAAGGAAATGAGGCCACTAAAGAAAAAAAAGGTGCAGATTAACAATAAGACTAGGGTCGACTAGGGTTGACTCGGCTAGGCTCGGTTGACTTAGGTAGACTCGGTCTTGGCTTAGCTAGGGTTGGTTTGGGTTAGGTACACGACTCCTCTACTAAGTCAATTAGATTGACTAGGTTAGGTTATGAGAGGTAGACTCGATTGACTTAAGGTTGGTTTAGGTTTGATCTAGGACTTGACTTAGACTAGGTTTGACTCGGCCTAGGGTTGACTGAGCGAACTGGGTTCGGTTGACTCAACTAGGTTCGGTTTTGACTAGGTTAGGTTAGATTTGACTCAACTAATTAGGTCAACTAAATTAACTAGGTTGAACCCTATTTAAGACATATCTAATTAGTAACCTACTAACTAACCTAAAATTAATTCAAAACTAAACAAATTTAAAATAGAAGGTTGGAAAAATAAGGTAATAAATGTCAATTCTTGAATTTTGGAATAATTGGATTATCAAAAATCGCCCAATTAAATAGGGAGTTACACTCCTTAAATAGATTTAAAGTTCACTTTGAAAAAAGGAAAAGTCCAACCTAGAGAACCCACGATTTTTGCTTTCCAAGATTGAATTAAATTGCATTTATTTATTTCTTGAAATCGTGAACACCTAAATTGGAAATTTAATTAAATTTTAAAATCTCTTTCCAAAGCTAAATGAATAACCCCTTTTAATAGACAATCAAAATTTAATTATTTCTTTAAATGCTCCACATGATTTTTGAAGAATCCACTATTTCCAAAACGTTTTCAAATTCAATTACCTTAATTGCCTTCCTTCTCAAAAATCGTCAACCCTAATTGAGCTACTTTCTAGGCTAAGGCATTTAAAACTACCTAGGAAATGAAAAGACTCAAATAGAAACACGATTTCCTAGAAATAAATGCTACACCTAATTCCAAAACTTACTTAAATGGCTCCTAAAAATGTCTAAGGCAATAAAACCTAATTCATTGAATATAGACACCCTAATAAACCTACCTAACTGCAATTACTACTTACTAAAAATGGCCTAGAGCTCAATTGGGGAAGAAGAAGACCTAAAACTACTAACTAAAAAAAAAAACGATTAAGCTAAATGACAAGTACCTTGCTAAAACTAACGTAATGTATAATCACAAACTCCTAATTACACGAATAAAAACATGAACAACACTATGCATCATGAATATATTACTGAAATAAACATCAAACAATAACCTAAACTAAAAATTATAAAACACCTAAAACCACAAATTAGCTAAACGACTATTCTAATGAACAAAGCATGAAAAATTACAACTACTAAGCCTCTTTCAAAAACAAGATCTAACTAACATCATATGACGAACCGAAATGACATAAATTTCTGATATAACAAACTATGTAAGACTCTACAACCGGCTGGACAATGATATAAAACAAAAACAACAATAACACTCGATTTTTATATTTTTCCCAATATGATTAAAACACACAAACACTAAAACAATAAAACAATCTTTAGAAATATCCTAAGCTACTGAATTTAACCAACACAACTGTTACGAGACTACAAATTACTGCACAAATAGTAAATCACACGAATGGCACAAGAGAATCACCTACACTTGCATGATTTCAAACATTCATTCACGATTTTGGCAAAAACCTCTCATGCGACACATAAAAAATCCATTTTCCCTAAAATGAAAAATAAATGATACTGAAATAAACAAAACACACACACAACAAACAGCAACACTACAGAAAAAAAAACAAAACATGAATAATTTTATAAAACCCAAGAATCGGCTAGAAATAATCTAGCCGATTTTTGTTTTCTTTTATCAATTTAATTGAATCACAAAACAAACAACCCAACGACTAGGATGAATCAAAATGAAAACCTTTTTTGTTGGATTTTTAGTAGAACAGCACCATAAACACACTGGACAAATTTGAAGAATCGGCTAGATGAAGATCTAGCTGATTTTCACAATTTGGATGAAATCTCTTAAAACGCAAGATTCAAACGCATCAATTAATAAAATAAACCTAATCTAACGTGCTGGTCTGTGCACGGGATCTATTCTAAGGCTGAGACAAAAAGAAAAATAAGAAACACACAGAAAATAAGAAAAGAAAATCACACATACAATTCGGTTTTAGCTAGAAGAGAAGGAAGAAGAAGACCTACCTCTCGGGTGATCCGACGATCGTGGGGATGAAGAAGAGCGGACAGTGGCTTGACCTTGACGTCCTGAACGGTTCAAGGATGCTGGAACTTCACCAAGAACAACACTTTTGCAGATGCAACACGTTGGAGATCCACCGAGGATGGGATGTGCGCCGATTCGCGATCGGAGGGCTCAGAAAACCGGATGGAGGTAGGGTCGGCTCACCTTGATGATGTGGTTCACACTATCAAGCAAGGTTAGTAGTCTCCACCTCTGCTACACCTGCAAAAACACAGAAAATGGTGAAAAACGCAGCAAGGAATAGGAAGAAATGTAAAGAAATAACAGGGGAGATCGAGAGATGCTTGACTTCCAAGCATAAACCGGTCTTCAATGGCCAAAACTAGATGGAATGGAAGAGGAAGATGATGCTGGAGCTAGAGGCACTGCAGGAGGCGTCAAATCCAAGCCAAAGATGCCTAGGGTTTGCTGGAATATTTTATTTATACTTTTGATAGTTTTCAGAAACACTGTTATAAAAAAATAATTTTCTATGCGCCTCTTTCTGGGAGGTTTTCTGCAAAACTTTTTGAAATGGATATGGATAGGCATGTGGGTTGGATTTTGGGTTTTCTAAAGGTTGATCCAAGGTCCAAACAGCCTAATTGGGTCGGATATGGATCCAATCCACCTCGAAATCCCTGCCAAACACTGAAATCGCCATAACTCTCTCGTTTTAACTCCGATTTCTTTGAAATTCGAACCATAACCCCTTACTATCAAAATGCATCTAAACATGGGTTTAAAACCTTAAGCTCGTTACAAAATGCATGAAAAACTTGTTAATATTATGTGCATTTCATGCATCATCAAATACCCCCATGCTTGAATGTTTGTTAGTCCCTTAACAAACCCTAATTATGCTATGCAACAAAGATAAGAAATGCTAAATATGAATGCATAAAACTAACTCACTTTCGTAGGAATCGCGGTTGCATTTAGCGTATGCAACAAGCCCTTTTAACCCCTAGCTTACATCAGTGGACGAGTAAGGTCTCGTGAGGGTTTGCAGAAATGCTACCCACAAACATCAATGAAATGCTGAAGAGCGAGGATGAAGCATGGAGGTTATTTGATACCTTGGCCGAGAATTCCCTCCATCATGCTTCGAGCTCTCATTCGGATAGAGCCACACCCAGCATTCAGAAGAAAGCTGGTGTTCTTGAGATTGGTCCATCTACTGCACTACAGTGCAAGGTAGACATGATTGCTCAGAAGCTGGACCAGCTTCTCTCAGGACCGCCCACTACACAGTAGGTGTGTACTCTGTGTGCCAGTCCGGCACACGATATCACTGAGCGCCCTTCGGCAGCTCAGTACCCTGAATTTGTTCAAGAACAAATTCAGGCAGCTCAAGGTTACGTCAAACCGCCGAATAACCCATTTTCATCTACATATAATCTGGGTTGGCGTAACCATCCCAATTTTTCATGGAAGAATCCACAGTCTTCCATGCAGATGCCTACTTCCTCCCAGCCAGCTCGGTCGCCATCTTTTTCTCAGACATTCCAGAGGCCGAGTTATTCTCAGTCTTCTACCTCATTTCCTCCCCCGATTCAGCAGGAGTCTACCCCGCAGACATCTTTTAAGGAGAGACTTCTCCAGGCATTCCAAGAGGTGAAAACCTCTAATCAGAATGCCTTCGAGAAGTGTAGCCAAATATTAAGCTCACATACGCAGTCCATTGCGAAGTTAGAGTCGCAAATGGGACAGTTAGAGGAGGCGATCAGTAGGAGACCCGAGGGTACATTGCCGAGTCAGGCTGTCATGAACCCGAAGGGCAAGGACCAGATGACTAGAGGCATGTTTCATACTGAGACACAGCAGAAGGCTAAATCTGTTATGGCCCTGAGGAGTGGACGTGAGTATCACGTCGATAGCAGAGAGAGAGACATTAGAGAGAAGATAGAGGAGCCAGCGACCATTGTTTCACCTTCGTCGGCTCAGCCATCATCACCATCCCCACCATCATCTTCAGTACCTTCATCATCATCATCTTCATCCTCAGTGCAGAAGAAGGATAGGAGTGAGCCTTCTCACAAAGAGGAGGAACCACCCGAGTATACTCCCCCCACCACCCTATCCCAAAGCATTAGAGTCTCTCGGATTTAGAGGGAAGCAAGGTGCGAAGATCCAGGACATGCTTGACATTTGGGAAGCAAGGGTAATTGAATTTGAAAATGTTTTGGAAATAGTGGATTCTTCAAAAATCGTGTGGAGCATTTAAAGAAATAATTAAATTTTGATTGTCTATTAAAAGGGGGTTATTCATTTAGCTTTGGAAAGAGATTTTGAAATTCAATTAAATTTCCAATTTAGGTGTTCACGATTTCAAGAAAGAAATAAATGCAATTTAATTCAATCTTGGAAAGCAAAAATCGTGGGTTCTCTAGGTTGGACTTTTCCTTTTTCCAAAATGAACTTTAAATCTATTTAAGGAGTGTAACTCCCTATTTAATTGGGCGATTTTTGATAATCCAATTATTCCAAAATTCAAGAATTGACATTTATTACCTTATTTTTCCAACCTTCTATTTTAAATTCGTTTAGTTTTGAATTAATTTTAGGTTAGTTAGTAGGTTACTAATTAGATATATCTTAAATAGGGTTCTACCTAGTTAATTTATTTGACCTAATTAGTTGAGTCAAACCTAACCTAACCTAGTCAAAACCGAACCTAGTTGAGTCAACCGAACCCAGTTAGCTCAGTCAACCCTAGGCCGAGTCAAACCTAGTCTAAGTCAAGTCCTAGATCAAACCTAAACCAACCTTAAGTCAATCGAGTCTACCTCTCATAACCTAACCTAGTCAATCTAATTGACTTAGTAGAGGAGTCGTGTACCTAACCCGAACCAACCCTAGCTAAGCCAAGACCGAGTCTACCTAAGTCAACCGAGCCTAGCCGAGTCAACCCTAGTCTTATTGTTAATCTGCACCTTTTTGTTCTTTAGTGGCCTCATTTCCTTTAGATTTAATTCATATTGCCTTTAGAATAGATAGTGTAGTTACTTAATCATTTTAGTTAAAGTTTATCATTGTTAGTTTAACGTGTGATTGTTAAATTTTTTTTTATATAGTATTAATATAGTTAGTTTCGTTGCATTTAGTTTATATTTAGTGCATTACTTAGTCATATTGTTAAATGCATGTTTTAATACCTTAGTTATATTTGCATTATTAGCTCATTTAGTTTATAGTCATAAAATGCATATCATCTTTCATTTAGATTGCATTTAGTTTCATCGTAGTTAATATCAGCATATAATATGTTATTTAGTGTCATTTAGGTCTGCATTACATTTATATTGCATTCATAGTGTTTAAAATAGGTTCATATAGTGAATAGTGTATTGAAAGAAAAACCTGATTTTTGCCCCATCAAACTGTCATAATTTCATGTGCGAAAATTCCGAGTTTTTAGAAAATGATTTTTCTATTCACTTTATCAACGTGTTAGCTAACTGCAGACCAAATTTCAGCTCGATCCGAGTTGGTTTGGTCTGATTTTTAAACGTTTTGTGAAAACCGCTTTTTCTTGTTTTTAAATTTTGGGACTTTCGATATCCTGATTTTTCCCAGTTTTGAAACGCTTATATCTGGAGTTCAACAGAACAAATTTCAGGAAATTCGGACCTAGTTTGCCCTGTCAAACAGTGGTTTTCCGACAACCTGTTAGAACTTTATTTTACACTAGTTAGGGGCATATTTGTAATTTCCTTAGTTTCGACATTCTAGGACTGTTTTCAGTATTTTCTGCATCTTAGGAGCAGCATCTGCATCATACAGCATTGTTAGACTTAGTTTAGCTAATTTTAGGATTTGTTTAATAGTTTATTTAATTATTTTCTGATAATTAAACTTAGTTTTATTAATTTCTTAAAAATTAGACTTAGTTTCCTTTATAGTTTTCATTCTTAGAATAAAATACTAACTTTGCATTCTCCTTTGTTTTTAGGTTGAAAAGGCATATTTGTTTTTTTTCCAGGGTTCATTGTCCAAGTGTGAAGATTGTCTAATCGGCGAAAGGACCAAAATACCCCTGGCGTGCAACTGAAGACTAGATAGCTTTTTCAAGCCCTTTAGTGATTAATTGTAATTTTATTAGTTGTGTAATTGTAGATTGACATTTGCAATTAATAAATTAAATTTTAAGAAATATTCTGATTAATTCTTGTTCCCTGAGGATTCGACCCGTACTTACCACTTTGTGGAAAGTCGGTTTTTATACTTTTGGTTGGCGATTTTCCAAAGTTTTATTGAAAATCATTGTTTTAAAAATATCATTTCAAAAGTTCAACCAAATTTTGGCGCCGTTGCAGGGGAGTTTTCTGCAAAACTTTTTGAAATGGATATGGATAGGCGTGTGGGTTGGATTTTGGGTTTTCTAAAGGTTGATCCAAGGTCCAAACAGCCTAATTGGGTCGGATATGGATCCGATCCACCTCGAAATCGGTGCCCAAACACTGAAATCGCCATAACTCTCTCGTTTTAACTCCGATTTCTCTGAAATTCGAACCAGAAACCCTTACTATCAAAATGCATCTAAACATGGGTTTAAAACCTTAAGTTCGTTACAAAATGCATGAAAAACTTGTTAATATGATGTGCATTTCACGCATCATCAGTTAGAACACACATATGCATGATTGAATCACTATAAAAAAAAAATTGACAGCCTAAGAACACAAATATTTATAATTGAATCACTATGAAATTTTTTTGCAGCCTTAAAACACATATATGCATGATTGAATAACTATGAAATTGTTTTGACAGCCTTAGAACACATATATGCTTGATTGAAACACGAGAATTTTTTTTTGAGGGCATTAGAATACATATATGCAAGATTGAATCACTATGAAATTTTTTTACAGCCTTAGAACACATATATGCATGATTGAGTCACTATAAATTTTTTTTGACACCCTTAGAACACATATATGCAAGATTGAATCACTATGAAATATTTTTGACAACCTTAGAAAACATATATTTATGATTCAATCACTATGATTTTTTTTAAAAAAAATAGAAAACAAATATGCTTGACTGAATCACTATGTAAATTTTTTGACAACCTTAGAACACATATCTACATGATTGCATCACTTTCAAACTTTTTTGACAGCCTTAGAAGACATATATGAATTATTGAACCAGTATTAAATTTTTTTGACATGCTTAGAACACATATAAGCATGCTTTAATCACTATGAATTTTTTTTGACAACCATAGAACACATATATGCATGATTGAATCAATACAATTTTTTATGACAACCTTCAAACATTTATATGCATGCTTGAATCAGTATAACTTTTTTTGACAACCTTAGAACACATATATGCTTGATTGAATCACTCTAAATTTTTTTTGACCACCTTAGAACACATATATGCATGATTGAATAACCATGAAATTTTTTTGACAGCTTTTGAACACACATATGCATGATTGAATCACTATGAAATTTTTTTGACATCCATAGAACACATATATGCATGATTGAATCACTACGAGATATTTTTGACAACGTAAGAACACATATATGCATGATTCAATCACTATGATTTTTTTTTTACAACCTTAGAACACATACATGCATATCATTGAATCATTATGAAAATTTTTTCATAGCCTTAGAACACATATATGCATGATTAAATCACAATGAAATTTTTTGGACATCCTTAGAACATATATATGCATGATTGAATCACTATAAATTTTTTTTGACAACATTAGAACAAATATATACAAGATTTAATCACTATGAACTTTTTTTGGCTGCCTTAGAATATATATATGCATGATTGAATCACTCTGAATTTTTTTTGACACCCTTAGAACTCGTATATGCATGATTGAATCACTATAAAAAAATTTTGACGGCCTTAAAACACATATATGCATGATTGAATCACTATGGAATTTTTTTGACAGCCTTAGAACACATATATGCATGATTGAATCACCATGAATTTTTTTTGACATCCTTAGAACACATATATGCATGATTGATTCACTATGATTTTTTTTACAGCCTTAGAACACATATATGCATGAATGAATCACTATGAAGTATTTTTGAAAACCTTATAACACATATCTGCAGGATTCAATCACTATGAATTTTTTGAAAAAAATAGAAAACATATATGCATGACTGAATCACTATGAAATTTTTTTGACAAACATAGAACACATATCTTCATGATTGAATCACTATCAATTTTTTTTCACATTCTTAGAACACATATATTAATGATTGAATCACTATCAAATTTTTTTGACAGGCTTAGAACACAAATAAGCATGATTTAATCACTATAATTTTTTTTTTACAACCATAGAATACATATATGCATGATTGAATCAATACAAATTTTTTTGACAGACTTAGACCACACATATCATGATTGAATCAATACAATTTTTTTTTTTACAACCTTAGAACACAAATATGCATGATTGAATCACTATAAAACAAATTTGACGGACTTAGAACACATATATGCATGATTGAATCACTATGATTTTTTTTTACAGTCTTAGAAAACACATATGCATGATTGAATCACTATGAAAATTTTTTGACATCCTTAGAACACATATAAGCATGATTTAATCACTAGGAGATATTTTTGACAATGTAAGAACACATATATGCATGATTCAATCAATATGATTTTTTTTTTACAAGCTTAGAACACATATATGCATCATTGAATCAATATGAAATTTTTTTGATGGCCTTAGAACACTATATGCATGATTAAATCTCTATGAAAATTTTTTGACAGCCTTAGAACACAGATATGCATGATTGAATCACTAGGATTTTTTTTAGCAGCCATAGAACACATATATACTTGATTGAATCACTATGAATTTTTTTTGATAGCCTAAGAAAACATATATGAATGATTGAATCCCTATGAAATATTTTTTGACAACCTTACAAAATATATATGCCTGATTCAATAACTATGAATTTTTTTTGACATCCTTAGAACACATATATGCATGATTAAAATACTTTGGAAGTTTTTTGACAGCCTTAGAACAAATACATGAATGATTGAATCACTGTGAATTTTTTTTTAACATCATAGAACACATATATGTATGATTGAATCACTATGAGATTTTTTTCACAGGCTTACAACACATATATGCATGCTAGAATAACTGTGAATTTTGTTTGACAGCCTTAGAATACATATATGAATGATTAAATCACTATGAATTTTTTTTGACAACCGTAGAACACATATATGCATGTTTGAATCACAATGGAATTTTTTTGACAGCCTTAGAACATATATATGCATGATTGAATCAATATAAATTTTTTTTGACAGCCTTAGAACACATATATGCATGATTGAATCCCTATGAATCTTGTTTGACAACCATAGAACACATATCTGCAAGATTCAATCACTATGAATTTTTTTTGACAGCCTTAGAAGAATATATGCATGAGTAAATCACTATAATTTTTTTTTTACAGGCTTAGAACACATATATGCATGATTGAATCATTATGAATTTTTTTAGAGCATTAGAACACATATATGCATGATTGAATCACTATAATTTTTTTTGACAACCTTAGAACACTTATCTACATGATTGAATCACTATAAAATATTTTTGACAACCTTAGAATACATATATGCATGATTGAATCACTATGAGATTTTTTTGGCACGCATAGAACGCATATAAGCCTGATTTAATCACTCTGAAAACTTTTTGGCAGCCTTAGAACACATATATGCATGATTGAATCACTACAATTTTTTTTTTTGACAGCCTTAAAACACATATATGCATGTTTGAATCACTATGAAATTTCCTTGCAGTCTTAGAACACAATAATGCATTATTGAATCACGATAAATTTTTTTTGACAGCCTTAGTACACATATATGCGTGATTAAATCACTACAAAAGTTTTTTAAGAGCATTAGAACACATATATGCATGATTGAATCACTATAATTTTTTTTGACAACCATAGAACACATATCTGGATGATTGAATCACTATGAATTTTTTTTGCAGCCTTAGAACAAATATATGCATGATTGAATCAGTACGAATTTTTTTTGACAGCCATAGAACATATTTTTGCATGATTGAATCTCCATAAAAAAAAATTAACAGCATTAGAACACATATACGTGATTGAATCACTATTATTTTTTTTGAAAACCTTGGAACACATATCTGCATGATTGAATCACTATGAAATATTTTGAACAGTCGTAGAACACATATATGCATGATTGAATTACTATCATTTTTTTTTACAGCCTTAAAACCCATATATGGATGATTGAATCGCTAAAAATTTTTGTTGACAACATTACAACACTTACATGCATGATTGAATCACAATAAATTTTTTTTACTACCTTAGAACACATATCTGCAAGATTAAATCACTATAAATTTTTTTTGACAGCCTTAGAAGACATATATGCATGATTGAATCACTCTGAAATTATTTTGACAGGCTTAGAACACATATGAGCATGATTTAATCAATCTGAATTTTTTTTTTGACAGGGTTAGAACACACATATGCATGATTGAATCACTATGAAAAAATTTTGACAACCTTAGAACACAAATATTTATAATTGAATCACTATGAAATTTTTTTTGACAGCTTTAGAACACATATATGCATGATTGAATCACTATCATTTTTTTTGACATTCTTAGAACACAAATATTAATGATTGAATCACTATGAATTTTTTTTAACAGGCTTAGAACACATATAAGCATGATTTAATCACTATGAATTTTTTTTTACAACCATAGAATACATATATGCGCGATTGAATCAATACAAATTTTTTTTACAGCCTTACACCACATATATGCATGATTGAATCAATACAAATTTTTTTTGACAACCATAGAACATATATACGCAAGATTGAATCACTATAAAAAAAATTTGATGGCTTTAGAACGCATATATGCATCATTGAATTACTATGAAATTTTTTTGACAGCCTTAGAACCCACATATGCATGATTGAATCACTATGAAACTTTTTTGACATCCTTAGAACACATATATGCATGATTTAATCACTATGAGATATTTTCGACAACATAAGAACACATATATGCATGATACAATCACTGTGATTTTTTTTTTACAAGCTTAGAATACATATATGCATGATTGAATAACTATGAAATTGTTTTGACCGCCTTAGAACACATATATGCTTGATTGAATCACTAGAATTTTTTTTTGAGGGCATTAGAACATAATTATGCTTGATTGAATCACTATGAAATAATTTTGACGGCCTTAGAATACATATATGCATGATTCAATCACTATGAATTTTTTTTTAGAGTTTTAGAACACATATATGCATAATTGAATCACTATGAAATATTTTTGACAACCTTAGAAAACATATATTTATGATTCAATCACTATGAATTTAAAAAAAAAAATAGAAAACGTATATGCTTGACTAAATCACTCTAAAATTTTTTTGACAACCTTAGAACACATATCTACATGATTGAATCACTGTCAAACTTTTTTGACAGCCTTAGAAGACATATATGAATTATTGAACCAGTATCAAATTTTTTTGACAGGCTTAGAACACATATAAGCTTGATTTAATCACCATGAAATTTTTTTGACAACCATAGAACACATATATGCATGATTGAATCAATACAAATTTTTTTGACAGCCTTAGAACATATATATGCATGAATGAATCAGTATAATTTTTTTTTGACAACCTTAGAACACATATATGCTTGATTGAATCACTCTAAATTTTTTTTGACCACCTTAGAACACATATATGCATGATTGAATAATTATGAAATTTTTTTGACTGCCTTAGAGCACACATATGCATGATTGAATCACTATGCAATTTTTTTGACATCCTTATAACACATATATGCATGATTGAAACACTACGAGATATTTTTGACAACGTAAGAACACATATATGCATGATTTAATCACTATGATTTTTTTTTTAAACCTTAGAACACGTATATGCATATCATTGAATCATTATGAAATTTTTTTGACAGCCTTAGAACACATATATGCATGATTAAATCACAATGAATTTTTTTTGACATCCTTAGAACACATATATGCATGATTGAATCACTATGAAAGTTTTTTGACAATATTAGAAAAAATATATGCAAAATTTAATCACTATGAACTTTTTTTGGCTACTTTAGAACATATATATGCATGATTGAATCACTCTGAAATTTTTTTGACATCCATAGAACTCGTATATGCATGATTAAATCACTATAAAAAAAAATTGATGGCCTTAGAACACATATATGCATGATTGAATCACTATGAAATTTTTTCGACAACCTTAGAACACACATATGCCAGATTGAATCACTTTGAAATTTTTTTGACAGCCTTAGAACACATATATGCATGATTGAATCACTACGAGATATATGCATGATTCAATCACTATGATTTTTTTTTTGACAACTTTAGAACACATATGTGCAAGATTGAATCACTTTATGAAAAAATTTCAGCCTTAGAACACATATATGCAAGATTGAATCACCATGAAGTTTTTTTGACATCCTTAGAACACATATATGCATGATTGAATCACTATGATTTTTTTTTTACAACCTTATAACACATATGTGCATGAATGAATCACTATGAAGTATTTTTGACAACCTTAGAACACACATATGCGTGATTCAATCACTATGAATTTTTTGCAAAAAATAGAAAACATATATGCATGACTGAATCACTATGATTTTTTTTTGACAACCATAGAACACATATCTGCATGATTGAATCACTATCAATTTTTTTTGACATTCTTAGAACACATATATTAATGATTGAATCACTATCAATTTTTTTTGACAGGCTTAGAACACATATAAGCATGATTTAGTCACTATAAACTTTTTTTGACAACCATAGAATACATATACGCACGATTGAATCAATATAAATTTTTTTGACAGCCTTAGACCACATATATGCATGATTGAATCAATACAATTTTTTGATGGCCTTAGAACACATATATGCTTGATTGAATCACTATGAAAATTTTTTGACAGCCTTAGAACACACATATGCATGATTGAATCACTATGAAACATTTTTGACATCCTTAGAACACATATATGCATGATTTAATCACTACGAGATATTTTCGACAACGTAATAACACATATATTCATGATTCAATCACTATGATTTTTTTTTGACAAGCTTAGAACACATATATGCATGATTGAATCACTATAGAAATTTTTTGACAGCATTAGAACACATATATCCATGATGGAATCAGTATGAATTTTTTTTTACAACAATAATATAAATATATGCAAGATTGAATCACTCTGAACTTTTTTTGGCTGCCTTAAACCATATATATGCATGATTGAATCAATCTGAAAATTGTTTGACACCCTTAGAACCGATATATGCATGATTGAATCACCTTGAATTTTTTTTGGCAGCCTTAGAACACATATATACATGATTGAATCACTATGAAATTTTTTTGACAGCCTCAGAACATATATATGCATGATTGAATCACTATGAAATTTTCTTGACACCCTTAGAACACATATATGAATGATTGAGTCACTATGAAATATTTTTGACAAGCTTAGAACACATATATGCAAGATTCAATCACTATGAAATTTTTTTGATAGCCTTAGAACACATATATGCATGATTGAATTACTTTGTAATTTTTTTGACACACTTAGAACAAATATATGAATGATTGAATCACTGTGAAATTTTTTTGAACACCATAGAACACATATATGCATGATTGATTCACTATGAGATTTTTTTGACAGACTTAGAACATATATATGCATGCTTGAATAATCGTGAATTTTTTTTGACAGCCTTAGAACACATATATGCATGATTGAATCACTATGAAAATTTTTTTTTACAGCCTTAGAACACATATATGCATGACTCAATCACTATTTATTTTTTGCAAAAAATAGAAAACATATATGCATGACTGAATCACTATGAAATTTTTTTGGCAACCATAGAACACATATCTGCATGACTGAATCACTATCAAATTTTTTTGACATTCTTAGAACACATATATTAATGATTGAATCACTATCAATTTTTTTTAACAGGCTTAGAACACATATAAGCATGATTTAATGACTATGAACTTTTTTTACTACCATAGAATACATATATGCATGATTGAATCAATACAACTTTTTTTGACAGCCTTAGACCACATATATGCATGATTGAATCAATACAATTTTTTTTTGACAAACTTAGAAGACATATATGCAAGATTGAATCACTAAAAAAAATTTTGATGGCCTTAGAACACAGATATGCATGATTGAATCACTATGAAATTTTTTTGACATCCTTAGAACTCATATATGCATGATTTAATCACTATGAGATATTTTTGACAACATAAGAACACATATATGCATGATTCAATCACTATGATTTTTTTATTGACAAGCTTAGAATACATATATGCATCATCGAATCACTATGAAATTTTTTTGACAGTCTTAGAACACATATATGCATGATTGAATAACTATGCAATTTTTTTGACATCATTAGAACACATATATGCATGATGGAATCAGTATGAATTTTTTTTTACAACATTAGTATAAATATATGCAAGATTGAATCACTATGAACTTTTTTTGGCTGCCTTACAACATATATATGCATGATTGAATCACTCTGAATTTTTTTTGACACCCTTAGAACCGATATACGCATGATTGAATCACTTTGAATTTTTTTTGGAAGCCTTAGAACACATATATACATGATTGAATCACTATGATTTTTTTTGACAGCCTCAGAACATATATATTCATGATTGGATCACTATGAAATTTTTTTGACAGCCTTAAAACACATAGATGAATGATTTAATAAATATGAAATATTTTTGACAAGCTTAGAACACATATATGCAAGATTCAATCACTATGATTTTTTTTTATAGCCTTAGAACACATATATGCATGATTGAATCACTTTGGAATTTTTTTGACAGACTTAGAACAAATATATGAATGATTGAATCACTCTGAAATTTTTTTTAACACCATAGAACACATATATGCATGATTGATTCACTATTAGATTTTTTTGACAGGCTTAGAACATGTATATGCATGCTTGAATAACCGTGATTTTTTTTTGACAGCCTTACAATACATATATGAATGATTGAATCACTATTAAATTTTTTTAACAACCGTAGAACACATATATGCATGATTGAATCACTATGGGATTTTTTTTACAGCCTTAGAACATTTATATGCATGATTGAATCAATATAATTTTTTTTTGACAGCCTTAGAACACATATTTACATGATTGAATCACTATGAATTTTTTTTGAAAGCCTAAGAACATATGTATGCATGATTGAATCGCTATGAAATTTTTTTGATAGCCTTAGAACACATATATGAATGATTGAATCACTATGAAATATTTTTGATAAGCTTAGAACACATATATGCAAGATTCAATCACTATGAATTTTTTTTGACAGCTTTAGAACACATATATGCATGATTGAATTACTTTGGAATTTTTTTGACAGCCTTAGAACAAATATATGAATGATTGAATCACTGTGAAATTTTTTTGGCTGCCTATCAACATATATATGCATGATTGAATCACTCTGAATTTTTTTTTAAACCCTTAGAACCCATATATGCATGATTGAATCACTTTGAAATTTTTTTGGCAGCCTTAGAATACATAAATACATAATTGAATCACTATGAAATTTTTTTGACAGCCTTAGAACACATATAAGCATGATTGAATCACTATAAAAAAATTTTGACAGCCTTAGAACACATATATGAATGATTGAATCACTATGAAATATTTTTGACAAGCTTAGAACACATATATGCATGATTCAAACACTATGAATTTTTTTTGATAGCCTTAGAACACATATATGCATGATTGAATTACTTTGGAATTCTTTTGACAACCTTAGAAGAAATATATGAATGATTGAATCACTATGAAATTTTTTTGAACACCATAGAACACATATATGCATGATTAATTCACTATGAGATTTGTGTTGACAGGGTTAGAACATATAAATGCGTGCTTGAATAATCGTGAATTTTTTTTTACAGCCTTACAATACATATATGAATGATTGAATCACTATTAAATTTTTTTGACAACCGTAGAACACATATATGCATGATTGAATCACTATGGGATTTTTTTGACAGCCTTTGAACATTTATATGCTTGATTGAATCAATACAAATTTTTTTTGACAGCCTTAGAACACATATATGCATGATTGAATCACTATGAATTTTTTTTTACAGCATTAGAACACATATATGCATGATTGAATCACTATGAAATTTTTTTGACAACCTTAGAACACATATATGTATGATTCAATCACTATGAATTTTTTTTGACAACCATAGAACACATATATGCATGATTGAATCAATACAAATTTTTTTGACAGTCTTAGACCACATCTATGGATGATTGAATCAACACAAAAAAATTTTGACAACCTTAAAACACATATATGCCTGATTGAATCACTATAAAATTATTTTGACGGCCTTAGAACACATATATGCATGATTGCATAACTATGAAATTTTTTTGACAGCCTTAGAACACACATATGCATGATTGAATCACTATGAAACTTTTTTGACATCCTTAGAACACACATTTGCATGATTTAATCACTATGAGATATTTTTGACAACATAAGAACACATATATGCATGATTCAATCACTATGAATTTTTTTTGACAAGCTTAGAACACATATATGCATCATTGAATCACTTTGAAACTTTTTTGACAACCTTAGAACACATATATGCATGATTGAATCACTATAGAATTTTTTTGACAGCATTAGAACATATATAAGCATGATGGAATCAGTATGAAATTTTTTTGACAACATTAGTACAAATATAGGAAAGATTGAATCACAATAAACTTTTTTTGGCTGCCTTACAACACATATATGCATGATTGAATCACTCTAAAACTTTTTTGGCACCCTTAGAAGCCATATATGCATGATTGAATCACTTTGAAATTTTTTTGGCAATCTTAGAACACATATATACATGATTGAATCACTATGAAATTTTTGTGACAGTCTGAGAACATATATATGCATGATTGAATCGCTATGATTTTTTTTTGACAGCCTTAGAACACATATATGAATGATTGAATCACTATAAAATATTTTTGACAACCTTAGAACACATATATGCATGATTCAAAAACTATGAATTTTTTTTGACGGCCTTAGAACACATATATGCATGATTGAGTTACTTTAATATTTTTTTGACAGCCTTAGAACAAATATATGAATGATTGAATCACTGTGAAATTTTTTTCGCTGCCTTACAACATATATATGCTTGATTGAATCACTCTAACTTTTTTTTTAAACCCTTAGAACCCATATATGCATGATTGAATCACTTTGAAATTTTTTTGGCAGCCTTAGAACACATATATACGTGATTGAATCACTATGAAATTTTTTTGACTGCCTTAGAACACATATATGCATGATTGAATGACTATGAAATTTTTTTGACCACCGTAGAACAGATATATGCATGATTGAATCACTATGGGATTTTTTTGACAGCCTTAGAACATTTATATACACGATTGAATCAATACAAAATTTTTTTTACAGCGTTAGAACACATATATGCATGATTGAATCACTATGAATTTTTTTTGACAGCCTTAGAACACATATCTGCATGATTGAATCACTATGAAATTTTTTTGACAGCCTTAGAACACATATATGCATGATTCAATCACAACAAAATTTTTTTGACAACTATAGAACAAATATATGCTTGATTCAACCACTATGAGATTTTTGAAAAAAACAGAAAACATATATGCATGAATGAATCACTATGAAATTTTTCTGACACCCTTAGAACACATATCTGCATGATTGAATTAATATGAAATTTTTTTGACAGCCTTAGAACACATATATGCATGATTCAATCACAACAAAATTTTTTTGACAACTATAGAACAAATATATGCTTGATTCAACCACTATGAGATTTTTGAAAAAAATAGAAAACATATATGCATGAATGAATCACTATGAAATTTTTCTGACACCCTTAGAACACATATCTGCATGATTGAATCACTGTAAAAATTTTTTGACACCCTTAGAACACATATCTGCATGATTGAATCACTATCAATTTTTTTGACAAGCTTAGAACACATATAAGCATGATTTAATCACTACGAATTTTTTTTGACAACCATAGAACACATATATGCATGATTGAATCAATACAAATTTTTTTGACGGCATTAGAACCCATATATGCATGATTGAATTACTTTGGAATTTTTTTGACAGCCTTAGAACAAATATATGAATGATTGAATCACTATGAACTTTTTTTGGCTGCCTTACAACATATATATGGATGATTGAATCACTCTGAATTTTTTTTTAAACCCTTAGAACCAATATACGCATGATTGAATCACTTTGAAATTTTTTTGGCAGCCTCAAAACACATATATACATGATTGAATGACTATGAATTTTTTTTATAGCCTTAGAACACATATTTGCATGATTAAATCACTATGAAATTTTTTTGATAGCCTTAGACAAATATATGAATGATTGATTCACTATCAAATATTTTTGACAAGCTTAAAACACATATATGCATGATTCAATCACTATGATTTTTTTTTTATAGCCTTAGAACACATATATGCATGATTGATTTACTTTGGAATTTTTTTGACAGCGTTAGAACAAATATATGAATGATTGAAACACTGTGAAATTTTTTTGAACACCATATAACACATATATGCATGAATGATTGAATAACTGTAAAGTTTTTTTGACAGCCTTTTAATATATATATGAATGATTGAATCACTATTAAATTTTTTTTACCATCGTAGAACACATATATGCTTGATTGAATCACTATGTGATTTTTTTGACAGCCTTAGAACATTTATATGCACGATTGAATCAATATAAAATTTTTTTGACAACCTTAAAACACATATATAAATGATTGAATCACTATGAAATTTTTTTACAGCCTTAGAACACGTATATGCATGATTGAATCACAATGAAATGTTTTTGACAGCATTAGAACACATATATGCATGATTCAATCACTATGAATTTTTTTTGACAACCTTAGAACACATATATGCATGATTCAATCACTATGAATTTTTTCAAAAAAATAGAAAACATATTTGCATGACTGAATCACTATGAAATTTTTCTGACAACCTTAGAACACATATCTGCATGATTGAATCACTATAAAAAAAATTTGACATTCTTAGAACACACATATGAATGATTGAATCACTATCATTTTTTTTTGACAGGCTTAGAACACATATAAGCATGATTTAATCACTACAATTTTTTTTTGACAACCATAGAACACATATATGCATGATTGAATCAATACAATTTTTTTTTACAACCTTAGAACACATATATGCATGATTGAATCACTATAAATTTTTTTTGACGGCCTTACAACACATATATGCATGATTGAATTACTATGAATTTTTTTGACATCCTTAGAACACATATATGCATGATTTAATCACTACGATCTATTTTTGAGAACGTAAGAACACATATATGCATGATTCAATCACTTAGAATTTTGTTTGACAAGCTTAGAACACATATACGCATCATTGAATCACTACGAAATTTTGTTGACAGCCTTAGAACACATATATGCATGATTGAATCACTATGGAATTTTTTTGTCCGCATTAGAACATATATATGCATGATTGAATCAGTATGTAATTTTTTTGACAACATTAGTACAAATATATGCAAGATTGTATCACTATGAACTTTTTTTTGCTGCCTTAGAACATATATATGCATGATTGAATCACTATGAATTTTTTTTGACAGCCTTAGAACAAATATATGAATGATTGAATCACTGTGAAATTTTTTTGAACACCATAGAACACATATATGCATGATTGAATCACTATGAGATTTTTTTGACTTGCTTAGAACGTACATATGCATGATTGAATAACTGTGAATTTTTTTTGACAGCCTTACAATACTTATATGAATGATTGAATCACTATTAAATTTTTTTTTACAGCCTTAGAACATTTATATGCGTGATTGAATCAATAATTTTTTTTTTGACAGCCTTAGAACACATATATGCTTGATTGAATCACTATGAATTTTTTTTGACAGCATAGAACTATATATGTATGATTGAATCACTATAAAACATTTTTGCAAACTTAGAACACATACATGCATTACTGAATCACTATAAAAATTTTTTTACAGCCTTTGAACACATATATGCGTGATTTAGTCACTACAAATTTTTTTTGAAAGCATTAGAACACATATATGCATGAATGAATCACTATGTATTTTTTTGCAGCCTCAAAACACATATATGCATTATTGAATCACTATGAAATTTTTTTAACATCCTTGGAACACATATATGTATGATTGAATCACTATAAACTTTTTTTGCAGCCTTAGAACAAATATATGCATTATTGAATCACTATGAAATTTTTTTGACAGCCTTAGAACACATATATGCATGATTGAATCACTACAAAATTTTTTTGAGAGCATTTGAACACATGTATGCATGATTGAATCAATATAATTTTTTTTTGACAACCTTAGAACACATATCTGGATGATTGAATCACTATGATTTTTTTTGCAGCCTTAGAACAAATATATGCATGATTGAATCAGTATGAAATTTTTTGGATAGTCGTAGAACACATTTTTGCATGATGGAATCTCAATAAAAAAAAATTAAAAGCATGATTGATGAACTCTAATTTTTTTGACAACCTTAGAACATATATTTGCATGATTGAATCACTATGAAATTTTTTGAACAGTCGTTGAACACATATATGCATGATTGAGTCACTATGAATTCTTTTTGACAACCTTAGAACACATATGCAGGATTGAATCAGTATGATTTTTTTTTGATAGCCTTAAAACCCATATATGCATGATCGAATCACTATAATTTTTTATTGAGAGCATTAGAATGCATACATGCATGATTGAATCACTATAATTTTTTCATGACTACCTTAGAACGCATATCTGCATGATTGAATCACTATGATTTTTTTTTGACAGCCTTAGAACACATATATGCATGATTGAATCAGTATGAATTTATTTTGACACCCTTAGAACACATATTTGCATGATTTAATCAATATGATTTTTTTTTATAGGGTTAGAACACACATATGCATGATTGAATCACTATGAAATTTTTTTGCAGCCTTAGAACACATATATGCAAGATTGAATCACTATAAAATTGTTTTGACAACCTTAGAACGCATATATCCTTGATTGAATCCCAAATTTTTTTTTAGGGCATTAGAACACATATATGCTTGATTGAATCACTATGAAATAATTTTGAAGGCCCTAGAACACATATATGCATGATTGAATCACTATGAAATTTTTTTGACAACCTTAGAACACAAATATGCATGATTGAATCAGTATAATTTTTTTTTTGACAACCTTAGAACACATATATGCATGATTGAATCACTTAGAAATATTTTTGACATCCTTAGAACATATATACGCATGATTCAATCACTATGATTTTTTTTGAAAAAAATAGAAAACATATATGCATGACTGAATCACTATGAATTTTTTTTGACAACCGTAGAACATATATCTCCATGATTGAATCACTATCAAATTTTTTTGAAAGCCTTAGAACACATATATGAATGATTGAATCACTATCAAATTTTTTTGACAGCCTTAGAATACATATAAGAATGATTTAATCACTATAAATTTTTTTGACAACCATAGAACACATATATGCATGATTAAATCACTATGAGATTTTTTTGACAGCCAAAAAACACATATATGCATGATTGAATCAATACAATTTTTTTTTGACAACCTTAGATCACATATATGCATGATTGAATCACTACAAAAAATTTTCGACGGCCTTAGAACACATATATGCATGATTGAATCACTGTGAATTTTTTTTATCAACCTTAGAACCCACATATGCATGATTGAATCACTATGAAAATTTATTGGCAGCCTTAGAACACAAATATGCATGATTGAATCACAACGAGATATTTTTGACAAGGTAAAAACACATATATGCATCATTCAATGACTTTGGAAATTTTTTTACAGCGTTTGAACACATATATGCATGATTGAATTACTATGGAATTTTTTGACATCCTTAAAACACATATTTGCATGATTGAATCACTATGAAATTTTTTTGACATCCTTAGAACACATATATGCATGATTGAATCACTATGAATTTTTTTTGACAACCTTAGAACATATTGAATCACAATAAAAAATTTTTGACAGCCTTAAAACACATATATGCATGATTGAATCACTATGAATTTTTTTTGACAACCTTAGAACATATTGAATCACAATAAAAAAAATTTAACAGCCTTAGAACACATATATGCATGATTGAATCACTATGAATTTTTTTTGACACCCTTAGAACACATATATGCATGATTAAATCACTATGAAACTTTTTTGACATCCTTAGAACACATATTTGCATGATTGAATCATTATGAATTTTTTTTGACATCCTTAGAACACATATATGCATGATTGAATCACTATGAAATTTTTTTTACAACCTTAGAACATATTGAATCACTATAAAAAAAAATTGACAGCCTTAGAACACATTTATGCATGATTGAATCACTATAAAAAAATTTTGACAACCATAGAACACATATATGCATCATTGAATCACTATGAGATTTTTTTGATACCCTTAGAACACATATATGCATGATTGAATCACTATGAATTTTTTTTGCAGACATAGAACATATATATGCATGATTGAATGGATATGAAATTTTTTGGCCTGCCTTAGAATCACTTCAATTTTTTTTGAGCATTAGAATACATATATACATGATTGAATCACTACAAAATGTTTGTGACAACCTGAAAACACATATCTGCAAGATTGAATCACAACGAAATTTTTTGGACAGCCTTAGAACATATATATGTGTGATTAAATCACTATGAATTTTTTTTGACACCCTTAGAACACATATACGCATGATTGAATGTGAACACCCCGAATTTTTCGAAATGCTTTAAATATTTCCTTTTTGTCCCGACCCCATTTTATGAGTAATTGAGTGACTTTTAAATCTAAATTCCATTTTATTTCTCAAATTTTGCTGAAATTAAATTTATTTTATATATTTGATTTGATTTCGGATCCGGATCCAATATCAGAATCGAAATCTGAGCTTCGTTATCCAATTTTTAAACCAAATTCTCAAAATTACCAAAATAACTTTTTGAAAAGCTCAGACAGTTCGTCAGGTATCCGTTTGGATCCATCGCGCTATATTTCTCGATTCGAGGTTTAAAACTTGAATATTTTCTCAAAACTTGGATCCAAACCCATTACTTGAAGAAATTTACCCAAAATATCCTTGAATTCTAAGAAAAACCCTTCTTTTGTAAATATCTCTCAAAAATTATAAAATGATTTTTAAATCCCTTATTTCTCCCTAGTTTCATAGTTTTATTTCAAAAAATTACCAAAAAAATGGAAAATACAAAGAAAAAGGAAAATATATATATAATAGAAAAGAAACAAAAATCGGTTTTTGAAAAAACAATCTTTTAACTAAAACCATTTTTTTTGTAAAAACTTTTTGAAAAGGACCACCCTTTTGAAAAAACTTTAAAAAAATAGGGATTTTTAACAAAGATTTTCTTTTTAGGTTTTCAGAAACCCCTTTTCTCTCGATCGCATTCTCCTTCTCAAAAAATCCTGGACCGCCATCCTCCTCCTACTTCACCTCGACCCATGATCATCCTCCCAGCACCAAACCCCCATGGCCATCTTCCGAACCATCGATCGCCAACGGCCACCACGCTCTCTCCTCCATCCATCGCCAACAAACCCTTTCTCGATTTTTCCTTCTTTTCCTATTTAACAAACCCCTCTTCCTCCTTCACCTTCATCCGTCTTCACCCCACCATTATCCCTCTTTTCTTCTTCTCGACCGCCTCTTCACCACCGCACCCCTCTTCTATAGCAGGGATCCGTTATCACCCCTCCCTTACCTTCTCCTCTCAATCGCCACTTCATCCGCAATTCACCCTTCCCCATAGCATATTTGATCTGATCTTCATCTTTCTTCTTTTCCTTTCCTCCTGCTTCTCCATCGAAAGAAAATTTGGAAGACAGAAGGGAAGTTCCTAGCGGCTCATGTAGCGCAAAACACTCAGGTAAGTTGCCACTCGCAATCCCCTCTGGTGATGTTCCTTCTTGGTAATGTCGTTCAATAGTATTGTTGATCTTTTATGTTTTTTTTTCTCTCTTTACCTTTCCTCCTTATTTCTGATTTCTTTTAAATCTTCTGGTTCTGCCCCATCGGAGCACCCATGGTAACATCGATTCGCTTACAGCAAATCGATCTACCCCTGTGCAACATTAGCAAGAACGGCTCGATTCCGACATTTCCTCTTTGTTATTATTTTTTTTTCCTCTTTCTTTTTTATTTTGTGCATAACAGAAATTTGTGAATCTTCAGCAACGCTGGTCCGATTCAGTAACATTGATTTCAATTAGCACCCTTCCTCTGCTGTTCGGATGCTTATCCTACATGGGGAAGATGTGCCATTAATAGATCGTGCAATAAACTGCTGAGACAGATGCCATCTTTGCCTCCGGCCAAGCAAAACATGTTGCTCCTTGTTCCCTAGCAAGAAATCGTGGGTGTTTTAACAAAAATTACGTGATAAAGCCATTCTATATATCGGATATTAGTATGCTAGTCTACTTTGCATTGCTATCTTACTCCTTCTTGGTTACATATCATCATCCATTCTTTCTGCTTGATTCATTGTACCATATTAATTTTGCATATTATCTTTCAATTGTTTGTTGTCTTCTACATCGTTGTATTTCGCCTGTTTACATTATAAGGATTCGAGGTTGGGCCATGTCCAACATAAGCTGTTGGGTGATGATTATTATAAAGGTTCATGTGATTGAACCATATTTAATCTGATGTGTTTAGCATTAATCAGCATTATCTTTTTAATTGAACCCTATTCAATGTGATTTACTTGGTTCCCTTCTTACCCATATTTTGTATTTCTTTACTGCATGATATCCATCATCGTAGCATTGGTTTTCATTTGCCTGAAATCTACGTCCATGTATATGTCCATGTGTTATAACTTCTAAAAAATGCTTGCCAGTTGGTCTCATTGAGCAGCGACCATTTTGCAGCAACCAGTCTATCTGTCATGAACAAATCGATTCACTATTGCCAGAAAATCGTTTATCAGTGGACTGTTATGAAGGACTATACAGATGATGTCGTTTAGGCATGTTGTCAGGTGATTGAATGGGCTAATTTTGCTGGAACCCATGTGCTCGTGATTCATTCTTGCTGCTATGAAATGATTTATCACCGCTGAAGGTGATCCATCGAATTACTGTAATGAGATGGATCAATCTGGGAATGCAAACTGTTGTGAGAGTCCACCTCGTTGGGGTGGATTGATTATATAAAGTTGAAAGATCGGTTTGCTATACATACATTCTCACTTATTCCTACTCAGTGTATAGACCATCTTCTAGTCACTGTATCTCAGTTTATTGAGCTCCTTATAAGATCAGATTCCTTTAGATTTCAATATAAGATACCATGGGCCTTGATTGCTTCAGGAATTTCAGCAATTATCAAAATTATGATCGATTTGAGGGCAATATCATTTCCTTTTTTTCTTTGAGGAGAAGACTAGTAAAAAATATATTTCTTAAAGTAGCTCCCTTCAGGCACATTCAGGTTATATGTTGATGGACATCTACAGTCGATCGATTGCTTTGATTGATGTATTTTCCATTGGCTGGTTCTGAGGTAATCTTCTGATATCTAGCAAGTTTTGTTGAGAAAATTAATCATATCTGGTGCAATTTTTTTTTTTTGGTGTTAAAATCAATTGACAGGCTGAGTGTTTGAATGGATCAAGTGATTGATTTTCATATCTGGTGTGTTTTTATGGAGTAATTGAATATTGTATCTGGGGTTAGCTGATATTCCCTATATTTATTTGCTGTTTGGCACTCACCACTTACACTTTACCATTTTTATTTTTTTTATTTTTTTATTTTAATTGTTGTTACACCTTTGTTTAACTAGCTGCCATACCTTCACAGCATATAGTTTCCATCTCACTGGCAATCCATCTATCACCTTCCTGCTAATCATACACCCATCCACCGTGGTTCACTCACACAATTCAGATGGATCTAGTATCACTGTATCCATTCATTTCCTCTGCAACTAGTTGATGGTTCATCATTCCTCCTGTATGGCATATCACTGACGTTATCTCCTTCATAGCACCTATATTTCACCAATTTGTTTATTGATGTCTTGAAGTGCATTGATTCGGATGAACTCCTTGGACTCCCAATCTGCAAGCAAGGTAAGCTCAAATGGTGGAGAGGGGGGGGAACCCATTGTAAAAGGTGAGGGCGAAGCTGATTTGTCATAACAATTGATTTATTTCGCTGAGGAAGATAATAGCAAGTGTCACGGCTGGAGTCAACATTATCAGGTATGTTAATTCTTAAGTTTTTTATTTTATCCATCTCGTTTCTCACTTCCTGCAAAATCGATATCCTGTCACCTTCTTGAACATCTTGGCAGTCTCCCATCTGTGTATGGATTTGCCACATCATGCTTTTTTTTTTCTTCACATCTGTGTGTGTACAAATACTCTGTTAATTAGTGATATTGATCATCGGACCTGAGCTCCACTCGTCCCATTCATTGGGACTCCATAAGTATCGGCATAATAGTCCAGCCTGATCCCACCACATTTTTTTTTAGATTCTCTGCATTTAAGTTCACTCTGCATTTGTTACTGTAATTTGATCTTTATCCTTTTCAGGTAATCTATTTTCCATAACATTAGATATGTTTCTTTCTGTATATCATTAACCTTCTGAAAATTTGTTTCATTGTTGTGTTGATTTCCCATATTATCATATCACCCTCACTGCGCTAACAGAATCCCTTCAAGCTATATAATATGATCTAATGGTAGATCTCAATACATCTGTTTGCTCTGTAACCCCAGACCCAAAAGATAGAAGTAGCAGATCGGTTTTATGGGAAGGATTTTTAGTGAATATCATCCTGTAAAGTTAAGAAAATCCTTAAGGTTATTTTGCAGAAGATCCTTGTTATACTCTCCTGGAGGTTTTGGGATAGGGACTTCTTCCCCATCCTTGGGTATTTATTATGGAGTGTCTTCTCATTAAAACTGGTCCTTTCATCCACTAGTGACAGACCTGCACAAGACATTAAGTGAGTGACGTTCTATGGACTCTCTGAGTAATTTTTTGCTAATTAGGCCCCCAATCCATATATATATATATATATATATATATATATATATAGATAGATAGATAGATAGATAGATAGATAGATAGATAGATAGATAGATATATCACTTGCTGAAGCTGTCTTAATATTTAGCTAGTAAGATATACCCATGGCGTGTCCTCTGCTCATCATTTTTATTCATATCTAATATGCGGTTCAATGCCAGCTTCAGAAATAGCCGTCAGGATAATTGGAAGTTCAGGTACAGTCGACAAAATTGTCCATAAGCATCTGCCTAAGGTGTGAGCCAAATTGATGTTAATTTTGCTTGTGTAGATGTCCAAATAGATGGGTATCACTTCAGTTTTCAAAGATAGTTGGTATGTACCAAAAAGTCTATGTAAGTCAAAGTCTTTGCATCAATCATGATATGGTATGTCACCACCTAGCAAAGTTCAACAAAGGGGCATCACAGTCGCACGTTATAAATTGCAAACAAACTCCACTGCCACTGCTCACAGCACATTCATCCATCTGTCATTTATAGCAACACCTTCTTGCACTTCCATCCCAATCCGTTGCTATCAGCCTCAACATCTTATCACTGTTGCACATTCACTGTATTGCCTCACAACAACACATTCCACTTTTTCCTGTGCACACCACCTTCAGCATGCTCACAACACAGCCGTGGGTTGCTTCACATTTCCACTTATATCAATCATTCACAATGTGCAAGCCCAGTTACCCACTGCCAGCTATAAATAGTTCACTGTGTTTACCCTCACATTGCATCTTCGTTCCACATCACTATTTGCTCCACTGTACCATTGTGGCACGTATACATCTCACTTGCACTTTGCTCTGCATCTCTGCATTTCAGCACCTTCCACAACATTTATACACTTGTACGTTTTGCATTCAGCATTCTTAGCCACAACTGCTACACCAATCCTTCACTCCCCAAATATGTTATAGCCTACCTGCTCTCTCTTTTCCTTCAGCATTTACCTTCATTTCCCATCATGTTCACATTTACCTTAGATGCATAAATACATAGGTCTCAACATATGTATTATGTCATACACAATTTCCATCTAGCAAGTAGGATGGACATTTTCATTCCTCGTTAAAATATAAGCACATGTTCTCTCTCTCTCTCTCTCTCTATATATATATATATGTATATATATATGTGTATATATATATATATATATATATATATATATATATATATATATATATATGTGTGTGTGTGTGTGTGTGTGTGTGTGTATACCTATATATATGTATATATATATGTATATATATATATGTATTTTCCATATATGTACATTGCCTACATAGATACATATCAGTTCTTAATACAACATCCGTCTATTATATATTCAATGTCCTGTGCTAACTCTGTTTTGCAGGAATATATAAGAAGCTTGAATTTCTCTCTTGGACTAGAAATTTCTTGATATTTGCAATTCAAAGTTGTAATAAATTAGGTATAAATGAGAAATTTACATTTCCAGTTCCAGATTAGAATGAATGAGCATTGTAAATATCATGAATTACTTGTTCTCATATCATTTTACCCTTTATTCCAAAAATTCATGAATGGGAACACAAATGGCACGTGCACCATTCTAATAAAAGGTGATTAAATCCTAAGTTGATGATTTGCATCAATGGCCATAGTCAGGATGTGAACAAAACTTAGGATTTTCATCTTTTATGGAATAACATTGGATCCACACTAGATCTTTTTCTAAACAATCATCATATTTTTAAATATTTTTTTCTTTTATCAGAGTTTAACTTAAAATTAACTCAAAATATATATCAATGGCCATAGTCAGGATATATTGAGAGTTAATTCCATTTTAAACTCTATAAAAGCACAAAATATATTTTATTCTCCACCTGAATTTAAATATGATTATTATATAATACATTTAATGACCATAGTCAGGGATGTATTATATCTTCAATCTTATTTTAATTCACTTAAAGAATAAAATAAGATTTTTCAAATCCAATTTCAAAATTCTTTAAATTCATTCATCATTTAGGATAGAATTGCATCATATTTTCAAAATTTCCTTTTAAAACTCCAAGTGATTTTCGAATATTTTTCTTCATTTCTCAGATCAAATCTTATTTATAGATTCAAATTCAATTCTATCTCATTTCAAGATTCAAAAATTCAATTTCAAAAGTCCATATTGACTTCGAAATTTCAAAATCATCTTGTATTCAAACTTCAAATTTCCAATTCAAGCAAAATTCAAACTTTAAAGTTCAGATTAACTTTGAAGTTTCTGATTCATCTTTTGATTTCAAATTCAAAATAAAGTTTTATCTTCTTATCTTCAAAATTCAAAATCAAAGTTCGAGATTGATTCTGAATCTCAAAACTTGACTCTTCCTAAAATTTTAAATCTGGGTTTTCAAAACCCAAATCCATCTTCAAAAGTCCCACTTGGGCTTTCTAAATCCATTTTAGGATCCAGAATCCAACTCCATCTTGGATCTCAGACTTTAGATCCAAAATCTATTTTAGGATGTAGAATCTAATTTCATCTTGGATCACAAACTTCAGATGCAAATTCCATTTTGGATCCAGAATCCAATTCCATCTTGGATCACAGATTTTAGATTCAAATTCCATTTTAGGATTCAAACTGTGGATTCAAATTCTATCTTGATTTCCGGATTTCAAACCCGATTCCATTTTCATATCCCCTCTAGATCTCTTAAAACCAATTCTATTCTTCAAACTCAATTTGAAGTTCTCAAATCTCATTCTGATTTCAAGCTTCAAAATATATAATTCAATTTCATTCTTTCATTTCCTCTCCTAAATCCAAGTTCAAAATTCAAATTCAAAGTCCATTTCTAACTTTGAAATTTCCTTTTTTTTTATTTTATCTCAGCTTCAAAACATTCTTTTCAAAAGTCAAGATTTATTCTCCCAAACTCTAACTATTTCAGAGACTTAGAATTTCAAATCTCTTTCCTGATCTATCTCAAAGTTCTAAGTTAAATTCAAATATTTCAAATCATTTCTTCATCACATTTACTTCATTTTCACTTGGAAAAATCTCAGATTTCCAAATCATTCTTTTCCAAAGAGCATACATCCTTGCATTGCATAAGCATGACTCTTTATGCAATTTAGACTTAGAATAAATTCTTAGATAATATTTAGGCAAAGCAAAAAGGCATAGATTTGACCCTTGGTTCGATTACCCCTGGTAAAGGCGCCAGAAACGGTCGAACCTCATACCGACGAGCGAGCCCCGTCTCTCAATTTTTCCTGCAATATTTTCAAAATGGAGGCAAGTAATTTTCTAAATATTTTCAAATCAAGGTCAAGTGAGACCCCGCAAAATATTTCCTCTCCCTCTCTTCTTTCCTTTCTTTTTCTCTTCTCTCTTCTTTTTTTGTCTTTTATTTCTCCCTTCAAAAAGGAGGAAATAGGGATTAGAAAGGAAAAGAGAAGGAAGAGAGAGAAAACCACAAGAGAGGAAATTTTTTGCGATGATCACAGTTTTGGCGACCGTGATGGGTCCCGTCTTCGTCCGGTTGGATCTATGCCTTTTTGCTTTGCTTTGACATTATCTAAGTCTTTATTCTATAAATGTCAGCTTCATTTTTCATGCAAACCTTAGGAGCCTAGACTCTGTCCTAAGCTGGCATCATTGCATATAGGATCTAAGTATGGTTTGGTAGGACCATATTGAGGAGATTATTCCATGTTCACTTAGACTTAGGTCTAAAATATAACTCTCCTCAATTCTACGGATTGAATGCAAACAATGTATGCAAGTGTATGCTTCTTTTCATTTTAAATCTATCTCTTTAGGACTTGCATTAGAGCCATCTGATTTCTTGCATTTGAGCATATTTTGAAAACATCCTTACCTATATTGTCCCGGTCTTCACGTTGCTGGGCTGTCTCACTGAACCATAGTTTGGGAGAGAGCCTCACAACTGGACCACTTATTTGGGTTCGCGCCCCCCTACCACGTACCTAAGGGCCATAGTCCGAGGTATATCGGTAGGCGCTCAAGGATGTTGGGAAGCCTTTACCTTAGAACCAGAGAAATATTTTATATGCCACGTACTTCGAGCTTCGGCTTGAATATATTGGCGTACCTTGATTGGAATCAGATGATCTGAACCATAGAGTTAGGATTAAGGTCCTACAAGCCATTTCAAATATTGCATTTAGAGTCAGCTTTAGGGAGTGTTGTTTATGCATCCTTGTTTTCAAAGTCATCCCTCGTGTTGGTTTTCTTTTCCAAAATTGGTTTCGAACCACTATCTTCAAAATCAACCCTCATGATGATCTCTCATGATGATTCCCCTTTTTAAAGATCAGCTCTCGCGCTAATCATTCTTCTCGTGGTTGATTTTTCTTCTCAAAATGATTTCTCAAATGTCTTTTAAAACATTCTCCTTTAACTTTTAAGATCCCACATGCAGGCAGGATCTAATAAATTTTCTTTTCTCAATTTTTATCAATTTTCATTAATCTTTTGTCAATCTTGTCAATTTTTTATCTTTTATTAAATTTTATTGATTTTTCATCAATTTTATTTTGGTCAAATTCTATTTACCCTTTCAGGTTAAGGGATAAACCTCATGCCTCTTTCCCATGAGGTATTCTTTTAATTCTTGTTCCCGCTCAGGTTAAGGGATAAACCTGACCCTCGTTGTCCGAGGTGTTCCCATTTAGGATAAGGGATAATCTTGACACCCCTCACAAAAGCAACAAGGCTATCTGTGGGCATTCTTTTCAAAAACAAAAGTGTCATAAATTTGTTCAATCTTTCCCCATTTTTTATAAATTTTATTCTTTTCCCCCTCAGGTTAAGGGATAAACCTGACCCTCGTTGTCCGAGGTGTTTCCTGCTCAGGTTAAGGGATAAACCTGACCCTCGTTGTCCGAGGTGTTCCCATTCAGGATAAGGAATAATCCTGAAACCCCTCATAGCAGCAATAATGCTACCTATGAGACTTCTTTTGCAAATATAAGTTTCATAAATCTTTATTGATTTTCTAAATTTATATCAATTTTTTAATTCTCCTTAAATTCTATTCTTTTCCCATTCAGGATAAGGGATAATCCTGAGACCCCTCACAGAAGCAACAAGGCTACCTGTGAGAATTCTTTTCAAAAACAAGATTTTCATAAATTTATTTTTTCTCCACTTTTATAAATTTTATTCTTTTTCTCCTTTCAGGTTAAGGGATAAACCTGAACCTCGACATTCAAGGTATTCTTTTTTTCCATTCAGGATAAGGGATAATCCTGAGACCCCTCACAGAAGCAACAAGGCTACCTGTGAGAATTCTTTTCAAAAACAAAATTTTCATAAATTTATTTTTTCTCCACTTTTATAAATTTTATTCTTTTTCCCCTTTCAGGTTAAGGGATAAACCTGAACCTCGACATTCGAGGTATTCTTGTTTTTCCATTCAGGATTAGGGATAATCCTCAGACCCCTCACAGAAGCAACAAGGTTACTTGTGAGAATTCTTTTCAAAAACAAAATTATCATAAATTTATTCAATTTTTCTCCACTTTTATAAATTTTATTCTTTTTCCCCTTTTCAGGTTAAGGGATAAACCTGAACCTCGACACTCGAGGTATTCTTTTTTCCCATTCAGGATAAGGGATAAATCCAGAGATCACTCATAAGAAGCAACAATGCTACTTGTGAGAATTCTTTTACAAAATAAATTTTCATCAATTTCCTTAAATTTTCTCCATTTTTATCAATCTTTAAATCAAATTTTTTCTCCTTCTATCTTCTCAAAATTTATTCTTTCTTTCCCCACTCAGGATAAGGGGTTAATCCTGAAAATTGGACCGCATACAGCTAAATGTGATGGTCCATCTAAATCGTAGATCATAAATCATTCAAGTCTCAAGTTATCTCTTCACAAAATCTTCTTTTTGCCCTTCAGGTTAAGGGATAATCCTGAATCATTTTTCTAAATTCTCATCAAATGTCTATTTTCCCTTTAGAATAAGGAATAATCCTGAAACCTCGGCAATCATTCCTGCATCGATCTCTAAATATCTTAGGAATGTCGGTCTCCTTCTTGACTCTCAGTTGGAAGAACCAGTGCTCGCACTTGTACATTTTTTTCAAAAATTCAGTGCTCTTACTAGTATGCTTTAAAAATTCAGTCCTTGAACTAGTTATTTCTCAAAATTTTCAAATAAAGACCAAGTTCATTTGAAAAAACTAGTCCTCGCACTGGTTATTTTGCTAAATTTTCAAAATCTAAAGACCAAATTCATATGAAAAACCCAGTCCTCGCACGGGTTACTTCTCAAAATCTTCAAATCTAAAGATCAAGTTTAGTCACAAGACTCAATCCCTGTACTATTTGTCTCTCATAAAGTCTCAATCTTAGATCAAATCATTAAATCAAAAATCCCAACTTCCATTGGTCCTTAAATGAAAGGTTCCAACTCCTTCGCTGGCCGTTAAATGAAAGGTTCCAGCTCCTTCGCTTGTCGTTAAATGAAATGTCCCAGTTTTCACTGGTCGTTAAATGAAAGGTTTCAGCTCCTTCACTTGTCGTTAAATGAAATGTCCCAGTTTTCACTGGTCGTTAAATCAAAGGTTCTAGCTCCTTCGCTGGTCGTTAAATGAAATGTCCCAGTTTTCACTGGTCGTTAAATGAAAGGTTCTAGCTCCTTCGCTGGTCGTTAAATGAAATGTCCCAGTTTTCACTTTTGACTTTGAAATTTCCTTTCTTCTCCTTTTTAAAAGGATCGCCTTATTCGTCTTTCGCTTTGTCGAGAGATTCACCTTCTCCTTTCTAAAAGGATTGCCTTCCTCATCTTTCGCTTTGATCGAAAGATTTGCCTTTTCCAGTCAAAAGGATTGACCTCTTCATCTTTCGCTTTGTCGAGAGATTCACCTTCTCCTTTCTAAAACGACCGCCTTATTCGTCTTTCGCTCTGTCGAGAGATTAGCCTTCTCCTTTCTAAGAGGATTGCCCTCCTCATCTTTTACTTTGATCGAAAGATTTGCCTTCTCCTGTCAAAAGGATTCACCTCTTCATCTTTCGCCTTGTCGAGAGATTCATCTCTTTTATAAAAGGATCACCTTATTCATCTTTCACACCATCAAAAGATTTGCCTCCTGTTACCTTATTAATCTTGTCGAAATAATTTCCTCACATCTCCTTATTTTTCATCTCTCACAGTCCCAAAAGAGTTGCCTCATTCAGAAGAGGTATCTCTTCCTGTCCCATCACGGTTTCTTCATCCGAGGATCCCGTATGGTCATACCCACTCAAACCTATACTTTCTGTGAGAGGTCATCGATTTCAAAAGCTGATTTAGTCTCAGCGATGAGACGCCCAAGATCACCCCTTTTTCAAGCTTTAGGGAACTCCACTTTCCTCCTTTCGCAAACCCCTTTCGGATTTGTTCATCCAAACTCCGAAAGGTCCCATCGAGGTTTCTTCATTCGAGGATTCCATTTGGTCATCCCCTTCAGGTTAAGGGTTAAGCCTGAACCTCGTTCCACAAGGTACCTTCCGCTCAGGTTTGGGTTAAACATGAACCTCGTTTCGACGAGGTAATCCTTCCAGTTCCATCATGATTCTTCCCATCGAGGAATCCATGTTTTGTATATTCATTCAGAATAGGATTCTACTTGAGCTTCATCTCACGAGGCATTTTCCAAAAATGTCCCATCAAGGTCCGCATGTATTCCTTTCCTCATTCAATTCTTCTTGATATATCTCCGTCCCATCCAGGTTAAGGGCTAAGACTGAATCATTCCAAAAAGTTGATCTCGTCTCACCCATGAGACTTGACCAAAATTCTTATTTTCACCATTTTAGAATTTTCACCCAAAGTCCCATCACAATTTCCTCATTCCTGCTATTTAGTATACCGTTCTCGAGGATTTCGTCTCTCCAAACACCATTCAGGATAAGGTTTTAAGCCTGAAAAACCATGTTTTCCAAATAAATTCTTCCACACCCAATTCAGATCTGCTGACTGGGGCATTTTTCAAAATTTGGAGTGTTTTCTTTGCCACTAAGCTCGGCTTTCAATCGGCTTAGTAGCAAAGAGGGGCATCTCCATTTCTGACTTTGAAATTTTCTTTCTTTTCCTTTTATCTCAGCTTCAAAACATTTTTTTCAAAAGTCAAGATTTATTCTCCCAAACTCTAATTATTTCAGAGACTTAGAATTTCAAATCTCTTTCCTGATCTATCTCAAAGTTCTAAGTAAAATTCAAATATTTCAAATCATTTCTTCATCACATTTACTTCATTTTCACTTGGAAAAATCTCAGATTTCCAATTCATTCTTTTCCAAAGAGCATACATCCTTGCATTACACATGCATGACTCTTTATGCATTTTAGACTTAGAATAAATTCTTAGATAATATTTTGGCAAAGCAAAAAGGCATAGATTCGACCCTTGGTTCGATTACCCCTGTTAAAGGCGCCACGAACGGTTGAACCTCGTACTGACGAGCGAGCCCCGTCTCCCAATTTTTTCATCAATATTTTCAAAACGGAGGCGAGTAATTTTCTAAATATTTTCAAATCAAGGTCGAGTGAGACCCCGCAAAAGATTTCCTCTCCCTCTCTTCTTTCCTTTCTTTTTCTCTTCTCTCTTCTTTTTTTGTTATTTATTTCTCCCTTCAAAAAGGAGGAAATAGGGATTAGAAAGGAAAAGAGAAGGAAGAGAGAGAAAACCACAAGAGAGGAAAATTTTTGCGATGATGACAGTTTTGGCGACCGAGATGGGACCCGTCTTCGTCCGGTTGGATCTATGCCTTTTTGCTTTGCTTTGACATTATCTAAGTCTTTATTCTATAAATGTCAGCTTCATTTTTCATTCAAACCTTAGGAGCCTAGACTCTGTCCTAAGCGGACATCATTGCATATAGGATCTAAGTATGGTTTGGTAGGACCATATTGAGGAGATTATTCCATGTTCACTTAGACTTAGGTCTGAAATATAACTCTCCTCAATTCTAGGGATTGAATGCAAACAATGTATGCAAGTGTATGCTTCTTTTCATTTTAAATCTATCTCTTTAGGACTTGCATTAGAGCCATCTGATTTCTTGCATTTGAGCATATTTTGAAAACATCCCTACCTATATTGTCCTGGTCTTCACGTTGCTGGGCTGTCTCACTGAACCATAGTTTGGGAGAGAGCCTCACAACTGGACCACTTATTTGGGTTCGCGCCCCCCTACCACGTACCTAAGGGCCATAGTCCGAGGTATATCGGTAGGCGCTCAAGGATGTTGGGAAGCCTTTACCTTAGAACCAGAGAAATATTTTATATGCCACGTACTTCGAGCTTCGGCTTGAATATATTGGCGTACCTTGATTGGAATCAGATGATCTGAACCATAGAGTTAGGATTAAGGTCCTACAAGCCGTTTCAAATATTGTATTTAGAGTCAGCTTTAGGGAGTGTTGTTTATGTATCCTTGTTTGTATATCTATGATTGTGTGATATTTTATATCTTCTTTATATTTTCTGAAACCTTGGGTATATATTATTCAAAAATTTCATCTTTGTTTTCAAGAACCCAGATGTGTTTTTCCTTTTCTTCTTCTGATTTATTCAATTCTTTTGATCTTGCCTGCTATTTTCAAAATTTTAAAATCCTTGTCATCTATTTTCAAATTCATTTTCCTCCTTCATGAGAGAAATGATGTTACCTTTTTGGGTCTTTCAAAAATCATGAAATTTAGAAAGTTTTTGCAAAGTCATCGTCATGATCACCAAAAGTTCAATATTTTGATCTAATCTTTTTTCAAAATAAACTATCACGTTGATTTTCCTTTTCCAAATAGGGTTTTCAAAACCATTGTTTTCAAAGTCATCCCTCGTGTTGGTTTTCTTTTCCAAAATTGGTTTCGAACCACTATCTTCAAAATCAACCCTCATGATGATTCCCCTTTTTAAAGATCAGCTCTCGCGCTAATCATTCTTCTCGTGGTTGATTTTTCTTCTCAAAATGATTTCTCAAATGACTTTTAAAACATTCTCCTTTAACTTTTAAGACCCCACATGCAGGCAGGATCAAATAAATTTTCTTTTCTTTTCTCAATTTTTATCAATTTTCATTAATCTTTTATCAATCTTGTCAATTTTTCATCTTTTATTAAATTTTATTGATTTTTCATCAATTTTATTTTGGTTAAATTCTATTTACCCTTTCAGGTTAAGGGATAAACCTGATGCCTCTTTCCCATGAGGTATTCTTTTAATTCTTGTTCCCGCTCAGGTTAAGGGATAAACTTGACCCTCGTTGTCCGAGGTGTTCCCATTTAGGATAAGGGATAATCTTGACACCCCTGACAGAAGCAACAAGGCTATCTGTGGGCATTCTTTTCAAAAACAAAAGTGTCATAAATTTGTTCAATCTTTCCCCATTTTTTATAAATTTTATTCTTTTCCCCCTCAGGTTAAGGGATAAACCTGACCCTCGTTGTCCGAGGTGTTTCCCGCTCAGGTTAAGGGATAAACCTGACCCTCGTTGTCCGAGGTGTTCCCATTCAGGATAAGGAATAATCCTGAAACCCCTCATAGCAGCAATAATGCTACCTATGAGACTTCTTTTGCAAATATAAGTTTCATAAATCTTTATTGATTTTCTAAATTTATATCAATTTATTAATTCTCCTTAAATTCTATTCTTTTCCCATTCAGGATAAGGGATAATCCTGAGACCCCTCACAGAAGCAACAAGGCTACCTATGAGAATTCTTTTCAAAAACAAGATTTTCATAAATTTATTTTTTCTCCACTTTTATAAATTTTATTCTTTTTCCCCTTTCAGGTTAAGGGATAAACCTGAACCTTGACATTCGAGGTATTCTTTTTTTCCATTCAGGATAAGGGATAATCCTGAGACCCCTCACAGAAGCAACAAGGCTACCTGTGAGAATTCTTTTCAAAAACAAATTTTTCATAAATTTATTTTTTCTCCACTTTTATAAATTTTATTCTTTTTCCCCTTTCAGGTTAAGGGATAAACCTAAAACTCGACATTCGAGGTATTCTTTTTTTTCCATTCAGGATAAGGGATAATCCTGAGACCCCTCACAGAAGCAACAAGGCTACCTGTGAGAATTATTTTCAAAAACAAATTTTTCATAAACTTATTCAATTTTTCTCCACTTTTATAAATTTTATTCTTTTTCCCCTTTTCTGGTTAAGGGATAAAGCTGAACCTCGACACTCGAGGTATTCTTTTTTCCCATTCAGGATAAGGGATAGATCCTGAGATCACTCATAAGAAGCAACAATGCTACTTGTGAGAGTTCTTTTACAAAATAAATTTTCATCAATTTCCTTAAATTTTCTCCATTTTTATCAATCTTTAAATCAAATTTTTTCTCCTTCTATCTTCTCAAAATTTATTCTTTCTTTCCCCACTCAGGATAAGGGGTTAATCCTGAAAATTGGACCGCATACAGCTAAATGTGATGGTCTATCTAAATCATAAATCATAAATCATTCAAGTCTCAGGTTATCTCTTCACAAAATCTTCTTTTTCCCCTTCAGGTTAAGGGATAAACCTGAATCATTTTTCTGAATTCTCATCAAATGTCTATTTTCCCTTCAGGATAAGGGATAATCCTAAAACCTCGGCAATCATTTCTGCTTCAATCTCTAAATATTTTAAGAATGCCGGTCTCCTTCCCGACTCTCAGTTGGAAGATCCAGTGCTCGCACTGGTACATTTTTTTCAAAAATTTAGTGCTCTTACTAGTATGGTTATTTTTCAAAATTTTCAATTAAAGACCAAGTTCATTTGAAAAAAACAGTCCTCACACTGGTTATTTTGCTAAATTTTCAAAATCTAAAGACCAAATTCATTTGAAAAACCCAGTCCTCGAACGGGTTACTTCTCAAAATCTCCAAATCTAAAAATCAAGTTCAGTCACAAGACTCAGTCCCTGTACTGTTTGTCTCTCAGAAAGTCTCAATCTTAGATCAAACCATTAAATCAAAAATCCCAACTTCCGTTGGTCGTTAAATGAAAGGTTCCAGCTCCTTCGCTGGTCGTTAAATGAAATATCCTAGTTTTCACTGGTCGTTAAATGAAAGGTTTCAGCTCCTTTGCTGGTCGTTAAATGAAAGGTCCCAGTTTTCACTGGTCGTTAAATGAAAGGTTCCAGCTCCTTCGTTGGTCGTTAAATAAAATGTGCCAGTTTTCACTGGTCGTTAAATGAAAGGTTCCAGCTCCTTTGCTGGTCGTTAAATGAAATGTCCCAGTTTTCACTGGTCGTTAAAAGAAAGGTTCCAGCTCCTTCGCTGGTCGTTAAATGAAATGTCCCAGTTTTCACTGGTCGTTAAATGAAATGTCCCAGTTTCCACTGGTCGTTAAATGAAAAGTCCCAGCTACTTCGTTGGTCGTTAAATGAAATGTCCCAGTTTTCACTGGTCGTTAAATGAAAGGTTTCAGCTCCTTCGCTGGTCGTTAAATGAAATGTCCCTGTTTTCACTGGTTGTTAAATGAAATGTCCCAGTTTTCACTGGTCGTTAAATGAAAGGTCCCAGCTACTTCACTGGTCGTTAAATGAAAGGTCCCAGCTACTTCATTGGTCGTTAAATGAAAGGTCCCAGTTTTCACTAGTCATTAAATGAAAGGTTCTAGCTCCTTCACTGGTCATTAAATGAAATGTTTTAGTTTTCACTGGTCGTTAAATGAAATGTCCCAGTTTCCACTGGTCGTTAAATGAAAAGTCCCATCTACTTCGCTGGTCGTTAAATGAAATGTCCCAGTTTTCACTGGTCGTTAAATGAAATGTTCCAGCTCCTTCGCTGGTCATTAAATGAAATGTTCCTGTTTTCACTGGTTGTTAAATGAAATGTCCCAGTTTCCATTGGTCGTTAAATGAAAGGTCCCAGCTACTTCGCTGGTCGTTAAATGAAAAGTCCCAGCTACTTCGCTGGTCGTTAAATGAAAGGTCCCAGTTTTCACTTGTCGTTAAATGAAAGGTTCCAGCTCCTTTGCTGGTCGTTAAATGAAATGTCTCAGTTTTTACTGGTCATTAAATGAAAGGTTCCAGCTCCATCATTGGTCATTAAATGAAAGGTCTCAGTTTTCACTGGTCGTTAAATGAAAGGTCCCAGTTTTCACTGGTCGTTAAATGAAAGGTTCCAGCTCCTTCGCTGGTTGTTAAATGAAATGATCCAGTTTTCACTGGTCGTTAAATGAAAGGTTCCAGCTCCTTTGCTGGTCCTTAAATAAGGCCCCAGTTTTCACTGGTCGTTAAATGAAAGGTTCCAACTCCTTCGCAGGTCGTTAAATGAAATGTCCTAGTTTTCACTGGTCGTTAAATGAAAGGTTCCAGCTTCTTCGCTGGTTGTTAAATGAAATGTCTCAGTTTTCACTGGTCTTTAAATGAAAGGTTCCAGCTCCTTCGCTGGTCGTTAAATGAAAGGTTCCAGCTCCTTGAATGGTCGTCAAAATGAAATGTCCTAGTTTTCACTGGTCGTTAAATGAAAGGTTCCAGTTCTTTTGCTGATCGTTAAATGAAATGTCCCAGTTTTCACTGGTCGTTAAATGAAAGGTTCCAGCTCCTTCGCTGGTCGTTAAATGAAATGTCTCAGTTTTCACTGGTCGTTAAATGAAATGTCCCAGTTTCCACTAGTCGTTAAATGAAAAGTCCCAGCTACTTCGTTGGTTGTTAAATGAAATGTCCCAGTTTTCACTGGCCGTTAAATGAAAGGTTCCAGCTCCTTCGCTGGTCGTTAAATGAAATGTCCCAGTTTTCATTGGTTGTTAAATGAAATGTCCCAGTTTCCACTCATCATTAAATGAAAGGTCCCAGCTACTTTGCTGGTCGTTAAATAAAAGGTCTCAGTTTTCACTGGTCGTTAAATGAAAGGTTCCAGCTCCTTCGCTGGTCGTTAAATGAAATGTCCCAGTTTTTACTGGTCGTTGAATGAAAGGTTCCAGCTCCTTCGCTGGTCGTTAAATGAAAGGTCCCAGTTTTCACTAGTCGTTAAATGAAAGGTTCCAGTTCCTTCGCTGATCGTTAAATGAAAGGTCCTAGTTTTCACTGGTCGTTAAATGAAAGGTTCCAGCTCCTTTGCTGGTCGTTAAATGAAATGTCTCAATTTTCACTGGTCGTTAAATGAAAGGTTCCAGCTCCTTCGCTGGTCGTTAAAAGAAAGGACCCAGTTTTCACTGGTCGTTAAATGAAAGGTTCCAATTCCTTCACTGGTCGTTAAATGAAAGGTCCCAGTTTTCACTGGTCGTTAAATGAAAGGTTCCAGCTCCTTCGCTGGTCATTAAATGAAATGTCCCAGTTTTCACTGGTCGTTAAATGAAAGGTTCCAGCTCCTTCTCTGGTCGTTAAATGAAATGTCCCTGTTTTTACTGGTCGTTAAATAAAATGTCCCAGTTTCCATTGGTCGTTAAATGAAAAGTCCCAGCTACTTCGCTGGTCATTAAATGAAATGTCCCAGTTTTCACTGGTCATTAAATGAAAGGTTCCAGCTCGTTCGGTGCTCGTTAAATGAAATGTCCCTGTTTTCACTGGTCGTTAAATGAAATGTCCCTGTTTCCACTGGTCGTTAAATGAAAGGTCCCAGCTACTTCGTTGGTCGTTAGATGAAAGGTCCCAGTTTTTACTGGTCGTTAAATGAAAGGTTCCAGCTCCTTCGCTGGTCGTTAAATGAAATGTCCCAATTTTTACTGGTCGTTAAATGAAAGGTTCCAGCTCCTTCACTGGTCGTTAAATGAAAGGTCTCAATTTTCACTGGTCGTTAAATGAAAGGTTCCAGCTCCTTTTTTGGTCGTTAAATGAAATGTCCCAGTTTTCATTGGTCGTTAAATGAAAGGTTCCAGCTTCTTCGCTGGTTGTTAAATGAAAGGTCCCAGTTTCCACTGGTCGTTAAATGAAAGGTTCCAGCTCCTTCGCTGGTCATTGAATGAAAGGTCCCAGTTTTCACTAGTCGTTAAATGAAAGGTCTGAGCTACTTCGCTGGTCATTAAATGAAATGTCCCAGTTTTCACTGGTCGTTAAATGAAAGGTTCCAGTTCCTTCGCTGGTCGTTAAATGAAATGTCCCATTTTTCTCTGGTCGTTAAATGAAATGTCCCAGTTTCCACTGGTCGTTAAATGAAAAGTCTCAGCTACTTCGCTGGTCGTTAAATGAAATGTCCCAGTTTTCACTGGTCGTTAAATGAAAGATTCCAGCTCCTTCGCTGGTCGCTAAATGAAATGTCCCAGTTTTCACTGGTCGTTAAATGAAATGTCCCAGTTTCCACTGTTCGTTAAATAAAAGGTCCCAGCTACTTCACTGGTCGTTAAATGAAAGGTCCCAGTTTTCACTGGTCGTTAAATGAAAGGTTCCAGCTCCTTCACTGGTCATTAAATGAAATGTCCCAGTTTTTACTGGTCGTTAAATGAAAGGTTCCAGCTTCTTCCTTGGACGTTAAATGAAAGGTCCCAGTTTTCACTGGTCGTTAAATCAAAGGCTTCCAGTCTTCACTGGTCGATAAATAAAAAAGTCTCAGCTCCTTCGCTGGCCGTTAAATAAAAGGTCTCAGTTTTACTGGTCGAAATCTCCAAAATCATAGATTCAGCTCAACGTCTCATCAAAATCTATATTGAGTGATTATTTCACAAAGAATTCTTGATAACTTTGCCAATTTGCTAAAAATATTTGTTGATTCTAATATTCTTAATGCACAAAAGAATCACCTCAGATTACCTCTAGTAATTTTTTTTTTCCAAAAAGGTGAAACTTTTTGCGAAAAAGGGATAAAATTCAAATCTTTTCCCTGTTGATCAACGTAAACGATGTAAGAAATATCCTCAGTATGATTAGTGAAAGAAATATTCAATGATGTTGAAAAGCAAGAAGCGAATCGATATTGATCATGGCTATGACGCATGTTTAAAGAGGACTTTCTGGCAATCAGGCAGTGAAAATATCCTGAGCTATAAAAAGAATCCCCTCAATCCATATCTCCTTATCCATTCAAGCTGCAATCAAATATCCGCAAAAGGGATCTCTCAATTGTCGTCAAGATGAAGACGAATATGCGAGCTAGACCCCCGAGGCCAAAGAAGATTTGGATCATCTCCAAGATGAAGGAGTTTGTGACAGATCCTTCTAGGGAAAATTCAGATCACCGTCGAGATGAAGGCGAGTGTGATGAACCTACCGATAAACCCTAAAAGGTATTTGATTTCTACTATCATCTAAAGACCTTTTGAGCCAATATCATCAATATAATTCCTGAGATAAATGAAGGATCGAAACATCTCCAAGATGAAGGAGTTTGTGACATACCCTTCCTTGAAAGAGATAGAAAAGTCAGGACATCTCCAAAATGAAGGATGATGTAAAAACCCAAGAAAGCTTAATGACTCAAAAAGAGTGCAAGAAGATTATCATGAGAAAATACCCAGATATCAAACTGCCAAAATTGCCAGAAGTCATCTTTTCTTATGCAAAATTCTTTTATCAATATCTCTTCACTACTTGCTTTTATGAAATTAAGAATATTTCTTCTCTTCTCATATCAAGGAAATGGATAGCTTCCTTGAAGAAAATCATCAGTGCTAAACTTTTGAATTTCACTCTTAAGACCAAAAAGTTAACCTCGTTGAAGGAAATACTCTAGGTAGAAGAGGGAACATCTTTTCAAAAGTGCTTGCTTTCAATTACCTTGAATCAACTACAATTTTTATCACTTTGGCAATATTTTTCATCTTTCCTGATAAGAAATAATAACTTGATATCTATTTTGATACATCTTGGTGTTGCCTTTTCCTTCTTTCGCATAGTCGAAAGAGTTGCCTTCCCCTCTTTCATAAGAATTGCCTTATTCATCTTTCGCTTTGATCGAAAGATTCGCCTTCTCCTTTCTAAAAGGATTGCCTTCCTCATCTTTCGCTTTGATTGAAAGACTTGCCTTCTCCTTTCTAAAAGGATCGCCTTATTCGTCTTTCGCTTTGTCGAGGGATTCGCCTTCTCTTTTCTAAAAGGATTGCCTTCCTCATCTTTCGCTTTGATCGAAAGACTTGCCTTCTCCTTTCTAAAAGGATCGCCTTATTCATCTTTTGCTTTGTCGAAAAATTTGCCTTCTCCCTGCTAAAAGGATCGCCTTATTCGTCTTTCGCTTTGTCGAGAGATTCGCCTTCTCCTTTCTAAAAGGATCGCCTTATTCGTCTTTCGCTTTGTCGAGAGATTCGCCTTATCCTTTGTAAAAGGATTGCCCTCCTCATCTTTCGCTTTGATCGAAAGATTTGCCTTCTCCTGTCAAAAGGATTGTCCTCTTCATCTTTCGCTTTGTCGAGAGATTCGCCTTCTCCTTTTTAAAAGGATCGTCTTATTCGTCTTTCGCTTTGTCGAGAGATTCGCCTTCTCCTTTCTAAAAGGATTGCCTTCCTCATCTTTCGCTTTGATCGAAAGATTTGCCTTCTCTTGTCAAAAGGATTGACCTCTTCATCTTTCGCTTTGTCGAGAGATTCACCTTCTCCTTTCTAAAAAGATCGCCTTATTCGTCTTTCGCTCTGTCGAGAGATTTGCCTTCTCCTTTCTAAAAGGATTGCCCTCCTCATCTTTCGCTTTGATCGAAAGATTTGCCTTCTCCTGTCAAAAGGATTGACCTCTTCATCTTTCGCCTTGTCGAGAGATTTGTCTCTTTGATAAAAGGATCGCCTTATTCATCTTTCACACCATCGAAAGATTTGCCTCCTGCTACCTTATTAATCTTGTCGAAAGAATTGCCTCACATCTCCTTATTTTTCATCTCTCACATTCCCAAAAGAGTTGCCTCATTCAGAAGAGGTATCTCTTTCTGTCCCATCACGGTTTCTTCATCCAAAGATCCCGTATGGTCGTACCCACTCAGGTTAAGGGTCGAATCTGTACTTTCTGCGAGAGGTCATCGATTTCAAAAGCTGATTTAGTCTCAGCAATGAGACGCCCAAGATCACCCCTTTTTCAAGCTTTAGGGAACCCCGCTTTCCTCCTTTCGCAAACCCCTTTCGGATTTGTTCATCCAAACTCCGAAAGTTCCCATCAGGGTTTCTTTATTCGAGGATTCCATTTGGTCGTCCCTTTCAGGTTAAGGGTTAAGCCTGAACCTCGTTCCACGAGGTACCTTCCGCTCAAGTTTGGGTTAAACCTGAACCTTGTTTCGATAAGGTAATCCTTCCAGTCCCATCATGATTCTTCCCATCGAGGAATCCATGTTTTGTATATCCATTCAGAATAGGATTCTACTTGAGCTTCTTCTCACAAGGCATTTTCCAAAAATGTCCCATCAAGGTCCTCATGTATTCCTTTCCTCATTCAATTCTTCTTGATATATCTTCGTCCCATCCAGGTTAAGGGTAAGCCTGAATCATTCCAAAAAACTGATCTCGTCTCACCCATGAGACTTGACCAAAATTCTTATTTTCACCATTTCGGAATTTTCACCCAAAGTCCCATCACAATTTCCTCATTCATGCTATTTAGTCATACCGTTCTCGAGGATTTCGTCTCCCCAAACACCATTCAGGATAAGGTTTTAAGCCTGAAAAGCCATGTTTTCCAAATAAATTCTTCCACAACCAGTTCAGATCTGCTGACTGGGGCATTTTTCAAAATTTGGAGTGTTTTCTTTGCCACTAAACTCGGCTTTCAACCGGCTTAGTAGCAAAGAGGGGCATCTGTGAACACCCCAAATTTTTCAAAATGCTGTAAATATTTCATTTTTGCCCCGACCCCATTTTATGAGTAATTGAGTCACTTTTAAATCTAAATTCCATTTTATTTCTCAAATTTTGCTGAAATTAAATTCATTTTATATATTTGATTCAATTTCGGATCCGGATCCAATATCAGAATCCAAATCTGAGCTTCGTTATCCAATTTTTAAACTAAATTCTCAAAATTACTAAAATAACTTTTTGAAAAGCTCAAACAGTTCGTCCGGTATCCGTTTGGATCCATCGCGCTATATTTCTCGATTCGAGATTTAAAACTTGAATATTTTCTCAAAACTTGGATCCAAACCCATTTTCTGAAGAAATTTCCTTAAAATAGCCTTGAATTCTCAGAAAAACCCTTCTTTTGTAAATATTTCTCAAAAATTATAAAATGATTTTTAAATCCCTTATTTCTCCCTACTTTCATAGTTTTATTTCAAAAAAATACCAAAAAATGGAAAATACAAAGAAAAAGGAAAAAATATATATAATAGAAAAGAAACAAAAATCGGTTTTTGAAAACCTCTTTTTGAAAAAACAATCTTTTAACTAAAACCATTTTTTTTGTAAAAACTTTTTGAAAAAGACCACCCTTTTGAAAAATATTTAAAAAAACAGGGATTTTTAACAAAAATTTTCTTTTTAGGTTTTTAGAAACCCCTTTTCTCTCGATCACATTCTCCTTCTCAAAACATCCTGGACCGCCATCCTCCTCCTGCTTTGCCTCGAAATTTGATCATCCTCCCAGCACCGAACCCCCATGGCCATCTTCCGAACCATCGATTGCCAACGGCCACCACGCACTCTCCTCCATCCATCGCCAACAAACCCCTTCTCAATTTTTCCTTCTTTTCCTATTTAACAAACCCCTCTTCCTCCTTCACCTTCATCCGTCTTCACCCCACCATTATCCCTCTTTTCTTCTTCCCGACCGGCTCTTCACCACTGCACCTTTCTTCTACAGCAGGGATCCGTTATCACCCCCTTACCTTCTCCTCTCAATCGCCACTTCATCCGCAATTCACCCTTCCCCATAGCATATTTGATCTGATCTTCATCTTTCTTCTTCCCCTTTCCTCCTGCTTCTCCATCGAAAGAAAATTTGGAAGACAGAAGGGAAGTTCCTACCGACTCCTGTAGCGCAAAACACTCAGATAAGTTGCCACCCGCAATCCCCTCTGGTGATGTTCCTTCTTGGTAATATCGTTCAATAGTATTGCTCATCTTTTATGTTTTTTTTTTCTCTCTTTACCTTTCCTCCTTATTTCTGATTTCTTTTAAATCTCCTGGTTCTGCCCCATCGGAGCACCCATGGTAACATCGATTCGCTTACAGCAAATCGATCTACCCCTGTGCAACATTAGCAAGAACGGCTCGATTCCGACATTTCCTCTTTGTTATTATTTTTTTTTCCTCTTTCTTTTTTATTCTGTGCATAACAGAAATTTGTGAATCTTCAGCAACGCTCGTCCGATTCAGTAACATTGATTTCAATTAGCACCCTTCCTCTGCTGTTCGGATGCTTATCCTACATGGGGAAGATGTGACATTAACAGATCGTGCAATAAACTGCTGAGACAGATGCCATCTTTGCCTCCGGCCAAGCAAAACATGTTGTTCCTTGTTCCCTAGCAAGAAATCGTGGGTGTTTTAACAGAAATTACGTGATATAGCCATTCTGTATATCGGATATTAGTATGCTAGTCTACTTTGCATTGCTATCTTACTCCTTCTTGGTTACATATCATCATCCATTCTTTCTGCTTGATTCATTATACCATATTAATTTTGCATATTATCTTTCAATTGTTTGTTGTCTTCTACATTGTTGTATTTCGCTTGTTTACATTATAAGGATTCGAGGTTGGGCCATGCCCAACATAAGCTGTTGGGTGATGATTATTATAAAGGTTCATGTGATTGAACCATATTCAATCTGATGTGTTTAGCATTAATTAGCATTATCTTGTGAATTGAACCCCATTCAATGTGATTTACTTGGTTCCCTTCTTACCCATATTTTATATTTCTTTACTGCATGATATCCATCCTCGTAGCATTGGTTTTCATTTGCCTGAAATCTACGTCCATGTATATGTCCATGTGTTATAACTTCTAAAAACCGCTTGCCAATTGGTCTCATTGAGCAACGACCATTTTGCAGCAACCAGTCTATCTGTTATGAACAAATTGATTCACTGTTGCCAGAAAATCGTTTATCAGTGGACTGTTATGAAGGACTATACAGGTGATGTCGTTTAGGCATGTTGTTAGGTGATTGAATGGGCTAATTTTGCTGGAACCCATGTGCTCGTGATTCATTCTTGCTGCTATGAAATGATTTATCACCGCTGAAGGTGATCCATCGAATTATTGTAATGAGATGGATGAATTTGGGAATTCAAACTGTTGTGAGAGTCCACCTCGTTGGGGTGGATTGATTATATAAAGTTGAAAGATCGGTTTGCTATACATACATTCTCACTTATTCCTACTCAGTGTATAGACCATCTTCTAGTCACTGTATCTCAGTTTATTGAGCTCCTTATAAGATCAGATTCCTTTAGATTTCAATATAAGATACCATGGGCCTTGATTGCTTCAGGAATTTCAGCAATTATCAAAATTATGATCGATTTGAGGGCAATATCATTTCCTTTTTTTCTTTGAGGAGAAGACTAGTAAAAAAAAATATTTCTTAAAGTAGCTCCCTTCAGGCACATTCAAGTTATATGTTGATGGACATCTACAGCCGATCGATTGCTTTGATTGATGCGTTTTCCATTTGCTGGTTCTGAGGTAATCTTCTGATATCTAGCAAGTTTTGTTGAGAAAATTAATCATATCTGGTGCAATTTTTTTTTTGGTGTTAAAATCAATTGACAGGCTGAGTGTTTGAATGGATCAAGTGATTGATTTTCATATCTGGTGTGTTTTTATGGAGTAATTGAATATTGTACTGGGGTTAGCTGATATTCCCTATGTTTATTTGCTGTTTGGCACTCACCACTTACACTTTACCATTTTTATTTTTTTATTTTAATTGTTGTTACACCTTTGTTTAACTAGCTGCCATACCTTCACTACATATAGTTTCCATCTCACTGGCAACCCATCTGTCACCTTCTTGCTAATCATACACCCATCCACCGTGGTTCACTCACACAATTCAGATGGATCTAGTATCACTGTATCCATTCATTTCCTCCGCAACTAGTTGATGGTTCATCATTCCTCCTGTATGGCATATCACTGACGTTATCTCCTTCATAGCACCTATATTTCACCAATTTGTTTATTGATGTCTTGAAGTGCATTGATTCGGATGAACTCCTTGGACTCCCAATCCGCAAGCAAGGTAAGCTCAAATGGTGGAGAGGGGGGGGGGGGGGGGAACCCATTGTAAAAGGTGAGGGCGAAGCTGATTTGTCATAACAATAGATTTATTTCGCTGAGGAAAATAATAGCAAGTGTCACGGCTGGAGTCAACATTATCAGGTATGTTAATTCTTAACGTTCTTTTTTTTTTTTATCCATCTCGTTTCTCACTTCCTGCAAAATCGATATCGTGTCACCTTCTTGAACATCTTGGCAGTCTCCCATCTGTGTATGGATTTGCCACATCATGCTTTTTTTTTTTTCTTCACATCTGTGTGTGTACAAATACTCTGTTAATTAGTGCTATTGATCATCGGACCTAAGCTCCACTCGCCCCATTCATTGGGACTCCATAAGTATTGGCACATTAGTCCAGCCTGATCCCACCACATTTTTTTTTTAGATTCTCTGCATTTAAGATCACTCTGCATTTGTTACTGTAATTTGAGCTTTATCCTTTTCAGGTAATCTATTTTCCATAACATTAGATATGTTTCTTTCTGTATATCATTAACCTTTTGAAGATTTGTTTCATTGTTGTGTTGATTTCTCATATTATCATATCACCCTCACTGCGCTAACAGAATCCCTTCAAGCTATATAATATGATCTAATGGTAGATCTCAATACCTCTGTTTGCTCTGTAACCTCAGACCCAAAAGATAGAAGCAACGGATCAGTTTTATGGGAAGGATTTTTAGTGAATATCATCTTATAAAGTTAAGAAAATCCTTAAGGTTATTTTGCAGAAGATCCTTGTTATACTCTCCTGGAGGTTTTGGGATAGGGACTTCTTCCCCATCCTTGGGTATTTATTATGGAGTGTCTTCTCATTGAAACTGGTCCTTTCATCCACTAGTGACACACCTGCACAAGACATTAAGTGAGTGGCGTTCTATGGACTCTCTGAGTAATTTTCTGCTAATTAGGCCCCCAATCCATATATATATATATATATATATATATATATATATATATATCACTTACTAAAGCTGTCTTAATATTTAGCTAGCAAGATATACCCATGTCGTGTCCTCTGCTGATCATTTTTATTCATATCTAATATGTGGTTCAATGCCAGTTTCAGAGATAGCCGTCAGGATAATTGGAAGTTCAGGTACAGTCGACAAAATTGTCCATAAGCATCTGCCTAAGGTGTGAGCCAAATTGATGTTAATTTTGCTTGTGTAGATGTCCAAATAGATGGGTATCACTTCAGTTTTCAAAGATAGTTGGTATGTACCAAAAAGTTTGTGTAAGTAAAAGTCTTTGCATCAATCATGATATGGTATGTCACCACCTAGCAATGTTCAACAAAGAGGCATCACAGTCGCATGTTATAAATTGCAAACAATCTCCACTGCCACTGCTCACAGCACATTCATCCATCTGTCATTTATAGCAACACCTTCTTGCACTTCCATCCCAATCCGTTGCTATCAGCCTCAACATCTTATCATTGTTGCACATTCACTGTATTGCATCACAACAACACATTCCACTTTTTCCTGTGCACACCACCTTCAGCATGCTCACAGCCCAGCCATGGGTTGCTTCATATTTCCACTTATATCAATCATTCACCCTGTGCAAGCCCAGTCACCCACTGCCAGCTATAAATAATTCATTGTGTTTACCCTCACATTGCATCTCCGTTCCACATCACTATTTGCTCCACTGTACCATTGTGGCATGTATACATCTCACTTGCACTTTGCTCTACATCTCTGCATTTCAGCACCTTCCACAACATTTATACACTTGTATGTTTTGCATTCAGCATTCTTAGCCACAGCTGCTACACCAATCCTTCACTCCCCAAATATGTTATAGCCTACCGTCTCTCTATTTTCCTTAAGAATTTACCTTCATTTACCATCATGTTCACATTTACCTTAGATGCATAAATACATAGGTCTCAGCATATGTATTATGTCATACACAATTTCCATCTAGCAAGTAGGATGGACATTTTCATTCCTCGTTAAAATATAAGCACATGTTCTCTCTCTCTCTCTCTATATATATATGTATATATATATATATATATGTGTACATATATATATGTATATACCTATATATATGTATATATATATATATATATGTATTTTCCATATATGTACATTGCCTACATAGATACATATCAGTTCTTAATACAACATCCATCTATTATATATTCAATGTCCTGTGCTAACTCTGTTTTGCAGGAATATATAAGAAGCTTGAATTTCTCTCTTGGACTAGAAATTTCTGATATTTGCAATTCAAAGTTGTAATAAATTAGGTATAAATGAGAAATTTACATTTCTAGTTTTAGATTAGAATGAATGAGCATTGTAAATATCATGAATAAATTGTTCTCATATCATTTTACCCTTTATTCCAAAAATTCACGAATGGGAACACGAATGGCACGTGCACCATTCTAATAAAAGGTGATTAAATCCTAAGTTGATGATTTGCATCAATGGCCATAGTCAGGATGTGAACAAAACTTAGGATTTTCATCTTTTATGGAATAGCATTGGATCCACACTAGATCTCTTTCTAAAAAATCACCATATTTTTAAATATTTTTTTATTTTATCAGAGTTTAACTAAAAATTAACTAAAATATATATCAATGGCCATAGTCAGGATATATTGAGAGTTAATTCCATTTTAAACTCTATAAAAGCACAAAATATATTTTATTCTCCACCTGAATTTAAATATGATTATTATATAATACATTCAATGACCATAGTCAAGGATGTATTATATCTTCAATCTTATTTTAGTTCACTTAAAGAATAAAATAAGATTTTTCAAATCCAATTTCAAAATTCTTTAAATTCATTCATCATTTAGGATAGAATTGCATCATATTTTCAAAATTCCCTTTTAAAACTCCAAGTGATTTTTGAATATTTTTCTTCATTTCTGAGATCAAATCTTATTTATAGATTCAAATTCAATTCTATTTCATTTCAAGATTCAAAAATTCAATTTCAAAAGTCCAATTTGACTTCAAAATTTCAAAATCATCTTGTATTCAAACTTCAATTTTCCAATTCAACCAAAATTCAAACTTCAAAGTTCATATTAACTTTGAAGCTTCTGATTCATCTTTTGATTTCAAATTCAAAATCAAGTTTTATCTTCTTATCTTCAAAATTCAAAATCAAAGTTCGAGATTGATTCTGAATCTCAAAACTTGACTCTTCCTAAAATTTTAAATCTGGGTTTTCAAAACCCAGATCCATCTTCAAAAGTCCTACTTGGGCTTTCTAAATCCATTTTAGGATCCAGAATCCAACTCTATCTTGGATCTCAGACTTTAGATCCAAAATCTATTTTAGGATCCAGAATCCAATTCCATCTTGGATCTCAGACTTCAGATCCAAATTCCATTTAGGATCCAGAATCCAATTCCATCTTGGATCTCAAATTTCATATTCAAATTCCATTTTAGGTTTCAGACTATGGATTCGAATTCTATCTTGATTTCCATATTTCAAATCTAACTCCATTTTCATATCCCCTCTAGATCTCTTAAAACCAATTCTATTCTTCAAACTCAATTTAAATTTCTCAAATCTCATTCTGATTTCAAGCTTCAAAATATAGAATTCAATTCCATTCTAAATTTCATTTCCACTCCTACATCCAAGTTCAAAATTCAAATTCAAAGTCCATTTCCGACTTTGAAATTTCCTTTCTTTTCCTTTTATCTCAGCTTCAAAACATTCTTTTCAAAAGTTAAGATTTATTCTCCCAAACTCTAATTATTTCAGAGACTTAGAATTTCAAATCTCTTTCCTGATCTATCTCAAAGTTCTAAGTTAAATTCAAATATTTCAAATCATTTCTTTATCACATTTACTTCATTTTCACTTGGAAAAATCTCATATTTCCAAATCATTCTTTTCCAAAGAGAATACATCCTTGCATTGCACAAGCATGACTCTTTATGCATTTTAGACTTAGAATAAATTCTTAGATAATATTTAGGCAAAGCAAAAAGGCATAGATTCGACCCTTGGTTCGATTACCCCTGGTAAAGGCGCCAGGAACGGTCGAACCTCGTACCGACGAGCGAGCCTCGTCTCCCAATTTTTCCTGCAATATTTTCAAAACGGAGGCGAGTAATTTTCTAAATATTTTCAAATCAAGGTCAAGTGAGACCCCATAAAAGATTTCCTCTCCCTCACTTCTTTCCTTTCTTTTTCTCTTCTCTCTTTTTTTTTTGTCTTTTATTTCTCCCTTCAAAAAGGAGAAAATAGGGATTAGAAAGGATAAGAGAAGGAAGAGAGAGAAAACCACAAGAGAGGAAAAATTTTGCGATGATCACATTGAATCACTATAAAAACTTGTTGACAGCCTTAGAACACATATGTGCATGATTTAATCACTATGAAATTTTTTTGACAGCCTTAGAACACATATATGCGTGATTGAATCACTATGAAATTTTTTTGACAGCCTTAGAACACATATACGAATGTTTGAATCACAATGAAATTTTTTTGCTACCTTAGAACACATACATGCATGATTCAAGCACTTTGAAATTTTTTTGACAGCCTTAAAACACATTTGTGTGATTGAATCACTACAAATTTGTTTGAGAGGAGTACAACACTTAGATGCATGATTAAATCACAATAAAAAAATTTGGAAAACCTTAGAACACATATCTGCAGGATTGAATCACTATAAAAAAATTTTGACAGCCTTACAGCACATATATGCATGATTGAATCACTATGAAATTTTTTTGACGACCTTAGAACACATATTTGCATGACTGAATCACTATGAAATTTTTTTGTCAGCCTTATAACACACATATGCATGATTCAATCACTATGAAATTCTTTTGACAGCCTTAGAACACATATATGGATGATTGAATCACTATGAAATATTTTTGGCAACCTTTGAACACATATATGCAAGATTAAATCAATTCAAAAGTTTTTGAACATCCTTAGAACACATATATGCATGATTGAATTATTATGAAACTTTTTTGACAGCCTTAGAACACATATATGCTTGGTTGAATCTCTATGAATTTTTTTTGACAACCATAGAACACATATATGCATGATGGAATCACTATGAAATTTTTTGGCAGCCTTAGAACACATATATGCATGATTGAATCACTATAAAAGTTTTTGGAGAGCATTAGAACACATATATAAATGACTGAATCACTACAAAATTTTTGTGTCAACCTTAGAACACATATCTACATGATTGAATCTCTATGAATTATTTTTGACAGCCATAGAACACATATATGCATGATTGAATCACTATGAGATTTTTTTGCAGCTTTAGAACACATATATGCATGATTGAATCAATACAATTTTTTTTTACAGCCTTAAAACACATATATCCATGATTGAATCACTATGAATTTTTTTTGACAACCTTAGAACACGTATATGCATTATTGAATCACTATGAAATTTTATTGACAACCTTAGAACATATACATACATGATTGAATCACTATAAATTTTTTTTGACAGCTTTAGAACACATATATGCATGATTGAATCACTATGAAATTTTTTTGACAACCATAGAACACATATTTGCATCATTGAATCACAATGAGATTTTTTTGATAGCCTTAGAACACATATATGCATGATTGAATCACCATGACTTTTTTTTTGCAGTCTTGGAACATATATATACATGATTGAATCAATATGAAATTTTTTGGCCAGCCTTAGAATCACTAACAAATTTTTTTAGAGCGTTAGAACAAATATATGCATGATTGAATCACTAAAAAATTTTTGTGACAACCTTAGAACACATATATGCATGATTGAATCACAATGAAGATTTTTTGAAAGCCTTAGAACAAATATATGTGTGATTAAATCACTATGAATTTTTTTTGACACCCTTAGAACACATATACGCATGATTGAATCACTATAAAAAAATTTTGACTGCCTTAGAACACATATATGCATGATTTAATCACTATGAATTTTTTTTGATAGCCTTTGAACACATATATGCATGATTAAATCACTATGAATTTTTTTTTGACAGCCTTAGAACACATGTATGAATGTTTAAATCACTATGACTTTTTTTTTTTGCCTTAGAACACATATATGCATGATTCAAGCACTTTAAAAAAATTTTGATAGCCTTAAAACACATATATGTGTGATTGAATCACTACAAATTTTTTTTAGAGCATTATAACACATAGATGCATGATTAAATCACTATAAAAAAATTTGGACAACCTTAGAACACATATCTGCGTGATTGAATCACTATGAAATTTTTTTGACACCCTTAGAGCACATATATGCATTATTGAATCACTATCAAATTTTTTTGATGACCTTAGCACACGTATTTGCTTGACTGAATCACTATGAAATTTTATTGACAGCCTTAAAACACACATATGCATGATAGAATCATTATGAAATTCTTTTGATAGCCTTAGAACTCATATATGGATGATTGAATCACTAAGAAATATTTTTGGCAACCTTAGAACACATATATGCAAGATTTAATCAATTCAAAAGTTTTTCAACAGTCTTAGAACACATATATGCATGATTGATTCACTATGAATTTTTTTTGAGAGCCTTAGAACACATATATGAATGATTGAATCTCTATGAAAATATTTTGACAACCATAGAACACATATATGCATGATTGAATCACTATGCGATTTATTTGACAGCCTTAGAGCACATATATGCATGATTGAATAACTATAAAAGTTTTTGGCCAGCCTTAGAATTACTACAAATTTTTTGGAGAGCATTAGAACACATATATGCATGATTGAATCACTACAAAATTTTTTTGACAACCTTAGAACACATATCTGCATGATTGAATCTCTACGAATTTTTTTTGACAGCGATACAACAAATATATGAATGATTGAATCAATACAAATTTTTTTTTACAGCCTTAGAACACATATATGCATGATTTAATCACTACGAATTTTTTTTGAGAGCCTTAGAATACATATATGCATGATTGAATCACTATGATTTTTTTTTTACAACCATAGAACACGAATATGCAAGATTGAATCACTATGAGATTTTTTTCGATAGCCTTAGAACACATATATGCATGTTTGAATCATTATGAATTTTTTTTGCAGCCTTGGAATACATATATGCATGATTGAACCAATATGAAATTTTTTGGCCCTGCCTTAGAATCACTACAACTTTTTTTTAAAGCATCAGAACACATATACGCTTGATTAAATCACTATGATTTTTTTTTTGACAGCCTTAGAACACATATATGCATGATTAAATCACTATAAATTTTTTTTGACCCTTATATCACACATACGCATGATTGATATAAAAAAAAATTGACTGCCTTAGAACACATATATGCATGATTGAATCACTATGAAATTTTTTTGGCAGCCTTAGAACACATACGGATGCTTGAATCACTATGAATTTTTTTTGCTGCCATAAAACCCATAAATGCATGATTCAAGCACATTGAATTTTTTTTGACAGCCTTAGAACACATAGAGCATTATAACACATAGAGGCATGATTAAATCACAATAAAAAAATTTGGACAACCTTAGAACACTTATCAGATTGAATGACTACAAATTTTTTTTGGCAGCCTTAGAACACATATATGAACGATTGAATCACTATGAAGTTTTTTTTTATAGCCTTAGAACACATATATGCATGATTGAATCACTTTGAAATTTTTTTCACAGCCTTAGAACACGTATATGCATGATTAAATCACTATGAATTTTTTTTTACGACCTTAGAACACATATATGCATGACTAAATCACTATCAAATTTTTTTGACAACCTTTGAACACATATATGCATGACTGAATCACTATGAAATTTTTTTGACTGCCTTAGAACAAACATATGCATGATTGAATCACTTAGAAATTTTTTTGACAACCTTAGAACTCATATATGGATGATTGAATCACTATGAAATATTTTTGACAACCTTAGAACACATATATGCAAAATTGAATCAGTTCAAAAGTTTTTTGATAGCCTTAGAACACATATATGCATAATTGAATCACTATGATTTTTTTTTTACAGCCTTAGAACACATATATGCATGATTGAATCACTATGAAATTTTTTGGACAATCATAGAACACATACACGCATGATTGAATTACTAAGAGATTTTTTTTACAGGCTTAGAACACATATATGCGTGATTGAATCACTATATTTTTTTTTGCAGCCTTAGAACACATATACGCATGAAGAATCACTATGAAATTTTCTTGAGAGCCTTAGAACACACATATGCATGATTTAATCACTATGAAACTTTTTTAACACCCTTAGAACAAATAATGCATTATTGAATCACTATGAAATATTTTTTGCTGCCTTAGAACACATATATGTATAATTCAAGCACTATGATTTTTTTTTGACAGCCTTAGAACACATACATGCGTGACATCATTAGAACACATAGATGCAAGTTTAAATCACTATAAAAAAATTTAGACAACCTTAGAACACATATCTACATGATTGAATCACTATGAAATTTTTCTGATAGCCATAGAGCATATATATGCATGATTGATTCACTATGAATTTTTTTTGACAGCCTTATAACACACGTATGCATGATTGAATCAATATGAATTTGTTTTGACTGCCTTAGAATACATATATGGATGATTGACTAACTATGAAATAATTTTGACAACCTTAGAAGACAGATATGCAAGATTGAATCAATTCAAAAGTTTTTTTGACAGCCTTAGAATACATATATAAAAGATTGAATCATTATGAAATTTTTTTACAGCGTTATAACACATATATGCATGATTGAATCACTTTGAAATTTTTTTGACCGCCTTAGAACACATATATGCATGATTGAATCACTATGATTTTTTTTTGACAACCATAGAACACATATATGCATGATTAAATCACAATGAGATTTTTTTGAATACATTAGAACACATATATGCATGATTGAATCAATATAATTTTTTTTTGACAGCCTTAGAACACATATATGTATGATTGAATCACTATGAATTTTTTTTGACAGCCTTAGAACACATATATGCATGATTGAATCACTATGAAATTTTTGTGACAGCCTTAGAACACATATATGAATGATTGAATCACTATGAAATTTATTTGACAACCATAGCACACATATATGCATGATTGACACACTATGAGATTTTTTTGATAGCCTTAGAACATATATATGCATGATCGAGTCAATGCAATTTTTTTTTGAGAGCCTTAGAACACATATATGCATGATTGAATCACTATGGAATTTTTTTGACAGCCTTAGAACACATATATAAATGATTGAATCACTATAAAAAAATTTGGATATCCTCAGAACACATATATGAATGATTGAATCACTATGAAATTTTTTTGACAACCATGGAACACATATATGCATGATTGAATCAGTATGGGATTTTTTTGGTGGCCTTAGAACCCATATATGCATGATTGAATCAATACAATTTTTTTTGATAGCCGTAGAACACATATATGCATAATTGAATCACTATGAATTTTTTTGGACAACCTTAGAACACATATATGCATGATTGAATGACTATCAAATATTTTTGACAACCATAGAACACATATATGCATGATTGAATCACTATGAGATTTTTTTGACAGCCTTACAACACATATATGCATGAGTGAATCACTATGAAATTTTTTTGCAGGTTTAGAACACATATATGTGTGATTGAATTACTATGAAATCTTCTTGACAGCCTTAGAACACATATATGCATGATTAAAATACTATGAAATCATTTTGACAGCCTTAGAACACATATATGCATGATTAAATCACTATGAAATATTTTTTACTGCCTTAGAACACATATATGCATGATTTAATCACTATGATTTTTTTTTGACAGCCTTAAAACACATATAATCATGATTAAACAACTATAAAAAAATTTGATAGCCTTAGAACACATATACGAATGTTTGAATCACTATGAAATTTTTCTGCTGTCTTAGAACACATATATGCATGATTCAAGCACTATGAAATTTTTTTGACAGCCTTAGATCACATGTATGCGTGATTGACTCACTACACTATTTTTTTGAGAGCATTAGAACACATAGATCCATGATTGAATCACTATAAAAAAATTTGGACAACCTTAGAGCACATATATGCTTGGTTGAATCACTATAATTTTTATTTGACAACCATATAACACATATATGCATGATTGAATCACTATGAGATTTTTTTGATACCCTTAGAACACATATATGCATGATTGAATCACTATGAATTTTTTTTACAGCCTTAGAACACATATATGATTGATTGAATCACTATAATTTTTTTTTGACAGCCTTACAACGTATATGAATTTCTGAATCACTATGAATTTTTTTTGACAACCATAGAACATGTATATGCATGATTGAGTCACTATGCGATTTTTTTGACCGCCATAGAACACATATATGAATGATTGAATCAATACAAAATTTTTTTGTAGCCTTAGAACACATATGCATCATTGAGTCACTATGAAATTTTTTTGCCAGCCATAGAACACATACATGCATGATTGAATCGCTACAAATTTTTTTTAAGAGCATTAGAACACATATATGTATGATTAAATCACTATAAATTTTTTTTGTCAACCTTAGAACACACATATGCATGATTGAATCACCATGAAATTTTTTGACAAGCTTAGAACATGTATATGCCAGATTGAATCAATATGAAATTTTTTTGACATCCTTAGAACAAATATATGCTTGATTGAATCACTATGAAATCTTTTTGCCAGCCTCTGAACACATATTTGTATGATTGAATCACTATGATTTTTTTGATAGCCTAAGAACACATATATGAATGATTGAATCACTATAAAAATTTTTTGACAGCCTTAGAACATGTATATGAATTTCTGAATTACTATGAAATTTTGTTGACAACCATAGAACATATATATGCTCGATTGAGTCACTATGAGATTTTTTTGACCGCCTTAGAACACATATATGAATGATTGAACCAATGCAAATTTTTTTTGCAGCATTACAACACATATATGCCTCTTTGAGTCACTGTGAATTTTTTTTGCCAGCCTTAGAACACATACATGCATGATTGAATCGCTACAAATTTTTTTGAAGAGCATTAAAACACATATATGTATGATTAAATCACTATAAATTTTTTTTGTCAACCTTAGAACACACATATGCATGATTGAATCACCATGATTTTTTTTTGACAACCTTAGAACACACATATGCAAGATTGAATCACCATTTAATTTTTTGAGAGCCTTGGAACACATATATGCATAATTGAATCAATATGATTTTTTTTTGACATCCTTAGAACACATATATGCATAATTGAATCACTATGAAATCTTTTTGCCAACCTTAGAACACATATTTGTATGATTGAATCACTCTGAATTTTTTTTCAGAACCTTAGAGCACATATATGCATGATTCATTCACTATGAAATATTTTTTATAGCCTTAGAACACTTATATGCATGATTGAATCACTATGAAATTTTTGGGATAGCCTTAGAACACATATATGCAAGATTAAATCACTATGAAATCCTATTGACTGCCTTAGAACGCATATATGCATGATTGAATCACAATGAGATATTTTTGACAGCCTTAGAAAACAGATATGCCTGATTAAATCACTACAAAATTATTTTGCAGCCTAAGAACACATATATACATGATTGAATCACTGTGAATTTTTTTTGATAGCCTTAGAACACTTATATGCTTGATTAAATCACTATAATTTATTCTTTAGAGCATTAGAACACATATATGCATGATTGAATCACTATATTTTTTTTTTAGAGCATTAGAACACATATATGCATGATTGAATCACTATAAATTTTTTTTTACTACCTTAGAACACATATTTGCATGATTGAGTCACTATCAAATTTTTTTGACAGCCTTAGAATATATATAAGCATGATTGAATCACTATGAAATTTATTTCACTACCTTAGAACACATATATGCAAGATTGAATCACAATGAAATTTTTTTGACAACCATAGCACACATATATGCGTGATTGACACACTATGAAATTTTTTTGATAGCCTTAGAACATATATATGCATGATTGAGTCAATGCAAATTTTTTTTGAGAGCCTTAGAATACATATATGCATGATAGAATCACTATGGAATTTTTTGGACAGCCTTAGAACACATATATGCATGATTGAATCACTATAAAAAAATTAGGATAGCCTCAGAACACATATTTGAATGATTGAATCACTATGAAATTTTTTTGACAACCATGGAACACATATATGCATGATTGAATCAGTATGGGATTTTTTTGGCGGCCTTAAAACCCATATATGCATGATTGAATCAATACAATTTTTTTTTTGACAATCATAGAATACGTATATCCATAATTGAATCACTATGAATTTTTTTGGACAACCTTAGAACACATATATGCATGATTGAATCACTATCAAATATTTTTGACAACCATAGAACACATATGCATGATTGAATCACTATGCGATTTTTTTGACAGCTTTAGAACACATATATGCATGAGTGAATCACTATGAAATTTTATTGCAGGCTTAGAACACATATATGCGTGATTGAATCACTATGAAATCTTCTTGACAGCCTTAGAACACATATATGCATGATTAAAACACTATGAAATCCTTTTGACAGCCTTAGAACACATATATGCATGATTAAATCACTATACATTATTTTTAACTGCCATAGAACACATATATGCATGATTTAATCACTATGAATTTTTTTTTACAGCCTTAGAACACATATAGTCATGATTGAACAACTATAAAAAAAAATTGATAGCCTTATAACACATATACGAATGTTTGAATCACTATGAAACTTTTCTGCTGCCTTAGATCACATATATGCACGATTCAAGCACTATGAAATTTTTTTGACAGCCTTAGATCACATGTATGAGTGCTTGACTCACTACACTATTTTTTTGAGATCATTAGAACACATAGATCCATGATTGAATCACTATAAAAAAAATTGGACAACCTTAGAACACATATATGCTTGGTTGAATCACTATAATGTTTTTTTGACAACCATATAACACATATATGCATGATTGAATCACTATGAGATTTTTTTGATAGCCTTAGAACTGATATATGCAATATTGAATCAATACAAATTTTTTTGACAGCCTTGGAACACGTATATGTATGATTGAATCACTATGATTTTTTTTTACAGCCTTAGAATACATATATGAATGATTGAATCACTATAAAAATTCTTTGACAGCCTTAGAGCACGTATATGAATTTTTGAATCACTATGAAATTTTTTTGACAACCATAGAACATATATATGCATGATTGAGTCACTATGAGATTTTTTTGACTGCCATAGAACACATATATGAATGACTGAATCAATACGATTTTTTTTTGCAGCTTTAGAACACATATATGCATCATTGAGTCACTATGAAATTTTTTTGCTAGCCTTAGAACACATACATGCATGATTGAATCACTACAATTTTTTTTTAAGAGCATTACAACACACATACGCATGATTGAATCACCATGAAATTTTTTTGACAGCCTTAGAACACACATATGCATGATTGAATCACCATGAAATTTTTTGACATTCTTAGAACACATATATGCATGATTGAATCACTATGAAATCTTTTTGCCATCCTTAGAACACATATTTGTATGATTGAATCACTATGTTTTTTTTTTACAGTCTTAGAACACATATATGAATGATTGAATCACTATAAAAAAAATTTGACAGCTTTAGAAAACGTATATGACTTTCTGAATCACTATGAAATTTTTTTGACAACCATAGAACATATATATGCATGATTGAGTCACTATGAGATTTTTTTCACCGCCTTAGAACACATATATGAATGATTGAATCAGTACAATTTTTTTTTTGGGGCATTAGAACACATATATGCATCTTTGAGTCACTATGAATTTTTTTCCAGCCTTAGAACACATACATGCATGATTGAATCTCTACAATTTTTTTTTAAGAGCATTAGAACACATATATATATGATTAAATCACTATAAATTTTTTTTGTCAACCTTAGAACACACATATGCATGATTGAATAACCATGAAATTTTTTTGACAGACTCATAACACACATATGCATGATTGAATCACCATGAAATTTTTTAACAGCCTTAGAACACGTACATGCGTGATTGAATCAATATGAAATTTTTTTGACATCCTTAGAACACATATATGCAAGATTGAATCACTATGAAATCTTTTTGCCAGCCTTAGAACACATATTTTCATGATTGTATCACTATGAATTTTTTTTCAGAGCCTTAGAACACATATAAGCATGATTCATTCACTATGAATTTTTTTTTATAGCCTTAGAACACTTATATGCTTGATTGAATCACTATGAAATTTTTGGACAGCCTTAAAACACATATATGCAAGATTAAATCACTATGAAATCATATTGACTGCCTTAGAACACATATATGCATGATTGAATCACTATGAGATATTTTTGACAACCTTAGAAAACATATATGCATGATTAAATCACAAAAAAATTATTTTGCAGCATAAGAACACATATATATTTATGATTGAATCACTATGAATTTTTTTTGATAGCCTTAGAACACATATATGCATGATTGAGTCACTATAAATTTTTTTTAGAGCAATGGAACATATATATGCATGATTGAATCACTATAAAAATTTTTTTAGAGCATTAGAACACATATATGCATGATTGAATCACTATAAATTTTTTTTGACTCCCTTAGAACACATATTTGCATGATTGAGTCACTATCAACTTTTTTTGACAGCCTTAGAATATATATAAGCATGATTGGATCACTATGAAATTTTTTTGTAGCCTTAGAACAGATATATGCCTGATTTAATCACTAGGAAATTTTTTGGACAGCCTTAGAACACAAATATGCATGATTAAATCAATAAAATTTTTTTTTAGAGCAGTAGAACACATATATGTATGATTAAATCACTATAAATTTTTTTTGTCAACCTTAGAACACATATCTGCATGAATGAGTCACTATAAATTTTTTTTGACAACCTTAGAACACATATTTGCATGATTGAATCACTATGAAAATTTTTTGACAGCATTACAACACACATATGCATGATTAAATCACCATGAAATTTTTGTGACAGCCTTAGAACACGTATATGCATGAATGAATCATTATAAAATTTTTTTGACTGCCTTAGAACACGTATATGCATGATTGAATCACTATGAAATATTTTTCACAACCTTAAATCACATATATGCATGATTCAATCACTATGATTTTTTTTACAGCCTTAGAACACATATATGCATGATTGAATCAGTATGAAATTTTTTTGACAGCCTTAGAACACATACATGCATGATTGAATCACTATAAATTCTTATTGACTGTCTTAGAACACATATATGCATGATTGATTCACTATGAGATATTTTTGACAACCTTAGAACACATATATGCATGATTAAATCACTATGAAATTATTTTGCAGCCTAAGAACACATGTATGCATGATTAAATAACAAGAATTTTTTTTGATAGTCTTAGAACACAAATTTACATGATTGAATCACTATAAATTTTTTTTAGGGCATTAGAACACGTATATGCATGATTGAATCACTGTAATTTTTTTTTACTACATTAGAACACATATCTGCATGATTGAATCACTATAAATTTTTTTTACAGCCTTAGAATATATATATGCATGATTGGAACACTATGAAATTTTTTTGCAGCCTTAGAACACATATATGCACGATTTAATCACTATGAAATTTTTTGGCTAGCCTTAGAACACATATATGCATGATTAAATCACTACAAAATTTTTTTTAGAGCATTAGAACACATATATGCATGATTAAATCACTATAAAAAAATTTGGACAACCTTAGAACACATATCTCTCAGAATGAATCACTATGCAATTTTTTTGACAGCCTTAGAACACATATACGCATGATTGTATCACTATAAAAAAAATTTGATAGCCTTAGAACACATATATGCAATATTGAATCACTATGATTTTTTTTCTATAGCCTTAGAACACATATATGCATGATTGAATAGCTATGAAATTTTTTTGCAGCCTTAGAACACATATATGAATGATTAAATCACTATGAATATTTTTTGACAATCGTAGAACACATATATGCATGATTCAATCACTATGAGATTTTTTTGACAACCTTAGGACACATATATGTATTATTGAATAAATACAAAAATTTTTTGACAACCTTAGAACACATATATGCGTGATTGAATCACTACAAAATTTTTTTGATAGCCTTAGAACACATACATGCATGATTAAATCGCTATGAATTTTTTTTGACCGCCTTAAAACATATATATGCATGATTGGATCACTATGAAATTTTTTTGTAGCCTTGGAACACATATATGCATGAATGAATCACTTTGAAATTTTTTGGATAGCCTTACAACACATATATTCTTGATTAAATCACTACAAATTTTTTTTAGAGCATTAGAACACATATATGCATCATTGAATCACTATGAATTTTTTTTGAAAGCCATAGAACACATATATACATAATTTAATCACTATAAAATTTTTTTGGCCGCCTCAGAATACATATATGCATGATTGAATCACTATAAACTTTTTTTGACATCTTTAGAACACATATATGCGTGATTGAATCACTATGAAATCTTTTTGCTAGCCTTAGAACACATATTTGCATGATTGAATCACTATCAATTATTTTTCAGAACCTTAGAACACATATATGCATGATTTAATCCCTAAGAATTTTTTTTTCCAGACTTAGAACACTTATATGCATGATTGAATCACTATAAAATTTTTTGGACAGCCTTAGAACACATATATGAAAGATTGATTTACTATGAAATCTTATTGACTGCCTTAGAACACATATATGCATGATTGAATCACTATGAGATATTTTTGACAACCTTAGAAAACATATATGCATGATTAAATCACTATGAAATTATTTTGCAGCCTAAGAACACATATATGCATGATTGAATCACTATGAAATTTTTTTGACAGCCTTAGAACACATATATGCATGATTGAATCACTATAAATTTTTTTTTTAGAGCAATAGAACACATATATGCATGATTGAATCACTATAATTTTTTTTTGACAGCCTTAGAACACATATATGCATGATTGAATCACTATAAAATCTTATTGACTGCCTTAGAACACATATATGCATGATTGAATCACTATGAGATATTTTTGACAACCTTGGAACCCATACATGCATGATTTTATCATAATAATTTTTTTTTGACAGCCTTAGAACACAAATATGCATGATTGAAACACTATAATTTTTTTTAGAGCATTAGAACACGTATATGCATGATTGAATTACCATAATTTTTTTTTACAACTTTAGAACACATATCATCATGATTGAATCATTATCATTCTTTTTTTACAGCCTTAGAATACATATATGCGTGATTGGAACACTATGAATTTTTTTTTCAGCTTTAGAACACATATATGCATGATTTAATCACTATGAAATTTATTGGCCTGCCTTAGAACACATATATGCATGATTAAATCACTACAATTTTTTTTTGAGAGCATTAGAACACATATATGCATGATTAAATCACTATAAAAATTTTTGGACAATCTTAGAACACATATCTCCCAGAATGAATCACTATGAATTTTTTTTTACAACCGTAGAACACATATATGAATGATTGAATCACTATGAATTTTTTTTATAGCCTTAGAGCATATATATGCATGATTGAATGACTATGAAAATTTTTTTATTGCCTTAGAACACATATATGCACGATTGAATGACTATGGAATTTTTTTGCATCCTTAGAACACATATATGAATGATTAAATCACTATGAATTTTTTTTGACAATCGTAGAACACATATATGCATGATTCAATCACTATGAGATTTTTTTGACAGCCTTAGGACACATATATGTATGATTGAATAAATACAAATTTTTTTTGACAACCTTAGAACACATATATGCTTGATTGAATCATTACAAATTTTTTTTGATAGCCTTAGAACACATATATGCATGATTGAATCACTATGAAATTTTTTTCACCGCCTTAGAACATAAATATGCATGATTTGATCACTATGAATTTTTTTTGCAGCCTTGGAACACATATATGCATGATTCAATCACTTTGAAATATTTTGGCCAGCCTTACAACACATATATTCTTGATTAAATCACTACAATTTTTTTTTAGAGCATTAGAACACATATATGCATCATTGAATCACTATGAATTTTTTTTGAAAGCCATAGAACACAAATATGCATGATTTAATCACTATAAAGTTGTTTTGACAGCTTTAGAATACATATATGCATGATTGAATCACTATGAACTTTTTTTGACATCCTTAGAACACATATATGCGTGATTGAATCACTATGAAATCTTTTTGCTAGTCTTAGAACACATATATGCATGATTGAATCACTATAAATTATTTTTTAGAACCTTAGAACACATATATGCATGATTCAATCACTAAGAAATTTTTTTTCCAGACTTAGAACACTTATATGCATGATTGAATCACTATAATTTTTTTTGGACAGCCTTAGAACACATATAAGGAAGATTGATTCACTATGAAATCTTATTGACTGCCTTATAACACATATATGCATGATTGAATCACTATGAGATATTTTTGACAACCTTAGAAAACATATATGCATGATTAAATCACTATGAAATTATTTTGCAGCCTAAGAACACATATATACATGATTGAATCACTATGAATTTTTTTTGACAGCCTTAGAACACATATATGCATGATTGAATCACTGTAAAAATTTTTTTAGAGCATTAGGACACATATATGCATGATTGAATCACTATAAAAATTTTTTGACAGCCTTAGAACACATATATGCATGATTGAATCACTATAAAATCTTATTGACTGCCTTAGAACACATATATACATGATTGAATCACTATGAGATATTTTTGACAACCTTAGAACCCATATATGCATGATTGAATCACAATAAATTTTTTTTGACAGCCTTAAAACACAAATATGCATGATTGAATCACTATAATTTTTTTTAGAGCATTAGAACACATATATGCATGATTGAATCACTATAAATTTTTTTTACTACCTTAGAACACATATCTGCATGATTGAATCACTATCATTTTTTTTACAGCCTTAGAATATATATATACATGATTGGAACACTATGAATTTTTTTTGCAGCTTTATGTGTTCTAAGTTTCTGAAAAATAATTCATAGTGATTCAATCATGCATATATGTGTTCTAAGGCTAGAAAAAGATTTCATAGTGATTCAATCATGCATATATGTGTTCTAAGGATGTCAAAAAAGCTTATAGTGATCCAATCATGCATATATGTGTTCTAAGGCTGTAAAAAAAAAATCATAGTGATTAAATCATGCATAAATGTGTTCTATGGCTTTCAAAAAAATTTCATAGTGATTCAATGATGCATGTAAGTGTTCTAATGCTCTAAAAAAAGTTTGTAGTGATTTAATCAAGAATATATGTGTTGTAAGGCTGGCCAAAAAATTTCAAAGTGATTCAATCATGCATATATGTGTTCCAAGGCTGCAAAAAAATTTCATAGTGATCCAATCATGCATATATATGTTCTAAGGCTGTCAAAAAAATTCATAACGATTCAATCATGCATATATGTGTTCTAAGGCTATCAAAAAAAAATTGTAGTGATTCAATCATGCATATATGTGTTTTAAGGTTGTCAAAAAAAAATTGTATTTATTCAATCATACATATATGTGTCCTAAGGCTGTCAAAAAAATCTCATAGTGATTCAATCATACATATATGTGTTCTACGATTGTAAAAAAAAATTCATAGTGATTTAATCATTCATATATGTGTTCTAAGGCTACAAAAAAATTCCATAGCCATTCAATCATGCATATATGTGTTCTAAGGGTATAAAAAAATTTCATAGTCATTCAATCATGCATATATGTATTCTAAGGCTATCAAAAAAAATTCATAGTGATTTAATCATTGATATATGTGTTCTAAGGCTATAAAAAAAAATTCATAGTGATTCAATCATGCATATATGTGTTCTAAGGCAGTAAAAAAAAAATCATAGTGATTCATTCTAGGAGATATGTGTTCTAAGGTTGTCCAAAATTTTTTATTGTGATTTAATCATGCATATATGTGTTCTAATGCTCTAAAAAAAAATTTTGTAGTGATTTAATCATGCATATATGTGTTCTAAGGCTGGCCAAAAAATTACATAGTGATTAAATCATGCATATATGTGTTAGTTCTGACTCGGATTTCCTTCTCTCTTTTTCAAAAACCCAACTCTCAGGTTGGTCCATCTTTCTTTTTAAATATCTGGGTTCCGACTCAGATTCTTCTCTTTTTCAAAAACCCAACTCTCAGGTTGGTCCATCTTTCTTTTTAAATATTCGAGTTCCGACTCAGATTCTTTTCTCTTTTTCAAAAACCCAACTCTCAGGTTGGTCCATCTTTCTTTTTAAATATCTGAGTTCCGACTCAGATTCTTATCTCTTTTTCAAAAACCCAACTCTCAGGTTGGTCCATCTTTCTTTTTAAATATCCGAGTTTCGACTCGGATTCTTCTCCCTTTTTCAAAAACTCAACTCTTAGGTTCGTCCATCTTTCTTTTTAAGTATCCGAGTTCCGACTCGGACTTTGTTCTTTTTCAAAAAGCCAACTCTCAGGTTGGTCCATCATTCTTTTTAAGTATCCGAGTTCCGACTCGAACTTTGTCCTTTTTCAAAAACCCAACTCTTGGGTTGGTCCATCATTCTTTTTAAAATATCTGAGTTCCGACTCGGACCCTTTTCTTTTTCAAAAACCCTACTGCCAGGTTGGACCTTCTTCTAAAATCCACCCTTCCGGTTGATCCCTTCCAAATTTTAAGCTTCAGGTTTATTCTCTTCAAAAGTCATTCTTTCCTCTTCTGGTTAAGGGATAAACCTGAGCTTCTCATTCAGGATAAGGGATAATCCTGAAACCATTTATAAAAGCAGCACAGTCTTCTATAATGGTCCTTCCAAATCCAGTTTAGTATTGGTCCTTCACCAAATCCAATTCTCACGTTGGTCCTTCCAAATCCAGTCTAACACTGGTCCTTCATCAAATCCAATTCTCAAGTTGGTCCTTCCAAATCCAGTTTAATACTAGTCCTTCACCAAATCCAATTCTCACGTTGGTCCTTCCAAATCCAGTCTAACACTCCCTTCATCAAATTCAATTCTCACGTTGGTCCTTCCAAATCCAGTCTAACACTGGTCCTTCATCAAATCCAATTCTCACATTGGTCCTTCCAAATCTAGTCTAACACTGGTCCTTCATCAAATCCAATTCTCACGTTGGTCCTTCCAGATCCAGTTTAACACTGGTCCTTCATTAAATCCAATTCTCACGTTGGTCCTTCCAAATCCAGCCTAACACTGGTCCTTCACCAAATCCAATTCTCACGTTGGTCCTTCCAAATCCAGTCTAACACTGGTCCTTCATCAAATCCAATTCTCACGTTGCTCCTTCCAGATCCAGTTTAACACTGGTCTTTCATTAAATCCAATTCTCACGTTGGTCCTTCCAAATCCAGCCTAACACTGGTCCTTCACCAAATCCAATTCTCAAGTTGGTCCTTCCAAATCTAGTTTAACACTGGTCCTTCATCAAATCCAATTCTCACGTTGGTCCTTCCAAATCATGTCTAACACAGTCCTTCATCAAATCCAATTCTCATGTTGGTCCTTCCAAATCCAGTTTAACACTGGTCCTTCATCAAATCCAATTCTCACGTTGGTCCTTTCAAATTCACTCTAACACTGGTCCTTTATCAAATCCAATTCTCACGTTGGTCCTTCCAAATCTAGTCTAACACTGGTCCTTCACCAAATCCAATTCTCACATTGGTCCTTCCCAATCTAGTGTAACACTGGTCCTTCACCAAATCCAATTCTCACATTGGTCCTTCCCAATCTAGTGTAACACTGGTCCTTCACCAAATCCAATTCTCACATTGGTCCTTCCAAATCCAGTTTAACACTGGTCCTTCAACAAATCCAATCCTCATATTGGTCCTTCCAAATCCAGTCTAACACTCGTCCTTCATCAAATCCAATTCTCATGTTGGTCCTTCCAGATCCAGTTTAACACTGGTCCTTCATCAAATCTAGTTCTCACGTTTGTCCATCCAGATCTAGTTTAACACTAGTCCTTCACCAAATCCAATTCTCATGTTGGTCCTTCCAAATCCAGTCTAACACTGGTCCTTCACCAAATCCAATTTTCTCAAATTGGTCCTTCAAAATTCCAATCTTTACATTGGTCCTTCAAAATTCTAATTTTCACAAATTGGTCCGTCAAATTCATGTTTTATACTGATCCTTCAAATTCCAATTGGTCCTTCAAAATTCCAATTGCACAAATTGGTCCTTCAAAATTCCAATTTTTACACTGGTCCTTCAAATTCCAATTGGTCTTTCAAAATTCCAATGTTTACATTGGTCCTTCAAAAATTCAATTTTCTCAAATTGGTCCTTCAAAATTCCAATGTTTACATTGGTCCTTCAAAATTTCAATTTTCACAAATTGGTCCTTCAAATTCCAATTTTACACTGGTCCTTCAAAATTCCAATTGCACAAATTGGTCCTTCAAAATTCCAGTTTTTACACTGGTTCTTCAAATTCCAATTGGTCCTTCAAAATTCCAATGTTTATATTGGTTCTTCAAAATCCCAATTTTCTCAAATTGGTCCTTCAAAATTCCAATGTTTACATTTGTCCTTCACCAAATTCCAGTTTTTACACTGGTCTTTCAAATTCCAATTGGTGCTTCAAAATTCCAATGTTTACATTGGTCCTTCAAAATTCCAATTTTCTCAAATTGGTCCTTCAAAATTCCAGTTTTTACACTGGTCCTTCAAATTCCAATTGGTCCTTCGAAATTCCAATTTTCTTAAATTGTTCCTTCAAAATTCCAATGTTTGCATTGGTCTTTCAAAATTCCAATTTTCACAAATTGGTTCTTCAAATTCCAGTTTTTACACAGGTCCTTCAAAATACCAATGTTTACATTGGTCCTTCAAAATTCCAATGTTTATATTGGTCCTTCAAAATTCCAGTTTTACACTGGTCCTTCAAATTCCAATTGGTCCTTCAAAATTTCAGTTTTTACACTGGTCCTTCAAAATTCCAATGCTTACATTGGTCCTTCAAAATTTCAATTTTCTCAAATTGGTCCTTCAAAATTTCAATTTTCTCAAATTGGTCCTTCAAAATCCCAATTTTCTCAAATTGGTCCTTCAAATTTCGATTTTTACACTGGTCCTTCAAATTCCAGTTTTATATTGGTCCTTCAAATTCCAATTGGTCCTTCAAAATTCCAATGCTTACATTGGTCCTTCAAAATTCCAATTTTCTCAAATTAGTCCTTCAAAATTCCAATTGGTCCTTCAAAAATCGAATTCTTAAATTGTTCTTTCAAAATCCCAATTTTCTCAAATTGGTCGTTCAAAATTCCAATGTTTACATTGGTCCTTCAAAAATTCCAATTTTCTCAAAATTGGTCCTTCAAATTCCAGTTTTTATACTGGTCCTTCAAAATTCCAATGTTTACATTGGTCCTTCAAATTTTCAATTTCCTCAAATTGGTCCTTCAAATTCCAGTTTTACACTGGTCCTTCAAAATTCCAATTTTTCAAATTGGTCCTTTAAATTCCAGTTTTACACTGGTCCTTCAAAATTCCAATTGCTCAAATTAGTCCTTCAAACTCCAGTATAACACTAGTCCTTTACCAAAATCCTTTATCAAAATCCACTTAGTTGATCTTGCCAAATCCAGTTTTTACTAGTCAAGTTTTTCAAAGTCTAAAATTCTTACATTATTTCTTCTGAATTTCAGCTCAAGGTCATATCAAAATCTATATTGAGTGATTATTTCATAAAGTATTCTAAAAAACTTTGCCAATTTGCTAAAAATATATGTTGATTCCAATATTTTATTGCACAAAAGAATCAACTTAGATTACCTCTAGTATTCTTTTTAAAAGGGTGAAGCTTTTTGCGAAAAAGAGTAAAATTCAAATCTTCCCTCTGTTGATTAACCAAAAGGATGTAAGAAATATCCTTGGTATGATTAGCGAAAGAAATATTTAATGATGTTGAAAAGCTAGAAGCGAATCGTTATTGATCATAGCTATGGCGCATGTTTAAAGATGATTTTCTGGCAATCAGGCAGTGGAAATATCCTGAGCGATAAAAAAAATTCACTCAATCCATATCTTCTCGTTCATTTAAGCTGCAATCAAATATCTGCAAAAGGGATCTCTCAATTGTCATTAAGTTGAAGACGAATATGTGAGCTAGACCCCCAGGGCCAAAGAAGATTTGGATCATCTCCAAGATAAAGGAGTTTGTGATGGATCCTTCCAAGGAAAGTTCAGATCACCGTCAAGATGAAGGCGACTGCGATGAATTTCCCGACAAACCCTAAAAGATATTTGATTTCTACTATCATCTAAAGATTTTTGACCAATGAGCCAATATCATCACTATAATTCCTGAGACAAAGAAGGATCGGAGCATCTCCAAGATGAAGGAGTTTGTGATGTACCCTTCCCAGAAAATAAAAGAAAAGTCAGAACATCTCCAAAATGAAGACTGATGTAATAAACTCCTCGCTAAAAACCCAAGAAAGCTCAATGTCTCAAAAGAGTGTCAGAAAGATCATTATGGGAAAAGCTCCAGGATATCAAACTGCCAAAATTGCTAGAAATCAACTTTTCTTATGCAAAATCCTTTCATCAATATCTTTTCACTGCTTGCTTTTATGAAATTAAGAGTATTTCTTCTCTATTCATATCAAGGAAATGGATAACTTCCTTGAAGAAACTCAACAACATAAAAATTTGAATCTGACTCTGGAATCCGGGAAGTTAATCTCATTTTTGAGGAAATACTCTAGGTAAAAAGAGGAAATATCTTTCGCACATAGGTGTACACTTTCAAGTATTTGAATCAACTATAATTTCATCTTATTGGCAAAATTTTCTGGTTATCCAAAAATGAAATAAATGCTCAATATCTATTTTGATGCAACCTAGCGTTGTTTATATTTGTCAAAGAGAGTTGCCTTATTCTGGTGAGGTATTTCTCATAGTCCCATCATGGTTTTTCCCCATCAAGGAATCCATGTTTTGTATATCCATTCATGTAAGGATTGCCTGAACCTCGTCTCACGAGGTATTTTTCAAAATTGTCCAATCGTGATTTTTCAAATATCTTTGTCCCATCCAGGTTAAGGGCTAAACCTGAGTCTTTTCAAAAATTCTTATTTTTGTCTCAGGCATGAGACTTCTTCAAAATCTCTCATTTTTACCATTTTTGGATATTCATCCCAAAGTCCTATCACGATTTCCTCAATTTCTTCTGTCCAAATTATTTTCATTCTCGAGGATTTCGTTTTCTTCCTAAAACTTTTTAGGATAAGGTATCTAACCTGAGAATAATGTTTTACAAAAATAATTCTTTTGCACCCAGTTCAGACCTCCTGACTGAGGCATTTTTAGAAAAATTTGGTTTGTTTTCTTTGCCGCTAAGCTCGGCTTTCAAACTGGCTTAGCAGCAAATAGGGGCAAGTTTAAAATGAACTTTGAATTTGATTCTAGAATTTCAAAATTGAGATGGAACTTGAAAATGAATTGAATTCCAGATTTAAAGTTTAAAATCAGAATGAAATTTGTTTTTTGTTTTTTTAAGAAATCCAGATGAGATTTGAAAAATGAAATTGGGTTTTGGAATTTGGATTCAGAGTTTGAAATTGGGAATTTCAAGATATAATTGAATTAAGAATCTAGAATCCAAGATAGAATTGGATTTAAAATCTGGAATCTAAGATGGAATTGGATTTGAAATATGGAATCTAAGATGGAATTGGATTTAAAAATCCAAATGGAACTTGAAAATAGAGTTGGATTTCAGAAATCCAGATGGGATTTGAAGATGGATTTGGATCTAGAAAATCCTGATTTTGATTTTTTTGAATTTTGATCTTGAATTCAGAGAATAATCAATTTTAGAGCTAACCTCAAAACTTTGATCCTTGATTTCAGAGTGATTTGAAGATTAAAAACTTTGAAGATTTCAAAAGAACTTTTGGGAATTTGAAATGAAGAATAGAAGACTTGATTTTCGAAATCAGGGGATGACATTCAAAGTTGAACTGAACTTTGAAATTCAATTTGAATTGATTTTGAGATTGGATTTTGAATCTTGGAAATGAATTTGAAATTTTAAAGTTGAATTGAACTCTGAAATTTGATTTGGAAATTGAATTTTGAATTTTGAATTTAGAGATGAATTTGAAATTTCAAAGTTAAATTGAACTTTGAAATTGGAATATTGAATTTTGAATTTTGAAATAGAATTGATAATAGGAAGATGAATTTGAATTTATGAATAAGAATTGAAGATTGATTTGAGAAATGAGGAAGATATTTGAAGAATTATCTCAAAATTACTTGGATTTTGAAGATATCTTGAAATAATTTGAAAGAATGATACAATTCTATCCTAAATAATAAATGAATTAAAGAATTTGAAATTGGGCTTTGAAAACATATTTTATTCTTTAAATGAATTGAAATAAGATTGAAGATATAATACATTCATGACTATGGTCATGAACGTATTATAGGATAATCTCTATTTAAATTTAGATGAAGAATAAAACACATTTTGGTGCCTTTATAGAGTTTGAAATGAAATTAATTCTCAATATGTCCTGACTATGGTCACTGATATATATTTTGAGTCAATTTTTATTTAAACTCTGATAGAGAAACAAAAATTCAGAAAATATGATAATTTTTGAAAGAGATCCAGTGTAGATCCAATGCTATTCTATAAAAGATAAAAATCCTAAGCATTGTCCACATTTTGACTACGGCCATTAATGTAGGTCATTTTATTAGGATTAATTACCTCTTAGTAGAATGCTGTGTGTGCCATTCGTGTTTCACCATTTATGGATTTTTGAAAATAAAATAAAATGATATGAAACATGCCATTCATGATATCTATATGCACGTACATTCTAATCTAATACTGGAAATGTAAAATTCTCATTAATATCTAATTATTACAATTTTGAAATTAAATTAAAAATATCAAAGATCACTAATCTAAAAAAAAAAGGGGAGTCTAGATTCTTCATGTATTCCTACAAAAAAATTTAAGTTAGCATAAAAGATATACATAGAAAGAAGTTTTTGCAAAGTATTGTGTTGAATCTAGAATGCACTGATAAGGTGATCCAACATGTGCCCTATACTAATGAAAGTCCAATATATCATATTTGATGAGAAAATATATATGTATAATGTATTAGGCTAATGAAGAAATTAAAATATATAGGCAATATCCTAAGAAGATGAATGTGTGAATGTCTATATGAGGAAGATGTATATAGTACCTTAGGGTGAATGCAAATCTGATTGTATTGGCCTAAGGCATTATATTTAATGCCACTGAGGTATCCATAGAGAAGGGTGTGTACAAGGGATCAGTGTACTGCTTGTGAGAATAAAGTAAAGAAAGGGAGAAAGGGATGTTGTAAGCTACAGCGGACCTTGGGCTGCTATGCTCATATGTGTACGAGAAAATGTGTGGCAATTGTGAGGGCTATGCAAGGGGTTGTCAAAAAAAATCATAGTGATTCAATAATGCATATATGTGTTTTATGATTGTAAAAAAAAATCACAGTGATTCAATCATGTATATACGTGTTCTAAGGCTGTCAAAATTTTTTTATAGTGATTCAATCATGCATATATGTGTTCTAAGGCAATTAAAAAAAGGTCAAAGTGATTCCATCATGCATATATGTGTTATAAGGCTATCAAAAAAATTTCATATGGATTCAATCATGCATATATGTGTTCTAAGGCTGTCAAAAAAAATTTATAACGATTCCATCATGCATATATGTGTTCTAAGGCTGTCAAAAAAAATTCAATCATGCATATATGTGTTCTAAGGCTATCAAATTTTTTTTTATAGTGATTCCAACATGCATATATGTGTTCTAAGGCTGTAAAAAAAAATTCAGAATTATTCAATCATGCATATATGTGTTCTAAGCCTGTAAAAAAATTTCATAGTGATTCAATCATGCATATATGTGTTCTAAGGCTGTCAAAAAAAATTCAGAATTCTTCAATCATGGATATATGTGTTCTAAGGCTGTCAAAAAAATTATGTAGTGATTCAGTCGAGCATATATGTGTTCTAAGGCCATCAAAAAATTTTCATAGTGATTCAGTCATGTATATATGTGTTCTAATGCTGTCAAAAAAATTTGATAGAGATTCAATCATGCAAATATGTGTTCTAAGGCCATAAAAAAAATCAAAGTGATTCAATCATGCATATATGTATTCCAATGTAGTAAAAAAAAAATATAGTGATTCAATCATGCATATATGTTTTCTATGGATGTCACAAAAACTTTATATTGATTTAATCATGCATATATGTGTTCTAATGCTGTAAAAAAAAAATTAATTCAATCATGATTATATATGTTCTAAGGCTATCAAAAAAAATTCAAATTGATTCAATCAAGCATTTATGTGTTCTAATTCCATCAATTTTTTTTTATAGAGATACAATCATGCATATATATATTTCATAGTGATTCAATCATGCATATATGTGTTCTAATGTTGTCAAAAAAAGTTGATAGTGATTCAATCATGTATATTTGTGTTCTAAGGCTGTCAAAATTTTTTTGTAGTGATTCAATCATGCATATATGTGTTCTGAGGCTGTCAAAAAAATTTCATAGTGATCATGCATATAAGTGTTCTAAGGCTGTCAAAAAAATTTAAAATTCAATCATGCATATATATGTTGTAAGGCTGTCAAAACAATTTCATAGTGATTCAATCATTCATATATGTGTTGTAAGGCTGTAAAAAAAATTTCATAGTGATTCAATCATGCATATATCTATCAAATGGTTGTCAAAAAAATTTCATAGTGATTTAATAATGCATATATGTGTTCTAAGGCTGTCAAAAAACTTTAATAGTTATTTAATCATGCATATATGTGTTCTAAGGCTGTCAAGAAATTTTGATAGTGATTCAATCATGCATATGTGGTTCTAAGGCTATCAAAAAAGTTTATAATGATTGAATCAGGCATATATTGTTCTAATGTTGTCAATTTTTTTTTATAGATATTCAATCTTGCATATATATGTTCTAAGGCTGTCAAACAAACTTTATAGTGAATCAATCATGCATATATGTGTTCTAAGGCTGTCTAAAAAAATTTATAGTGATTCAATCATGCATACACGTGTTCTATGCTGTAAAAAAAAAATCATAGTGATTTAATCATGCATATTTGTGTTCTAATGCTGTCAAAAAACTTTCATAGTGATTCAATCATCCATATAGGTGTTGTAAGGCGGTCAAAAAATTTTCATAGTGATTGAATCAAGCATATATGTGTTCTAATGGGGTCAAAAAAAATTTATACTGATTCAATCATGCATATATGTGTTCTAAGGCTGTCAAAAAAAATTTATAGAGATTTAATCATGCATATATATGTTCTAAGGCTATCAAAAAAATTTCATAGTGATTCAATCTTTTATATATGTGTTCTAAGGCTATCAAAAAAATTATATAATGATTTAATCATGCATATAAGTGTTCTAAGGCTGTCAAGAAAATTTCATAGTGATTCAATCATGTATATATGTGTTCTAATGCTGTCAAAAATTTTTTATAGAGATTCAATCATACCTATATATGTTGTAAGGCTGTCAAAAAAATTTCATAGTGATTCAATCATGCATATATGTGTTCTAATGCTGTCAAAAAAAATTTGTAGTGATTTAATCACACATATATGTGTTCTAAGACTGTCAAAAAATTTTTATAGTGATTTAACCATGCATATATGTGTTTTAAGACTGTCAAAAAAATTTCAAATTCAATCATGCATATATGTGTTCTCAGGCTGTCAAAAAAGATTCATAGTGATTCAATCATGCATATATGTGTTCTAATGCTGTTAAAAAAATTTCATAGAGATACAATCTTGTATATATGTGTTCTAAGGCTATCAAAAAAAATTCATAGTGATTGAGTCATGCATATATACGTTTTAATGCTGTAAAAAAGAGTTCATAGTGATTCAATCATGCATATATATGTTGTAAGGTGGTCAAAAACATTTCATAGTGATTAAATCCTGCATATATGTGCTTTAATGCCTTCAAAAAAATTTCACAGATATACAATCATACATATATGTGTTCTAAGAATGTCAAAAAAATTTCATAGTGATTCATTCAAGCATATATGTGTTCAAAGACTATCAAAAAAATCTCATAGCGATTCAATCATGCATATATGTGTTCTAAGGCTGCCAAAATTTTTTTTAGTGATTCAATCATGCGTATATGTGTTCAAAGGCTATCACAAAAATTTCAGAGTGATTCAAGCTTGCATATATGTTTTCTAAGGCTGTCATAAAAATTTCATAGCGATTCAAGCTTGCATATATGATTTTTAAGGCTGTCACAAAATTTTCATAGTGACTGAATCATGCATATATGTGTTCCAAGGTGTCAAAAAAAATTCTGAGTGATTCCATCATGCATATATAAGTTCTAAGGCTATCAAAAAATTTCATAGTGATTCAATCCTGCATGTATGTGTTCTAAGGCTGCTAAAAAAAATTTATTGTGATTCAAATATTCATATATGTATTCTAATGCTGTCAAAAAAATTTCATAGTAATTCAGTTATGCGTATATATGTTCAAGAGCTGTAAAAAAAATTTCATAGAGATACAATCTTGCATATGTGTGTTCTAAAACTGTCTTAAAAATTTCAGAGTGATTCAGTCACGCAGATATATGTTTTAATGCTGTCAAAAAGATTTCATAGTGATTCAATCATGCATATATGTGTTGTAAGGCGGTCAAAAAAATTTCATAGTGATTGAATCACGCATATATGTGTTCTAATGCTTTCAAAAAAAAAATAGTGATTCAATCATGCATATATGTGTTCTAATACTGTAAAAAAAAATTCATAGTGATTCAATCATGCATATATGTGTCCTAAGGTTGTAAAAAAGAATTCATAGTAATTCAATCAATCATATATGTGTTCTAATGCTGTCAAAAAAATTTCAATTATGCATATATGTGTTCTAAGGCTATCAAATTTTTTTTATAGTGATTTAATCATGTATATATGTGTTCTAATGCTGCCAAAAAAATTTATAGTGATTCAATCATGCATATATGTGTTCTAATGTTGTCAAAAAAACTTCATAGTGATTCAATCATGCATATATGTGTCCTATGGTTGTAAAAAACAAATCATAGTGATTCAATCATGCATATATGTGTTCTAGGGCAGTCAAAATTTTTTATAGTGATTCAATCATGCATATATGTGTTCTAAAGTTGTCAGATAAATCTCAAAGTGATTCAATCATGCATCTATGTGTTCTAAGGCTGTCAAAAAAAATTCATAAGGATTTAATCATGCATATATTTGTTCTAAGGCTGTCAAAAAAATTTCGAAGTGATTCAATCATGCATATATGTGTTGTAAGGCTGTAAAAAAAATTCAAAGAGATTCAATAATGCATATATGTGTTCTAAGGCTATCAAAAAAAATTCATAGTGATTCAATCATGCATATATGTGTTTTAATGCTGTCAAAATTTTTTTATAGTGATTCAATCATGCATATATGTGTTCTAAGGTAGTCAAAAAATTTTCATAGTGATTGAATCTTGCATATATGTGTTCTAATTCTGTAAAAAAATTTCAATACTGCATATATGTGTTCTAAGGCTGTCAATTTTTTTTTATAGTGGTTCAATCATGCATATATGTGTTCCAATGCTGTAAAAAAAAATTTATATGTGATTCAATCATTCATATATGTGTTGTAATGCTGTAAAAAAAAATGTATTTTTATTGAATTATGCATATATGATTCCTAAGGTTGTCAAAAAAAATTCTTAGTGATTCAATCAAGCATATATGTTTTCTAAGGCAGTGAAAAAAATTTCATAGTGATTCAATCATGCATATAGGTGTTCTAAAACTATCAAGAAAATTTCAAAGTGATTCAATCATGCATATATGTGTTCTAAGGCTATCAAAAAAAATTCTAAGTGATTCAATCATGCATATATGTGTTCTAAGGCTGTAAAAAAAAATCTATAGTGATTCAATCATGTATATATGTGTTCTAATGTTATAAAAAAAAATAGATAGAGATTTAATCATGCATATATGTGTTACAAGGTCATCAAAAAAATTTCATAGTGATTCAATCATGCATATATGTATTCTAAGACAGTAAAAAAAAGTTCATAGTGATTTAATCGTAAATGTATGTGTTCTAAGGCTGTAAAAAAAAATCAAATTCAATCGTGCATATATGTGTTCTATGGCTGTCAAGAAAATTTCATAGTGATTCACTCATGCATATATGTGTTCTAAGGCTGTCAAAAAAATTTCATAGTGATTCAATCATGTATATATGTGTTCTAATGCTGTCAAAAAAATTTAATAGAGATTCAATCATGCATATATGTTTTTTAAGGCCATTAAAAAATATTCATAGTGATTCAAGCACTCATATATGTGTTCTAATGCTGACAAAAAAAATTTGTAGTGATTCAATCATGCATATATGTGTTCTAAGGCTGTCACAAAAATGTCATAATGAATTAATCATGCATATATATGTTTTAATGCTGTCAAAAATATTTCAAATTCAATCATGCTTATATGAGTTCTAAGGCTTGCAAAAAAATTTCATAGTGATTCAGTCATGCATATATGTGTTTTATGCTGTCAATTTTTTTTATAGAGATACAATCATGCATATGCTGTTCTAATGCTGTGAATTTTTTTTTATAGAGATTCAGTCATGCATATATGTATTCTAAGGCTGTCAAAATTTTTTTATAGTGATTCAATCACGCATATACGTGTTCTAAGGCTTTCTAAAAAATTTTATAGTGTTTCAATCATGCATATACATGTTCTAAGCTGTTAAAAAAATTCATAGTGATTCAATCAAGCATATTTGTGTTTTAATGCTGTCAAAAAAATTTTATTGTGATTCAGTCATGCATATAGGTGTTCTAAGGTGGTAAAAAAAAATGTATAGTGATTGAATCATGCATATATCTGTTCTAATGGGGTCAAATAAATTTTATAGTATATCAATCATGCTTATATGTGTCCTAAGGTTGTAAAAAAAAAATCATTGTGATTCAATCATGCACATATGTGTTCTAAGTCTGACAAAATTTTTTTATAGTGATTCAATCATGCATATATGTGTTCTAAAGTTGTCAAAAAAATCTCAAAGTGATTCAATCATGCATACAAGTGTTCTAAGGCTGTCAAAAGAAATTCATAGTGATTCAATCAGGCATATATGTGTTTTAATGCTGTCAAAATTTTTTTATAGTGATTCAATCATGCATATATGTGTTCTAATGCAGTAAAAAAAAATTCAGAGTGATTAAATATTGCATATATGTGTTCTATGTCTGTCAAAAAATTTAAATAGTGCATATATGTGTTCTAAGGCTCTCAAATGTTTTTTACAGTGGTTCAATAATGCATATATGTGTTCTAATGCTGTCAAAAAAATTTATAAGTGATTCAATCATTCATATATGTGTTCTAATGCTGTCCAAAAATCTGTATTGTGATTGAATCATGCATATATGTGTCCTCAGATTGTAAAAAAAAAATCATAGTGATTCAATCATGCATATATGTGTTCTAAGGCAGTGAAAAAAATTTCATAGTGATTCAAACATGCATATAGGTGTTCTTAGGCTATCAAGAAAATTTCAAAGTGATTCATTCAAGCAAATATGTGTTCTAAGGCATATATGTGTTCTAAAGTTGTCATAATGTTGTAAAAAAAAATTCATAGTGATTCAATAATGCATATATGTGTTCTAAGGTTGTCAAAAAAAATTCATTGGGATTCAATCTTGTATATATGTGTTCTAATGCTGTAAAAAAAAAATCATAGTGATTCAGTCATGCATATTTGTGTTCTAAGGTTGTCAAAAAAATTTAGTAGTGATTCAATCATGCATATATGTGTTCTAAGGCTGTCAAAAAAATTTCATAGTGATTCAATCATGTATATATGTGTTCTAATGTTGCCAAAAAAAATTAATAGAGATTCAATCATGCATATATGTTTTCTAAGGCCATAAAAAAAAATTCATAGTGATTCAAGCACGCATATATGTGTTCTAATGCTGACAAAACAAATTTTTAGTGATTCAATCAAGCATATATGATTTCTAAGGCTGTCATAAAAACGACATAATGACTTAATCAAGCATATATATGTTTTAAAGCTGTAAAAAATATTTCAAATTCAATCATTCTTATATGTGTTCTAAGGCTTGCAAAAAAATTTCATAGTGATTCAATCATGCATATATGTGTTTTATGCTGTCAATTTCTTTTTATAGAGATACAATCATGCATATATGTGTTCTAAGGCTATCAAAAAAGTTTATAATAATTCAATCATGCATATATTGTTCTAATGTTGTCAAATTTTTTTTATAGAGATTCAATCATGCATATATGTGTTCTAAGGCTGTCAAAAAAAATTTATAGTGATTCAATCATGCATATATGTGTTCTAAAGATGTGTAAAAAATTTTATTGTGATTCAGTCATGTACATACATGTTCTAAGCTGTCAAAAAAATTTCATGGTGATTCAATCATGCATATTTGTGTTTTAATGATGTCAAAAAAATTTCATAGTGATTCAATCATGCATATTGGTGTTCTATGGCGGTCAAAAAAATTTTATAGTGCTTAAATCATGCATATATGTGTTCTAATGGGGTCAAAAAAAATTTATAGTGATTCAATCATGCATATATGTGTTCTAAGGCTGTCAAAAAATTTTTATAGAGGTTTAATCATGCATATATATGTTCTAAGGCTATCAAAAAAATTTCATAGTGATTCTATCTTGTATATATGTGTTCTAATGCTATCAAAAAAATTATATAGTGATTCAATCATGCATATATGTGTTCTAAGGTTGTCAAAAAAATTTCATAGTGATTCAATAATGTATATATGTGTTCTAATGCTGCCAAAAATTTTTTATAGAGATTCAACCATTCATATATATGTTCTAAAGGCATAAAAAAAATTTCATAGTGATTCAATCATGCATATATGTGTTCTAATGCTGTTAAAAAAAATTTGTAGTGATTCAATCACGCATATATGTGTTCTAAGACTGTCAAACAAATTTCATAGTGATTTAGTCATAGATATATGTGTTTTAAGGCTGTCAAAAAAAATTCAAATTCAATCATGCATATATGTGTTCTAAGGCTGTCAAAAAAATTTCAAATTCAATCATGCATATATGTGTTCTAAGGCTGTCAAAAAAACTTCATAGTGATTCAATCATGCATATATGTGTTCCAATGTTGTTAAAAATAATTCATAGAGATACAATCTTGTATATATGTGTTCTAAGGCTATCCAAAAAATTTCATATTGATTGAGTCATAAATGTATATGTTTTAATGCTGTCAAAAAGAGTTCATAGTAATTCAATCATGCATATATGTGTTGTAAGGCTATCAAAAAAAATTCATAGTGATTTAATCATGCATATATGTGTTCTAATGCTTTCAAAAAAAATTTATAGATATACAATCATGCATATATGTGTTCTAAGGCTGTCAAAAAAAATTCATAGTGATTCATTCAAGCATATATGTGTTCAAAGGCTGTTAAAAAAATCTCATAGCGATTCAATCATGCATATATGTGTTCTAAGGCTGCCAAATTTTTTTTTTAGTGATTCAATCATGCGTATATGTGTTCAAAGGCTGTCACAAAAATTTCATAGCGATTCAAGTTTGCATATATGTATTCTAGGCCTGTCACAAAAATTTCATAGCGATTCAAGCTTGCATATATGTATTCTAAGGCTGTCACAAAATTTTCATAGCGACTGATTCATGCATATATGTGTTCCAAGGTGTCAAAAAAAATTCTGAGTGATTCCATCGTGCATATATATGTTCTAAGGCTGTCAAAAAAAATTCATAGTGATTCAATCACGCATATATGTGTTCTAAGGCTGTAAAAATTTTTTTATAGTGATTCAATCTGTCATATATGTGTTCTAATGCTGTCAAAAAAATTTCATAGTGATTCAATTATCCGTATATATGTTCAAATGTTGTCAAAAAAATTTCATAGAGATACAATCTTGCATATATGTGCTCTAAGGCTGCCCAAAAAATTTCATAGTGATTCAATCATGCACATATATGTCTTATTGCTGTCAAAAAGATTTCATTGTGATTCAATCATGCATATATGTCTTGTAAGGCAGTCAAAAAATTGTCATAGTGATTGAATAAGCATATACATGTTCTAATGCTTTAAAAAACAAAAATTAGTGATTTAATCATGCATATATGTGTTCTAAAGCCGTTAAAAAGATTTCATAGTGATTCAATAATGCATATATGTGTCCTAAGGTTGTCAAAAAAATCTTAAAGTGATTCAATCATGCATTTATGTGTTCTAAGGCTGTCAAAAAAGTTCGTAATGATTCAATCATGCATATATTTGTTATAAGGCAGTAAAAAAAAATCAAAGTGATTCAATTTTGCATATATGTGTTGTAAGGCTGTAAAAAAAAATTCATAGAGATTCAATCATGCACATATGTGTTCTAAGGCTGTCAAAAAAAATTCATAGTGATTCAATCCTAAATATATTTGTTTTAATGCTGTCAAATTTTTTTTATAGTGATTCAATCATGCATATAAGTGTTCTAAGGCGGTAAAAAAAAATCATAGTGATCGAATCTTGCAAATACTTGTTCTAAGTCGGTCAAAAAATTTCAATCATGCATATATGTGTTCTAAGGCTGTCAAACTTTTTTTATAGTGGTTTAATCTTGCATATATGTGTTCTAATGCTGTCAAAAAAAATTTATAAAGGATTCAATCATTCATATATGTGTTCTAAGGCTGTCAAAAAAATTGTATTGTGATTGAATCGTGCATATATGTCTCCTAAAGTTGTCAAAAAAAATTCATAGTCATTCAGTCATGCATATATGTGTTCTAAGGCAGTGAAAAAAATTTCATTGTGATTCAATCATGTATATAGGTGTTCTAAGGCTATCAAGAAAATTTCAAAGTGATTCAATCACGGATATATGTGTTCTAAGTCAATCAAAATTTTTTTATAGTGATTCAATCATGCATATATGTGTTCTAAGACTATCAAAAAAAATTCTAAGTGATTCAATCATGCATATACATGTTCTAAGGCCACCAAAAAAAATTCATAGTGATTCAATCATGTATATATGTATTCTAAGACAGTAAAAAAAAAATTATAGTGATTTAATCATGCATATATGTGTTCTAAGGCTGCAAAAAAAAAATCAAATTCAATCATGCATATATGTGTGCTAAGGCTATCAAAAAAAATTCACAGTGATTCACTCACGCATATATGTGTTCTAAGGCTGTCAAAAAAATTTCATAGTGATTCAATCATGTATATATGTGTTCTAATGCAGTTAAAAAATTTGATAGAGATTCAATCATGCATATATGTTTTCTAAAGCCATTAAAAAAATTTCATAGCAATTCAAGCAGGCATATATGTGTTCTAATGCTGACAAAGCAAATTTGTAGTGATTCAATCATGCATATATGTCTTCTAAGGCTGTCACAAAAATGTCATAATGACTTAATCATGCATATATGTGTTTCAATGCTGTCAAAAAGATTTCAAATTCAATCATGCATATATGTGTTCTAAGGCTGTCAAAAAACTTTCATTGTGATTTAATTATGCATATATGTGTTTTATGCTGTCAATTTTTTTTTATAGAGATACAATCATGCATATGTGTGTTCTAAGGCTATCAAAAAACTTTATAATGATTCAATCATGCATATACTCTTCTAATGTTGTCAATTTTTTTTTATAGAGATTCAATCATGCATATATATGTTCTAAGGCTGTAAAAAAAAATTTATAGTGTTTCAATCATGAATATATGTGTTCTAAGGATGTCTAAAAAATTTTATAGTGATTCAATCATGCATATACGTGTTCTAAGCTGTCAAAAAAAAATCATAGTGATTCAATCATGCATATTTGTGTTCTAATGCTGTAAAAAAAAAATCATAGTGATTCAATCATTTTATATACGTGTTCTAAAGCAGTCAAAATTTTTTTATAGTGGTTGAATCATGCATATATGTGTTCTAATGGGGTCAAAAAAAATTTATGGTGATTCAATCATGCATATATGTGTTCTAAGGTGGTAAAAAAAAATTTATAGAGATTTAATCATGTATATAGATGTTCTGAGGCTATCAAAAAAAATTCATAGTGATTCAATCTTGTATGTATGTGTTCTAAGGCTATCAAAAAAATTATATAGTGATTCAATCTTGCATATATATGTTCTAAGGCTGTCAAAAAAAATTCATAGTGATTCAATCATGTATATATGTGTTCTAATGCTGTCAAATTTTTTTTATAGGGATGCAATCATGGATATATATGTTCTAAGGCCGTTAAAAAAAATTTATAGTAATTCAATCATGCATATATGTGTTGTAGTGTTGTCAAAAAAAAATTGTAGTGATTCAATCACGCATATATGTGTTCTAAAACTGTCAAAAAAATTTCATAGTGATTTAATCATGCATATATGTGTTTTAAGTTTGTCAAAAAAAATTCAAATTCAATCATGCATATATGTGTTCTAAGGCTGTCAAAAAAACTTCATAGTGATTCAATCATGCATATATGTGTTCTAATGCTGTTAAAAAAAATTCATAGAGTTACAATCTTGTATATATGTGTTCTAAGGCTATCCAAAAAAAATTATAGTGATTGAGTCATGCATATATATCTTTTAATGTTCTAAAAAAGAGTTCATAGTGATTCAATCATGCATATATATGTTGTAAGGCTGTTAAAAAAATTTCATAGTGATTAAATCATGCATATATGTGTTCTAATGCTTTCAAAAAAAATTTATAGATACACAATCATGCATATATGTGTTTTAAGGCTGTAAAAAAAAATTCATAGTGATTCATTCAAGCATATATGTGTTCAAAGGCTGTTAAAAAAATCTCATAGTGATTCAATCACGCATATATGGGTTCTAAGGCTACCAATGCTAAGGCTGCCAAATTTTTTTTTTTAGTAATTCAATCATGCGTATATGTGTTCAAAGGCAATCATAAAAAATTCATAGCGATTCAAGCTTGCATATATGTATTCTAAGGCTATCACAAAATTTTCATAGCGACTGAATCATGCATATATTGTTCCAAGGGTATCAAATTTGTTTTTCAGTGATTCCATCATGCATATATATGTTCTAAGGCTATCAAAAAGATTTCATAGTGATTCAATCATGCATATATATGTTCTAAGGCTGTTAAATTTTTTTTTATAGTGATTCAATCATTCATATATGTGTTGTAATGCTGTCAAAAAAATTCATAGTGATTCAATTATGCGTATATATGTTCAAATTTTGTCAAAAAAAATTCATAAAGATACAATCTTGCATATATGTGTTCTAAGGTTGTCCAAAAAATTTCATAGTGATTTAGTCATGCACATATATGTTTGAATGTTGTCAAAAAGATTTTATAGTGATTCAATCATGCATATATGTGTTGTAAGCGGTAAAAAAAAATTCATACTGATTGAATCTTGCATATATGTGCTCTAATGCTTTAACAAAAAAACTTAGTGATTCAATCATGCATATACGTGTTTTAATACTGTAAAAAAAAATTCATAGTGATTCAATCATGCATATATGTGTCCTAAGGTTGTAAAAAAGAATTCAAAGTGATTCAATCAATCATATATGTGTTCTAGTGCTGTCAAAAAAATTTCAATCATGCATATTTGTGTTCTAAGGCTGTCAAATTTTTTTTATAGTGATTTATTCATGCATATATGTGTTCTAATGCTGCCAAAAAAAATTTACAGTGATTCATTCATGCATATATGGGTTCTATTGCAGTCAAAAAAATTTCATTGTGATTCAATCATGCATATATGTGTCATAAGGTTGTAAAAAAAATCATAGTGACTCAATCATGCATATATGTGTTCTAAGGCTGTCAAAATTTTTTTATAGTGATTCAATCGTGCATATATGTGTTCTAAAGTTGTCAAAAAAATCTCAAAGTGATTCAGTCATGCATATATGTGTTTTAAGGCAGTCAAAAAAATCTCAAAGTGATTCAATCATGCATCTATTTGTTCTATGGCTGTCAAAAAAAGTTCGTAATGATTCAATCATGCATATATTTGTTCTAAGGCTGTCAAAAAAAATTCAAAGTGATTCAATCATGCATATATGTGTTGTAAGGCTGTAAAAAAAAATTCATAGAGATTCAATAATGCATATATGTGTTTTAATGCTGTCAAAATTTTTTTATAGTGATTCAATTATGCATATATGTGTTCTAAGGAGGTCAAAAAAATTTCATAGTGATTGAATCTTGCATATATGTGTTCTAAGTATGTCAAAAAATTTCAATCATGCATATGTGTGTTCTAAGGCTGTCAACTTTTTTTAATAGTGGTTCAATCAGGCATAGATGTGTTCAAATGCTGTCAAAAAAAATTTATAAGTGATTCAATCATTCATATATGTGTTCTAATGCTGTCAAAAAAATTATATTGTGATTGAATTATGCATATATGTGTCCTAAGGTTGTCAAAAAAAATGATAGTGATTGAATCATGCGTATATGTGATCTAAGCCAGTGAAAAAAAATTCATAGTGATTCAATCATGCATATAGGTGTTCTAAGGCTGTTCTAAGGCTATCAAAAAAATTTCAAAGTGATTCAATCATGCATATATGTGTTCTAAGGCTATCAAATTTTTTATATAGTGATTCAATCATACATATATGTGTTCTAAGGATGTAAAAAAAAATTCTAAGTGATTCAATAATGCATATATGTTTTCTAATGCTATAAAAAAATTAGATAGAGATTCAATCATGCATATATGTGTTCTAAGGCAATCAAAATTTTTTTATAGTGATTCAATCATGCATATATGTATTCTCAGACAGTGAAATTTTTTTTCTAGTCATTTAATAATGCATATATGTGTTCTAAGGCTGTAAAAAAAAATCAAATTCAATCATGCATATATGTGTTCTAAGGCAGTCAAAAAAATTATCTAGTGATTTACTCATGCATATATGTGTTCTAAGGCCAACAAAAAAATTTCATAGTGATTCAATCATGTATATATGTGTTCTAATGCTGTCAAAAAATTTTGGAAGAGATTTAATCATGCATATATGTTTTCTAAGGCCATTAAAAAAATTTCATAGTGATTCAATCATGCATATATGTGTCCAATGCTGTCAAAAAAAATTTTTAGTGATCCAAACATGCATATATGTATTCTAAGGCTGTCACAAAAAGGTCATAGTGATTTAATCATGCATATATGTATTTTAATGATGTAAAAAATATTTCAAATTCAATCATGCTTATATGTGTTCTAAGGCTATCAAAAAAGATTTCATAGTGATTCAATCATGCATATAAGTGTTCTAGTGTTGTCAACTTTTTTTTATAGAGATACAATCATGAATATATGTGTTTTAAGGCGGTCAAAAATTTTTTATAGTGAATTCAATCATGCATATATGTGTTCTAATGCTGTCAAAAAAATTTAATAGTGATTTAATCTTGTATATATGTGTTCTAAGGCTGTCAAACAAATTTTATAGTGATTCAATCGTGCACATATATGTTCTAAGGTTGTCACAAGAATTTCATAGTGATCATGCATATATGTGTTCTAAGGCTGTCAAATAAATTTAAAATTCTATCATGCATATATGTGTTCTAATGCCGTCAATTTTTTTTTATAGAGATTCAATCATCCATATATATATTCTAAGGCTGTCAAAACAATTTCATGGTGATTCAATCATGCATATATGTGTTGTAAGGTTGTGAAAAAAAAATCATAGTGATTCAATCATGCATATATCTATCCTATGGTTGTCAAAAAAAAAATCACAGTGATTTAATAATGCATATATTTGTTCTACAGTTGTAAAAAAAAATCATAGTGATTCAATCATGCATATATGTGTTCTATGGCTGTCAAATAAATTTAAAATTCAATCATGCATATATGTGTTCTAATGCCATCAATTTTTTTTTGTAGAGATTCAATCATGAATATATATATTCTAAGATTGTCAAAGCAATTTCATGGTGATTCAATCATGCATATATGTGTTGTAAGGTTGTGAAATTTTTTTTGTGGTGATTCAATCTTGCATATATCTGTCCTATGGGTGTCAAAAAAAAATTCATTGTGATTTAATAATGCATATATGTGTCCTATGGTTGTAAGAAAAAAATCATAGTGATTCAATCATGCATATATGTGTTCTAAGAATGTCAAAAAAAAATCATAGTGATTCAATCATGCATATGTGCGTTCTAAGGCTATCAAAAAAGTTTATAGTGATTCAATCATGCATATATGTGTTCTAAGGCTGTGATTTTTTTTTTATAGTGATTCAATGATGAATATATGTGTTGTAAGGCTGTCACAAAAATTTCATAGTGATGATGCATATATGTGTTCTAAGGCTGTCAAAAAAATTTAAAATTCAATCATGCATATATTTGATAGTGATTCCATCAAGCATATATGTGTTATATATGTGTTCTAAGGCTGTAAAAAAAATTTCACGGTGATTCAATCATACATATATCTATCCTATGGTTGTCAAAAACAATTTGTAGTGATTCAATAATGCAAATATGCACTCTACGGTTGTAAAAAAAAATCATAGTGATTCAATCATGTATATATGTGTTCTAAGGCTGTCAAAAAAATTGTATAGTGATTCAATCATGCATATATGTGTTCTAAGGTTATCAAAAAAAGGTCGTAGTGATTCCATTATGCATATATGTGTTCTAAGGCTGTCAAAAAAAATTTAGAATTATTCAATCATGCATATATGTGTTCTAAGGCTGTTAAAAAATTTTCATAGTGATTCGATAATGCATATATGTGTTCTAAGGCTGTTAAAAAGTTTTCATAGTGATTCGATAATGCATATATGCATTCCAAGTCTGTCAAAAAAATTTAGAATTCTTCAATCATGCATATATATGTTCTAAGGTTGTCCAAAAAATTATCTAGTGATTCACTCATGCATATATGTGTTCTAAGGCCATTAAAAAAAAATCACAGTGATTCAATCATGCATATATGTGTTCTAATGCTGTCCAAAATTTTTTATAGAGATACAACCTTGCATATATGTGTTTTAAGGTGGTCAAAAAATTTTTATAGTGATTCAATCATGCATAATTGTGTTCTAATGGTGTAAAAAAAATTTGATAGTGATTCAATCATGTATACATGTGTTCTAAGCCTGGCAAAAAAATTTGTAGTGATTCAATCATGCATATATGTGTTCTAAGGCTGTCACAAATATTTCATAGTGATCATGCATATATGTGTTCTAAGGCGCTCAAAAAAATTTTAAATTCAATCATGCATATATGTGTTCTAATGCCATCAAATTTTTTTTATAGAGATTCAATCATGCATATATTTGTTCTAAGGCTGTCAAGACAATTTCATGGTGATTCCATCATGCATATATGTGTAGTAAGGTTGTAAAAGAAATTTAGTAGCGATTCAATCATGCATATATCTGTCCTACGGTTGTCAAAAAAAATTCATAGTGGTTCAATAATGCATATATGTATCCTACGATTTTAAAAAAAAATCAAAGTGATTCAATCATGCATATATGTGTAATAAGGCTGACAAAAAAATTCCATAGTGATTCAATCATGCATATGTTTGTTCTAAGGCTATCAAAAAAGTTTATAGTGATTCAATCATGCATATTTGTGTTCTAATGCTGTCAAATTTTTTTTATAGAGACTCAATCATGCACATATGTATTCTAAGGCTGTCAAAAAATGTTTGTAGTGATTCAATGATGCATATATGTGTTCTAAGGCTGTCAAAAAAATTTAAAATTCAATCACGCATATATGTGTTCTAAGTATGTCAATTTTTTTTATAGAGATTCAATCATGCATATATATGTTCTAAGGCTCTCAAAAAAATTTGATAGTGATTCAATCATGCTTATATGTGTTCTCAGTCTGTAAAAAACAAAATCATAGTGATTCAATCATACATATATTAGTCCTATGGTTGTCAAAAAGATTTCATAGTGATTCAATAATGCATATTTGCATTCTATGGTTGTAAAAAAAATCATAGTCATTTAATCATGCGTATATGTATTCTAAGGCTATCAAAAAAATTTCATAGTGATTTAATCAAGCATATATGTGTTCTAAGGTTATCAAAAAAAGGTCATAGTGATTCCATCATGCACATATGTGTTCTAAGGCTGTAAAAAAAAAAATCATATTCATTCAATCATGCATATATGTGTACTAAGGCTGTCAAAAACAATTTATAGTGTTTCCATCATGCATATATGTGTTCTATGGCGGTCAAAAAAGATCAAAATTATTCAATCATGCATATATGTGTTCTAAGGCTGTAAAAAAAAATTCAAAATTCTTCAATCATGCATATATGTGTTCTAAGGCTGTCACAAAAAGTTCATAGTGATTCAATCTTGTATATATGTGTTCTAATGTTGTAAATAAAATTAGATAGAGAGTCCATCATGCGTATGTGTTCTAAGGCCGTCAAAAAAATTTTATAGTGATTTAATCATGCATATATGTATTCTAAGACTGTCACAAAAATTTTATAGTGACTTAATCTTGCATATATGTGTTCTAAGGCTGTCACAAAAATTTCAAATTCAATCATGAATATATGTGTTCTAAGGCTGTCAAAAAAATTTCATAGTGATTCAATCATGCATATATGTGTTCTAATGCTGTCAAAAAATTTTCATAAAGATACAATCATGCATATACATGTTCTATGGTTGTGAAAAAAATTTCATAGTGATTCAATCATGCATATATGTGTTCTGATGCTGTCAAAAAAAAATTTCTAGGGATTCAATCATGCATATATGTGTTCTAAGGCTGTCACAAAAATTTCATAGGGATCATGCATATACGTGTTCTAAGGCTGTCAAAAAAATTTAAATCTCAATCATGAAGATATGTGTTCTAAGTCAGTCAAAATTTTTTATAGATATTCAATCATGTATATATATGTTCTAAGGCTCTCAAAAAAATTTCATAGTAATTTAATAATGCATACATCTGTCCTATGGTTGTCAAAAAAAATTTATAGTCATTCAATCAAGCATATGTGTTATAAAGCTTTCAAAAAAAGGTCATAAGGATTCCATCATGCAGATATGTGTTCTAAGGCTGTCGAACAATTTTCATAATGATTCAATCATACATACATCTGTCCTATGGTTGTCAAAACAATTTCATGGTCATTCAATCATGCATATGTGTTCTAAGGCTATCAAAAAAAGGTCATAGTGATTCCATCATGCATATATGAGTTCTAAGGCTGTTAAAAAAAAATCATATTGATTCAATCATGCAGAAATATGTTCTAAGGCTGTCAAAAAAAATTATAGTGATTCCATCATGCATATATGTGTTCTAAGGCCGTCAAAAATAATTCAGAATTACTCAATCATGCATATATATGTTCTAATACTGTCAAAAAAAATTTATAGTGATCCAATCATGCATATATGTGTTCTAAGGCTGTAAAAAAAATTTCAGAATTCTTCATTCATCCATATATGTGTTTTAAGGCAGTCAAAAAAATTATCTAGTGATTCACTCATGCATATATGTGTTCTAATGCCAACAAAAAAATTTCATAGCGATTCAATCATGTATATATGTGTTCTAATGCTGTCAAAAAAATTTGATAGAGATTCAATCATGCATAAATGATTTCTAAGGCCATTAAAAAAATTTCATAGTGATTCAATCTCACATATATGTTTTCAAATGCTGTCAAAAAATTTTTGTAGTGATTCAATCATGCATATATGTGTTCTAAGGCTGTCACAAAAACGTCATAGTGATTTAATCATGCATATATGTGTCTTAACGCTGTCAAATATATTTCAAATTCAATCATGCTTATATGTGTTCTAAGGTTTGTCAAAAAAAATTTATAGTGATTCAATAATGCATATATGTGTTCTAGTGTTGTCAAAATTTTTGTATAGAGATACAATCATGCATATATGTGTTCTAAGGCGGTAAAAAAAATTTTATAGTGATTTAATCATGCATATATGTGTTCTAATGCTGTAAAAAAAAATTGATAGGGATTTAATCATGTATATATATGTTCTAAGACTGTCAAAAAAAAATTTTAGTGATTCAATCATGCATATATATGTTCTAAGGCTGTCACAAGAATTTCATAGTGATCATGCATATATGTGTTCTAAGGCTGTCAAATAAATTTAAAATTCAATCATGCATATATGTGTTCTACTTTCGTCAATTTTTTTTTATAGAGATTCAATCATGCATGTATATATTCTAAGGTTGTCAAAACAAATTCATTGTGATTCAATCTTGCATATATGTGTTATAAGGTTGTGAAAAAAATTTCGTAGTGATTCAATCATGCATATATATGTCCTATGGTTATGAAAAAAAAAATTCATAGTGATTCAATACTTCATATATGTGTTCTACGGTTGTAAAAAAAAAATCATAGTGATTCAATCATGCATATATGTGTTTTAAGGCTGTCAAAAAAAATTGGTAGTGATTCAATCATGCATATGTGTGTTCTAAGGCTATGAAAAAAGTTTACAGTGATTCAATCATGCATATATGTGTTCTAATGTTGTCAAATTTTTTTTATAGATATTCAATCATGCATATATGTGTTCTAAGGCTGTCAAAAGCATTTTATAGTGATTCAATGATGCATATATGTGTTCTAAGGCTGTCACAAAAATTTTGTAGTGATCATGCATATGTGTACTAAGGTTGTCAAAAAAATTTAAAATTTAATCATGCATATATGTGTTCTAATGCTGTCAATTTTTTTTTATAGAGATTCAATCATGAATATATATGTTCTAAGGCTCTCCAAAAAATTTGATAGTGATTCCATCATGCGTATATGTGATCTAAGGCTATAAAAAAAAATCATAGTTATTCAAAAATACATATATACTTGTTCTATGGTAGTCAAAAAAAATTCATAGTGATTCAATAATGCATATATGCATTCTACGGTTGTAAAAAAAAAAATCATAGTGATTCAATCATGTATATATGTGTTCTAAGGCTGTCAAAAAAAATTTCATAGTGATTCAATCATGCATATATGTGTTCTACGGTTATCAAAAAAAGGTCATAGTGATTCCATCATGCATATATGTGTTCTAAGGCTGTCAAAAAAATTTCATAGTGATTCAATCATGCATTTATGTGTTCTAAGATTAGCAAAAAAAGGTCATAGTGATTCCATATTGCATATATGTGTTCTAAGGCTGTAAAAAAAAATTCATAGTGATTAAATCATACATATATGTGTTCTAATGGTGTCGAATTTTTTTATAGTGATTCAATCATGCATATATGTGTTCTAAGGCTATAAAAAAAAATTTATAGTGATTCCATCATGCATATGTGTTCGAAGGCTGTCAAAAAAAGTTCAGAATTATTCAATCACGCATATATGTGTTCTAAGGCTGTCAAAAAAATTCAGAATTCTTCAATCATGCATATATGTGTTCTAAGGCTGTCAAAAAAATTATCTAATGACTCACTCATGCATATAAGTGTTGCAAGGGCATAAAAAAAAATTCATAGTGATTCAATCATGTATATATGTATTCTAATGCTATCAAAAAAATGTGATAGAGATTCAATCATGCATATATGTTTTCTAAGGCCATTAAAAATTTTTCATAGTGATTCAATCATGCATATATGTTTTCTAATGCTATAAAAAAAATTTTATAGCAATTCAATCATGCATATATGTGTTCTAAGGATGTCACAAAAAAATCATTGTGATTTGATCATGCATATATGTGTATTAATGCTGTCAAAAATATTTCAAATTCAATCATGCTTATATGTGTTCTATGGCTGTCAAAAAAATTTGACAGTGACTCAATCATGCATATATGTGTTCTAATGATGTCAATTTTTTTTTATAGAGATACAACCATGCATATATGTGTTCTAAGGCAGTCAAAAGATTTTTATGGTGACTCAATTATGCACATATGTTTTCTATTGCTATAAAAAAAGTTTGATAGTGATTCAATCATGTATACATGTGTTCTAAGGCTGTCAAAACAATTTGTAGTGATTCAATTATTCATATATGTGTTCTAAGGCTGTCACAAAAATTTCATAGAGATCATGCATATATGTGTTCTAAGGCCTTCAAAAAAAATTAAAACTCAATCATGCATATATATGTTTTAATGCCGTCAAAATTTTTTTATAGATATTCAATCATGCATATATATGTTCTAAGGTTGTCAAGACATATTCATGGTGATTCAATCATGCATATATGTGTTGTAAGGTTGTAAAAAATTTTTTGTAGTGATTCAATCTTGCATATATTTGTCCTATGGTTATGAAAAAAAAAATTCATACTGATTCAATAATGCGTATATGTGTTCTACGGTTGTAAAAAAAAATTCATAGTGATTCAGTCATGCATATATGTGTTCTAAGGTTGTCAAAAAAATTTCAAAGTGATTCAATCATGCATATGTGTGTTCTAAGGCTATCAAAAAAGTTTATAGTGATTCAATCATGCATATATGTGTTCTAATGTTGTCTAATTTTTTTATAAAGATTCAATGATGCATATATGTGTTCTAAGTCTATCACAAAAATTTCATAGTTATCATGCATATATGTGTTCTAAGGCTGTCAAAAAAATTTAATATTCAATCATGCATATATCTATTCTAAGGGTGTCAATTTTTTTTATAGAGATTCAATCATGCATATATATGTTTTGAGGCTCTCAAAAAAATTTGATAGTGATTCAACCATGCATATGTGTTCTACGGTTGTAAAAAAAAATCATAGTGATTTAATCGTACATGTATCTGTCCTATGGTTGTCAAAAAAATTTTATAGTGATTCAAAAATGCATATATGCATTCTACAGATGTAAAAAAAAATTCATAGTGATTCAATCATGTCTATATGTATTCTAAGGCTGTAAAAAAAAAATTATAGTGATTCAATCTTCCATGTATGTGTTTTTAGGTTATCAAAAAAAGGTCATAGTGATTCCATCATGTATATATGTGTTCTAAGTCTGACAAAAAAATTTCATACTGATTCAATCATGCATATATGCATTCTAAGGCTGTTAAAAAAAATTTATAGTGATTTCATCATGCATATATGTGTTCTAAGGCTGTAAAAAAAATCAAAATTATTCAATCATGCATATATGTGTTCTAAGGCTGTAAAAAAAATTCATAGTGATCCAATCAGGCATATGTGTGTTCTAAGGCTGTAAAAAAAAATTCAGAATTCCTCAATCCTGCATATATGTGTTCTAAGGCTATAAAAAAAAGTATCTAGTGATTCGCTCATGCATATATGTGTTCTAAGGCCATAAAAAAAAATTCATGGTGATTCAATCATGTATATATGTGTTCTAATGTTGTCAAAAAAATTTGATAGAGATTAAATCATGCATATATGTGTTCTAAGCCTATCAAAAAAAATTCATAGTGATTCAATCACTCATATATGTGTTCTAATGTTGTTAAACAAAAATTGTAGTCTTTCAACCATGCATATATGTGTTCTAAGGCTGTCACAAAAACGTCATATTGATTTAATCATGCATATATGTGTTCTAACGCTGACAAAAATATTTTAAATTCAATCATGCTTATATGTGTTCTAAGGCTGTCAAAAAAATTTCGTAGTGATTCAATCATGCAAATATGTGTTCTAAGGCTATAAAAAATATTTCAGAATTCTTCAATCATGCATATATGTTTTCTAAGGCAGTCAAAAAATTATTTAGAGATTCACTCATGCATATATTTGTTCTAAGGCCATCAAAATTTTTTTATAGTGATTCAATTATGTATATATGTGTTCTAAAGTTGTCAAAAAAATTTGATAGAGATTTATTCATGCATATATGTGTTCTAAGGCCATCAAAAATTTTTTATAGTGATTCAATCACCATATATGTGTTCTAAAGCTGTAAAAAAAAATTTATAGTCATTCAATCATGCATATATGAGTTCTAAAGCTATCACAAAAATGTCATAGTGATTTAATCATGCATATATGTGTTCTAATGTTGCCAAAAATATTTCAAATTCAATCATGCTTATATGTCTTCTAAGGTTGTCAAAAAAATTTCATAGGGATTCAATCATCCAAATATGTGTGCTAATGCTTTCAAAATTTTTTTATAGAGATACAATCATTCATATATGTGTTCTAAGGAGGTCAAAAAATATTTATAGAAATTCAATCATGCATTCATGTGTTCTAATATTGTCAAAAAAATTTGATAGTAATTCAATCATGCATATATGTGTTGTAAGGCTGTCACAAAAATTTCATTGTGATCATGCAGATATGTATTCTAAGTTTGTCAAAAAATTTAAAATTCATTCATGCATATGTGTGTTCTAATGTTGTCAAATTTTTTTTATCGAGATTCAAACATGCATATATATAGTCTAAGGCTGTCAAAACAATTTTATAGTGATTCAATCATATATATATGTGTTGTAAGGCTGTGAAAAAATATTTGTAGTGATTTAATCATGCATATATCTGACCTATGGTTGTCAAAAAAGTTTCAAAGTGATTCAATAATGCATATATGTATTCTAAGGCAGTAAAAAAAAATTCATAGTGATTGAATCATGCATAAATGAGTTCTAATGCTGTCAAAAAAATTGCATTGTGATTCAATCATGCATATATGTGTTCTAAGGCTGTAAAAAAAAATTTATAGTGATTCAATCATGCATATATGTGTTCTAAGGTTGTCAAAAAAATCTCAAAGTGATTCAATCATGCATCTATGTGTTCTAAGGCTGTAAAAAAAAATTCATAATGATTCAATCTAGTATATATGTGCTCTAAGGCTGTCAAAAAAATTATATAGTGATTCAATCATGCATATATTTGTTCTAAGGCTGTCAAAAAAATTTCATAGTGATTCAATCATGTATATATGTGTTCTAATGCTGTCAAAAAAATTTGATAGACTCAATCATGCATATATATGTTGTAAGGCCGTCAAAAAAATTTGATAGTGATTCAATCATGCATATATGCGCTCTAATGCTGTCAAAAAAAATTATAGTGATTCAATCATGCATATATGTGTTATAAGACTATAAAAAAAAATTCATATTGATTTGATCATTCATATATGTGTTCTAAGGCTGTCAAAAAAAATTCAAATTCAATCACGCATATATGTGTTATAAGGCTGTCAAAAAACTTAAATAGTGATTTAATCACTCATATATGTGTTCTAATGCTGTAAAAAAATTTTGTTCGAGATACAATCTTGCATATATGTGTTCTATGGCTGTCAAAAAAAATTCATATAGATTCAATCATGCATATATGTGTTTTAAGGTTGTCAAAAAAATTTCATAATTCTTTAATCATGCATATATATGTTCTAAGGCTATCAAAAAATCTATCTAATGATTCACTCATGCATATGTGTGTTCTAAGGCCATCAAAAAAATTTATAGTGATTCAATCATGTATATATGTGTTCTAATGTTGTCAAAAAAATTTGATAGAGATTTAATCAAATAAATATGTGTTCTAAGGCCATCAAAATTTTTTTATAGTGATTCAATCACACATATATGTGTTCTAATGCTGTAAAAAAAAATTTGTAGTCATTCAATCATGCATATATGTGTTCTAAAGCTGTCACAAAAACGTCATAGTGATTAAATCATGCATATATATGTTCTAATGCTGTCAAAAATATTTCAAATTCAATCATGCTTATATGTCTTCTAAGGCTGTCAAAAAAATTTCATAGTGATAGAATCAAGCAAATATGTGTTCTAATGCTATCAATATTTTTTTATAGAGACACAATCATGCATATATGTGTTCTAAGGCGGTCAAAAAATATTTATAGTAATTCAATCATGCACATATGTGTTCTAAGGCTGTCAAAAAAATTTGATAGTGATTCAATCATGTTTATATGTGTTCCAAAGCTGTCAAAAAAAATTTGTAGTGATTTAATCATGCATATATGTGTTGTAAGGCTGTCACAAAAATTTCATTGTGATCAAGCAGATATGTATTCTAGGGTCGTCAAAAAAATTTAAAATTCATTCATGCATATATATGTTCTAATGCGGTCAATTTTTTTTATCGAGATTCAATCAAGCATATATATGATCTATGGCTGTCAAAATAATTTCATAGTGATTCAGTCATGCATATATGTGTTGTAAGGTTGTGAAATTTTTTTTGTAAGGATTCAATCATGCATATATTTGTCCTATGGTTGTCAAAAAAACTCATAGTGATTCAATAATGCATATATGTATTCTAGGGTTATAAAAAAAATTCATAGTGATTTAGTCATGCATATATGTGTTCTAAGGTTGTTAAAAAAAATTCATAATGATTCAATCATGCATATGTTTGTTCAAAGGCTATCAAAAAAGTTTATTGTGATTCAATCATGCATATATGTGTTCTAGTGCTATCAATTTTGGTTTTACAGAGATTTAATCGTGTGTATATGAGTTCTAAGGCTGTCAAAAAAATTTCATGGTGATTCAATCATGCATATAGGTGTTCTAAGGCTATCTAAAAATTTTGATAGTGAATCAATCATGCATATATATGTTCTAAACTGTCAAAAAAAATTCATAGTGATTCAATCATGCATATTTGTGTTCTAATGTTGTAAAAAAAAATTCATAGTGATTCAATCATGCATATATGTGTTCTAAGTCGGTAAAAAAAAATAATAGTGATTGAATCATGCATATATGTGTTCTAATGCTGTTAAAAAAATTTCATTGTGATTTAATCATGCATATATGCGTTCTATGGCTGTAAATAAAAATCATAGTGACTCAATCATGCATATATGTGTTCTAAGGCTGTCAAAAAACTTTTATAGTGATTCAATCATGCATATATGTGTTCTAAGGGTGTCAAAAAAATCTCAAAGTGATTCAATCATGCATATATGTGTTCTAAGGCAGTCAAAAAAATCTTAAAGTGATTTAATCATGCATCTATGTGTTCTGAGGCTGTCAAAGAATATATATAGTGATTCAATCATGCATATATTTGTTCTAAGGCTGTCACAAAAATTTCATAGTGATTGAATCATGTATATATGTGTTCTAATGATGTCAAAAAAATTTGATAGAGATTGAATCATGCATATATATGTTCTAAGGTCGTCAAAAAAATTTCATAGTGATTAAATCATAAATATATGTGTTCTAATGTTGTCAAAAATATTTGTAGTGATTCAATCATGCATATATGTGTTCTAAGACTGTCAAAAAAAATTCTTAGTGATTTAATCATTCATATATGTGTTCTAAAGCTGTCAAAAAATTTTCAAATTCAATCACGCATATATGTGTTATAAGTCTGTCAAAAAACTTGCATAGTGATTCAATCATTCATATATGTGTTCTAATGCTGTCAAAAAAATTTCATAGAGATACAATCTTGCATATATGTGTTCTAAGGCTGTAAAAAAAAATCATAGCGATTCAATCATGCATATATGTGTTCTAAGGTTGTAAAAAAAAAAATCAGAATTCTTCAATCATGTATATATGTGTTCTAAGGCTGTCAAAAAAAAATTGTAGTGATTCAATCCTGCATATATGTGTTGTGAGGCTGTCACAAAAATTTTATAGTGATCATGCATATATGTATTCTAAGGCTGTCAAAAAAAAAATTAAATTGAATCATGCATATGTGTTCTAATGCTGTCAAATTTTTTTTATAGACAGTCAATCATGCATCTATATGCTCTAAGGCTGTCAAAACAATTTCATAGTGATTCAATCATGCAAATGTGTTGTAAGGTTGTGCAAAGATTTTGTAGTGATTCAATCATGCATATATTTGTTCTATGGTTGTCAAAAAAATTTCATAGTAATTCAATAATGCATATATGCATTCTACGGTTATAAAAAAAATCCTAGTGATTCAGTCATGCATATATGTGTTCTAAGGCTGTCAAAAAAATTTCATAGTGATTCAATCATGCATATGTGTGTTCTAAGGCTATCAAAAAATTCATAGCGATTCAATCATGCATTTATGTGCTCTAATGTTGTCGAAGTTTTTTTATAGAGATTCAGTCATGCGTATATGAGTTCAAAGGCAGTTAAGAAAATTTCATAGTGATTCAATCATGCATATATCTGTTCTAAGGCTGTCTAAAAAATTTGATAGTGTTTCAATCATGCATATATGTGTTCTAAACTGTCAAAAAAAATTCATAGTGATTCAATCATGCATATTTGTGTTCTAATGCTGTCAAAAAAATTTCATAGTGATTCAATCATGCATATATGTGTTCTAAGGCGGTCAAAAAAAAATTCATAGTGATTGAATTAGGCATATATGCATTCTAATGATGTCAAAAAAATTTCATTGCAATTCAATCATGCATATATGTGCTCTAAGGCTGTAAAAAAAAAGTTATAGTGATTTAATCATGCATATATATGTTCTAAGGCTGTCAAAAAAAATTCATAATGATTCAATCTTGTATATATGTGTTCTAAGGCTGTCAAAAAAATTTGATAGAGATTCAATCATGCATATATATAATTTTAATACCGTAAAAAAAATTTCATAGTGATTCAATCATGAATATATGTGTTCTAATGCTATTAAAAAAAATTATAGTGATTCAATCATGAATATATAAGTGCTCTAAGACTGTAAAAAAAATTCAAATTCAATCATGCATATATGTCTTATAAGGCTGTCAAAAACATTTCATAGTGATTCATTCATGCATATATGTATTCTAATGCTGTCAATTTTTTTTTATAGAGATACAATCATGCATATATGTGTTCTACGGCTATCAAAAAAATTCATAGTGATTCAATCATGCATATATGTGTTCTAAGGCTGTCAAAAAAATTATCTAGAGATTCACTCATGCATATATGTGTTCTAAGGCCATCAAAAAAAATTCATACTGACTCAATCATGTATATGTGTTCTAATTTTGTCAAAAAAATTTGATAGATATTTAATCATGCATATATGTGTTATAAGGCCATCAAAAAAATTTCGTAGTGATTTAATCACGCATATGTGTTCTAATGCTGTAAAAAAAAATTTATAGTCATTCAATCATGCATATATGTGTTCTAACGTTGTCACAAAAGCATCATAGTGATTTAATCATGTACATATGTGTTCCAACGCTCTCAAAAATATTTCAAATTCAATCATGCTTATATGTGTTGTAAGGCTTTAAAAAAAAATCATAGTGATTCAATCATGCAAATATGTGTTCTAAGGCTATTAAATAAATTTTATAATTCTTCTATCATGCATATATGTGTTCTAAGGTTGTCAAAAAAATTATCTAGTGATTCCCTCATGCATATATGTGTTCTAAGGCCATCAAAAAAATTCATAGTGATTCAATCATGTATATATGTGTTCTAATGCTGTCAAAAAAATTTGATAGAGATTTAGTCATGCGTATATGTGTTCTAAGGCCATCAAAAAATTTTATAGTGATTCAATCTCGCATATATTTGGTCTAATGCTATAAAAAAAAATTTATAGTCATTCAATCATGCATGTATGTGTTTTAAAGCTGTCACAAAAATGTCATAGTGATTTAATCATGCGTATATGTGTTTTTATGCTGTCAAAAATATTTCAAATTCAATCATGCTTATATGTCCTCTAAGGCTATCAAACAAATTTCACAATGATTCAATCATGCAAATATGCGTTCTAATGCTATCAAATTTTTTTTATAGAGATACAATCGTGCATATATGTGTTTTAAGGCGCTCAAAAAATATTTATAGTAATTCAATCATGCATATGTGTTTTAATGCTATCAAAAAAGTTTGATAGTGATTCAATCATGTATATATGTGTTATAAGGCTGTCAAAAGTCTTTTGTAGTGATTCAATCATGCATATATGTGTTCTAATGCTGTAAACTTTTTTTTAAAAAGATTCAATCATGCAAATATATGTTCTAAGGTTGTCAAAACAATTTCATAGTGATTCAATCAAGCATATATGTGTTATAAGGCTGTGAAAAAATTTCATAGTGATTCAATCATGCATATATATGTCCTATGGTTGTAAAAAATTTTTTATAGTGATTCAATAATGCATATATGTATTCTACAGTTATAAAAAAAATTCATAGTGATTCAGACAAGCATATATGTGTTCTAAGGCTATCAAAAAAAAAATCATAGTGATTCAATCATGCATAAGTGTGTTCTAAGGCAATCAAAAAAGTTCATAGTGATTCAATCATGCATATATGAGTCCTATGTTGTCAAAATTTTTTTATAGAAATTCAATCATGCGTATATGAGTTCTAAAGCAGTAAAAAAGATTTCATAGTGATTCAATCATGCATATATGTGTTCTAATGTTGTCTAAAAAAATTGATAGTGATTCAATCATGCATATATGTGTTCTAAACTCTAAAAAAAAAATCATAGTGATTCAATCATGCATATTTGTGTTCTAATGCTGTCAAAAAAATTTCATAGTGATTCAATATTGCATATATGTGTTCTAAGGCGGTCAAAAAAATTTCATATCGATTGAATCATGCATATATGTGTTCTAATGCTGTCCAAAAAATTTCATTGTGATTCAATCATGCATATATGTGTTCTAAGGCTGTAAAAAAAAAATTTATAGTGATTTAATCATGCATATATATGTTCTAAGGTTGTCAAAAAAAACTTATAATGATTCAATGTTGTATATATGTGTTCTAAGGATGTCAAAAAAATTATATACTGATTTAATCATGCATATATTTGTTCTAAGGCTGTAAAAAAAAATCGTAGTTATTCAATCATGTATATATGTGTTCTAATCCTGTCAAAAAGATTTGATAGAGATTCAATCAAACATATATATGTTCAAAGGCCGTCAAACAAATTTCATAGTGATTCAATCATGTATATATGTGTCCTAAATTCGTAAAAAAAAAATTGTAGTGACTCATTCATCCATATATGCATTCTAAGATTTTCAAAAAAAAATCATAGTGATTTAATAATGCATATATCTCTTCTAAGGCTGTCAAAAAAATTTCAAAATCAATCATGCGAATATGTGTAATAAGGCTGTAAGAAAAAATTCATAGTGATTCAATCATGCATATATGTAGTCCAAATGCTGTCGAAATTTTTTTATAGAGATACAATCATGCATATATGTGTTCTAAGGCTGTAAACAAAAATTCATAGTGATTCAATCATGCATATATGTGTTCAAAGGCAGTCATAAAAATGTCATAGTGATTCAATCATGCATATATGTGTTCTAGGTCTGTCAAAAAATTTTGTAGTGATTTAATCATGCATATATGTGTTCAAAGGCTGTCACAAAAATTTCATATTGATTCAATCATGCATATATGTGTTCTAAGGTTTTCAAAAAAAATTCATAGTGATTGAATCATGCATAAACATGTTCCAAGGTGTCAAAATTTTCTTATAGTGATTCAATCATGCATATATGTGTTCTAATGCTGTCAAAAAAATTTCAGTCTTGCATATATGTATTCTAAGGCTATCAAAAATTTATCTTGATTCAATCATGCATATATGTGTTCAAATGCTGTAAAAAAAAATCATAGTGATTCAATCATGCATATATGTGTTCTAAAGCTATCAAATTTTTTTTATACTGTTTCAATCAAGCATATATTTGTTCTAATGTTGTCAAAAAATATTTATAGTGATTCAATCATGCATATATGCATTCTAATGCTGTCAAAAAAAATTTTATAGTGATTCAATCACGCATATATGTGTCCTAAGTTTGTCAAAAAAAATTCATAATGATTAAATCAAGCATATATGTGTTCTAAGGCTATGAAAAAATTTTCATAGTGACTCAATCATGCATATATATGTTCTAAGGCTGTCAAAAAAGTTTCACAGTGATTCAATCCTGCATATATGTGTTCTAAGGCTATCAAAAAAATTTCATAGTGATTCAATCATTCATATATGTGCTCAAAGGCTGTCAAAAAAATTTTTAGTGATTCAATCATGCATATATGTGTTCTAAGGCTGTCAAATAAAAATTCATAGTGATTCAATCATGCATATATGTGTTCTAATGCTATCAAAAAAATTTAATAGTGACTGAATCATGCATATATGTGTTCTAAGGGGGTCAAAAAAATTTCACAGTGATTGAATCATGCATATATGTGTTCTAATGCGGTCAAAAAAATTCCATAGTGATTCAATCATGCATATATGTGTTCTAAGTCTGTAAAAAAAAATCATAGTTATTTAATCAAGCATATATTTGTTCCAAGGCTGTCAAAAAAATTCATAGAGATTCGATCATGTATATATGTGTTCTAAGGCTCTCAAAAGAATTATATAGTAATTCAATCATGCATATATGTCTTCTATGGCTATCAAAAAAACTTCATAGTGATTCTATCATGTATGTATATGTTCTAATGCTATAAAATAAATTAGATAGAGATTCAATCATGCATATATGTGTTCTAAGGCAGTCAAAAAAATTTAAATTTCAATTATACATATATGTGTTCCAATGCTATCAAATTTTTTTATAGAGATCAAATCATGCATATATATGTTCTGAGGCTCTCAAAAAAACTTTATAGCGATTTAATCATTAATATGTGTGTTCTAAAGGCTGTGAAAAAAATTCATAGTGATTCAATCATGTATATATTTGTCCTATGGTTGTCAAATTTTTTTTATAGTGATTCAATAATGTATATATGTTGTCTACGGTTGTAAAAAAAATTTAACAGTGATTCTGACATTCATACATATGTTCTAAGGCTGTAAAAAAAAAATCATAGTGATTCAATCATGCTTATATGTGTTCTAAGGCTTTGAAAAAAAGTTTATAGTGGTTCCATCATGCATATATGTGTTCTAAGGCTATCAAAAAAAATTCATATTGATTCAATCATGCATATATGCATTTTATGGCAGTAAAAAAAAATTCATAGTGATTTCATCATGCATATATGTGTTCTAAGGCTATAAAAAAAATCATAATTATTCAGTCATGCTTAAATATGTTCTAAGGCTGTCAAAAAAATTTAACAGTGATTCAATCTTGCATATATGCGTTCTATGTCTGTAAAAAAAAATTTATAGTGATTCAATCATGTATATATGTGTTCTAAGGTTGTCAAAAAAAATTTAGAATTATTCAATCATGCATATATGTGTTCTAAGGCTGTGAAAAAAATTTCATAGTGATTCAATCTTGCATATATGTGTTGTAAGCCTACCAAAAAATTTGCACAGTGATTCAATTATAGATATATGTGTTCTATGGCTGTCAAAAAAAATTCATAGTGATTCAAACTAGCATATATGTGTTCTAAGGCTGTCACAAAAAATTTGTAGTGATTCAATCAAGCATATCATTGTTCTAATGTTGTCACAAAAAATTTGTAGTGATTCAATCATTTTTATATATATCCTAACACTGTCACAAAAATTTCATTGTGATTTAATCATGCATACATGTGTTATAAGGGTGTCAAAAAAATTTGAAATTCAAGCATGCATATATGTGTTCTAAAGCTGTCAAAAAAAATTCATAGTGATTCAATCATGCATATATGTTCTAATGCTGTCAAAAAATTTCATAGAGATACAATCATGCATATATGTGTTCTAAGGCTATCAAAAAAAATTCATAGTGACTCAATCATGCATATATGTGTTCTAGTGCTGTCAAAAAAATTTAGAGTGATTCAATCATGCATATATGTGTTCTAAGTCTGTCAAAAAAAAATTTATAGTGATTCAATCATGCATATATGTGTTCTAAGATTACAAAAAAAAGGTCATAGTGATTCCATCATGCATATATGTGTTCTAAGGCTGTCAAAATTTTTTTATAGTGATTCAATCATACATATATGAGTTCTAATGCTGTCAAATTTTTTTATAGTGATTCAATCATGCATATATGTGTTCTAAGGCAATCAAAAAAATTTCATAGTGATTCCATCATGCGTATATGTGTTCTATGGCTGTTATAAAAAGTTCAAAATTATTCAATCACGCATATATGTGTTATAAGGCTGTCAAAAAAATTTCATAGTGATTCAATCATGCATATATGTGTTCTAAGGCTGTAAAAAAAAATTCAGAATTCTTCAATCATGCATATATGTGTTCTAAGGCAGTCAAAAAATTTATCTAGTGACTCACTCATGCATATAAGTGTTCTAAAGCCAACAAAAAAATTTCATAGTGATTCAATGATGTATATATGTATTCTAATGCTGTCAAAAAAATTTGATAGAGATTCAATCAAGCATATATGTTTTCTAAGGCCATTAAAAAATTTTCACAGTGATTCAATCACGCATATATGTTTTCTAATGCTGTAAAAAAAAATTTATAGCAATTCAATCATGCATATATGTGTTCTAAGGATGTCACAAAAACATCATTGTGACTTAAACATTCATATATGTGTAATAATGCTGTAAAAAATATTTCAAATTCAATCATGCTTATATGTGTTGTAAGGATGTCAAAAAAATTTGATAGTGACTCAATCAAGCATATTTGTGTTTAAATGATGTCAATTTTTTTTTATAGAGATACAACCATGCATATATGTGTTCTAAGGCAGTCAAACAATTTTTATAGTGATTCAATCATGCATATATGTTTTCTAATGCTATAAAAAAGGTTTGATAGTGATTTAATCATGTATACATGTGTTGTAAGGCTGTAAAAAAATTTGTAGCGATTTAATCATGCGTATATGTGTTCTAAGGCTGTCAAACAATTTTCATAGCTACCATGCATATATGTGTTCTAAGGCCCTCAAAAAAATTTAAAATTCAATCATGTATATATGTGTTCTAATGCCCTCATTTTTTTTTATAGATATTCAATCATGCATATATATGTTCTAAGGCTGTCAAGACAATTTCATGGTGATTCAATCATGCATATATGTGTTGTAAGTTTGTAAAAAAAAATTCGTAGTGATTCAATCATGCATATATTTGTCCTATGGTTGTCAAAAAATTTTCATAGTGATTCAATAATGCATATATGCGTTCTACGGTTGTAAAAAAAAATCATAGTGATTCAATCATGCATATATGTGTTCTAAGGTTGTCAAAAAAATTTCATAGTGATTCAATCATGCATATGTGCATTCTAAGGCTATCAAAAAAGTTTATAGTGATTCAATCATGCATATATGCGTTCTAATGCTGTCTAATTTTTTTATAGAGATTCAATGATGCATATATGTGTTATAAGGCGATCACAAAAATTTCATAGTTGTCATGCATCTATGTGTTCTAAGGCTGTCAAAAAAATTTAAAATTTAATCATGCATATATTTGTTTTGAGGCTCTCAAAAAAATTAGATAGTGATTCAATCATGCATATATGTGTTCTAAGGTTGAAAAAAAAATCATAGTGATTCAATCAAACATATATCTGTCATATGGTTGTAAAAAAAATTTCATTGTGATTCAATAATGCATATATGCATTCTATAGTTGTAAAAAAAAATTCATAGTGATTCAATCATGTGTATATGTATTCTAAGGCTGTAAAAAATTTTTTATAGTGATTCAATCATGCATATATGTGTTCTAAGGTTATCAAAAAAAGGTCATAGTGATTCCATCATGCATATATGTGTACTAAGGCTGTCAAAAAAATTTCATACTGATTCAATTATGCATATATGCGTTCTAAAGTTGTCAAAAAAATTTTATAGTGATTCCATCATGCATATATGTGTTCTAAGGCTGTAAAAAAAATTTCAGAATTATTCAATCATGCATATGTGTTCTAAGGCTCTCAAAAAAAAATTCATATTGATTCAATAATGCATATATGTGTTCTCAGGCTCTCAAAAAACATTTCAGAATTCTTCAATAATGCATATATGTGTTCTAAGGCTATCAAAAAAATTATCTGGTCATTCACTCATGCATATATGTGTTCTAAGGCCATAAAAAAAAAATCATGGTGATTCAATCATGTATATATGTGTTCTAAGGCTGTCAAAAACAATTTATAGTGTTTCCATCATGCATATATGTGTTCTATGGCGGTCAAAAAAGATCAAAATTATTCAATCATGCATATATGTGTTCTAAGGCTGTAAAAAAAAAATCAGAATTCTTCAATCATGCATATATGTGTTCTAAGGCTGTCACAAAAAGTTCATAGTGATTCAATCTTGTATATATGTATTCTAATGTTGTAAATAAAATTAGATAGAGATTCCATCATGCGTATGTGTTCTAAGGCTGTCAAAAAAATTTCATAGTGATTTAATCATGCATATATGTATTCTAAGACTGTCACAAAAATTTTATAGTGACTTAATCTTGCATATATGTGTTCTAAGGCTGTCTCAAAAATTTCAAATTCAATCATGAATATATGTGTTCTAAGGCTGTCAAAAAAATTTCATAGTGATTCAATCATGCATATATGTGTTCTAATGCTGTCAAAAAATTTTCATAAAGATACAATCATGCATATACAAGTTCTATGGCTGTGAAAAAAATTTCATAGTGATTCAATCATGCATATATGTGTTCTGATGCTGTCAAAAAAAAATTTCTAGGGAATCAATCATGCATATATGTGTTCTAAGGCTGTCACAAAAATTTCATAGGGATCATGCATATATGTGTTCTAAGGCTGTCAAAAAAATTTAAATTTCAATCATGAAGATATGTGTTCTAAGTCAGTCAAAATTTTTTATAGATATTCAATCATGTATATATATGTTCTAAGGCTCTCAAAAAAATTTCATAGTAATTTAATAATGCTTACATCTGTCCTATGGTTGTCAAAAAAAATTTATAGTCATTCAATCAAGCATATGTGTTCTAAGGCTTTCAAAAAAAGGTCATAAGGATTCCATCATGCAGATATGTGTTCTAAGGCTGTCGAACAATTTTCATAATGATTCAATCATACATACATTTGTCCTATGGTTGTCAAAACAATTTCATAGTCATTCAATCATGCATATGTGTTCTAAGGCTATCAAAAAAAGGTTATAGTGATTCCATCATGCATATATGAGTTCTAAGGCCGTTAAAAAAAAATCATATTGATTCAATCATGCAGAAATATGTTCTAAGGCTGTCAAAAAAAATTATAGTGATTCCATCATGCATATATGTGTTCTAAGGCCGGCAAAAATAATTCAGAATTACTCAATCATGCATTTATATGTTCTAATACTGTCAAAAAAAAAAAATTAGTGATCCAATCATGCATATGTGTGTTCTAAGGCTGTCAAAAAAATTTCAGAATTCTTCATTCATCCATATATGTGTTTTAAGGCAGTCAAAAAAATTATCTAGTGATTCACTCATGCATATATGTGTTCTAATGCCAACAAAAAATTTCATAGCGATTCAATCATGTATATAAGTGTTCTAATGCTGTCAAAAAAATTTGATAGAGATTCAATCATGCATAAATGATTTCTAAGGCCATTAAAAAAATTTCATAGTGATTCAATCACACATATATGTTTTCAAATGCTGTCAAAAAAAATTTGTAGTGATTCAATCATGCATATATGTGTTCTAAGGCTGTCACAAAAATGTCATAGTGATTTAATCATGCATATATGTGTCTTAACGCTGTCAAATATATTTCAAATTCAATCATGCTTATATGTGTTCTAAGGTTTGTCAAAAAAAATTTATAGTGATTCAATAATGCATATATGCGTTCTAGTGTTGTCAAAATTTTTGTATAGAGATACAATCACGCATATATGTGTTCTAAGGCGGTAAAAAAAAATTTGTAGTGATTTAATCATGCATATATGTGTTCTAATGCTGTAAAAAAAATTTGATAGGGATTTAGTCATGTATATATATGTTCTAAGACTGTCAAAAAAAAATTTTAGTGATTCAATCATGCATATATATGTTCTAAGGCTGTCACAAGAATTTCATAGTGATCATGCATATCTGTGTTCTAAGGCTGTCAAATAAATTTAAAATTCAATCATGCATATATGTGTTCTACTTTTGTCAATTTTTTTTTATAGAGATTCAATCATGCATGTATATGTTCTAAGGTTGTCAAAACAAATTCATTGTGATTCAATCTTGCATATATGTGTTATAAGGTTGTGAAAAAATTTCGTAGTGATTCAATCATGCATATAGGTGTTCTAAGGCTGTCAAAAAATTTTCATAGTGATTCAATCATGCATATAGGTGTTCTACGGTTATCAAAAAAAGGTCATAGTGATTCCATCATGCATATATGTGTTCTAAGGCTGTCAAAAAAATTTCATAGTGATTCAATCATGCATTTATGTGTTCTAAGATTAGCAAAAAAAGGTCATAGTGATTCCATATTGCATATATGTGTTCTAAGGCTGTAAAAAAAAATTCATAGTGATTAAATCATACATATATGTGTTCTAATGGTGTCAAATTTTTTTATAGTGATTCAATCATGCATATATGTGTTCTAAGGCTATCAAAAAAAATTTATAGTGATTCCATCATGTATATGTGTTCGAAGGCTGTCAAAAAAAGTTCAGAATTATTCAATCACGCATATATGTGTTCTAAGGCTGTCAAAAAAATTCAGAATTCTTCAATCATGCATATATGTGTTCTAAGGCTGTCAAAAAAATTATCTAATGACTCACTCATGCATATAAGTGTTGCAAGGGCATAAAAAAAAATTCATAGTGATTCAATCATGTATATATGTATTCTAATGCTATCAAAAAAATGTGATAGAGATTCAATCATGCATATATGTTTTCTAAGGCCATTAAAAATTTTTCATAGTGATTCAATCATGCATATATGTTTTCTAATGCTATAAAAAAAATTTTATAGCAATTCAATCATGCATATATGTGTTCTAAGGATGTCACAAAAAAATCATTGTGATTTGATCATGCATATATGTGTATTAATGCTGTCAAAAATATTTCAAATTCAATCATGCTTATATGTGTTCTATGGCTGTCAAAAAAATTTGACAGTGACTCAATCATGCATATATGTGTTCTAATGATGTCAATTTTTTTTTATAGAGATACAACCATGCATATATGTGTTCTAAGGCAGTCAAAAGATTTTTATAGTGATTCAATTATGCACATATGTTTTCTATTGCTATAAAAAAAGTTTGATAGTGATTCAATCATGTATACATGTGTTCTAAGGCTGTCAAAACAATTTGTAGTGATTCAATTATTCATATATGTGTTCTAAGGCTGTCACAAAAATTTCATAGAGATCATGCATATATGTGTTCTAAGGCCTTCAAAAAAAATTAAAACTCAATCATGCATATATATGTTTTAATGCCGTCAAATTTTTTTTATAGATATTCAATCATGCATATATATGTTCTAAGGTTGTCAAGACATGTTCATGGTGATTCAATCATGCATATATGTGTTGTAAGGTTGTAAAAAAAATTTTGTAGTGATTCAATCTTGCAAATATTTGTCCTATGGTTATGAAAAAAAAAATTCATACTAATTCAATAATGCATATATGTGTTCTACGGTTGTAAAAAAAAAAATCATAGTGATTCAGTCATGCATATATGTGTTCTAAGGTTGTCAAAAAAATTTCATAGTGATTCAATCATGCATATGTGTGTTCTAAGGCTATCAAAAAAGTTTATAGTGATTCAATCATGCATATATGTGTTCTAATGTTGTCTAATTTTTTTATAAAGATTCAATGATGCATATATGTGTTCTAAGTCTATCACAAAAATTTCATAGTTATCATGCATATATGTGTTCTAAGGCTGTCAAAAAAATTTAAAATTCAATCATGCATATATCTATTCTAAGGGTGTCAATTTTTTTTATAGAGATTCAATCATGCATATATATGTTTTGAGGCTCTCAAAAAAATTTGATAGTGATTCAACCAAGCATATGTGTTCTACGGTTGTAAAAAAAAATCATAGTGGTTTAATGATACATATATCTGTCCTATGGTTGTCAAAAAAATTTCATAGTGATTCAAAAATGCATATATGCATTCTACAATTGTAAAAAAAAATTCATAGTGATTCAATCATGTCTATATGTATTCTAAGGCTGTAAAAAAAAAATTATAGTGATTCAATCTTCCATATATGTGTTTTTAGGTTATCAAAAAAAGGTCATAGTGATTCCATCATGTATATATGTGTTCTAAGGCTGACAAAAAAATTTCATACTGATTCAATCATGCATATATGCGTTCTAAGGGTGTTAAAATTTTTTTATAGTGATTTCATCATGCATATATGTGTTCTAAGGCTGTAAAAAAAATCAAAATTATTCAATCATGCATATATGTGTTCTAAGGCTGTAAAAAAAAAATCATAGTGATCCAATCAGGCATATATGTGTTCTAAGGCTGTCAAAAAAATTTCAGGATTCCTCAATCCTGCATATATGTGTTCTAAGGCTATCAAAAAAATTATCTAGTGATTCGCTCATGCATATATGTGTTCTAAGGCCAAAAAAAAAAATTCATGGTGATTCAATCATGTATATATGTGTTCTAATGTTGTCAAAAAAATTTGATAGAGATTTAATCATGCGTATATGTGTTCTAAGCCCATCAAAAAAATTTCATAGTGATTCAATCACTCATATAGGTGTTCTAATGTTGTTAAAAAAAATTGTAGTCTTTCAACCATGCATATATGTGTTCTAAGGCTGTCACAAAAACGTCATATTGATTTAATCATGCATATATGTGTTCTAACGCTGACAAAAATATTTTAAATTCAATGATGCTTATATGTGTTCTAAGGCTATCAAAAAAATTTCGTAGTGATTCAATCATGCAAATATGTGTTCTAAGGCTATCAAAAACATTTCAGAATTCTTCAATCATGCATATATGTTTTCTAAGGCTGTCAAAAAATTATTTAGCGATTCACTCATGCATATATTTGTTCTAAGGCCATCAAATTTTTTTTACAGTGATTCATTTATATATATATGTGTTCTAAAGTTGTCAAAAAAATTTGATAGAGATTTATTCATGCATATATGTGTTCTAAGGCCATCAAAAAAATTTTATAGTGATTCAATCACCATATATGTGTTCTAAAGATGTCAAAAAAAATTTATAGTCATTCAATCATGCATATATGTGTTCTAAAGCTGTCACAAAAATGTCATAGTGATTTAATCATGCATATATGTGTTCTAATGTTGCCAAAAATATTTCAAATTCAATCATGCTTATATGTCTTCTAAGGTTGTCAAAAAAATTTCATAGGGATTCAATCATCCAAATATATGTGCTAATGCTTTAAAATTTTTTTTATAGAGATACAATCATTCATATATGTGTTCTAAGGAGGTCAAAAAATATTTATAGAAATTCAATCATGCATTCATGTGTTCTAATGTTGTCAAAAAAATTTGATAGTAATTCAATCATGCATATATGTGTTGTAAGGCTGTCACAAAAATTTCATTATGATCATGCAGATATGTATTCTAAGTTTGTCAAAAAATTTAAAATTCATTCATGCATATGTGTGTTCTAATGCTGTCAAATTTTTTTTATCGACATTCAATCATGCATATATATAGTCTAAGGCTGTCAAAACAATTTTATAGTGATTCAATCATATATATATGTGTTGTAAGGCTGTGAAAAAATATTTGTAATGATTTAATCATGCATATATCTGACCTATGGTTGTCAAAAAAGTTTCAAAGTGATTCAATAATGCATATATGTATTCTAGGGTTATTAAAAAAAATCAGAGTGAGTCAGTCATGCATATATGTGTTCTAAGGCTGTTAACAAAAATTCATAGTGATTCAATCATGCATATGTTTGTTCAAAGGCAATCCAAAAAGTTCATTGTAATTCAATCAGGCATATATGTGTTGTAGTGCTGTCAAATTTTTTTTACAAAGATTCAATCATGCGTATATGAGTTCTAAGGCTGTCAAAAAAAATTCATAGTGATTCAATCATGCATATATGTGTTGTAAGGCTGTCTAAAAAATTTGGTAGTGATTCGATTATGCATATATGTGTTCTAAAGTGTCAAAAAAATTTCATAGTGATTCAATCATGCATATTTGTGTTCTAATGCTGTCAAAAAAGTGTCAAAGTGATTCAATAATGCATATATGTATTCTAAGGCAGTAAAAAAAAATTCATAGTGATTGAATCATGCATAAATGAGTTCTAATGCTGTAAAAAAAATTGCATTGTGATTCAATCATGCATATATGTGTTCTAAGGCTGTAAAAAAAAATCATAGTGACTCAATCATGCATATATGTGTTCTAAGGCTGTCAAAAAAAATTTATAGTGATTCAATCATGCATATATGTGTTCTAACGTTGTCAAAAAAATCTCAAAGTGATTCAATCATGCATCTATGTGTTCTAAGGCTGTCAAAAAAAATTCATAATGATTCAATCTAGTATATATGTGTTCTAAGGCTGTCAAAAAAATTATATAGTGATTCAATCATGCATATATTTGTTCTAAGGCTGTCAAAAAAATTTCATAGTGATTCAATCATGTATATATGTGTTCTAATGCTGTCAAAAAAATTTGATAGAGACTCAATCATGCATATATATGTTCTAAGGCCGTCAAAAAATTTTGATAGTGATTCAATCATGCATATATGCGCTCTAATGCTGTAAAAAAAATTTGTAGTGTTTCAATCATGCATATATGTGTTATAAGACTGTAAAAAAAAATTCATATTGATTTTATCATTCATATATGTGTTCTAAGGCTGTCAAAAAAATTTCAAATTCAATCACGCATATATGTGTTATAAGGCTGTCAAAAAACTTAAATAGTGATTTAATCATTCATATATGTGTTCTAATGCTGTAAAAAAAATTTGTTTGAGATACAATCTTGCATATATGTGTTCTATGGCTGTCAAAAAAAATTCATAGAGATTCAATCATGCATATATGTGTTTTAAGGTTGTCAAAAAAATTTCAGAATTCTTTAATCATGCATATATGTGTTCTAAGGCTATCAAAAAAACTATCTAATGATTCACTCATGCATATGTGTGTTCTAAGGCCATCAAAAAAATTCATAGTGATTCAATCATGTATATATGTGTTCTAATGTTGTCAAAAAAATTTGATAGAGATTTAATCAAATAAATATGTGTTCTAAGGCCATCAAAATTTTTTTATAGTGATTCAATCACTCATATATGTGTTGTAATGCTGTCAAAAAAAATTTGTAGTCATTTAATCATGCATATATGTGTTCTAAAGCTGTCACAAAAACGTCATAGTGATTTAGTCATGCATATATATGTGCTAATGCTGTAAAAAATATTTCAAATTCAATCATGCTTATATGTCTTCTAAGGCTGTCAAAAAAATTTCATAGTGATAGAATCATGCAAATATGTGTTCTAATGCTATCAATATTTTTTTATAGACACACAATCATGCATATATATGTTCTAAGGCGGTAAAAAAATATTTATAGTAATTCAATCATGCACATATGTGTTCTAAGGCTGTCAAAAAAAATTGATAGTGATTCAATCATGTATATATGTGTTCCAAAGCTGTCAAAAAAAATTTGTAGTGATTTAATCATGCATATATGTGTTGTAAGGCTGTCACAAAAATTTCATTGTGATCAAGCAGATATGTATTCTAGGGTCATCAAAAAAATTTAAAATTCATTCATGCATATATATGTAATAATGCGGTCAATTCTTTTTATCGAGATTCAATCAAGCATATATATGATCTATGGATGTCAAAATAATTTCATAGTGATTCAATCATGCATATATGTGTTGTAAGGCTGTGAAATTTTTTTTGTAAGGATTCAATCATGCATATATTTGTCCTATGGTTGTCAAAAAAAAATCATAGTGATTCAATAATGTATATATGTATTCTAGGGTTATAAAAAAAATTCATAGTGATTTAGTCATGCATATATGTGTTCTAAGGTTGTTAACAAAAATTCATAATGATTCAATCATGCATATGTTTGTTCAAAGGCTATCAAAAAAGTTCATTGTGATTCAATCATGCATATATGTGTTCTAGTGCTGTCAATTTTGTTTTACAGAGATTTAATCGTGTGTATATGAGTTCTAAGGCTGTCAAAAAAATTTCATGGTGATTCAATCATGCATATAGGTGTTCTAAGGCTATCTAAAAATTTTGATAGTGAATCAATCATGCATATATATGTTCTAAACTGTCAAAAAAAATTCATAGTGATTCAATCATGCATATTTGTGTTCTAATGTTGTAAAATAATATTCATAGTGATTTAATCATGCATATATGTGTTCTAAGTCGGTAAAAAAAAAATAATAGTGATTGAATCATGCATATATGTGTTCTAATGCTTTTAAAAAAATTTCATTGTGATTTAATCAAGCATATATGCGTTCTATGGCTGTAAAAAAAAATCATAGTGACTCAATCACGCATATATGTGTTCTAAGGCTGTCAAAAAACTTTTATAATGATTCAATCATGCATATATGTGTTCTAAGGGTGTCAAAAAAATCTCAAAGTGATTCAATCATGCAAATATGTGTTCTAAGGCAGTCAAAAAAATCTTAAAGTGATTTAATCATGCGTCTATGTGTTCTGAGGCTGTCAAAAAATATATATAGTGATTCAATCATGCATATATTTGTTCTAAGGCTGTCACAAAAATTTCATAGTGATTCAATCATGTATATATGTGTTCTAATGCTGTCAAAAAAATTTGATAGAGATTCAATCATGCATATATATGTTCTAAGGTCGTCAAAAAAATTTCATAGTGATTAAATCATAAATATATGTGTTCTAATGTTGTCAAAAACATTTGTAGTGATTCAATCATGCATATATTTGTTGTGATTCAATCATGCATATATGTGTTCTAAGACTATCAAAAAAAATTCTTAGTGATTTAATCATTCATATATGTGTTCTAAAGCTGTCAAAAAAATTTCAAATTCAATCACGCATATATGTGTTATAAGTCTGTCAAAAAACTTGCATAGTGATTCAATCATTCATATATGTGTTCTAATGCTGTCAAAAAAATTTCATAGAGATACAATCTTGCATATATGTGTTCTAAGGCTGTAAAAAAAAATCATAGCGATTCAATCATGCATATATGTGTTCTAAGGTTGTAAAAAAAAAAATCAGAATTCTTCAATCATGTATATATGTGTTCTAAGGCTGTCAAAAAAAAATTGTAGTGATTCAATCCTGCATATATGTGTTGTGAGGCTGTCACAAAAATTTTATAGTGATCATGCATATATGTATTCTAAGGCTGTCAAAAAAAAATTTAAATTGAATCATGCATATGTGTTCTAATGCTGTCAAATTTTTTTTATAGAGATTCAATCATGCATCTATATGTTCTAAGGCTGTCAAAACAATTTCATAGTGATTCAATCATGCAAATGTGTTGTAAGGCTATGCAAAGATTTTGTAGTGATTCAATCATGCATATATTTGTTCTATGGTTGTCAAAAAAATTTCATAGTAATTCAATAATGCATATATGTATTCTACGGTTATAAAAAAAATCCTAGTGATTCAGTCATGCATATATGTGTTCTAAGGCTGTCAAAAAAATTTCATAGTGATTCAATCATGCATATGTGTGTTCTAAGGCTATCAAAAAAGTTCATAGCGATTCAATCATGCATTTATGTGCTCTAATGCTGTCGAAGTTTTTTTATAGAGATTCAGTCATGCGTATATGAGTTCAAAGGCAGTTAAGAAAATTTCATAGTGATTCAATCATGCATATATCTGTTCTAAGGCTGTCTAAAAAATTTGATAGTGATTCAATCATGCATATAAGTGTTCTAAACTGTGAAAAAAAATTCATAGTGATTCAATCATGCATATTTGTGTTCTAATGCTGTCAAAAAAATTTCATAGTGATTCAATCATGCATATATGTGTTCTAAGGCGGTCAAAAAAAATTCATAGTGATTGAATTAGGCATATATGCATTCTAATGATGTCAAAAAAATTTCATTGCAATTCAATCATGCATATATGTGCTCTAAGGCTGTAAAAAAAAAGTTATAGTGATTTAATCATGCATATATATGTTCTAAGGCTGTCAAAAAAATTTCATAATGATTCAATCTTGTATATATGTGTTCTAAGGCTGTCAAAAAAATTTGATAGAGATTCAATCATGCATATATATAATTCTAATGCTGTAAAAAAAATTTCATAGTGATTCAATCATGAATATATGTGTTCTAATGCTATTTAAAAAAAATTATAGTGATTCAATCATGAATATATAAGTGTTCTAAGACTGTAAAAAAAAATTCAAATTCAATCATGCATATATGTCTTATAAGGCTGTCAAAAACATTTCACAATGATTCATTCATGCATATATGTATTCTAATGCTGTCAAATTTTTTTTATAGAGATACAATCATGCATATATGTGTTCTAAGGCTGTCAAAAAAATTATCTAGAGATTCACTCATGCATATATGTGTTCTAAGGCCATCAAAAAAATTTCATACTGACTCAATCATGTATATGTGTTCTAATGTTGTCAAAAAAAATTGATAGATATTTAATCATGCATATATGTGTTATAAGGCCATCAAAAAAATTTCGTAGTGATTTAATCACTCATATGTGTTCTAATGCTGTAAAAAAAATTTATAGTAATTCAATCAGGCATATATGTGTTCTAACGCTGTCACAAAAGCATCATAGTGATTTAATCATGCACATATGTGTTCCAACGCTCTCAAAAATATTTCAAATTCAATCATGCTTATATGTGTTATAAGGCTGTAAAAAAAAAATCATAGTGATTCAATCATGCAAATATGTGTTCTAAGGCTATTAAATAAATTTTATAATTCTTCTCTCACACATATATGTGTTCTAAGGCCATCAAAAAAATTCATAGTGATTCAATCATGTATATATGTGTTCTAATGCTGTCAAAAAAATTTGATAGAGATTTAGTCATGCGTATATGTGTTCTAAGGCCATCAAAAAATTTTATAGTGATTCAATCTCGCATATATTTGGTCTAATGCTATCAAAAAAAATTTATAGTCATTCAATCATGCATGTATGTGTTCTAAAGCTGTCACAAAAATGTCATAGTGATTTAATTATGCGTATATGTGTTTTTATGCTGTCAAAAATATTTCAAATTCAATCATGCTTATATGTCCTCTAAGGCTATCAAACAAATTTCACAATGATTCAATCATGCAAATATGTGTTCCAATGCTATCAAAAATTTTTTATAGAGATACAATCGTGCATATATGTGTTTTAAGGCGCTCAAAAAATATTTATAGTAATTCAATCATGCATATGTGTTCTAATGCTATCAAAAAAGTTTGATAGTGATTCAATCATGTATATATGTGTTCTAAGGCTGTCAAAAGTCTTTTGTAGTGATTCAATCATGCATATATGTGTTCTAATGCTGTAAATTTTTTTTTTAAAAGATTCAATCATGCATATATATGTTCTAAGGTTGTCAAAACAATTTCATAGTGATTCAATCAAGCATATATGTGTTATAAGGCTGTGAAAAAATTTCATAGTGATTCAATCATGCATATATCTGTATTCTATAGTTATAAAAAAAATTCATAGTGATTCAGACAAGCATATATGTGTTCTAAGGCTATCAAAAAAAAATTCATAGTGATTCAATCATGCATAAGTGTGTTCTAAGGCTATAAAAAAAGTTCATAGTGATTCAATCATGCATATATGAGTCCTATGTTGTCAAATTTTTTTTATAGAAATTCAACCATGCGTATATGAGTTCTAAGGCAGTCAAAAAGATTTCATAGTGATTCAATCATGCATATATGTGTTCTAATGTTGTCTAAAAAATTTGATAGTGATTCAATCATGCATATATGTGTTATAAACTCTCAAAAAAAAATCATAGTGATTCAATCATGCATATTTGTGTTCTAATGCTGTCAAAAAAATTTCATAGTGATTCAATATTGCATATATGTATTCTAAGGCGGTAAAAAAAAAATCATATTGATTGAATCATGCATATATGTGTTCTAATGCTGTCCAAAAAATTTCATTGTGATTCAATCATGCATATATGTGTTCTAAGGCTGTAAAAAAAAAATTTGTAGTGATTTAATCATGCATATATATGTTCTAAGGTTGTCAAAAAAAACTTATAATGATTCAATGTTGTATATATGTGTTCTAAGGATGTCAAAAAAATTATATACTGATTTAATCATGCATATATTTGTTCTAAGGCTGTCAAAAAAAATCGTAGTTATTCAATCATGTATATATGTGTTCTAATCCTGTCAAAAAGATTTGATAGAGATTCAATCAAGCATATATATGTTCAAAGGCCGTCAAACAAATTTCATAGTGATTCAATCATGTATATATGTGTCCTAAATTCGTAAAAAAAAAATTATAGTGACTCATTCATCCATATATGCATTCTAAGACTTTCAAAAAAAATTCATAGTGATTTAATAATGCATATATCTCTTCTAAGGCTGTCAAAAAAATTTCAAAATCAATCATGCGAATATGTGTAATATAGCTGTAAGAAAAAATTCATAGTGATTCAATCATGCATATATGTATTCCAAATGCTGTCGAAATTTTTTTATAGAGATACAATCATGCATATATGTGTTCTAAGGCTGTAAACAAAAATTCATAGTGATTCAATCATGCATATATGTGTTCAAAGGCAGTCATAAAAATGTCATAGTGATTCAATCATGCATATATGTGTTCTAGGTCTGTCAAAAAATTTTGTAGTGATTTAATCATGCATATATGTGTTCAAAGGCTGTCACAAAAATTTCATATTGATTCAATCATGCATATATGTGTTCTAAGGTTGTCAAAAAAAATTCATAGTGATTGAATCATGCATAAATATGTTCCAAGGTGTCAAAATTTTCTTATAGTGATTCAATCATGCATATATGTGTTGTAAGGTGGTCAAAAAATTTTCATAGTGATTGAATCATGCATATATGTGTTCTAATGCTGTCAAAAAAGTTTCAATCTTGCATATATGTGTTCTAAGGCTATCAAAAATTTATCTTGATTCAATCATGCATATATGTATTCAAATGCTGTAAAAAAAAATCATAGTGATTCAATCATGCATATATGTGTTCTAAAGCTATCAAAATTTTTTTATACTATTTCAATCAAGCATATATGTGTTCTAATGCTGTCAAAAAATATTTATAGTGATTCAATCATGCATATATGCATTCTAATGCTGTCAAAAAAAATTTTATAGTGATTCAATCACGCATATATGTGTCCTAAGTTTGTCAAAAAAAATTCATAGTGATTAAATCAAGCATATATGTGTTCTAAGGCTGTGAAAAAAATTTCATAGTGATTCAATCATGCATATATATGTTCTAAGGCTGTCAAAAAAGTTTCACAGTGATTCAATCGTGCATATATGTGTTCTAAGGCTGTCAAAAAAAATTCATAGTGATTCAATCATTCATATATGTGCTCTAAGGCTGTCAAAAATTTTTTTAGTGATTCAATCATGCATATATGTGTTCTAAGGCTGTCAAAAAAAAATTCATAGTGATTCAATCATGCATATATGTGTTCTAATGCTATCAAAAAAATGTAATAGTGACTGAATCATGCATATATGTGTTCTAAGGGGGTCAAAAAAATTTCACAGTGATTGAATCATGCATATATGTGTTCTAATGCGGTCAAAAAAATTCCATAGTGATTCAATCATGCATATATGTGTTCTAGGTCTGTAAAAAAAAATCATAGTGATTTAATCAAGAATATATTTGTTCTAAGGCCGTCAAAAAAATTCATAGAGATTCGATCATGTATATATGTGTTCTAAGGCTCTCAAAAGAATTATATAGTAATTCAATCATGCATATATGTCTTCTATGGCTGTCAAAAAAACTTCATAGTGATTCTATCATGTATATATATGTTCTAATGCTGTAAAATAAATTAGATAGAGATTCAATAATGCTTATATGTGTTCTAAGGCAGTCAAAAAAATTTAAATTTCAATTATACATATATGTGTTCTAATGCTGTCAAATTTTTTTATAGAGATCAAATCATGCATATATATGTTCTGAGGCTGTCAAAAAAACTTTATAGCGATTTAATCATTAATATGTGTGTTCTAAAGGCTGTGAAAAAAAATTCATAGTGATTCAATCATGTATATATTTGTCCTATGGTTGTCAAAAAAATTTTATAGTGATTCAATAAAGTATATATGTTGTCTACGGTTGTAAAAAAAATTTAACAGTGATTCCGACATGCATACATATGTTCTAAGGCTGTAAAAAAAAATCATAGTGATTCAATCATGCATATATGTGTTCTAAGGCTTTGAAAAAAAGTTTATAGTGATTCCATCATGCATATATGTGTTCTAAGGCTATCAAAAAAAATTCATATTGATTCAATCATGCATATATGTATTTTATGGCAGTAAAAAAAAATTCATAGTGATTTCATCATGCATATATGTGTTCTAAGGCTTTAAAAAAAAAGCATAATTATTCAATCATGCTTAAATATGTTCTAAGGCTGTCAAAAAAAATTAACAGTGATTCAATCTTGCATATATGCGTTCTATGTCTGTAAAAAAAAATTTATAGTGATTCAATCATGTATATATGTGTTCTAAGGCTGTCAAAAAAAAATTAGAATTATTCAACCATGCATATATGTGTTCTAAGGCTGTGAAAAAAATTTCATAGTGATTCAATCTTGCATATATGTGTTGTAAGCCTACCAAAAAAATTGCACAGTGATTCAATTATAGATATATGTGTTCTATGGCTGTCAAAAAAAATTCATAGTGATTCAAACTAGCATATATGTGTTCTAAGGCTGTCACAAAAAATTTGTAGTGATTCAATCAAGCATATCATTGTTCTAATGTTGTCACAAAAAAATTGTAGTGATTCAATCATTTTTATATATATCCTAAGACTGTCACAAAAATTTCATTGTGATTTAATCATGCATACATGTGTTCTAAGGCTGTCAAAAAAATTTGAAATTCAATCATGCATATATGTGTTCTAAAGCTGTCAAAAAAATTTCATAGTGATTCAATCATGCATATATGTTATAATGCTGTCAAAAAAATTTCATAGAGATACAATCATGCATATATGTGTTCTAAGGCTATCAAAAAAAATTCATAGTGACTCAATCATGCATATATGTGTTCTAGTGCTGTCAAAAAAATTTAGAGTGATTCAATCATGCATATATGTGTTCTAAGTCTGTCAAATAAAATTTATAGTGATTCAATCATGCATATATGTGTTCTAAGATTACCAAAAAAAGGTCATAGTGATTCCATCATGCATATATGTGTTCTAAGGCTGTCAAATTTTTTTTTATAGTGATTCAATCATACATATATGAGTTCTAATGCTGTCAAACTTTTTTATAGTGATTCAATCATGCATATATGTGTTCTAAGGCAATCAAAAAAATTTCATAGTGATTCCATCATGCGTATATGTGTTCTAAGGCTGTCATAAAAAGTTCAAAATTATTCAATCACGCATATATGTGTTCTAAGGCTGTCAAAAAAAATTCAGAATTCTTCAATCATTCATATATGTGTTCTAAGGCTGTCAAAAAATTTATCTAGCGACTCACTCATGCATATAAGTGTTCTAAGGCCATCAACAAAATTTCATAGTGATTCAATGATGTATATATGTATTCTAATGCTGTCAAAAAAATTTGATAGAGATTCAATCAAGCATATATGTCTTCTAAGGCCATTAAAAAAATTTCACAGTGATTCAATCACGCATATATGTTTTCTAATGCTGTAAAAAAAAATTTGTAGCAATTCAATCATGCATATATGTGTTCTAAGGATGTCACAAAAACATCATTGTGACTTAAACATTCAAATATGTGTATTAATGCTGTAAAAAATATTTCAAATTCAATCATGCTTATATGTGTTCTAAGGATGTCAAAAAAATTTGATAGTGACTCAATCAAGCATATTTGTGTTTAAATGATGTCAAATTTTTTTTATGGAGATACAACCATGCATATATGTGTTCTAAGGCAGTCAAACGATTTTTATAGTGATTCAATCATGCACATATGTTTTCTAATGCTAAAAAAAAGGTTTGATAGTGATTCAATCATGTATACATGTGTTCTAAGGCTGTAAAAAAATTTGTAGCGATTTAATCATGCGTATATGTGTTCTAAGGTCGTCACAAAAATTTCATAGCTACCATGCATATATGTGTTCTAAGGCCTTCAAAAAAATTTAAAATTCAATCATGTATATATGTGTTCTAATGCCCTCATTTTTTTTATAGATATTCAATCATGCATATATATGTTCTAAGGCTATCAAGACGATTTCATGGTGATTCAATCATGCATATATGTGTTGTAAGTTTGTAAAAAAAAATTCGTAGTGATTCAATCATGCATATATTTGTCCTATGGTTGTCAAAAAATTTTCATAGTGATTCAATAATGCATATATGTGTTCTACGGTTGTAAAAAAAAATCATAGTGATTCAATCATGCATATATGTGTTCTAAGGTTGTCAAAAAAATTTCATAGTGATTCAATCATGCATATGTGCATTCTAAGGCTATCAAAAAAGTTTATAGTGATTCAATCATGCATATATGCGTTCTAATGCTGTCTAATTTTTTTATAGAGATTCAATGATGCATATATGTGTTATAAGGCGATCACAAAAATTTCATAGTTGTCATGCATCTATGTGTTCTAAGGCTGTCAAAAAAATTTAAAATTTAATCATGCATATATTTGTTTTGAGGCTCTCAAAAAAATTAGATAGTGATTCAATCATGCATATATGTGTTCTAAGGTTGAAAAAAAAATCATAGTGATTCAATCAAACATATATCTGTCATATGGTTGTAAAAAAAATTTCATTGTGATTCAATAATGCATATATGCATTCTATAGTTGTAAAAAAAAAAATCATAGTGATTCAATCATGTGTATATGTATTCTAAGACTGTAAAAAAAATTTTATAGTGATTCAATCATGCATATATGTGTTCTAAGGTTATCAAAAAAAGGTCATAGTGATTCCATCATGCATATATGTGTTCTAAGGCTGTCAAAAAAATTTCATACTGATTCAATTATGCATATATGCATTCTAAAGTTGTCAAAAAAAATTTATAGTGATTCCATCATGCATATATGTGTTCTAAGGCTGTAAAAAAAAATTCAGAATTATTCAATCATGCATATGTGTTCTAAGGCTGTCAAAAAAAAAATCATATTGATTCAATAATGCATATATGTGTTCTCAGGCTCTCAAAAAACATTTCAGAATTCTTCAATCATGCATATATGTGTTCTAAGGCTATCAAAAAAATTATCTGGTCATTCACTCATGCATATATGTGTTCTAAGGCCATCAAAAAAAAATCATGGTGATTTAATCATGTATATATGTGTTCTAATGCTGTCAAAAATATTTGATAGAGATTTAATCATGCATATAAGTGTTCTAAGGGCATCAAAAAAATTTCATAGTGATTCAATCACGCATATATGTGTTCTAATGCTGTCAAAAAAAAATTATAGTCTTTCAATCATGCATATATGTGTTCTAAAGCTGTCACAAAAACGTATTCTAACGCTGTAAAAAATATTTCAAATTCAATCATGCTTATATGTGTTCTAAGGCTGTCAAAAAATTTTCATAGTGATTCAATCATGCAAATATGTGTTCTAAGGCTATCAAAAAAATTTCAAAATTCTTCACTCATGCATATATGTGTTCTAGGGCTGTCAAAAAAATTATCTAGTGATTCACTCATGCAAATATTTGTTCTACGGCCATCAAATTTTTTTTATAGTGATTCAATCATGTATATATGTGTTCTAATGTTGTCAAAAAAAATTTATAGAGCTTTAATCATGCATATATGTGTTCTAAGGCCATCAAAATTTTTTTATAGTGATTCAATCACACATATATGTGTTCTAATGCTCTAAAAAATTAATTATAGTAATTCGATCTTGCATATATGTGTTCTAAAGTTGTCACAAAAACGTCATAGTGATTTAATCATGCATATATGTGTTCTAATGTTGTCAAAAATATTTCAAATTCAATCATGCTTATATGTCTTCTAAGGCTGTCAAAAGAATTTCATAGTGATTCAATCATCCAAATATGTGTTATAATGCTGTCAAATTTTTTTTATAGAGATACAATCATTCATATATGTGTTCTAAGGAGGTCAAAAAATATTTATAGTAATTCAATCATGCATTCATGTGTTCTAATGCTATCAAAAAAAATTAATAGTGATTCAATCATGTATATATGTGTTCCGAAGCTGTCAAAAAAAAATTATAGTGATTCAATCATGCATATATGTGTTGTAAGGCTGTCACAAAAATTTCATTGTGATCATGCAGATATGTATTATAGGGTTGTCAAAAAAATTTAAAATTCATTCATGCATATATGTGTTCTAATGCTGTCAATTTTTTTTTATTGAGATTCAATCAAGCATATATATGATCTAAGGCTGTCAAAATAATTTCATAGTGATTCAATCATGCACATATGTGTTGTAAGGCTGTGAAATTTTTTTTGTAGGGATTCAATCATGCATATATCTGTCCTATGGTTGTCAAAAAAAAAATCATAGCGATTCAATAATGCATATATGTATTCTAGGGTTATAAAAAAAATTCATAGTGATTCAATCATGCATATATGTGTTCTAAGGCTGTTAAAAAAAATTCATAGTGATTCAATCATGCATATGTTTGTTCAAAGGCTATCAAAAAAGTTCATTGTGATTCAATCACGCATATATGTGTTCTAGTGCTGTCAATTTTGTTTTACAGAGATTTATTCACGCATATATGAGTTCTAAGGCTGTCAAAAAGATTTCATAGTGATTCGATCATGCAAATATGTGTTATAAGGCTATCTAAAAAAATTGATAGTGAATCAATCATGCATATATATGTTCTAAACTGTCAAAAAAAATTCATAGTGATTCAATCATGCATATTCGTGTTCTAGTGCTGTAAAAAAAAATTCATAGTGATTCAATCATGCATATATGTGTTCTACGGTGGTAAAAAAAAAATCATAGTGATTGAATCATGCATATATGTGTTCTTATGCTGTCAAAAAAATTTCATTGTGATTCAATCATGCATATATGTCTTCTAAGGCTGTAAAAAAAAATCATGGTGACTCAGTCATGCATATATGTGTTCTAAGGCTGTCAAAAAACGTTTATAGTGATTCAATCATGCATATATGTGTTCTAAGGGTGTCAAAAAAATTTCAAAGTAATTCAATCATGCATATATGTGTTCTAAGGCAGTCAAAAAATTCTCAAAGTGATTTAATCATGCATCTATGTGTTCTAAGCCTGTCAAAAAAATTTCATAATGATTCAATCTAGTATATATGTGTTCTGAGGCTGTCAAAAAATATATATAGTGATTCAACCATGCATATATTTGTCCTATGGCTGTCAAAAAATTTTCATAGTGATTCAATCATGTATATAGGTGTTCTATTGCTGTGAAAAAAATTTGATAGAGATTCAATCATGCATATATATGTTCTAAGGCCTTCAAATAAATTTCATAGTGATTCAATCATAAATATATGTGTTCTAATGCTGTCAAAAAAAATTATAGTGATTCAATCATGCACATATGTGTTCTAAGAATGTCAAAAAAAATTCATAGTGATTTAATCATTCATATATGTGTTCTAATGCTGTCCAAAAAATTTCAAATTCAATCACGCATATATGTGTTATAAGGCTGTCAAAAAACTTGCATAGTGATTAAATCATTCATGTATGTGTTATAATGCTGTCAAAAAAAATTCATAGAGATACAATCTTGCATATATGTGTTCTAACGCTGTCAAAAAAAATCATAGAGATTCAATCATGCATATATGTGTTCTAAGGTTGTCAAAAAAATTTCAGAATTCTTCAATCATGCATATATGTGTTCTAAGTCTATCAAAAAAAGTATCTAGTGATTCACTCATGCATATATGTGTTCTAAGGCCATAAAAAAAAATTTATAGTGATTCAATCATGTATATATATGTTCTAATGTTGTCAAAAAAATTTGATAGAGATTTAATCAAGCAAATATGTGTTCTAAGGCAATCAAAAAAATTTCATAAAGATTCAATCACGCATATATGTGTTCTAATGCTGTCAAAAAACTTTCAAATTCAATCATGCTTATATGTCTTCTAAGGCTGTCAAAAAAATTTCATAGTGATAGAATCATGCAAATATGTGTTCTAATGCTGTCAATATTTTTTTATATTGATACAATCATGCATATATGTGTTGTAAGGCGGACAAAAAATATTTATAGTATTTCAATCATGCATATATGTGTTTTAAGGCTGTCAAAAAAAATTCATAGTGATTCAATCATGCATATGTGTATTTTAAGGCTATCAAAAAAGTTCAGAGCGATTAAATCATGCATATATGTGTTCGAATGTTGTCAAATTGTTTTTATAGAGATTCAATCATCCGTATATGAGTTCTAAGGCTGTTAAAAAAAATTTATAGTGATTCAATTATGCATATATGTGTTCTAAGGCTGTCTAAAAAATTTGATAGTTATTCAATCATGCATATATGTGTTCTAAACTGTCAAAAAAAAATCATAGTAATTCAATCATGCATATTTGTGTTCTAATGCTGTCAAAAACATTTCATAGTGATTCAATCATGCATAAATGTGTTCTAAGGCAGTAAAAAAAAATTCATAGTGATTGAATCATGCATATATGTGTTCTAATGCTGTCAAAAAAATTTCAATGTGATTCAATAATGCATATATGTGTTCTAAGGCTGTAAAAAAAAAGTTATAGTGATTTAATCATGCATATATTTGTTCAAAGGTTGTCAAAAAAATTCAGAATGATTCAACCTTGTATATATGTGTTCTAAAGCTGTAAAAAAAAATTATATAGTGATTTAATAATGCATATATTTGTACTAAGGCTGTCAAAAAAATTTCAACTTGATTCAATCATGTATATATGTGTTCTAAAGCTATCAAAAAAATTTGATAGAGATTCAATCATGCATATACATAATTCTAAGGCTGTCAAAAAAATTTCATAGTGACTCAATCATGAATATATGTGTTCTAATGCTATATAAAAAAAAATGTAGTGATTCAATCGTGCATATATGTGTTCTAAGACTGGCAAAAAAATTTCATAGTGATCTAATCATTCATATATGTGTTCTAAGGCTGTCAAAAAAATTTCAAATTCAATCATGCATATATGTGTTATAAGGCTGTAAAAAAAAATTCATAGTGATTCATTCATGCATATATATGTTCTAATGCTGTCAAAATTTTTTTATATGTTCTAATGTTGTCAAAAAAATTTGATAGTGATTTAATCAAGCATATATGTGTTATAAGGCTATCAAAAAATTTTCATAGTGATTCAATCATGCATATATGTATTCTAATGCTCTTAAAAAAAATTTAAAGTCATTCAATCTTGCATATATGTGTTCTAAAGCTGTCACAAAAATGTCATACTGATTTAATCATGCATATATGACTTCTAACGCTGTCAAAAATATTTCAAATTCAATCATGATTATATGTGTTGTAAGGTTGACAAAAAAAATTCATAGTGATTCAATCATGCAAATATGTGTTCTTAGGCTGTCAAATTTTTTTTATAATTCTTCTATCATGCATATATGTGTTCTAAGGCTGTAAAAAAAATTATCTAGTGATTCACTCATGCATATATGTGTTCTAAGGCCATCAAAAAAATTTCATAGTGATTCAATCATGTATATATGTGTTCTAAAGCTGTCAAAAAAATTTGATAGAGATTTAATCAAGCGTATATGTGTTCTAAGGCCATAAAAAAAATTTATAGTCATTCAACCTTGCATATATTTGTTCTAATGCTGTCAAAAAAATTTTATAGTGATTTAATCATGCATATATCTGTTCTAATGCTGTCAAAAATATTTCAAATTCAATCATGCTTCTATGCCCTCTAAGGCTGTCAAAAAAAATTCATAGTGATTCAATCATGCAAATACGTGTTCTAATGCTATCAATTTTTTTTTATAAAGATAAAATCATGCATATATGTGTTCTCAAACGGTCAAAAAATATTTATAGTGATTCAATCATGCATATATGTGTTCTAATGCTGTAAAAAAAGTTTGATAGTGATTCAATCATGTATGTATGTGTTCTAAGGCTGTCAAATTTTTTTTGTAGTGATTCAATCATGCATATATGTGTTCTAATGCTGTCAAAATTTTTTTATAGAGATTAATTCATGCATATATGTGTTATAAGGTTGTCAAAACAAATTCATAGAGATTCAATCATGCATATATTTTTTGTAAGGCTGTGAAAAAAAATTGTAGTGATTCAATCATGCATATATCTGTCCTATGGTTGTCAAAAAAATTTCATAGTGATTCAATAATGCATATATGTATTATACGGTTATAAAAAAAATTCATAGTGATTCAGACACGCATATATATGTTCTATGGCGGTCAAAAAAATTCATAGTGATTCAATCATGATATATGTGTTCTAAGGCTATCAAAAAAGTTCATAGTGATTCAATCATACATATATGAGTTCTAATGCTGTCAAATTTTTTTTATAGAGATTCAAATATGCGTATATGAGTTCTAAGGCTGTCAAAAAAAATTTAGAGTGATTCAATCATGCATATATGTGTTCTAATGCTGTCTAAAAAATTTGATAGTGATTCAATCATGCATATATGTGTTCTAAACAGTAAAAAAAATTCATAGTGACTCAATCATGCATATTTGTATTCTAATGCTGTCAACAAAATTTCATAGTGATTCAATCATGCATATATGTGTTTTAAGGTGGTCAAAAAAATTTCATAGTGATTGAATCATGCACATATGTGTTCTAATGCTGTCCAAAAAATTTTATTGCTATTCAATCATGCATATATGTCTTCTAAGGCAGTAAAAAAAACATTTATAGTGATTTAATCATGCATATGTATGTTCTAAGGTTGTCAAAAAAATTATATAATGATTCAATTTTGTATATATATGTTCTAAGGCTGTCAAAAAAATTATGTAGTGATTTAATCAGGCATATATTTGTTCTAACGCTGTAACAAAAAAAATCATAGTGATTCAATCATGTATATATCTGTCCTAATGCTGTCAAAAAAAATTGATAGAGATTCAATCAAGCATATATATGTTCTAAGGCCATCAAACAAATTTCATAGTGATTGAATCACGCATATATGTGTTCTAATGTTGTAAAAAAAAATTATAGTGATTCATTCATCCATATATGCATTCTAAGACTATAAAAAAAAATCATAGTCATTTAATCATGCATATATGTGTTCTAAGGCTGTAAAAAAAAATTCAAATTCAATCAGGCATATATGTGTTATAAGGCTGTCAAAAAATTTTCATAGTGATTCAATCATGCATATATGTGTTCTAATGTTGTCAAAAAAATTTCATAGTGATTCAATCATGCATATATGTGTTCAAAGACTGTCATAAAAATGTCATAGTGATTCAATCAAGCATATATGTGTTCAAAGTCTGTTGAAAAGTTTTTATAGTGATTCAATCATGCATATATGAGTTCAAAGGCTGTCACAAAAATTTCATATCGATTCAATCATGCATATATGTGTTCTAAGGTTGTCAAAAAAATTTCATAGTGATTGAATCATGCATAAATATGTTCCAAGTTGTCAAAAAAATTTTATAGTGATTCAATCATGCATATATGTGTTGTAAGGTGGTAAAAAAAAATTCATTGTGATTGAATCATGCATATATGTGTTTTAATGCTGTCAAAAAAAATTTATAGTGATTCAATCATGCATATATGTGTCCTAAGGTTGTAAATAAAAACACATAGTGATTCAATCATGCATATATGTGTTCTAATGCTGTCAAAAAAATTTCAATCATGCATATATGTGTTCTAAGGCTATCAAAATTTTATAGTGATTCAATCATGCATATATGTGTTCTAATGCTATAAAAAAAATCATAGTGATTCAATCATGCATATATGTGTTTTAAAGCTATCAAATTTTTTTTATAGTGATTCAATCAAGCATATATGTGTTCTAATGCTGTCAAAAAAATTTTATAGTGATTTAATCTTGCATATATATATTCTAATGCTGTCAAAAAAAAAAATTTAGTGATTCAATCACGCATATATGTGTCCTAAGTTTGTCAAAAGAAAATCATAGTGATTCAATCAAGCATATATGTGTTCTAAGGCTGTGAAAAAAATTTCATAGTGATTCAATCATGCATATATATGTTCTAAGGCTGTCAAAAAAATTTCAAAGTGATTCAATCCTGCATATATGTGTTCTAAGGCTGTCAAAAAAATTTCATAGTGATTCAATCATGCATATATGTGTTCTAAGCCTTTAAAAAAAATTTATAGTGATTCAATCAGGCATATATGTGTTCTAAGGCTGTCAAAAAAAAATTCATAGTGATTCAATCATGCATATAAGTGTTCTAATGCTATCAAAAAAATTTAATAGTGATTCAATCATGCATATATGTGTTCTAAGAGGGTCAAAAAAGTTTCATAGTGATTGAATCATGCATATATGTGTAATAATGTGGTCAAAAAAATTCCATAGTGATTCAATCATGCATATATATGTTCTAAGGCTGTAAAAAAAAAATCATTGTGATTTAATCATGCATATATTTGTTCTAATGTTGTCAAAAAATTTCATAGTGATTCAATCATGCATATGTCTGTTCTAAGGCTATCAAAAGAATTATATAGTAATTCAATCATGCATATATGTGTTCTAAGGATGTCAAAAAAAATTCATAGTGATTCTATCATGTATATATATGTTCTAATGCTGTAAAACAAATTAGATAGAGATTCAATAATGCATATATGTGTTCTAAGGCTGTTAAAAAAATTTAAATTTCAATCATGCATATATGTGTTCTAATGCTGTCAGTTTTTTTTATAGAGATCCAATCATGCATATATATGTTCTGAGGGTGTCAAAGATTTTTTATAGGGATTTAATCATGAATATGTGTTCTAAGGCTGTGAAAAAGGTTTCATAGTGATTCAATCATGTATATATTTGTCCTACGGTTGTTCAAAAAATTTTATAGTTATTCAATAATGTATATATGTGTTCTACGGTTGTAAAAAAAACTTAATAGTGATTCAGTCATGCATACATATGTTCTAAGGCTGTAAAAGAAATCCATAGTGATTCAATCATGCATATAAGTGTTCTAAGGCTGTAAAAAAAAGAATCATTGTGATTTAATCATGCATATATTTGTTCTAATGCTGTCAAAAAATTTCATAGTGATTCAATCATGCATATGTCTGTTCTAAGGCTATCAAAAGAATTATATAGTAATTCAATCATGCATATATGTGTTCTAAAGCTGTCAAAAAAAAATCATAGTGATTCTATCATGTATATATATGTTTTAATGCTGTAAAAAAAATTAGATAGAAATTCAATAATGCATATATGTGTTCTTAGGCTGTTAAAAAAATTTAAATTTCAATCATGCATATATGTGTTCTAATGCTGTCAAATTTTTTTATAGAGATCCAATCATGCATATATATGTTCTGAGGCTGTCAAAGATTTTTTATAGGGATTTAATCATGAATATGTGTTCTAAGGCTGTGAAAAAAAATCATAGTGATTCAATCATGTATATATTTGTCCTATGGTTGTTCAAATTTTTTTATAGTGATTCAATAATGTATATATGTGTTCTACGGTTGTAAAAAAAATTTAATAGTGATTCAGTCATGCATACATATGTTCTAAGGCTGTAAAAAAATTCAATAGTGATTCAATCATGCATATATGTGCTCTATGGCTGTAAAAAAAAATCATTGTGATTTAATCATGCATATATTTGTTCTAATGCTGTCAAAAAATTTCATAGTGATTCAATCATGCATATGTTTGTTCTATGGCTATCAAAAGAATTATATAGTAATTCAATCATGCATATGTTTGTTCTATGGCTATCAAAAGAATTATATAGTAATTCAATCATGCATATATGCGTTCTAAGGCTGTCAAAAAAAATTCATAGTGATTCTATCATGTATATATATGTTCTAATCCTGTAAAAAAAATTAGATAGAGATTCAATAATGCATATATGTGTTCTAAGGCTGTCAAAAAAAAATTAATTTCAATCATGCATATATGTGTTCTAACGCTGTCAATTTTTTTTATAGAGATCCAATCATGCATATATATGTTCTGAGGCTGTCAAAGATTTTTTTATAGGGATTTAATCATGAATATGCGTTCTAAGGCTGTGAAAAAAATTTCATAGTGATTCAATCATGTATATATTTGTCCTATGGTTGTTCAAAAAATTTTATAGTGATTCTATAATGTATATATGTGTTCTACGGTTGTAAAAAAAATTTAATAGTGATTCAGTCATGCATACATATGTTCTAAGGCTGTAAAAAAAAATCATAGTGATTCAATCATGCATATATGTGTTCTAAGACTGTCACAAACAATTTGTAGTGATTCAATAATTTATATATGTATTCTAAGACTGTCACAAAAATTTCAAAGTGATTTAATCATGCGCTGTCAAAAAAATTTGAAATTCAATTATGCATATATGTATTCTAAGGCTGTCAAAACAATTTCATAGTGATTCAATCATGCATATATGTTCTAATGCTGTCAAAAAAAATTCATAGAGGTACAATCATGCATATGTGTGTTCTAAGGATATCAAAAAAATTTCAAAGTGATTCAATCATGCATATATGTGTTCTAGTGTTGTCAAAAAAATTTATAGTGATTCAATCATGCATATCTGTGTTCTATGGCTATCAAAAAAAATTTGTAGTTATTCAATCATGCATATATTTTTTCTAAGGCTGTCACAAAAATTTCATAGTGATCATGCATTTATGTGTTCTAAGGTTGTAAAAAAAATCTAAAGTTCAATCATGCATATATGTGTTCTAAGGCTGTCACTTTTTTTTTATAGAGATTCAATCATGCATATATATGTTCTAAGGCTCTAAAAAAAAATTCATAGTGATTCAATCGTGCATATATGTGTTCTAAGGCTTTGAAAAAAATATCATAGTGATTCAATCATGCATATATCTGTCCTATGATTGTCAAAAAAAATTCAGTCATTCAATAATGCATATATGTGTTCTACGGTTGTAAAAGAAAATTCATAGTGATTCAATCATGCATATATGTGTTCTACGACTGTCAAAATAAATTCATAGTGATGCAATCATGCATATATGTGTTCTAAAGCTATCAAAATAAGTTCATAGTGATTCCATCATGCATATATGTATTGTAAGGCTGTCAAAAAAAATTCATAGGGATTCAATCATGCATATATGTGTTCTAAGGCTGTCTAAAAAATTTGATAGTGATTCCATCATGCATATATGTGTTCTAAGGCTGTCAAAAAAAATTGATAATTATTCCATCATGCATATATGTGTTCTAAGTGTAAACACCCAAAGTTTTCCAAATTTCAAAAATTATCCTTTTGAGCTTGACTTCCACTTTCTGAGTCATTCAGAAGGGCAATTGGGTCAATTTTTTATCATTTCTCGAATTTACTTCTCTGTTAAGGATCTGAAGCTCAATTTCGTTTTCTATACCAGTCCCAAACCTGGATCCAAATAAGATATTTGAATCCAATTCTGAGCCAGATTCTTCTATTTTGAATATAAATCTAAAAATTCAAAATCAATATGGTTCAAGTATTTGCTCTATTTCGATCCATTTCTCTCATTTTCTGAGTTCGAGATCCAAAATTCAATTTTTACTCAAAAAGCTCAGATCCAGATCCATTTTTAAAATCCAAATTTAAAATTTGTTCTTTTATTTCAAAAACTCTTTTTTGCAAAATCCTCAAATTCTAAATTCAATATTTTGTAAAATCTTGCAAAATTCCATCTGGATCTCATTTCTTAAAGCATTTGCATTTTAGATTTTATTTCTAAAAAAGAAAAAAGAAAAAAGAAAAAAGAAAAAAGAAAAAAGAAAAAGAAAAAGAAAAGAAAAGCAAAATGAAAATGACTTTAGATTAAATAAGAAAAAGGTTTTTTTAGAAAATCTTTACAATTCACCCTGTTTTTAAAATTTTCAAAACTTAGTAAGGGTGTTTTTGAAAATAAAATAACCACCCTCTCTTTTATAAGGAGAGGGAAGGCATCGAATGAGAAAGGATAAAAAAAAATTCAAAGAGGCTCTCGATCAAAATTTTCAAAAAAAAAGGGGGGATATCGATCATTTTTTCCTCCCTTCTTCTCCTTTCTCTCTTCTTCCCTTCTAGATTTTCCCTTTTTCCCTCCTTCTCCTTCGCCTTCCTCTCTTTTCCTCGGATCCCTTCCTCACCGGTGGAGAAGATCAATCCGGCAATACTATGTGGGAGCTCTCCTCTCAATCGATCTTCAATCTGGCATATAATCCAATGGTTGTCAAGCTACGTAAAGGAAACAAATCTCTATGAAGGAAATGAACCTCTGAGAGGCAGATTTGATCATCTCGATCAGAATTGAAGCAATCGGAGTTTAAATCGTGTGAAACAGCTACTGATCAGCCGATTGTGTTGCTTTTACTGGCAATAGGAGCCATCTGCACATTTCAAAGCGTGAAGGTTGGAGGCCATCTCTTCTCAACCAAGTCTTACACGGTGAGTGATCTTCCTTTTTCTCTCATCTCCTCTATCTCTTCTCTTTTTCTCTTCTCTTTCTTTCTTATTCCATAATTTCTAAAAAATTTGTAGTTCATGCATATCATCCTCAGAGTAGATCATCTTCCCTGCAATCTGCATATAGTAGCATCATAATTTCTTTTACATCTTCATCCAACTGGTTGCATCCTGTTTTGAATTCATCGCTTGTTGCATATCAGCATATGAACATTGCATCTTGCATTGTTATTAGCATCCTGCATTGCATTAGTTACATTAGCAAAGGTTTTACATTGCTAATAGCATCCTGTTTTGACATTGCGTTTTTTGTGAATGCATTACATAATCTACTCAGATTTCACCGTGAATCCAATGTAATTCAAAGTGAGATCTGCTGTAATTTCCTTGTGTGTTCAGTCCTTTGTGAAATCAGACAAATTTTGCATCTATCACACGAGATCTGCTGTGAAATTAGCTAGATCTGCTGAGAAGACTAAGCTTTTGAATCAATTTCATTGAAAATCTTTGCATTCACCATGAAATATTAGTTATTCTGCCAATACACCATGTGATCAACTGGAAAGTTAATGTGAATTCAATTGTTGCATCTATCCTCTATGTATATACAATGATTTTCTCATTTCATCGTTGCATCCAATATTCAGCATAGTATAGCAGTGCATAACTGCGTTTGAGTCAACATTGCATCGGATCTCTTCATCCTGATCACTGTATGTGCATGTCATTTTATTTCTTTCACGCCATTGCATTTCGTATATTGCATCAGCATCTACAGTATGTTTTGCTGTTGTGCCTGCATCATCGAATTGCATTGATTCTCTATATGCAATTTCCCTGATTACCTACATTAGCATCGTGTATTTGAGCTCATCGCATATACATTGAAACATTACAGCATATTCCTTGTTTTTACATCAGATGCTTTGATTTTAGTCTATCAGATTTGCATCAATGACATCTGATTAGCATTAGTATTCATTTAGTGAATACGGCTGAAGGATTTGGTTATCCAAAATTTTGTGCATCGCTGGAAGTCTTTCCACACCTGTCGGACTCACTTTAAAGCATTTGCTGAGACATAGATCAGCGGTTGCTTAGCTGAATCTTAGATCTCAGTCCGACAACAACATTTTTGTCGACACTTTAAGTGTAGATTTTCTTGGAATCTGTTGATACAGCAAATAGAGTTCACGGTTATTCAGTTTTTAGCATTCATGTAAGGGGAAAATAGGAGTTCTAGTGTAGCAGCAATTTTGAATTGCATTATTCATTATTTTAGTAGCTAGTTAAGCAACCTTTGATCCCATTAGTATCTGTTTTGATTTAGCATTTTGATTTGTATCTGTTAGTAATTGGTTACATCAGTCCTCTGTGCTGCATACGAGTATTTCCATTTAGTCATTTCCACACCTTTTGCATGCATATCTCAGTCTCAAATTCATGTTTGCAATGTGTAGTTTGGGTTTTACAGAGGGTTTAATCTTCTATTTTCACTTTTCACCTTATCTTGCATATCAAATTGTTTACTTTAGCACTTCGTAATTGCATCTCATATATTGTTTTGCATTTTAACTAGCATTTGAAATTTGTGTAAGTTTGATGTTTAACATTTGCGTTTACTTATCATTTAGCATTTAGTTTTCATTTAGTGAACATTGCATTTATAATGGTCATTGCATTTCTTTTGCATTATTTTTCCTTGTTTCGATTTAGATTTTAGCATTTATTTTGTGCATTTTTTTTAGTATAGTGTTAGTTCTTCTTTTGTGCTACTCGTGTGCTTTTGAATTGTGCAGGGAGGCGTATGCATTTCTTCATTAGCATAAGCATTGCATTTATGCAAATGCGTATGCATCTCATTCATGCATAGTCATTGCATCTTCACATATGCATCTGCATTTTCATTAAAGCATAGGCATAATCATATATATATGCTAGTCTTAACATAGCATTTTCAATTTTATTCTGTATTTTGCATTTTTGTTGAATTGTGCTACCTCGTGTTTTGCAAGGAAGCATGGAAGACCCTGATTTCTTTTCCTAAATTAGGAAATTTCAACATTAAATTTCAATTTAAGATTGTAATAGTTTCATATTAATGAGATTTTCTACTTTTCTGTTTAGATTAGAATGTATGAGCTTATAGTTGCACTTTAAATTCTCATAATTTCTTGTGGCATTTCATTTTATTTTTCAAAGAGCACTGTAGTATAACACGAATGACACGCACACCATTCTAATAACATGTAAATAACCCTAAGTAAATGATTCGCATTTATGGTCATAGTCAAAATGCGAACAATACTTAGGATTTTTATTTTTTATGGAATAAAACTTGACCTATACTTTGGGTCCCTTTTGAAAAACATCATATTTCTCAAAAATAAATTTCCTTTTTCTTCCTCTATCAGAATTTAAAATATAAATTGACTTGAAATATATTTGTGGCCATAGTCAAGAATATATTAAAAATTAATTTTGTTTTAAATCCTATAAAGGCACGGAATTTCATTTTGTTCTTTATTAGAATTCAAATAAAGATTAGATTCAAATATATTTGTGACCATAGTCATAAATGTATTAAAATTTAATCTTGTTTTAATTCTATTAAAGAATGATTTTTTTTTAAAATTCAAAATTTAAATAAAACCTTTTGTATAGAATTACATCACTATTTTCCATCTTTTTCAAGTTATTTCAAAATTATTTTCAAAAATTCCAAGTGATTTCCAAAATAAATTTTCAAAAAAAAAAAAACCATATTTTTCATTTCTAAATTCAAAGTCATTTTCAACTTTCATTTACAAATTCAGATTCTTCTTTTTATTTCTAATCCTATTCAGTTTTAAATCTTATTTTAAATTTCCAATTTTTGATTCTTATATCTGAACTTCACATCTTTGAATTTCACATTTTTAACTTTGAATTTCATTTTCAAATCTTTACTTCTTTTCAAAATTCCAAATTTTGATTTCTATTTTTCATTTCAAGTTCAAATACAAAGATTCTGAATTTCATTCTCTCCACCTAAATTCTAAACCAAAATTTTAAAATTCACTTTGAAATTCAAATTCAATTTTCAAGTTCAATTCTGATATCAAATCAAATTTTAGAATTATTTCAAAGTCTCAATGTCAAAATCCTGAATTTCAATTTCAAATTCTAATTTCAATTTCCAAATCCATTTCCAATTTCAAAGTTAAATTTCAATTTCAAAATCTAAACTCAAATTTCAATTTTCAAACTTCAAATTCAAAGTTCAAATCTCAATTTCAAGATCAATTCCAACTTCAAATTCAACTTTTATTTCAATTTCCATTTTCATCGTCAAATTTCATTCTTCATTTTCAAGATCAATTCAATTCAAATAGTTTTTCTAAGTGATTTCAAAAACATTTTAAGCAAAGTTTCATAGTATATTTTCAATCCCATTTTGAAATTCACTTGGAATTCTACCTATTTTCTAAATATTTTCCAAATAAAATTCAAAAGCATGCATCATATTTTAAACCATCATTTTTTAAAGTTCATAGAACAAGCATAATTCAATATGCATTTAGGATTCTGAAATAATTTTCCAGTCAAATTTAGGTAAAGCAAAAGCCATTGATTCGATCCATGGTTCGATTACCCCTAGTAAAGGCGTCAGGATCGGTTGAACCTTATACCGATGAGCGAGTCCCTATTTACCATCTTTTTCAAAAATGGAGGCGAGTTAATTTTCATTTTTCAAAAATAAAGAGAAATGTTTGAAATGCAAAAGGATCCAGCTTAAGGGAAAATTTTACAGGGATAACACTAAGGCTGTCAAAAAAATTATATAGAGATTCACTCATGCATATATGTGTTATAAGGCCATCAAAAAAATTTCATAGTGATACAATCATGTATATATGTGTTCTAGGGCTGAAAAAAAAATTTGATAGAGATTCAATCATGATTATATGTGCTCTAAGGCCATCAAAAAAATTTCACAGTGATTCAATCATGCATATATATGTTTTAATGCTGTCAAAAAAAAATTATGGTGATTCAATCATGCATAAATGTGTTCTAAGGCTGTCACCAAAATTTCATAGTGATTTAATCATGCATATATGTGTTCTAATGCTGTCAAACAAATTTCAAATTCAATCATGCTTATATGTGTTCTAAGGCTGTCAAAAAAAATTCACAGTGACTCAATCATGCATATATGTGTTCTAATGCTGTCAAATTTTTTTTATAGAGATACAATCATGCATATATGTGTTCTAAGGTTATAAAAAAAAATCCATAGTGATTCAATCATGCATATAAGTGTTCTTATGCTATAAAAAACATTTCATAGTGATTCAATCATGCATATATGTGTTTTAAGGTTGTAAAAAAAATTCAAATTCAATCATGCATATATGTGTTCTAATGTTGTAAAAAAAAATTCATAGAGATTCAATCATGCATATATGTATTCTAACACTGTCAAAAAAAATTATTAATGATTCAATCATGCATATATGTGTTCAAATGTTGTCAAAATAATTTCATAGTGATTCAATCATGTATATATGTATAGTAATGCCGTCAAAATTTTTTTATAGTAGTTCAATCATGCATATATGTGTTCTAAGGCTGTAAAAAAAAAATCATATTGATTCAATCATGCATATATGTGTCCTAAAAATTTCAAAAAAATTATATAGTGATTCAATCACGCATATATGTGTTCTAAGGCTGTCAAAAAAAATTCATAGTGATTCAATCATGCATATATGTGTTCTAAGGCTGTCAACAAAATTTTTTAGTGATTCAATCATACATATAATTGTTCTAATGCTGTCAAAAAAATTTCATAGTGATTAAATCATGCATATATGTCCTCTTAGGATGTCAAAAAAAATTCATTGTGATTTAATCTTGCATATATGTGTTCTAATGCTGTCAAAAAAATTTCATAGTTATTCAATCAAGCATATATGTGTTCTAAGGCTGTCAAAAAAATTTTGATAGTGATTCAATCATGCATATATGTGTTCTAATGTTGTCAAAAAAATGTTGTAGTGATTCAACCATGCACATATGTGTTCTAAGGCTGTCAAAAAAATTTCATAGTGATTTAATTATGCATATATGTCCTCTTAGGGTGTCAAAAAAAATTCATAGTGATTCAATCTTGCATATATGTGTTCTAATGCTGTCAAAAAAATTTCATAGTTATTCAATCATGCATATATGTGTTCTAATGCTGTAAAAAAAAAATTGTAGTGATTCAATCATGCACATATGTGTTCTAAGACTGTCAAAAAAATTTCATAGTGATTCAATCATTCATATATGTGTTATATGGCAGTCAAAAAAATTTCATAGTGATTCAATCATGCATATATGTGTTCTAAGTCTATCAAAAAAAATTCACAGTGATTCAATCATGCATATATGTGTTCTAAGACTGTAAAAAAAAAATTATAGTGATTCAATTTCATAGTTATTCAATCATGCATATATGTGTTCTAATGTTGTAAAAAAAAAATTGTAGTGATTCAATCATGCACATATGTGTTCTAAGACTGTCAAAAAAAATTCATAGTGATTCAATCATTCATATATGTGTTATATGGCAGTCAAAAAAATTTCATAGTGATTCAATCATGCATATATGTGTTCTAAGTCTATCAAAAAAAAATCACAGTGATTGAATCATGCATATATGTGTACTAAGGCTTTCAAAAAAAATTATTATGAGTCAATCAAGCATATATGTGTGCTAAGGTTGTAAAAAAAAATTTAAATTGATTTAATAATGCGTATATGTGTTCTACGATTGTCAAAAAATTTCATAGTGCTTCATTCAGTCATATATGTGTTCTAAAGCTATAAAAAAAAATTCATAGTGATTCTATCATGCATATATGTGTTCTTAAGATGTCAAAAAAAATTGGTAGTGATTCAATCTTGTATATATGTGTTATAGTTCTATCAAAAAAATTTTATAGAGACTCAATCATGCATATATGTGTTCTAAGGCTGTCAAATAAATTTCATAGTGATTCAATCATGCGTATATGTGTTCTGAGGCTATCAACAAAATTTTATAGTGATTCAATCATACATATATGTGTTCTAATGCAGTCAAAAAAATTTCATAGTGACTCAATCATACATATATGTGTTCTTAGGATGTCAAATTTTTTTTATAGTGATTAAATATTTTATATATGTGTTATAATGCTGTCAAAAAAATTATGCATATATGTATTCTAAGGCTGTCAAAAAAAATTTAAAATTTTTCAATCAAACGTATATGTGTTCTAATGTTGTCAAAACTTTTTTTTAGTGATTCAATCATGCATATATGTGTTCTAAGGCTGTCAAACAAAATTCATTGTGATTCAATCTTACATATATGTGTTCTAATATTGTAAAAAAAATTATATAGTGATTCAATCATGCATATATGTGTTCTAAGGCTGTCAAATTTTTTTTATAGTGATTCAATCATTCATATATGTGTTCTAAGCCAGTCAAAAAAATTTCATAGTAATTCAATCATGCATATATGTGTTCTAATGATTCAGTCACACATATATGTGTTCTAAGGCTTTCAAAAAAAATTTATAGTGATTCTATCAATCATATATGTCAACTAAGGTTGTCAAAAAAAAATTATACTAATTCAATAATGCACATATGTGTTCTAGGGTTGTTAAAAAAATTTCATAGTGACTCATTCATGCATATATGTGTTCTAAGGCTATCAAAAAAATTTCATAGTGATTCAATCATGCATATATGCGTTCTTAAGATGTCAAAAAAAATTCATAGTGATTCAATCGTGCATATATGTGTTCTAGTGCTGTCAAAAAAATTTCTTAGATATTAAATCTTGTGTTTGTGTTGTAAGGCTGTCAAAAAGATTTCATAGTGATCATGCATATATATGTTCTACTGCAGTAAAAAAAAATCATAGTGATTCAATCATGCATATGATTTTTCTAAGGCTGTCAACAAAATTTCATAGTGATTCAATCATATATATGTGTTCTAATGCTGTCTAAAAAATTTCATAGTGATTCCATCATGCATATATGTGTTCTTAAGATGCCAAAAAAAAATTCACAGTGATTAAATCTTGCAAATATGTATTTTAATGCTATAAAAAAAAATCATAGAGATTCAATCATTTATATATGTGTTCTAATGCTGTCAAAAAAATTTCATAGTGTTTCAATGAAGCATATTTGTGTTCTAAGGTTGTCAAAAAAAAATTCATAGTGATTCAGTCATGCATATATGTGAATTAAGGCTGTAAAAAAAAAAATCATAGTGATTCAATCATACATATATGTGTTCTAATGCTGTCAAAATTTTTTTTTAGTGATTCAACCATGCATATATGTGTTCTAAGGCTGTCAAAAGCTTTTTATAATGATTCAATCATTCACATATGTGTTCTAAGGCAGTCAAAAAAATTTCATAGTAATTCAATGATGCATATATGTGTTCTAATGATTAAATCACGCATATATGTGTTCTAAGGATTTCAAAAAAAAATTATAGTGATTCTATCAATCATATATGTGTGTTAAGGTTGTCAAAAAAATATATATACTGATTCAATAATGCATATATGTGTTCTATGGTTTTAAAAAAAAAATCATAGTGATTCATTCATGCATATATGTGTTCTAGGGCTATCAAAAAAATTTCATAGTGATTCAATCAAGCATATACGTGTTCTTAGGATGTCAAAAAAATTTAATAGTGATTCAATCTTGCATATATGTGTTCTAGTGCTGTAAAAAAAAATTTGATAGAGATTCAATCTTGTGTATGTGTTCTAAGGCTGTCAAAAAGATCTTATAGCGATTCAATCATGCATATATATGTTCTAAGGCTGTAAAATTTTTTTTATGGTGATTCAATCATGCATATATGTTTTCTAAGGCTGTCAACAAAATTTCATAGTGATTCAATCATATATATGTGTTCTAATGCTGTCTAAAAAATTTCATATTGATTGAATCATGCATATATGTGTTCTTACAATGTCAAAAAAATTTCACAGTGATTAACTCTTGCAAATATCTTTTTTAATGCTATAAAAAAAAAATTCATAGAGATTCAATCATTTATATGTGTTCTAAGACTGTCAAAAAAATGTCATAGTGATTCAATCAAGCATATTTATGTTCTAAGGTTGTCAAAAAATTTTCATAGTGATTGAATTATGGATAAATGTGTTCTAAGGATGTCAAAAAAATTCATAGTGATTCAATCATACATATGTGTTCTAATGCTGTCAATTTTTTTTTTATAGTGATTCAATCATGCATATTTGTGTTCTAAGGTTGTCAAAAAAAATTCATAGTGATTCAACTATGCATATATGTGTTCTAAGGCTGTAAAAAAAAATATAGTGATTCAATCATACATATATGTGTTCTAATGCTGTGAATTTTTTTTTTGCAGTGATTCATACTATATATATGTGTTCTAAGGTTGTCAAAAAAAACTCATAGTGATTCAATCATTCATATATGTGTTATAACGCAGTAAAAAAAAAATCATAATGATTCAATCATGCATATATGTGTTCTTAGGATGTCAAAAAAAAATCATAGTGATTCAATCATGCATATATGTGTTCTAAGGCTTTCAAAAGAATTTAATTGTGATTCAATCATGCATATTTGTGTTCTAATGCTATCAAAAAAAATTCATAGTGATTCAGTCATGCCTATATCTGTTCCTAGGATGTCAAAAAAAAATCATAGTGATTCAATCTTGCATATATGTGTTCTAGTGCTGTCAAAAAATTTCATAGAGACTCAGTCATGCATATATGTGTTTTAAGGCTGTCAAAAAAATTTTGTAGTGATAATCATGCATATATGTGTTCTAAGGCTGTAAAAAAAATTTCATAATGATTCAATCATGCATATATGTGTTCTAAAACTGTAAACAAAATTTCATAGTGACTCAATCATACATGTATGTGTTCTTAGGATGTAAAAAAAAAATCATAGTGATTCAATCTTGCATATATGTGTTCTAATGATGTAAAAAAAATCATAGTGATTCAATCATGCATATTTGTGTTCTATGGTTGTCAAAAAAAATTCATAGTGATTCAATCATGCATATATGTGTTCTAAGGCTGTAAAAAAAAATTCACAGTGATTTAATCATACATATTTGTGTTCTAATGCTATCAAATTTTTTTTTACAGATTCAATCATGCATCTATGCATTCTAAGTCTCTCAAAAAATTTTTATAGTGATTCAATCATGCATATATGTGTTCTAAGGCTGTCAAAAAAATTTCATAGTGATTCAATCATGCATATATGTGTTGTAAAGTTGTCAATAAAATTTCATAGTGATTCAATCATAGATAAGTGTGTTCTCTTACTGTCAAAGAATTTTTATAGTGATTCAATCATGCGTATAAGTGTTATTAGGATGTGAAAAAAAATTCATAGTGATTCAGTCTTGCATATATGTGTTATAATGCTGTCAAAAAAATTTCATTGAGATTTAATCATGCATATTTCTGTTCTAAGTTTGTTAAAAAAGATTCATAGTGATTTAATCATGCATGTGTGTTGTAAGGCTGTAAAAAAAAAGTGATAGTGATTCAATCATACATAAATGTGTTCTAATGCTCTCAAAAAAATTTTGTAGTGATTCAATCATTAATATATGTGTTTTAAGGCTGTCAAAAAAATTTCATAGTGATTCAATCATTCATATATGTGTTCTTAGGCAGTCAAAAAAACTTCATAGTAATTCAATCATGCATATATGTTTTCTAAGGCTTTCAAAAAAAATTCATAGTGATTCAGTAAAGCATATATGTGTGCTAAGGTTGTCAAAAAAACTTTATATTGATTCAATAATGCATATATGTCTTCTACATTTGTCAAAAAAAAATTCATAGTGATTCATTCATGGATATTTGTTTTCTGAGGCTGTCAAAAAAATTTCATAGTGATTCAATCATGTGTATATGGGTTCTTAAGATGTCAAAAAAAAATCAGTGATTCGATCTTGCATATATGTGTTCCAGTGCTGTCAAAAAACTTCCTTAGAGATTCAATCTTGTGTATACGTGTTCTAAGGCTATCAAAAAGATTTCACAGTGATTCAGTCTTGCATATATGTGTTCTAAGGCTGTCAAAAAAATTTCATAGTGATTCAATCATGCATATACTTTTTCAAAGGCTATCAACAAAATTTTATAGTGATTCAATCATATATATGTGTTCAAATGTTGTCAAAAAATTTTCATAGTGATTCAATCATGCATATATGTGTTCTTAGGATGTCAAAATAATTTCATAGTGATTCAATCTTGCAAATATGTGTTCTAATGCTATAAAAAAAAAATCATAAAGACTCAATCATGCATATATGTGTTCTAAGGCTGTCAAATTTTTTTTATAGTGATTCAATCATGCATATTTGTGTTCTAAGTGTGGCGCCCCAAACCCCGACCTTGGAAACTTGGAATTTTTAGTGGAATGTTTTTTTTTTTTAAAGGTTTAAGTAGAAGACCAGCAGAAAGCAGGTGTGGGAAAAACAACAAAGCCGCAAGTCTTGGCGGCCACCATAGATAAGTGCAACAAGTGAAAACAGTGAAACCAACGGTGTGTACAAAAGTGTACTGTGAAGTAGAAAGGGGAAACACCCCCCAACAATTTAAAGAGTTTACAAAATATAAGTACAAAAGGTACAAAATCGGGAGTACATCCCAACAACAACCAAAAATCCAAAAACCATCAGGTACAAGAACTGCGGGTCAAGTGTGTGGGTCCTCCGAGCCTCCACTGTGTATCAACGCATCTGCACTATACCTGTTCGTCACCTACATCCCTATAAAACGGGGTCAGTCCTCTCACGAGGTGGTGAAGAAACAACCACAAGCAGATATATATATCAAGTACACAGGAAAAGCAGGAAAAGCTAACAAGTGTAAGTGCCTGTGTCAGGTATGTGCAAAGTGACAAGTACTAGTCAACAAGCTACAGTAACAGGGGAAAACAATTAGCTAAAGCAACGAACTGAGCAACAAGTAACTAAAAAAGCAACAATAACTATAAAGCAAGTCCTCAAAGTAGTAACAACTGTAACAAGTGCGGAGCAGCAAAGTAACCAGGTAACAGCTGAAGCAAGTAAAGCAACTGGAGTAAAGTCCACAGCACAAGTGAGGTAGCAACTATAGTAAGTCAGCTGATTGATTAGTCTTTAAGTTCTTCTGATTACTCCTTCGGGTACGCGAAGGAAACCTCGCATTCTGTGAGACATGCACCCGGTGTCTGTTATTCAAGTTCTAGAGTGGTAACCGGGGAAGCTACAAACCGAGTCGACCTCATGCGAGCAGCACACGGCTAGGAGAAAACACTCGCATGGGCAAGGATTACAATCCATACTACTGCAGTAGTGAGGCCCTAGAAAGGCAACCTCGACCTCCCTGACTCTGAGTGACTGGAGGCCAAAAGGACGCTACAGCTCCTGTCAAAAACACATGTCGTAGTAACGACAAGTCACTCAGGGTTGTATCATCCACCCTCTCCCAAGGTGAACCATTTTGTGAATGGGGCGAAGTAGGTTTATCTTTCTTAAAACTCATGTTCAATCATACCTCAAAAGGTTCTGGTACGACTGCTACAAGGTTCGGTTGGGCTGGTTCCAGACCCTAACAAGGGTAAACCGGTAGGTCTAAAGAAAAGGGGATGGTGTCAAACTGTAGGTAGGAGCGTCTGGTCCCTTGGACAAGGCAGCAACTAGACCATGCCAAGGTCTGAACTGTTCAGTTCCGGCCTGGCCCTAAAAGGCTTAACCAAAAAGGAAAAGAGGCCCGGGTGTCCAGCAACCCATGGCCGGCACCCGGCTCCAACATAGTAGAGTCGCGGCTAGCACTAAGTGCTAGCTGGGCTGCCAAGGGAGTCCAGGTCTGAACCATGGTTCAGACCTGCGCCTACCAAAAGCCAATCGAAATGCTAAAGGTGCACCACACCAAAGGTGCGCACCGAACTCCAGCCAAGGAGGTAACAATTGGGCTGGTTCACGCCGCACAGCAGGTTCGGACCAGGCCATGGTGCTGGTCTGAACCCCCGGTTGAGACCGGTACCTAGCCTGGTCTAAACTCAACACAACAACAAAACAAGATACATAAAAAATAAAAAAAAAACTTTTGCTTGCAGCATAGGCTGGGCTCACGGGCCAACCGAAGAGCGCCAGTCCCTAACTCGGTTCAGCGTAAATGGCTGGTGGGTCTGGTCCGTAGGACCCGACCGTGTCAACACCAACACTTAGGGCAAGAGCCTAAGGCTTGCACCCAAACGAAAAGAAGGAGCTGGGCGCCTGCCATGGGCCGGTCCCAACTCGCAATCATAACCCAACAAAAGAAGGAGAACAAACAAGGTATCAAAAGATAAAATTTTCTATCTATTTATTTCATTTTATTTTATTTTTTTCTATTTTAAAAATCACGGTTTTCCCTTAGCAGAAAAGGGGATGGAGCACCTTATGTTCCAGGCCACCCACGGCTGTAGCACCAGTCCCATTATTTGGGGCTGGGTTGCACCCATAGCGCTGAATGGACCCGTTTGGGTGCTACCGGCTAAAATGCTCCCACGGTACTTGAAGGTACCCATTGCATGCATCACAAGCTGGGCGCATGCTGGACGAGCCTAGCTCGGTCCAGCGCACCGCAGCAACTCAACTCATCCAGCACAAGAAGAAGCAAACAACAACTCCAAGATCGACTTCAGTAAAAATGAAGAATAACAACAAAAACAAAGGAGAAATAAAAAGATGACATATCATGTATTGGAATCCAAACGTGGAATCATGCATCCATGGAAAAAGAGAACATGGTGGAATAGATAAAATCCTTTCACATGAGCCAATATAACACAATAACCCAAGAAAAAACTTTGTAAAGAACTCATCACTCTAATCCGCCGAAGGAGCTCGCACGCATAGGTGCGTTTTCAACCTTGGCTTCATGTTGGATAAAGAGAGCATTGAGAGATGTTTCCTCACCTTAACAGCTTGAAGAAGAAGAAGATAGGTAGCAGCTCCTTATTCCAAGAGATACCCACGGCTGTAGGTAGGAGACAAGAGGAGAAGAGAGGAGGTTTGGGAGAGAGAGAGAAGAGAGAAAGAGTGAAGGAGAAAAATCGCCCAAACAAGGGGGACCCGTTTTTTTTGTAAGGGTTTTATAGGTGTTTGAATAAGGTTGGACGGCTGGGATTTAATCCCTCTAGGATGGAGGGTTGGGGAGCTCCACGCCCTCCAACAACCAATGCATGTTGGTCTTTCAAAAAGATTTTATATAACTTTCAAAAACGCCATTTATTAAAAGCCTTAAAACTTCAACAAATAACAAGGGGGCGCCCTTGGCTGCCACCCAACGTGCCCAATGGGTTTTAAGCATTTGAAATATTTCAAAAATCTTTCAAATTTTCCATGGGGCGCAAGCCCCATGGCTCCCTTTTGGAAATGACGCCCCTCATGATGGCCTTGAAGCTCCATCATGAGGATTTTGGAAATGATACATGGCCAATAGAGGCCTTCTTTTAAAAGCCATGCAAAAGTATTTCAAAAATGCCATCCAGCTGGTCAATCCTTGACCAGATGGTCAACCATGGCCATGGACGTCCACTATAGGGGTCGCCCATGGGTTTTGGATCCACTAGATGCTCCGGATCCAAATCCAAAAACCGTATATCATGTATGTCATAAGAAAACGCTTATTTAATGAATTAAAATAATAATTTAATTCCAATAAATTATTTTATTCTCTTTATAACCTTAATGAACGTAGAATGGTTGATGCCTCTTGAGGAAATCACCTCTCATTCGCTAAAATTAAGCGTTCTAAGATTCGGGTCCGAAATTAAGTCAAGACTCGTAATTCACATGCACTGACAAGGTTTTTTTGTTGTTCGGGTCTCAAATTTGGGGTGTATCACTACAACCCTATTTCAAACTTACCCTAAAAGTTTCAGAGGTTGATTCATTCTGGATTTCCTGAAATCGCTCTTATTACATAAAATTACGCGATTTTACCCAATTCTCAAAATAAGCAAATCTTCAGAAATTACCAAAACATAAAAAATTATCGATTTCAATATATTTACGCAATATATATCAAATTAAAATCATAGATCTTACATCCTCCCCTCCTTAAAAAGGATTTCGTCTGCGAAATCACCCTTAGGAGGTTACAAAAAGTTTTGGATACGTCTCTCTTATGCTCGCTTCTGGTTCCCATGTGCAATCTTCAATGCCATGGTGCTGCCAACGTACCTTAACTAGCGAATTGTCTTGGTACGCAAAACTTGATCTTATCGATCAACAATCTCAATAGGCCTTTCTGACAAAGTCAGATCTTCTTGCACGTCCACATCTTCGTAATGAATGACATGCGATGGGTCAGGAATGTACTTCCTGAGCATCGACACGTGAAAAATATTATGAATGTGGGTATATTGTGGAGGCAACTCTACATGATATGCCACTTCACCAATCCTCGCCAAGATCTTGAACGGTTCAACGTACCTCCGACTCAATTTCCCCTTCTTTCCAAAATGCAACACGCTCTTCGTCGACGAAACTTTGACAAAAACCATGTCTCCAACATCAAAAGACAATTCGCGACGTCTCTTATCGACGTAACTCTTCTGCATATCTTGCGCTGCCTTCAATCGTTCACGAATCTTCTGCACTTGCTGCGTGTAGTGTTGAAGAACAATCGGCGCTTTGCTCGATCTATCGCTGATATCGTCCCAATAAGATAGCAACCGACAAAGTCTACCATACAACGCTTCGTACAGGGCCATCCCGATACTAGCGTGGTAACTGTTGTTATACGCGAACTCTACCAAACATAGGTGTGAATCTCAGTCACCCTTCCAATCAAGCATACAAGCTCGCAACATATCTTCCAACGTTTGAATTGTTCACTCGGATTGTCCATCCGTCTGAGGATGAAAGGTTGTACTAAACTTCAACTTCGTCCCCAAAGCATATTGCAACTGACCCCACAGTCGTGAAGTGAATCGGGGATCATAATCGGAAATGATAGATCTCGGCACACCGTGCAGTCGAATGATCTCTCTAATGTACAAGTCAGCTAAACTCTCAAGAGACTGACTGATCCTGATCGGCAGGAAATGGGCAGACTTGGTGAGTCTGTCCACGACTACCCAAATTGCATCGTGTTTATGCCTAGTTAGTGGTAAACCTACCACAAAATCCATCGTAACATTCTCCCATTTCCACTGAGGAATCTCAATCCTCTGCAAGGTACCACCAGGACGTTGATGTTCTGCTTTGACTTGCTGACAAGTCAAACACCTCGCAACGTAAGCTGCTATCTCGCGCTTCATGCCATGCCACCAATACTTCCGTTGTAAGTCCTTGAACATCTTCGTTCCTCCCGGATGAATCATGTACTTCGACATATGAGCTTCGTCAAGAATTTCTCTCTTCAGCTCAGGGTCGCTAGGTACCCAAAGACGATCTCTCATACGAACGCTGCCATCTTCAGACACTCTGAAAGAAGAATCTGCTTGCTCAGCCAAGGCTAGAACCTTGCCATACTTGTCGTCAAGCTTCTGAGCCTCTACGATCTTCGGCAAAAACTCGGATCGAATGGTCAGACCAGACAATCTGATCGAATCATCACCAACAGAAAAAGGTTTCTAGGCTACGAAATCTTCAATAAGCTTTTGGCTCCACACAAGACTAGCCAGAACACCACTCGCTTTGCGGCTAAGTGCATCTGCCACAACATTTGCCTTACGAGGGTGGTAAGACAACGTGAAATCGTAGTCCTTGATGAACTCAAGCCATCGTCGCTGCCTCATGTTTAGCTCCTTCTGGGAGAACAGGTACTTGAGGCTATTGTGGTCTGAAAAGACATCAAATGATTCCACATATAGGTAATGTCGCCACGATTTCAAAGCAAGCACGACTGCTGCCAACTCTAAATCGTGCGTCGGATAATTCCGCTCATGAATCTTTAACTATCTAGAGGCATAGGCAATCACTCGGCCATGCTGCATAAGCACACAACCTAAACGGGTACCAAAGGCGTCTGTGTACACCACAAAGCCACCTCTGCCAGAGGGTAAAGCTAACATCGGCGAGGTTGTCAACTTTGTCTTCATGATCTGAAAACTGTCCTCACAGGCACTGTTCCACACGAACCTAACACCTTTACGTAACAGCTTCGTCAAAGGTAAAGCGATCCTCGAAAAATCTTGGATAAAGCGTCGATAATAACCGGCCAATCCAAGAAAACTACGAATCTCAGACACATTCTGGGGCTGCTTCCCGCCCAAAACTGCTTCAACTTTCGCTGGATCGACGGATACTCCGTCCTTCGATATCACGTGGCCAAGAAACATGACGCGCTCGAGTCAAAATTCACACTTAGAGAACTTGGCGAACAACCGATGCTCACGAAGAGTACTCAAAACAATCCGCAGATGCTCTCGATGCTGCTCTGGATTCTCTGAATATACCAAGATATCATTGATAAATACTATCACAAACGAGTCCACAAATGGACGAAAGATCCGGTTCATCAAATCCATGAACGCTGTTGGAGCATTCGTGAGGCCAAAAGGCATCACCATGAACTCATATAACCCATATCTCGTTCTGAAAGTTGTCTTCGCAATATCATTCTCTCGGATACGAAGCTGATGGTAGCCCGATCTGAGATCAATCTTCGAGAAAACCTTCGCCTTCTGTAACTGATCGCAAAGGTCTTTAATCCTTGGTAACAGATACTTGTTCTTAATTATCGCTTGGTTGAGCATCCGATAATCAATGCACAACCTCAGGGATCCATCCTTCTTCCGTACGAACAACACTGGTGCTCCTCACGGTGAAGCACTAGGTCAAATAAAACCCTGATCGAGAAGTTCTTCCAACTGACGCTTCAACTCTTCTAGTTCTGCTAGGGTCATACGTTATGGTGCCTTGGAAATTGGTGTCGTTCCCGGCATCAACTCGATACCAAATTCGATCTCTCGCCTCAGAGGTAACCCAAGTAGCTCCTCCGAAAACACATCGGCAAAATCTCGGACCACGTCCAAGTCATCGATCAACACCATCTCAGGTTCAACTGGGGCAATATTGACTAAGAATGCAGTACCCTCGTTTCGCAGATACTTCTGAGCCTTGAAAGAAGAAATCATGCGGCTATCGCGCAGAGGTCGAGGAAGCTTGATCTCCAAAATAGGACGATCAGGCCGAAAAAGAACGATGTTGCCTTCCCGACAAAAGACTTGAGCATGGTACTCGAAAAGTCAATCCATGCCCAAAATCACATCGTACTCTGTCATATCTAACAGGATAACGTCAGCTGACAGGTTCTGCCCTGCCACTGACAGCTCGATGTTCGGGATATACGAGTCACAAAAAGACTGCTCTCTAGTTGGAGTGCGAACCTCCAACGGAAAATTCAAGGACTCGACTGCCAAAGGTAAAGTACGAGCAAATCTAGCTGCTATGAACGAATGAGTATCACCACAATCAAACAAAGTAAATGCTTTATGTCTGGCTACTGAAATCGTACCTTGGACCAACTCTACCTTGGTCACTTGCTCAACTGTTGCCGCGTATGCTCGACCGGCAATGACTATCTGATTCGCTGGCCTCGGTGGATATGACTGTGGTTGTTGCTGCTGCTGCTGTGTCGAAGGTTGTCGCTGCTGTGCTGGTTGGGAAGTACTTGGTGTATTCCTGCGCTGGTCATCCGCCTGTTTCTTTCTGCAATTTCGGATATAATAACCCATCTTCCCGCAATATAAGCATCCGTCTGTGTCCCGTGGGCAAGGTCGCCCTGGATGATCTGTGGTACATTTCGGACAACTGGCTGTGGTAAGCTGCTTCTGTTGTGGCTGCTGGCGTTGCTGGTACTGGGGTCTATGGTTCTAATACTGAATCCGGCGGGTGTTGCTGCCGTTGTTGTTGTTACACTGCTTCTTTGACTGAGGATGGAACTTCCTTCCACCCTGGTTCTTCTGAAAATGCCTCTTCCTTGGCCAACTCTTTTGGCCAGGATTCTACTGCTGGTGACATGGTGCGAGAGTCTTTTGCGATTCGGTCCAATCATGCTCAAGCAAGGAGGCTGTCTCTAAAGCCTCATCGATCGTCGTAGGTGCACGTGTGTACACCTTCTTCATCCGTAAGACTGGCTTCAGATCTCGAGCAAATTTAAGAGCTCGCTCCTTTTCTGTCGTGTACAAGTGCGGACAAAACCTCTCCAGGCTGCAAAAACGTTTGACGTATTCAGAGAGAGAATAACTACCCTGCTGGAGGTCAAGAAACTCCTGCATTTTCTGGATCCTCTCGTGAGCTGGAAAGTAAGCTGCGTAGAACGCCTCTACGAACTGGTCCCACTCTACAAGCTGGTTGTCGAATTTTATCTCCCAGGTGGTCACCCACCACCTTTCCGTGTCCTTCCTGAGACGATATGTCCCAAAATCTACTTTTCGATCGTCACCCACTTATAATACATAGAAGATGCGCTCTATTTCTCTGATCCAATCTTCGGCTGCTTCCGACGACGACTTCCCATCAAACGAGGGAGGGTTCAAGCTCATAAATTGCTTGTATGGGACTGCTGCAACAGGAACCTGGGCAGGTGCTCCCTGTCTCGGGGCGGCCTGCTGGAGGTGCTCGCCCATGTTCCTCATGGTCTCCGCTTGTCGTCCTACAACCTCTCTAAGGTTGTTCAGAGTCTCCATAAGGTCATCACACCTGGTGCACCACACCATCTAAATACGCAAAAATCTATACGTAAGCAACCAACAAATACACAGAGATAGGAAAATTTCCATTTTATTAATAGGGAAATTGAAACATTACAGAAGTACCCTTCATCAAGATAGGGTTAAACAAACACTGCCAACAGCTAAAGCACGATAAAAGTAAGAATGAAACACTGACCCAGTGTTTCTAACATCAAAACATCACATCACAAATTCATGACTTGCTGGTGTAGAAGTCCCTGTAGTCCTTCCGACTACCACAGCGCCTCGGCCTAACACGTGGAGGAGAAACAACATTCCTCAGCGGCGTGCCAGAGATCTCCTGAACTTCCCTCAAAATCGGTGTCACGTACTCCGAAGAAACAACATAGGGGTAGGACTCAGGAGAATATTGGGGAGAATCGATCGCTCCACGCCTTTCTCCGTCCTGGCTATCCACTTCCGCAACCAAGGGTCCAGAGACCGAAGATACATCATTGATGTCTTCCGCATTGCTCTTCCAGAGCTCATCACTCTGTTTCGTCTGGCATTCCTCTTCGACATGCCCACGAAGACTACAGTAGGGGCACTCAGCCAACTCACGGGGAAAGATCTGCCCCGCGTGATCTTCTAAACACCTGGCACATGGAGGTGCCAACATATGCACATTATGTGTCAAATGTCGCACAGCTCCACTCAGGGCCTCTTCGCCTCGAGTCAGGTTTTGGAGAGCCTCCAAAATCTTGTCCTAAGTCAAGTTTGTCGACATCTATCACATACACAGAACCACAAGCACAAACTATCTAAAAAGCACGAAATAAAGGAAATCAAGAAGCTTAACTTATACTTACAGTGCGATGGATGATGCGCGATGAAGCTCTGACCACACACTTAAACTCTGCTTTGATGCCAAACACTGTGGCGCCCCAAACCCCGACCTTGGAAACTTGGAATTTTCAGTGGATTTTTTTTTTTGAAAGGTTTAAGTAGAAAACCAGCGAAAAGCAGGTGTGGAAAAAACAACAAAACCGCAAGTCTGGGTGGCCACCACAGATAAGTGCAACAAGTGAAAACAGTGAAACCAACGGTGTATACAAAAGTGTACTGTGAAGTAGAAAGGGGAAACACCCCCCAGCAGTTTAAAGAGTTTACAAAATATAAGTACAAAAGGTACAAAATCGAGAGTACATCCCAACAACAACCAAAAACCCAAAAACCACCAGGTACAAAAACTGCAGGTCAAGTGTGTGGGTCCTCCGAGCCTCCACCGTGTATCATCGCATCCGCACTATACATGTTCGTCACCTACATCCCCATAAAACGGGGTCAGTCCTCTTGCGAGGTGGTGAAGAAACAACCACAAGCAGATATATATATCAAGTACACATGAAAAATAGGAAAAGCTAACAAGTGTAAGTGCCTGTGTCAGGTAAGTGCAAAGTGACAAGTACTAGTCAACAAGCTACAGTAACAGAGGAAAACAAGTAGTAGCTAAAACAATGAACTGAGCAACAAGTAACTAAAGAAGCAACAATAACTATAAAGCAAGTGCTCAAAGTAGTAACAACTGTAACAAGTGCTGAGCAGCAAAGTAACCAGGTAACAGCTGAAGCAAGTAAAGCAACTCGAGTAAAGTCCACAACACAAGTGAGGTAGCAACTACAGTAAGTCAGCTGATTGGTTAGTCTTTAAGTTCTTCTGATTACTCCTTCGGGTACGCGAAGGAAACCTCGCATTCTGTGAGACATGCACTCGGTGTCTGTTATTCAAGTTTTAGAGTGGTAACCGGGGAAGCTACAGACCGAGTCGACCTCATGTGAGCACCACACGGCTAGGAGAAAACACTCGCATGGGCAAGGATTACAATCCATACTACTGCAGTAGTGAGGCCCTAGAAAGGCAACCTCGACCTCCTTGACTCTGAGTGACTGGAGGCCAAAAGGATGCTACAGCTCTTGTCAAAAACACGTGTCGTATTAACGACAAGTCACTCAGGGTTATACCATCCACCCTCTCCCAAGGTGAGCCATTTTGTGAATGGGGCGAAGCAGGTTTATCTTTCTTAAAACTCATGTTCAATCATACCTCACAACGAGGAATTTGCCTCGTGGTCCCCGCGGAGTACGCAAAATGAGGACTTGGCCTGTCCATTCACGTGCTCAGCCTCACGCGGCCAACGGAGCACACCGCTCGTGAAAGCAGTCACAACACCATATTATTTATTTCTGTTTAGGGTATATCACACAAGAGTCCACACAACACAAGGGCCACTGCCCGAAGACTCCAACTGAGCCCACAACAATCATTTCAATATTCATACCCTATAGTGTTCAATTTTCTCTCTTTTCATTTCATAAGGTAAGTGCACCTAATGCGCTTACCAATGCCTCAGCGATGTACCTCCTCAGGGTACGTACTACTCACAACTGTGTCAGGATGTGCTAAGTGCAAAGTGTAAGAGTATCACAATTTTTATCTTTTGCACAAGTATAAACACAGAGGCATTGCATGATATTAAACTGCACTATATTTCATACTTCAGTGTTATGATTGCATTTATCAACATTTTCATACTCAAGGGTTTGAAATTGAATTTAACCAATCATCCCGTCTAATGGGAATAACATTGGTTTTCCCAAGGTGGATCGTTGCTCTTGCAGGGAAGATGCAATTGCAACCCAAAAGACCATTACACGTGGTTCAACACACTTAGGGGTTTGAAGCGAATCTTGGATATTCCGTCTTATGGGAATAACATTTGCTATTTCCACGGCATGGGGTGCCGCGCCTGCGGACCCGAAGCAAGGATATTTCAACTACACTTGTAATTCAACGAAGTTTCCAAATATGTGGATTTGCAATAGTGTTCGTGTGTATTCTTTAACTAGGCATTATACGTAATCAAGGCATAAGGATCTTCCTTACGCAACATGACACACTTACGTGTCGAAGGTGATACTGAAATAACCCATCTAATGGGGATTACATTGGCATAACCACGGTTCGGGGTGCCGCGCCCGCGGACCCTAATCAAACCATTTGCCAAAACGAACGTAGGGCCACAATATGTAACTCCTACCTAGTTCCGAGAGTGGAAACATCTAAGGAAAACACGAGGACGGGACACCGGAGTGTCGCGTGTCCATACGGTCATATCGAAGTAATCATTTAAGTGTTGTGACAAGTATGTATGTACTTAGCTATACTAATATGTATATGTATTTACATACATGTTTCTCGTTTCATTTGTACTCCATAAGATAGGAGCTTACATGCATACATATATATGTACACGTACATATATGTTCATTTGCACCAAAATACATATATACACATATGTATATATATATATACATATATATCTATATACCGAATTTTTTGAAACCCGAGGCATGTATACTTATGCCCAAAACCCTAACCGACTAACGAAAGGGTGTGGTGCAAGTCAAAGGCTAACCCGAACCCACTATGGTTCGGTTCTAAGTAAGCATGGACTGATTTTTAATAGTGAAGAAGGTTAACGGCCACAATATGGCATGAACGAGGCTGCAAGTGTGCCCGTACAGGGATCCATGCACGTGCTGCCAATAGGTTGTAACTAGGATATGGGTCTGGTCCATCGGACTCCACTGCCACATCCGCACCCAAAAGGTTCTGGTCCGACTGCTACAAGGTTCGGTTGGGCTGGTTCCAGACCCTAACAAGGGTAAACCGGTAGGTCTAAAGAAAAGGGGATGGTGTCAAACTGTAGGTAGGAGCGTCTGGTCCCTTCTTCAAGGCAGCAACTAGACCATTCCAAGGTCTGAAATGTTCAGTTCAGGCCTGGCCCTAAAAGGCTTAACCAAAAAGGAAAAGAGGCCCGGGTGTTCAGCAACCCTTGGCTGGCACCCAGCTCCAACATAGTAGAGTCGTGACTAGCACTAAGTGCTAGCTGGGCTGCCAAGGGAGTCCAGGTCTGAACCATGGTTCAGACCTGCGCCTACCAAAAGCCAATCGAAATGCTAAAGGTGCACCGCACCAAAGGTGCGCACCCAACTCCAGCCAAGGAGGTAACAGTTGGGCTGGTTCACGCCGCACAGTAGGTTCGGACCAGGCCATGGTGCTGGTCTGAACCCCCGGTTCAGACCGGCACCTAGCCTGGTCTAAACCCAACACAACAACAAAACAAGATACATAAAATAAAAAAAAAACAAACTCTTGCTTGCAGCATAGGCTGGGCTCACGGGCCAACCGAAGAGCGCCAGTCCCAAACTCGGTTCAGCGTAAATGGCTGGTGGGTCTGGTCCGTAGGACCCGACCGTGCCAACACCAACACTTAGGGCAAGAGCCTAAGGCTTGCACCCAAACGAAAAGAAGGAGCTGGGCGTCTGCCATGGGCCGGTCCCAACTCGCAATCATAACCCAGCAAAAGAAGGAGAACAAACAAGGTATCAGAAGATAAAATTTTCTATCTATTTATTTCATTTTATTTTATTTTTCTATTTTGAAAATCATGGTTTTCCCTAAGCAGAAAGAGGGCTGTAGCACCTTATGTTCCAAGCCACCCGCGACTGTAGCACCAGTCCCATTATTTGGGGCTGGGTTGCACCCATAGCGCCGAATGGACCCGTTTGGGTGCTACCGGCTAAAATGCTCCCACGGTACTAGTAGGTACCCATTGCATGCATTACAAGCTGAGTGCATGCTGGATGAGCCTAGCTCGGTCCAGCGCACCCCAGCAACTCAACTCATCCAGCACAAGAAGAAGCAAACAACAACTCCAAGATCGACTTCAGTAAAAATGAAGAATAATAACAAAAACTAAGGAGAAATAAAAAGATGACATATCATGTATTGGAATCCAAACGTGTAATCATGCATCCAAGGAAAAAGAGAACATGGTGGAATAGATAAAATCCTTTCACATGAGCCAATATAAAACAATAACTCAAGAAAAAACTTTGTAAAGAACTCATCACTCTAATCCGCCGAAGGAGCTCACACGCATAGGTGCGTTTTCAACCTTGGCTTCATGTTGGATAAAGAGAGCATTGAGAGATGTTTCCTCACCTTAGCAGCTTGAAGAAGAAGAAGATAGGTAGCAGCTCCCTATTCCAAGAGATACCCACGACTGTAGGTAGGAGACAAGAGGAGAAGAGAGGAGGTTTGGGAGAGAGAGAGAAGAGAGAAAGAGTGAAGGAGAAAAATCGCCCAAATGAGGGGGACCCTTTTTTTTTGTAAGGGTTTTATAGGTGTTTGAATAAGGTTGGACGGCTGGGATTTAATCCTTCTAAGATGGAGGGTTGGGGAGCTCCACGCCCCCCAACAACCAATGCATGTTGGTCTTTCAAAAAGATTTTATAAAACTTTCAAAAATGTCATTTATTAAAAGCCTTAAAACTTCAACAAATAACAAGGGGGCGCCCTTGGCTGCCACCCAACGTGCCCAATGGGTTTTAAGCATTTGAAATATTTCAAAAATCTTTCAAATTTGCCATGGGGTGCCAAGCCCATGGCTCCCTTTTTGAAATGACGCCCCTCATGATGGCCTTGAAGCTCCATCATGAGGATTTTGGAAATGATACATGGCCAATAGAGGCCTTCTTTTAAAAGCCATGCAAAAGTATTTCAAAAACACCATCCAGCTGGTCAATCCTTGACCAGCTGGTCAACCATGGCCATGGACGTTCACTATAGGGGTCGCCCATGGGTTTTGGATCCACTAGATGCTCCGGATCCAAATCTAAATACCGTATATCATGTATGTCATAAGAAAATGCTTATTTAATGAATTAAAATAATAATTTAGTTCCAACAAATTATTTTATTCTCTTTATAACCTTAATTAACGTAGAATGGTTGATGCCTCTTGAGGAAATCACCTCTCGTTCGTTAAAATTAAGCGTTTTTGGGTCCGAAATTAAGTCAAGACTCGTAATTCACATGCACTGACGAGGTTTTTTCGTCGTTCGAGTCTCAAATTCAAGGTGTATCACTAAAACCCTATTCCAAACTTACCTTAAAAGTTTCGGAGGTTGATTCATTCTAAATTTTTTGAAATCGCTCTTTTTACATAAAATTATGTGATTTTACCCGATTCTCAAAATAAGCAAACCTTCAGAAATTGCCAAAACATAAAAATTCATCAATTTCAACATATTTAGGAAATATACATCAAATTAAAATCGTGGATCTTACACTAAGGTTGTCAAAAAAAATTCAATCAGGCATATATTTGTTCTAAGGCTAACAAAAACATTTCACAGTGATTAAATCATGCATATATGTGTTATAAGGCTGTCAAGAAAATTTCATAGAGATTCAATCAAGCATATATGTGTGCTAAGGTTGTCAAAAAAAAATTATAGTGATTCAATAATGCATATATGTGTTCTACGGTTGTCAAAAAATTTTCAAAGTGACTCATTCATGCATATATGTGTTCTAAGGCTATCAATTTTTTTTTTCAGTGATTCAATCTTGCATATATGTGTTCTATGGCTGTCAAAAAAAATTCATAGTGATTCAGTCAAGGAAATATGTGTCCTAAGGTTGTCAAAAAAAAATCATAGTGATTCAATTGTGCGTATATGTGTTCTAAGGTTGTAAAAAAAAAATTATAGTGAGTCTATCCTACATATATGCATTCTAAGGCTGTAAAAAAAAATTCATAGTGATTCAATCATGCATATATGTGTTCTTAGGATGTCAAAAAAATTTCATAGTGATTCAATCTTGCATATATGTGTTCTAAGGCTGTCAAAAAAATTTAATTGTTATTCAATCATGTATATATGTGTTGTAATGCTATCAAAAAAATTTCATAGTGATTCAATCGTGCATATATATGTTCTTATGATGTCAAAAAAAATTCATAGTGATTCAATCTTGCATATATGAGTTCTAGTGCTATCAGAAAAATTTCGTAGAGATTCAATCATGCATATATGTTTTCTAAGGCAGTCAACAAAATTTTTGAGTGATTCAATCACGCATATATGTGTTCTAAGGCAGTCAACAAAATTTCATAGTGATTCAATCTTACATATATGTGTTCTAATGCGGTAAAAAAAAATTCATAGTGATTGAATCATGCATATATGTGTCCTTAGGATGTCAAAAAAAAATCTTAGTGATTCAATCTTGCATATATGTGTTCCATTGAGGTCGAAAAAAAATCATAGTGATTCAATCATGCATATTCGTGTCAAAACAATTTCATAGTGATTCAATCAAACATATATGTGTTCTAATGCTGTCAAAAAAATTTTGTAGTGATTCAATCATGCATATATATGTTCTATGGCTGTCAAAAAGATTTCATAGTGATTCCATCAACCATATATGTGTTCTAAGCCAGCCAAAAAAAATTCATAGTGATTCAAAAATGCATAAATGTGTTCTAAGGCTATCAAAAAAAATTTATAGTGATTCAATCAAGCATATATGTGTGCCAAGGCTATTAAAAAAATTTTGTAGTGACTCAATCATGCATATATGTGTCCTATGGCTATAAAAAAAAATTCATAGTGATTCAATCATGAATATATGTGTTCTATGGCTGTAAAAAAAATTTCATAGTGATTTAATCATACATATATGGGTTCTAATGTTGTCCCAAAAATTTTGTAGTGATTCAATCATGCATATATGTGTTCTAAGGCTGTCAAAAAAACTTCATACTGATTCAATCATTCATATGTGTGTTCTAAGGCAATCAAAAAAAAAATTCACTGTGATTCAATCATGCATATATGTTTTTTAAGGCTTTCAAAAAAATTTCATAGTGATTCAATCAAGCATATATGTGTTCTACAGTTGTCAAAAAAATTTCATAGTGATTAATTCATGCATATATGTGATCTAAGGCTATCAAAAAATTTCATAGTGACTCAATCATGCGTATATGTGTTCTTAGGATGTCAAAAAAAAATCATAGTGATTCAATCTTGCATATATGTATTCTAAGGGTATCAAAAAAAATCATAGTGATTAAATCATGCGTATTTGAGTTCTAAGGTTGTCAAAAGGATTCATAGTGATTCAATCATGCATATATGTCTTCTAAGGCAGTAAAAAAAAATTTATAGTAATTCAATCATTCATATATGTGTTCTCAGGCAATCAAAAACAATTCATAGTGATTCAATCATGCATATATATGTTATAACGCGATCAAAAAAATTTCGTAGTGATTAATTAATAAGTGTGTGTTCTAAGGCTGTCGTAAAAATTTCATAGTGATTCAATCAAGCATATATGTGTGTTAAGGTTGTCAAAAAAAAATTATAGTGATTCAATAATGCATATATGTGTTTTATGGTTGTAAAAAAAAATTCATAGTGATTCATTCATGCATATACGTGTTCTAAGGTTATCAAAAAAAATTTACAGTCATTCAATCATGTATATATGTGTTCTAAGGCAGTCAAAAAATTTCATAGTGATTCAATCAAACATATATGTGTCTTAATGTTGTCAAAAAAAACTCACAGTGATTCAATCATGCATATATGTGTTCTAATGTTGTCAAAAATATTTCATAGTGATTCTATACTACATATATGCGTTCTAAGGCTATAAAAAATATTTATAGTGATTCAATCATGCATATATAGGTTCTTAGGATGTCAAATTTTTTTTATAGTGATTCACTCTTGCATATATTTGTTCTAAGGCTGTCAAAAAAATTTTATTGTGATTCAATCATGCATATATGTGGTCAAATGCTATCCAAAAAAATTACATAGTGATTCAATTATGCATGTGTTCTTAGGATGTCAAAAAAATTTAATAGTGATTCAATCTTAAATATATGTGTTCTAGTGCAGTCAAAAAAATTTCATAGAGATTCAATCATGAATATGTGTTCTAAGTCTGTCAAAAAAAATTTATAGTGATTCAATCATGCATATATGTGTTCAAAGGCTGTCAATAAAATTTCATAGTGATTCAATCATACATATATGTGTTCTAATGCAGTCAAAAAAATTCCATAGTGATTCAATCATGAATATATGTGTTCTTAGGATGTCAATTTTTTTTTTTAGTGATTCAATCTTGCAAATATGTGTTCTAATGCTATAAAAAAAGTTTTATAGTGATACAATCCTGCACATATGGGTTCTAAGGTTGTCAAAAAAAATTCATTGTGATTCAATCATGCATATATGTGTTCTAAGGCTGTAAATAAAAATTCATAGTGATTCAGTGAAACATATATTTGTTCTAATGCTGTCAAAAAAAAAAATGTAGTGAATCAATCATGCATATATGTGTTCTAAGGCTGTCAAAAAATTTTCACAGTGATTCAATAATTCATATGTGTGTTCTAAGGCAGTCAAAAAAGCTTCATAATGATTCAATCATGCATATATATGTTCTAAGGCTATAAAAAAAAATCATAGTTATTCAATCAAGCATAAATTTGTGCTAAGATTATCAAAAAAATTTTGTAGTGATTCAATCATGCATATATGTGCGCTAAGGCTATCAAAAAAATTCATAGTGATTCAATCATGCATATATGTGTTCGAAGGCTGTAAAAGAAAATTCATAGTGATTCAATCATAGATATATGTGTTCTAATGCTGTCAAAATTTTTTTGTAGTGATACAATCATTCATATATGTGTTCTAAGGCTGTCAAAAAAATTTCATATTGATTCAATCATTCATATTTGTGTTCTAAGGCAGTAAAAAAAAAATCACTGTGATTTAATCATGCATATATGTGTTCTAAGGCTTTCAAAAAAAAATTATAGTGATTCAATCAAGCATATATGTGTGCTAAGGTCATAAAAAAAAAATTATATTTATTCAATAACACATATATGTGTTCTACGGTTGTCAAAAAAATATCATAGTGACTCATTCATGAATATATGTGATTCAATCTTGCGTATGTGTTCTTAGGATGTCAAAAAAAAATCATAGTGATTCAATCATGAATATATGTGTTCTAAGGCTAACAAAAAAATTTCATAGCGATTCAATCATGCATATATGTGTTGTTAGGAAGTCAATAATTTTTTATAGTGATTCAATCTTGCACATATGTGTTCTAATGCTGTCAAAATTTTTTTATAGAGATTCAATCATGCGTATATACGTTCTAAGGCTGTCAAAAAAATTTCATAGTGATTCAATCATGCATATTTGTGTTCTAAGGTTATCAAAAAAATTTCATAGTGATTCAATTATGCATATATGAGTTGTAAGGCTGTCAAACAAAATTCATAGTGACTCAATCATACATATATGTGTTCTAACAAGATAAAAAAAAAAATCACAGAGATTAATTAATAAATATGTGTTCTAAGGCTGTCAAAAAAATTTCATAGTGATTCAATCAAGCATATATGTGTTCTAAGGTTGTCAAAAAAAATTTTATTGTGAATGCATATATGTGTTTTATGGTTGTAAAAAAAAATTCATAGTGACTCATTCATGCATATATGTGTTCTAAGGATATCAAAAAAATTTCACAGTGATTCAATCATGTATATATGCGTTCTAAGGCTGCCAAAAAAAATTCATAGTTATTCAATCAAGCATATATGTGTCCTAATGTTGTAAAAAAAAAATCATAGTGATACAATCATGCATATATGTGTTCTAAGGCTGTCAAAAAAATTTCATAGTGATTCTATACTACAAATATGGGTTCTAAGCTTATAGAAAAAAATTCAGTGTGATTGAATCATGCATATATGGGTTTTTAGGATGTCAAAAAAATTTTATAGGGATTCAATCTTGCATATATACGTTCTAAGGCTGTCAAACTTTTTTTATTGTGATTCAATCATGCATATATGTGTTCTAATGCTATCAAAAAAATTACATAGTGATTCAATTATGCATATATGTGTTCTTAGGACGTCAAAAAAAAATCATAGTGATTCAATCTTAAATATATGTGTTCTAGTGCAATCAAAAATTTTTTATAGTGATTCAATTATCCATATATGTGTTCTAAGGCTGTCAATAAAATTTCATAGTGATTCAATCATACATTTATGTGTTCTAATGCTGTCAAAAAAAATTCATGGTGATTCAATCACGCATATATTTGTGCTAAGGTCGTCAAAAAATTTCATAGTGATTCAATCTTGCATATATGTGTTCTAAGGCTATCAAAAAAATTTCACAGTGATTCAATCTTGCTTATATGTGTTCTAAGGCTGACAAAAAAATTTCATAGTGATTTAATCAAACAAATATGTGTCCTAAGGTTGTCAAAAAAAATTCATTGCAATTCAATGATGCATATATGTTTTCTAAGGTTGTCAACAAAAGTTTATAGTGATTCTATCCCACAGATATGCATTCTAAGGCTGTAAAAAAAAATCATAGTGATTCAATCACGCATATATGTGTTCTTAGGATGTCAAAAAAATTTCATAGTGATTCAATCTTGCGTATATGTGTTCTTAGGCAATAAAAAAAATTTCATTGTGATTCAATTATGTGCATATATGTTCTAAGGCTTTCAACAAAATTTTTTAGTGATTCAATCATACATATATGTGTTCTAATGCAGTAAAAAAAAAATTTAGTGATTCAATCATGCATATATGTGCTCTTAGGATGTCAAAAAAATTTCATAGTGATTCAATCTTGCATATATATGTTCTAGTGCTGTAAAAAACATTTCGTAGTGACTCAATCATGCATATTTGTGTTCTAAGCTTATCAAAAAAAATTATAGTGATTCAACCATGCATATATGTGTTAAAAGGCTGTAAAAAAAAAATTGTAGTGATTCAATAATTCATATATGTGTTCTAAGGCAGTAAAAAATAATTCATAGTGATTCAATCATGCATATAAGTGTTATAGGGCTATCAAAAAAAATTCGCAGTAATTCAATCATGTATATATGTGTTCTAAAGCTGTCAAAAAAATTTCATAGTGATTCAATCAAGCATATATGTGTGCTAATGTTGTAAAAAAAAATTCATAGTGATTCAATCATGCATATTTGGGTTCTAAGGCTGTCAAAAAAAATTCATAGTGATTCTATACTACATATATGCGTTCTAAGGCTATAAAAAAAAATTAATAGTGATTCAATCTTGCATATATGGGTTCTTAGGATCTTAAAATTTTTTTATACTGATTCAATCTTCCATATATATGTTCTAAGGCTGTCAAAAGTATTTTATTGTGATTCAATCATGCATATATGTGTTTTAATGCTATCAAAAAAATTACATAGTGATTCAATCATGCATATATGTGTTCTTAGGATGTCAAAAAAAATTCTTAGTCATTCAATCTTGCATATATGTGTTCCATTGAGGTCGAAAAAAATTCATAGTGATTCAATCATGCATATTCGTGTCAAAAAAATTTCATAGTGATTCAATCAAACATATATGTGTTCTAATGATGTCAAAAAAAATTTGTAGTGATTCAATCATGCATATATATGTTCTATGGCTGTCAAAAAGATTTCATAGTGATTCCATCAATCATATATGTGTTCTAAGCCAGCCAAAAAAAATTGATAGTGATTCAAAAATTCATAAATGTCTTCTAAGGCTATCAAAAAAAATTTATAATGATTCAATCAAGCATATATGTGTGCTAAGGCTATCAAAAATTTTTTGTAGTGACTCAATCATGCATATATGTGTCCTATGGCTATAAAAAAAAATTCATAGTAATTCAATCAGGCATATATGTGTTCTATGGCTGTAAAAAAAAAATCATAGTGATTTAATCATACATATATGGGTTCTAATGTTGTCCAAAAAAATTTATAGTGATTCAATCATGCATATATGTGTTCTAAGGCTGTCAAAAAAACTTCATACTGATTCAATCATTCATATGTGTGTTCTAAGGCAGTAAAAAAAAATTCACTGTGATTCAATCATGCATATATGTTTTTTAAGGCTTTCAAAAAAATTTCATAGTGATTCAATCAAGCATATATGTGTTCTACGGTTGTCAAAAAAATTCATAGTGATTATTTCATGCATATATGTGATCTAAGGCTATCAAAAAATTTCATAGTGACTCAATCATGTGTATATGTGTTCTTAGGATGTCAAAAAAAAATCATAGTGATTCAATCTTGCATATATGTATACTAAGGGTATAAAAAAAAATTCATAGTGATTAAATCATGCGTATTTGAGTTCTAAGGTTGTCAAAAGGATTCATAGTGATTCAATCATGCATATATGTCTTCTAAGGCTGTAAAACAAAATTCATAGTAATTCAATCATTCATATATGTCTTCTCAGGCAGTCAAAAAAAATTCATAGTGATTCAATCATGCATATATGTGTTATAACGCGATCAAAAAAATTTCGTAGTGATTAATTAATAAGTGTGTGTTCTAAGGCTGTCGTAAAAATTTCATAGTGATTCAATCAAGCATATATGTGTGTTAAGGTTGTCAAAAAAAATTATAGTGATTCAATAATGCATATATGTGTTTTATGGTTGTAAAAAAAAATTCATAGTGATTCATTCATGCATATACGTGTTGTAAGGTTATAAAAAAAATTATACAGTCATTCAATCATGTATATATGTGTTCTAAGGTAGTCAAAAAAATTTCATAGTGATTCAATCAAACATATATGTGTCTTAATGTTGTCAAAAAAAATTAACAGTGATTTAATCATGCATATATGTGTTCTAATGCTGTCAAAAATATTTCATAGTGATTCTATACTATATATATGCGTTGTAAGGCTATAAATTTTTTTTATAGTGATTCAATCATGCATATATAGGTTCTTAGGATGTCAAAAAAAATTTATAGTGATTCACTCTTGCATATATTTGTTCTAAGGCTGTCAAAAAAATTTTATTGTGATTCAATCATGCATATATGTGTTCAAATGCTATCCAAATAAATTACATAGTGATTCAATCATGCATATGTGTTCTTAGGATGTCAAAAAAATTTATTAGTGATTCAATCTTAAATATATGTGTTCTAGTGCAGTCAAAAAAATTTCATAGAGATTCAATCATGAATATATGTGTTCTAAGTCTGTCAAAAAAAATTTATAGTGATTCAATCATGCATATATGTGTTCAAAGGCTGTCAATAAAATTTCATAGTGATTCAATCATACATATATGTGTTCTAATGCAGTCAAAAAAATTCTATAGTGATTCAATCATGAATATATGGTTTCTTAGGATGTCAAATTTTTTTTTTAGTGATTCAATCTTACGGATATGTGTTCTAATGCGATAAAAAAAGTTTCATAGTGATACAATCCTGCACATATGGGTTCTAATGTTGTAAAAAAAAATTCATTGTGATTCAATCATGCATATATGTGTTCTAAGGCTGTAAATAAAAATTCATAGTGATTCAGTGAAACATATATGTGTTCTAATGCTGTCAAAAAAAAAATGTAGTGAATCAATCATTCATATATGTGTTCTAAGGCTGTCAAAAAAATTTCACAGTGATTCAGTCATTCATATGTGTGTTCTAAGGCAGTCAAAAAAATTTCATAGTGATTCAATTATGCATATATATGTTCTAAGGCTATAAAAAAAAAATCATAGTGATTCAATCAAGCATAAATGTGTGCTAAGATTATCAAAAAAATTCTGTAGTGATTCAATTAAGCATATATGTGCGCTAAGGCTATCAAAAAAATTCAAAGTGATTCAATCATGCATATATGTGTTCTAAGGCTGTAAAAGAAAACTCATAGTGATTCAATCATAGATCTATGTGTTCTAATGCTATCAAAAAAAATTTGTAGTGATACAATCATTCATACATGTGTTCTAAGGCTGTCAAAACATTTTCATATTGATTCAATCATTCATATATGTGTTCTAAGGCAATAAAAAAAAATTCACTGTGATTTAATCATGCATATATGTGTTCTAAGGCTTTCAAAAAAAACTTATAGTGATTCAATCAAGCATATATGTGTGCTAAGGTCGTAAAAAAAAAATTATATTGATTCAATAACACAAATATGTGTTCTACGGTTGTCAAAAAAAATTCATAGTGACTCATTCATGAATATATGTGATCTAAGGCGATCAAAAAATTTCATAGTGTTTCAATCTTGCTTATGTGTTCTTAGGATGTCAAAAAAAAATCATAGTGATTCAATCATGAATATATGTGTTCTAAGGCTAACAAAAAAAATTCATAGCGATTCAATCATGCATATATGTGTTGTTAGGAAGTCAAATTTTTTTTATAGTGATTCGATCTTGCACATATGTGTTCTAATGGTGTCAAAAAATTTTCATAGAGATTCAATCATGCGTATATACGTTCTAAGGCTGTCAAAAAAATTTCATAGTGATTCAATCATGCATATTTGTGTTCTAAGGTTATCAAAAAAAATTCATAGTGATTCAATCATGCATATATGAGTTGTAAGGTTGTCAAACAAAATTCATAGTGACTCAATCATACATATATGTGTTCTAACAAGATAAAAAAAAAATCACAGAGATTAATTAATAACTATGTGTTCTAAGGCTGTCAAAAAAATTTCATAGTGATTCAATCAAGCATATATGTGTTCTAAGGTTGTCAAAAAAATTTTTATTGTGATTCAATAATGCATATATGTGTTCTATGGTTGTAAAAAAAAAATCATAGTGACTCATTCATGCATATATGTGTTCTAAGGATATCAAAAAAATTTCACAGTGATTCAATCATGTATATATGCGTTTTATGGCTGCCAAAAAAAATTCATAGTTATTCAATCAAGCATATATGTGTCCTAATGTTGTAAAAAAAAAAATCATAGTGATACAATCATGCATATATTTGTTCTAAGGCTGTCAAAAAAATTTCATAGTGATTCTATACTACAAATATGGGTTTTAAGCCTATAAAAAAAATTCAGTGTAATTGAATCATGCATATATGGGTTCTTAGGATGTCAAAATTTTTTTATAGGGATTCAATCTTGCATATATACGTTCTAAGGCTGTCAATTTTTTTTTATTGTGATTCAATCATGCATATATGTGTTCTAATGCTATCAAAAAAATTACATAGTGATTCAATCATGCATATATGTGTTCTTAGGACGTAAAAAAAAAATCATAGTGATTCAATCTTAAATATATGTGTTCTAGTGCAGTCAAATTTTTTTTATAGTGATTCAATTATGCTTATATGTGTTCTAAGGCTATCAATAAAATTTCATAGTGATTCAATCATACATTTATGTGTTCTAATGCTGTCAAAAAAAATTCATGGTGATTCAATCACGCATATATGTGTGCTAAGGTCGTCAAAAAATTTCATAGTGATTCAATCTTGCATATATGTGTTCTAAGGCTATCAAAAAAATTTCACAGTGATTCAATCTTGCTTATATGTGTTCTAAGGCTGTCAAAAAAAATTCCTAGTGATTTAATCAAACAAATATGTGTCCTAAGGTTGTCAAAAAAAATTCATTGCAATTCAATGATGCATATATGTTTTCTAAGGTTGTCAACAAAAGTTTATAGTGATTCTATCCCATAGATATGCATTCTAAGGCTGTAAAAAAAAATCATTGTGATTCAATCACGCATATATGTGTTCTTAGGATGTCAAAAAAATTTCATAGCGATTCAATCTTGCATATATGTGTTCTAAGGCTATCAAAAAAATTTCATTGTGTTTCAATTATGTGCATATATGTTCTAAGGCTGTCAACAAAATTTCTTAGTGATTCAATCATACATATATGTGTTCTAATGCGGTAAAAAAAAAAAATTAGTGATTCAATCATGCATATATGTGCTCTTAGGATGTCAAAAAAATTTCATAGTGATTCAATCTTGCATATATGTGTTCTAGTGCTATAAAAAAAAATTCATAGTGACTCAATCATGCATATTTGTTTTCTAAGCTTATAAAAAAAAAATTATAGTGATTCAACCATGCATATATGTGTTAAAAGGCTGTAAAAAAAAAATCGTAGTGATTCAATAATTCATATATGTGTTCTAAGGCAGTAAAAATTAATTCATGGTGACTCAATCATGCATATATGTGTTTTAGGGCTATCAAAAAAAATTCGCAGTAATTCAATCATGTATATATGTGATCTAAAGCTGTCAAAAAAATTTCATAGTGATTCAATCAAGCATATATGTGTGCTAATGTTGTAAAAAAAAAATCATAGTGATTCAATCATGCATATATGTGTTCTATGGCTGTCAAAAAAGATTCATAGTGATTCTATACTACATATATGCGTTCTAAGGCTATAAAAAAAAATTAATAGTGATTCAATCATGCATATATGGGTTCTTAGGATCTCAATTTTTTTTATACTGATTCAATCTTCCATATATATATTCTAAGGCTGTCAAAAGTATTTTATTGTGATTCAATCATGCATATATGTGTTTTAATGCTATCAAAAAAATTACATAGTGATTCAATCATGCATATATGTGTTCTTAGGATGTCAAAAAAAATTCATAGTGATTTAATCTTGCATATTTGTATTCTAAGTCTTTCAAAAAAAATTAATAGTGATTCAATCATGTATATATGTGTTCTAATGCTATCAAAAAAATTTCATAGTGATTCAATCATACATATATGTGCTCTTAGGATGTCAAAAAAAAATCATAGTGATTAAATCTTGCGTATATGTGCTCTAGTGCTAGCAGAAAAAATTCATAGAGATTCAATCATGCATATATGTTTTCTAACGCTGTCAAAAAAATTTCATTGCGATTCAATCATGTGCATATATGTTCTAAGGCTGTCAACAAAATTTCATAGTGATTCAATCACACATATATGTGTTCTAATGCGGTAAAAAAGAATTCATAGTGATTCAATCTTGCATATAGGTGTTCTTAGGATGTCAAAAAAAAATCATATTGATTCAATCTTGCATATATGGGTTCTAATGCTGCAAAAAATTTATTAGTGATTCAATCATGCATATTTGTGTTCTAAGGTTGTCAAAAAAAATTTATAGTGATTCAATCATGCATATATGTGATCTAAGGCTGTCAAAAAAAATTCATAGTGATTCAATCATTCATATATGTGTTCTAAGGCAGTCAAAAAAACTTCATAGTGATTCAATCATGCATATCTGCTTGATAAGGCTATAAAAAAAATTCATAGTGATTCAATCAAACATATATATGTGCTAAGGCTGTCAAAAAATTTTTATAGTCATTCAATCATGCACATACGTGTGATAAGGATATCAAAAAAAAATTATAGTGTTTCAATCATGCATATATGTGTTCTTAGGCTGTTAAAAAAATATTATAGTGATTCAATCATACATATATGTGATCTAATGCTGTCCAAAAAAATTTGTAATAATTCAATCATTCATGTATGTGTTCTAATACTGTCAAAAAAATTTCAGAGTGATTCAATCATTCAAATATGTTTTCTAAGGCAGTCAAACAAATTTCACAGTGATTCAATCATGCATATATATGTTCTAAGGCTTTCAAAAAAATTTCATAGTGGTTCAATCAAGCATATATGTGTGCTAAGGTCATCAAAAAAGTTTATATTCATTCAATAATGCATATATGTGTTCTACAGTTGTCAAAAAAACTTCATAAAGATTCATTCATGCATATATGTGATCTAAGGCTATAAAAAAAAAATCATAGTGATTCAATCATGCATATATGTGTTCCTAGGATGTCAAAAATAATTCATATAGATTCAATCAAGCATATATGTGTTGTAAGGCTGTCAGAAGGATTTCGTAGGGATTCAATCATGCATATATGTGTTCTAAGGCTGTAAAAAAAAAATTCATAGCATTTTAATCATGCATCTATGTGTTCTTAGGATGTCATAAAAATTTTATAGTGATTCAATCTTTCATATATCGGTTCTAATGCTGTCAAAAAAATTCATAGAGATTCAATCATGAGAATATGTGTTCTAAGGCTGTCAAAAAAAAATCATAGTGATTCAATCATGCATATTTGTGTTCTAAGGTTATCAAAAAAAATCATAGTGATTCAATCATGCATATTTGTGTTCTAAGACGGTCAAACAAAATTCATAGTGATTCAATCATACATATATGTGTTCTAATGCTGTCAAAAAAAATTATAGTGATTCAATCATGCATATATGTGTCCTAAGGCTGTAAAAAAAAGTTCCTAATAATTCAATCATTCATATATGTGTTCTAAGGCAGTCAAAAAAATTTCATAGTGATTTAATCATGCATATATGTGTTGCAAGGCTGTCAAAAAAAATTCATAGTGATTCAATCAAGCATATATGTGTGCTAAGGTTGTCAAAAAAAATCATAGTGATTCAATAGTGCATATATGTGTTCTACGGTTGTAAAAAAAAATTCATAATGATTGATGCATGCATATATGTGTTCTAAGGCTATCAAAAACATTTCATAGTGATTCAATCAAGCATATATGTATCATAATGTTGTCAAAAAAAATTCATAGTGATTCAATCATGCATATATGTGTTCTAAGGTTGTCAAAAAAATTTCATAGGGATTCAATCTAGTATATATGTGTTCTAATGCTGTAAAAAAAAATCATAGTGATTCAGTCATGCATATTTGTGTTCTAAGGTTGTCAAAAAAATTTAGTAGTGATTCAATTATGCATATATGTGTTCTAAGGCTGTCAAAAAAAATTCATAGTGATTCAATATTTCATATATGTGTTCTAAGAAAGTCAAAAAACATTTCGTAGTGATTCAATCATGCATGTATGTGTTATAAGGCTATCAAAAAAAATTCATAGTGATTCAATCAAGATATATATGTGCTAAGGCTGTCAAATTTTTTTTATAGGGATTCAATCACGCATATATGTGTGATAGGGATAACAAAAAAAATCATAGTGATACAATCATGCATATATGTGTTCTAAGGTTGTCAAAAAAAAATCATTGTGATTCAATCGTGCATATATGTGTTCTAAGGCTGTAAAAAAAAATTATAGTGATTCTATCCTACATATATGCATCCCAAGGCTTTAAAAAAAAAAATCCAAGTGATTCAATCATGCATATATGTGTTCTTAGGATGTCAAAAAAATTTCATAGCGATTCAATCTTGCATATATGTGTTCTAAGGCTGTAAAAAAAAAATAATAGTAATTCAATCACGTATATATGTGTTCTAATCCTATCATAAAAAAATCATAGTGATTAAATCATGCATATATGTGCTCTTAGGATGTCGAAAAAAATTCACCGTGATTCAATCTCTCATATATGTGATCTTGTGCTCTCAGAAAAATTTCATAGAGATTTAATCATTCATAAATGTTTTCTAAGGCTGTCACAAAATTTCATTGTGATTCAATCATGTGCATATATGTTCTAAGGCTGTCAACAAAATTTCATAGTGATTCAGTCATACATATATGTGTTCTAATACGGTAAAAAATATTTCATAGTGATTCAATCTTGCATATATGAGTTCTTAGGATGTCAAAAAAATTTCATAGTGATTCAATCTTGCATATATGTGTTCTAATGCTGTAAAAAAAATTACATAGTGATTCAATCATGCATATTTGTGTTCTAAGTTTGTCAAAAAAAAATTGTATTGATTCAATCATGCATATATGTGTTCTATGGGTTTCAGAAAGATTTCTTAGTGATTCAATCAGGCATATATATGTTCTAAGGGTGTCAAAAAAAATTCATAGCGATTCAATCAAGCATCTATGTGTTCTTAGGATGTCAAAAAAAATTCATACTGATTCAATCTTGCATATATCGGTTCGAATGCTGTCAACAAAATTTCATAGAGATTCAATCATGCGCATATGTGTTCTAAGGCTGTCAAAAAAATTTCATACTGATTCAATCATGCATATTTGTGTTATAAGGTTATCAAAAAAAAATTATGGTGATTCAAGCAAACATATATGTGTTCTAATGCTGACAAAAAAATTTTGTAGTGATTCAATCTTGCATATATGTGACCTACGGCTGTAAAAAAAAATTCACAGTAATTCAGTCATTCATATATGTGTTCTAAGGCAGTTAAAAAAATTTCATAGAGATTTAATCATGCATATATGTGTCGTAAGGCTATCAAAAAAAATTCATAGTGATTAATTCATTTATATAAGTGATCTAAGGCTGCCAAAAAAATTTCATAGTGATTCAATCAAGCATGTATGTGTGCTAAGGTTGTAAAAAAATTTTTATAGTGATTCAATAATGCATATATGTGTTCAACAATTGTCAAAAAAAATTCATAGTGATTGATCCATGCGTATATGTGTTCCAAGGCTGTCAAAAAAATTTCATAGTGATTTAATCATGCATATATGTGTTCTAAGGCTGTCAAAAAAAATTCATAGTGATTCATTCCAGCATATATGTGTCCTAATGTTGTCAAGAAAAAATCATAGTGATTTAATCAAGCATATTTGTGTTCGACGGCTATCAAAAAAATTTCTTTGTGATTCAATGTTCCATATATGTGTTCTAATGCTGTGAAAAAAAATCTTAGAGATTCAATCATGCATATTTGTGTTCTAAGGTTGTCAAAAAAAAATTGTAGTGATTCAATCATGCATATATGTGATCTAAGGTTGTCAAAAAAAATTCATAGTGATTCAATCATTCATATATGTGTTCTAAGGCAGTCAAAAAAACTTCATAGGTATTCAATCATGCATATCTGTGTGATAAGGCTATAAAAAAAATTTCATCGTGATTCAATAAAACATATATGTGTGCTAAGGCTGTCAAAAAATTTTTATAGTGATTCAATCATGCACATATGTGTGATAAGGATATCAGAAAAATTTTATAGTGTTTCAATCATGCATATATGTGTTCTAAGGCTGTTAAAAAAAATTATAGTGATTCAATCATACATATATGTGTTCTAATGCTGTCTAAAAAAATTTGTAATGATTCAATCATGCATATATGTGTTCTAATACTGTCAAAAAAATTTCAAAGTGTTTCAATCACTCATATATGTTTTCTAAGGCAGTGAAAAAAATGTCACAGTGATTCAATCATGCGTATATATGTGTGATAAGGATATCAAAAAAGTCTATATTCATTCAATAATGCATATTTGTGTTCTACGGTTGTCAAAAAAATTTCATAGTGATTCATTCATGCATATATGTGATCTAAGGCTATCAAAAAAAATTCATAGTGATTTAATCATGCATATATGTGTTCTTAGGATGTCAAAAAAAAATCATAGTGATTCAATCTTGCATATATGTCTTCTAGTGCTGTCAAAAACAATTCATAGAGATTCAATCATGCATATATGTGTTCTAAGGCTGACAGAAAGATTTTGTAGTGATTCAATAATGCATATATGTGTTCTAAGGCTGTCAAAAAAATTTCATAGCATTTTAATCATGCATCTATGTGTTCTTAGGATGTCATAAAAATTTCATAGTGATTCAATCTTTCATATATCGGTTCTAAAGCTGTAAAAAAAAATTCATAGAGATTCAATCATGAGAATATGTGTTCAAAGGATGTCAAAAACAATTCATAGTGATTCAATCATGCATATTTGTATTCTAAGGCGGTCAAACAAAATTCATAGTTATTCAATCATACATATATGTGTTCTAATGCTGTCAAAAAAAAATTGTAGTGATTCAATCATGCATATAAGTGTCCTAAGGCTGTGAAAAAAAGTTCATAATAATTCAATCATTCATATATGTGTTCTAAGCCAGTCAAAAAAATTTCATAGTGATTTAATCATGCATATATGTGTTCTAAGGTTGTCTAAACAATTTCATAGGGATTCAATCAAGCATATATGTGTGCTAAGATTGCCAAAAAAATTTGTAGTGATTCAATAATGCATATATGTGTTCTATGGTTGTCAAAAAAAATTCATAGTGATTGATTCATGCATATATGTGTTCTAAGGCTGTCAAAAACATTTCATAGTGATTCAACCAAGCATATTTGTGTCATAATGTTATAAAAAAAAATTCATAGTGATTCAATCATGCATATATGTGTTCTATGGTTGTCAAAAAAATTTCATAGTGATTCAATCTTGCATATATGTGTTCTAATGCTGTAAAAAAAATTTCATAGCGATTCAATCATGCATATTTGTGTTCTAAGGTTGTCAAAAAAATTTAGTAGTGATTCAATCATGCATATATGTATTCTAAGGCTGTCAAAAAAAATTCATAGTGATTCAATCATTCATATATGTGTTCTAAGGCAGTCCAAAAAAATTTCGTAGTGATTCAATCATGCATACATGTGTTATAAGGCTATAAAAAAAAATTCATAGTGATTCAATCAAGATATATATGTGCTAAGGCTGTCAAATTTTTTTTGTAGTGATTCAATCATGCATATATGTGTGATAGGGATATCAAAAAAAATCATAGTGATACAATCATGCAAATATGTGTTCTAAGGTTGTCAAAAAAAAGTCATTGTGATTCAATCGTGCATATATGTGTTCTAAGGTTGTAAAAAAAAATTATAGTTATTCTATCCTACATATATGCATCCCAAGGCTTTAAAAAAAAAATTTGTACTGATTCAATCATGCATATATGTGTTCTTAGGATGTCAAAAAAATTTCATAGTGATTCAATCTTGTATATATGTGTTATAAGGCTGTGAAAAAAAATTAATAGTAATTTAATCACGTATATATGTGTTCTAATGCTATCATAAAAAATTCATAGTGATTAAATCATGCATATATGTGATGTTAGGATGTCGAAAAAATTCATAGTGATTCAATCTCTCATATATGTGATCTTGGGCTCTCAGAAAAATTTCATAGAGATTCAATCATGCATAAATGTTTTCTAAGGCTGTCACAAAATTTCATTATGATTCAATCATGTGCATATATGTTCTAAGGCTGTCAACAAAATTTCATAGTGACGCAATCATACATATATGTGTTCTAATACGGTAAAAAATGTTTCATAGTGATTCAATCTTGCATATATGTGTTCTTAGGATGTCAAAAAAATTTCATAGTGATTCAATCTTGCATATATGTGTTCTAATGCTTTAAAAAAAATTACATAGTGATTCAATCATGCATATTTGTGTTCTAAGGTTTTCAAAAAAAAATTGTAGTGATTCAATCCTGCATATATATGTTCTATGGGTTTCAGAAAGATTTCTTAATGATTCAATCAGGCATATATATGTTCTAAGGCTGTCAAAAAAAATTCATAGCGATACAATCAAGCATCTATGTGTTCTTAGGATGTCAAAAAAAATTCATAGTGATTCAATCTTGCATATATCGGTTGTAATGCTGTCAACAAAATTTCATTGAGATTCAATCATGCGCATATGTGTTCTAAGGCTGTCAAAAAAATTTCATACTGATTCAATCATGCATATTTGGGTTATAAGGTTATCAAAAAAAAATTATGGTGATTCAATCATACATATATGTGTTCTAATGGTGACAAAAAAAATTTATAGTGATTCAATCTTGCATATATGTGACCTAAGGCTGTCAAAAAAATTTCACAGTAATTCAGTCATTCATATATGTGTTCTAAGGCTGTCAAAAAAATTTCATAGAGATTTAATGATATATATATGTGTCGTAAGGCTATCAAAAAAAAATCATAGTGATTAATTCATTTATATAAGTGATCTAAGGCTGCCAAAAACATTTCATAGTGATTCAATCAAGCATGTATGTGTGCTAAGGTTGTAAAAAAAAATTTATAGTGATTCAATAATGCATATATGTGTTCTACAATTGTCAAAAAAAATTCATAGTGATTGATTCATGCATATATGTGTTCCAAGGCTATCAAAAAAATTTCACAGTGATTTAATCATGCATATATGTGTTCTAAGGCTGTCAAAAAGATTTCATAGTGATTCATTCAAGCATATATGTGTCCTAATGTTGTAAAAAAAAAATCATAGTGATTTAATCAAGCATATTTGTGTTCTACGGCTGTTAAAAAATTTCTTTGTGATTCAATGTTGCATATGTGTTCTAATGCTGTGAAAAAAAATCTTAGAGATTCAATCATGCATATTGGTGTTCTAAGGTTGTCAAAAAAAAATTGTAGTGATTCAATCATGCATATATGTGATCTAAGGCTGTCAAAAAAAAATCATAGTGATTCAATCATTCATATATGTGTTCTAAGGCAGTCAAAAAACTTCATAGTGATTCAATCATGCATATCTGTGTTATAAGGCTATAAAAAAAAATTCATCGTGATTCAATCAAACATATATGTGTGCTAAGGCTGTCAAAAAATTTTTATAGTGATTTAATCATGCACATATGTGTGATAAGTTTATCAGAAAAATTTTATAGTGTTTCAATCATGCATATATGTGTTCTAAGGCTGTTAAAAAAAATTTATAGTGATTCAATCATACATATATGTGTTCTAATGCTGTCTAAAAAAAATTGTAATGATTCAATCATGCATATTTGTGTTCTAATACTGTAAAAAAAAATTCAAAGTGATTCAATCACTCATATATGTTTTCTAAGGCAGTCAAAAAAATGTCACAGTGATTCAATCATGAATATATATGTTCTAAGGCTTTCAAAAAAAATCATAGTGCTTCAATGAAGAATATATGCATGCTAAGGTCATCAAAAAAGTCTATATTCATTCAATAATGCATATTTGTGTTCTACGGTTGTCAAAAAAATTTCATAGTGATTCATTCATGCATATATGTGATCTAAGGCTATCAAAAAAATTTCATAGTGACTTAATCATGCATATATGTGTTCTTAGGATGTCAAAAAAAAATCATAGTGATTCAATCTTGCATATATGTCTTCTAGTGCTCTCAAAAATAATTCATAGAGATTCAATCATGCATATATGTATTCTAAGGCTGTGAGAGAGATTTTGTAGTGATTCAATTATGCATATATGGGTTCTAAGGCTGTCAAAAAAATTTCATAGCATTTTAATCATGCATCTATGTGTTCCTAAGATGTCATAAAAATTTCATAGTGATTCAATCTTTCATATATCGGTTCTAATGCTGTAAAAAAAAATTCATAGAGATTCAATCATGAGAATATGTGTTCTAATGCTGTAAAAAAAAAATCATAGTGATTCAATCATGCATATTTGTGTTCTAAGGTTATCAAAAAAATTCATAGTGATTCAATCATGCATATTTGTGTTCTAAGGCGGTCAAACAAAATTCATAGTGATTCAATCATACATATATGTGTTCTAATGTTGTAAAAAAAATTTTGTAGTGATTCAATCATGCATATATGTGTCCTAAGGCTGTGAAAAAAAGTTCGTAGTAATTCAATCATTCATATATGTGTACTAAGCCGTTCTAAAAAAATTTATAGTGATTTAATAATGCATATATGTGTTCTAAGGCTGTCAAAACAATTTCATAGGGATCCAATCAAGCACATATGTGTGCTAAGATTGCCAAAAAAATTTATTGTGATTCAATAATGCATATATGTGTTCTACGGTTGTTAAAAAAAATTCATAGTGATTGATTCATGCATATATGTGTTCTAAGGCTGTCAAAAACATTTCATAGTGATTCAACCAAGCATATATGTGTCATAATGTTTTCAAAAAAAATTCATAGTGATTCAATCATGCATATATGTGTTCTATGGTTGTCAAAAAAATTTCATAGTGATTCAATCTTGCATATATGTGTTCTAATGCTGTAAAAAAAAATTCATAGCGATTCAATCTTGCATATTTGTGTTCTAAGGTTGTCAAAAAAATTTAGTAGTGATTCAATGATGCATATATGTATTCTAAGGCTGTCAAAAAAAATTCATAGTGATTCAATCATTCATATATGTGTTCTTAGGCAGTCCAAAAAAATTTCGTAGTGATTCAATCATGCATACATGTGTTGTAAGGCTATCAAAAAAAATTCATAGTGATTCAATCAAGATATATATGTGCTAAGGCTATCAAATTTTTTTTGTAGTGATTCAATCATGCATATATGTGTGATAGGGATATCAAAAAAATTCATAGTGATACAATCAAGCATATATGTGTTCTAAGGTTGTCAAAAAAAATTCATTGTGATTCAATCGTGCATATATGTGTTCTAAGGCTGTAAAAAAAAAATTATAGTGATTCTATCCTACATATATGCATCGCAAGGTTTTAAAAAAATAAATCGTAGTGATTCAATCATGCATATAAGTGTTCTTAGGATGTCAAAAAAATTTCATAGCGATTCAATCTTGCATATATGTGTTCTAAGGCTGTCAAAAAAAATTAATAGTAATTCAATCACGTATATATGTGTTCTAATGCTATCATAAAAAATTCATAGTGATTAAATCATGCATATATGTGCTCTTAGGATGTCGAAAAAATTCATAGTGATTCAATCTCTCATATATGTGATCTTGTGCTCTCAGAAAAATTTCATAGAGATTCAATCATGCATAAATGTTTTCTAAGGCTGTCACAAAATTTCATTGTGATTCAATCATGTGCATATATGTTCTAAGGCTGTCAACAAAATTTCATAGTGATTCAATCATACATATATGTATTCTAATACGGTAAAAAATGTTTCATAGTGATTCAATCTTGCATATATGTGTTCTTAGGATGTCAAAAAAAATTCATAGTGATTCAATCTTGCATATATGTGTTCTAATGTTGCAAAAAAAATTACATAGTGATTCAATCATGCATATTTGTGTTCTAAGGTTGTCAAAAAAAATTTGTAGTGATTCAATCATGCATATATGTGTTCTATGGGTTTCAGAAAGATTTCTTAGTGATTCAATCAGGCATATATATGTTCTAAGGCTGTCAAAAAAAATTCATAGCGATTCAATCAAGCATCTATGTGTTCTTAGGATGTCAAAAAAAATTCATAGTGATTCAATCTTGCATATATCGGTTCTAATGCTATCAACAAAATTTCATAGAGATTCAATCATGCACATATGTGTTCTAAGGCTGTCAAAAAAATTTCATACTGATTCAATCTTGCATATTTGTGTTATAAGGTTATCAAAAAAAATTTATGGTGATTCAATCATACATATATGTGTTCTAATGCTGACAAAAAAAATTTGTAGTGATTCAATCTCGCATATATGTGACCTAAGGCTGTCAAAAAAATTTCACAGTAATTCAGTCATTCATATATGTGTTCTAAGGCAGTCAAAAAAATTTCATAGAGATTTAATCATGCATATATGTGTCGTAAGGCTATCAAAAAAAATTCATAGTGATTAATTCATTTATATAAGTGATCTAAGGCTGCCAAAAAAAATTCATAGTGATTCAATCAAGAATGTGTGTGTGGTAAGGTTGTAAAATTTTTTTTATAGTGATTCAATAATGCATAAATGTGTTCTACAATTTACAAAAAAAATTCATAGTGATTGATTCATGCATATATGTTTTCCAAGGCTATCAAAAAAATTTCACAGTGATTTAATCATGCATATATGTGTTCTAAGGCTGTCAACAAAATTTCATAGTAATTCATTCAAGCATATATGCGTCCTAATGTTGTCAAAAAAAATCATAGTGATTTAATCAAGCATATTTGTGTTCTACGGCTGTCAAAAAAATTCCTTTGTGATTCAATGTTCCATATATGTGTTCTAATGCTGTGAAAAAAAATCTTAGAGATTCAATCATGCATATTGGTGTTCTAAGGTTGTCAAAAAAATTTTGTAGTGATTCAATCATGCATATATGTGATCTAAGGCTGTCAAAAAAAATTCATAGTGATTCAATCAGTCATATATGTGTTCTAAGGTAATAAAAAAAACTTCATAGTGATTCAATCATGCATATCTGTGTTGTAAGGCTATCAAAAAAAAATCATCGTGATTCAATCAAACATATATGTGTGCTAAGGCTGTCAAAAAAAATTTATAGTGATTCAATCATGCATATATGTGTGATAAGGATATCAGAAAAATTTTATAGTGTTTCAATCATGCATATATGTGTTCTAAGGCTGTTAAAAAAAAATTATAGTGATTCAATCATACATATACGTGTTCTAATGCTGTCTAAAAAACATTGTAATGATTGAATCATGCATACATGTGTTCTAATACTGTCAAAAAAATTTCAAAGTGATTCAATCACTCATATATGTTTTCTAAGGCAGTCAAAAAAATGTCACAGTGATTCAATCATACATATATATGTTCTAAGGCTTTAAAAAAAATCATAGTGCTTCAATCAAGCATATATGCGTGCTAAGGTCATCAAAAAAGTCTATATTCATTCAATAATGCATATTTGTGTTCTACGGTTGTCAAAAAAATTTCATAGTGATTCATTCATGCATATATGTGATCTAAGGCTATCAAAAAATTTTCTTAGTGATTTAATCATGCATATATGTGTTCTTAGGATGTCAAAAAAAATTCATAGTGATTCAATCTTGCATATATGTGTTCTAGTGCTGTCAAAAACAATTCATAGAGATTCAATCATGCATATATGTGTTCTAAGGCTGTCAGAAAGATTTCGTACTGATTCAATCATGCATATATGTGTTCTAAGGCTGTCAAAAAAATTTCATAGCATTTTAATTTTTCATCTATGTGTTCTTAGGATGTCATAAAAATTTCATAGTGATTCAATCTTTCATATATCGGTTCTAATGCTGTCAAAAAAAATTCATAGAGATTCAATCATGAGAATATGTGTTCTAAGGCTGTAAAAAAAAATTCATAGTGATTCAATCATGCATATTTGTGTTCTAAGGTTATCAAAAAAATTCATAGTGATTCAATCATGCATATTTGTGTTCTAAGGCGGTCAAACAAAATTCATAGTGATTCAATCATACATATATGTGTTCTAATGCTGTCAAAAAAATTTATAGTGATTCAATCATGCATATATGTGTCCTAAGGCTGTCAAAAAAAGTTCCTAATAATTCAATGATTCATATATGTGTTCTAAGGCTATCAAAAAAAATTCATAGTGATTAAATCATGCATATATGTGTTCTAAGGCTGTCAAAAAGTTTTCATAGTGATTCAATCAAGCATATATGTGTGCTAAGGTTGTCAAAAAAATTCATAGTGATTCAATAATGCATATATGTGTTCTACGGTTGTAAAAAAAAAATCATAGTGATTGATTCATGCATATATGTATTCTAAGGCTATCAAAAACATTTCATAGTGATTCAATCAAGCATATATGTGTCATAATGTTGTCAAAGAAAATTCATAGTGATTCAATAATGCATATATGTGTTCTAAGGTTGTCAAAAAATTTTCATAGGGATTCAATCTTGTATATATGTGTTCTAATGCTGTAAAAAAAAAATCATAGTGATTCAGTCATGCATATTTGTGTTCTAAGGTTGTCAAAAAAATTTAGTAGTGATTCAATCATGCATATATGTGTTCTAAGGCTGTCAAAAAAAAATCATAGTGATTCAATATTTCATATATGTGTTCTAAGAAAGTCAAAAAACATTCCATAGTGATTCAATCTTGCATATATGTGTTATAAGGCTATCAAAAAAAATTCATAGTGATTCAATCAAGCATATATGTGTGCTAAGGCTGTCAAAAAATTTTCTAGAGATTCAATCATGCATTTATGTGTGATAGGTGATCTTGCATATATTTTAGGGATATTTCATATAAAAATATGCATTATTCCATGAGAAAATGATTTAAAAATCCAATTTTATGTTAGTTTCGAGTAAATGTGCTAAAATAATATAAGAATAGAAAATGCATGAAAAATAGTGTTATTTTACATTTTAATACATATTTTAGTGTTTGACATATTTGTAGTAGTTTAGTTTTTTGAAAATCCTAAAAAAATTAGAGCTAAAATAGACTTAGTTTTACAATTTCTAAAACATAGTCATTTTGAGTTGTTTTGCAAATAAGTTTTCTTTAGGAGAAGATTTAGAATGGAATTCTTTGAAATAAGATGGACTTGTGGAAAAACTTTCAAAATTATAAATACCATACGTAGGGGGAAGAGAAGCTTGTCTTCTCTTTCTTGCCTAAGCCCTCTCTTCTTCCCCTTCTTCTCCACCTATTCTTACCTCTTCTTCTCATTCTCCCTATTTTTCCCTCTTTTTCTCAACTTCTTTCCGGTGGAGAATTCCGACAACGGCTGAAGCAAGAGAGAGGATTCCAACCTCTCTTCTAATCCCTCAAGTTACAGTAAGTTCTTCTTCTTCTTCTTCTTCTGTTTTGTTAATTTGATTTGCTGAAATTAGTAGATAGCATGTGTGATTCCAATTTCATGTTACATTTTGAATTCATCGTAGGTAGTATTAGCATTAGCATCTGAATTTTCAACATATTTTCTTTTGATTCATAGATTCATTCTGCATATTATTTCTATTTCTTTTTATTTTTGTTTGTTGTGTGTTTGTTTTTAAGCTTTTTCTTCAAGCGTTGCAGTGTGTATACAGTGAAATCAGACATCTGATAGCTGTGAAACCACCATTTCTAGTTTATGTGGATCTGAAATCTGGAGAAAATATCATACTCAAATCATCAGATCTGTTTGTGGATTCATCGGATTTGAACATTTTCTTACAAATTGATCGATCATCTGGATCAATCACTGTGTTTTCAGACTATTATTTTCAAAGTTAATTGAATTTGATTTCCAGCATTGATCAGAGAACTGGATCAAATCCAGCCGATCATAATCTCTTTGTTCTCTGTTGATAGTTGGAATCCCCTGCTTTAACCGGATTCACTTCACATTTATCGTGAAAATGTGAAAGAGGCATTTTCATTTGAGTTATCGTGAAATTCATTTCACGGCTGTTGCTATTTTCGGTGGAAGTTGTTGCTATTTTCGGTGGAGGCTGTTGCTATTTAAATTTCTAGTGAGTGTTTTTGAAAAAATTCGATCGAATGTTGTGATATGAAGTGAAAGTATGAATCTGGCATCCTCATTGTTGAACAGCCGTGAAATCTAACAGAACCAGGAGGATTCGTCGGAAATTCTTTGTATCTGATTACCGAAATCCCGATCATCTGATCAAGAACCATCAGATCTCCTTCAAGTCACTGGTTGAAATTCATTCTTCTACTGGAATCATTCTTTCTTGCCAGAAAATTACTTTGATCTGCCGGATAGATCTCTGGTTGTTGGAATCCTCATCTCTGAATCCGCTGGAAGTTACATTTACTATCGTGAACTGCATTTCCTGTAGAACTCACCGGCGGTTACCCATATCTCTGGCCGCTCATCTTTCTGAGCCACTGTGGGAACCGATCTCACCTATGTAAAGTCGGGCATTGTGATTAAAATGTGAAAATTCATTTTCACGATAATGTGTGGTAAAACAAAGTTGGTTTTCATAGTCTGTTGCTTTTAAAAGTTATTTTCACATGTATGTTGATTTTAAAACTGAATTTCACTGATTTTTACTGTTTGAGTAATAATGTTAGTTGTTAGTTAGGTAAGTAGTTAGTTGTTAAGTAAAAAATTAGCATTATTAATTATTTTGTAATTAGAATACTCAATTAATTAGTAGTTAGTTTACTTAGTTAAGAAAATGTTGTTAGTTAGTTTTTAAAAGTACTTAGTGAATTGTCAGTAGTTTCATATAGTTTATATCTAGCTTGCATACATTAGCATTATAGGTTAGTATCGTTTTGTTTGTCATTTAAATTTCTTTTACATTACCTTTCATTGTTTTAGCATTTAATTAGTATATTTTGCTTAGTATAGTCTCTATTAGTATTTGGTACTGCTTGTGTTCATTTGATTTGTGCAGGATAGCACAGAAGTGGAGCGGAAGCGATTGTGTGACACGAAGTACGAAGAGAGAAGGTTTTTTTTATTTCAGTTTAGAATTAGGAATTTAATTGGGTTGTAAATATTGCATTTTACGCCCTCTGCGAAGGGTGTTCATTTGTTGTAATAGATAGTTGTTTTTACTTTTCTAGTATATTTTACATTTCATAATTCGGCAATAAAGAATAGTTTAGAATTGTGTGTTTGAATACGAAATATTCCCGTTCCCTGAGTTCGACCCGGTCTCATCCACTAGTGAGAACCGGTTTTTATTATTTGATGTCTGGTTTTCACATGTTTTACATATAAAAATCTTTTCAAAATTACAACGATTTAAAAGAAGACATCAAATTTTTGGCACCGTTGCCGGGGAACGGCGTAATATTAGTATTCACTTTATTACTTAGTGTTTGCTTGCATTTAGGTTTAGAACCACGTATGTGCATATCTTAGAGACGAGCTTACGTTTCTGCACAACCCACCTACTGGGATCCCCTTAGAGGTGACTGTGTACGATTGGTACCGTACACATAGATTTCATATTTCTTTTGCATAATCTTTGTTATGTGTAACTGCGTGGTGTTTGTTTAGTTTTTGTTGTTTTTAGTTTACTCGCTTTGTGGTTTATGTGGTTTGGCCGCTTAGTGCGTTAGTTAGGTAGAAAACCCACTTTTAGGACATGTGCTACATTGGTCTACTCTAAGGTGTACGCAATGGCTGACGATCATCATTTGATCTGTCCTTTGAGGGAGTACTTCATGCCAAATATGTATACTCCCGCCTCCTGCATCACGAGACCTGATGTAGGAGCGAGCCATTTTGAGATTAAGGCCAGTGTGATTCAAATGTTACCCTCGTTTTATGGCCTTAGCAATGAAGACCCATATCGTCATCTCGATGAATTCCTTGAGATTTGCTCGACTGTGCGAATAAATAATTTTGGAGATGATGCTATGAGGTTGACTTTGTTTCTGTTCTCTCTCAAAGATAAAGCCAAGCACTGACTAAAATCTCTTGAGATGGTTCGTATTACTACTTGGGAAGGAATGCAGCACGAATTCCTCAAAAAGTACTTCCCAATTGGTAAAACGAATCAGTTTCGTAAAGCTATAACCAGTTTTTCTCAAATTGAGGGAGAACAATTTCACGAGTCTTGGAAGAGATTGAAAGATCTTCTCCGCAAGTGTCCCCATCACCAGGTGCCTCGTTGGCAGTTGGTGCAGTATTTCTATGACGGGCTTACTGAGAAGCACCGTCAAATAGTTGATTCATCTTGTGGGGGCACTTTTATGCTCAAGAGTGAGGACGAGGCATGGTCTCTATTTGAGACCTTTAGTGAAAACACGATGCATCATGCTTTGTCTTCACGGCTCAATAGGACTACATCTCTGTCTAGTGGTCCTAGGAAAGTAAGGATTTCCGAAGTTGGGTCCGAGATAGAGTTCCGTACCAAGGTTGACCAGTTGACTAGGAAGTTCAATCAATTCCTAGCCAATTCTTCGAGAAGTCCAGTAGAAAGAGTGTGCGAGCTTTGTGCTAGCTCTGCACACTGTGTTGCGGATTGTCTGGCAGCGCCGCTATATCCTGAATTCGTTCAGGAGCAGGTGAATATTGCCCAAGGTTTCGCTAAACCCATGCCTAATTCATTTACACCACCATATAACCCAGGTTGGCGAAACCAGTTCATTTCCCCATCCCATCAGCCCTCCCAAACACAGTATAGACACAGTAACCCTTCACAAGGTTACTCGCATCCTATATTTCCACAGGTTCATCCTCAGTCTAGTCTACCTTCTCCTCAGGATCCCATTCCAAGTTTATCATTCCAGGAGAATATGTTAGAGGCCTTTTCTGATATCAAGGTCACTCTTTGCTCCCATACGCAGTCAATAGCCAAGCTAGAGACTCAAATGGGATAGTTAGCTCAGACATTGAGTAGACAAAGCCAGGGGAACCTTCATAGTCAGTCTATTGTCACATCCAAGGGAGAGGAGCCCATGTCATTGGACTTGCAACCCATAGATTCACACCCTGTGCAAGTCAAATCTGTTACATCCCTTCAGTATGGGAAGGCGTGTCACTCCACTCGGGAATCGACTCGTGAGCCCCATATCATTTCTACTGACGAGTCAATCTCCATGATACCTCAGCAGAAAGGGCCTAGCCTACAGCATGCATTATCATCACATATTCATAAAGCCCCATTCTCTCAGCCTTTAGGATCACCGATTCTTTTTAGTAAGCAAGAGGTACAGATGTAGAAGGTGCTTGACCAAGTCAAGCCAGATCATATTCACCACTTGTCTGAAGTTGCATTCATTGATAGTCGGTCGGTCCTAAACTCTCATTTCTTGATCAGTCTCTCAGATGAAACTAATCTTCATTCTTCATGTCGAGAGAGTCATGATACCACATTTAGAGGAAGACGGGATGGAAACACAGTGCGTAGTGTCACATATGACACTCTTTTCTTCATAGAGCCTCATTGAGCGATACTTCATGTCCATTGATCTAATGGACGATGAAGGTTTTTTCAGGGATCCGTCTGGCTGGGGACGTGAAACTTAGCGCTTTATGGGAGGCAACCCATATTTTGTACAGTATTACATTCGTTTTTAGGATTTGTAGATTTTATTTGGTTTTATTTTTCATTTTCTATCTCTTTCTATGAGTTTTATGTTTTGTCATGTATACATTGCATTCATTATATTCATAGAACGTGCATTTTTAATTCATGACAGTTGTTTCTACTCTTTTCCCTCATTTATTTCGTCTCATGTGCATTCACTTAGTTTCATATAAGCATGGGGGAGTGCCATTGGGACAGTGTCATTCAAGCATGGGGGAGGGTGTAGTTTGCACACCTTGATATTTCTGTTTACGTTCTTGCACATGTTTACACATATCTCATGAAAAGTAGATTTTTAAAGAAAGAGTTTGAACTTATATGAATGTTATTTCAAATCTGATATTTTTAGAGGATTTTTAAGCCCCACAAAATTTTTTTCTGACATAGATCTAAAAATTATGGTTGTTTATGCGGATTTCAAAGAAATGATGATAAATACATGTTAGAATTTATTTTGAATCATAAATATGAATATGCACAGTTGTATTTTTGAAAAACTAAGCAAATGAACAAAAGCGTAAAAAAAAAAAAAAAGAACTCAAAAGAGAAAAAAAGCATGCGTTAGGTTGTTTGGATAATTCCACAGTCCTTAGTAGATGGAACTTAGATGTAAGTTGAAGCTTTTGGATTCCATTTCAAAAAGGAGAGTGGAAAACTTCGTGATCCTAAGTAGCTGAGAACAGATACAAGTTGAAATGTTTGACTCTCACGTTATAAAGGTGAATGAAGGAAGTCACTTTTATGTCTTAGTTGATATCTTTTGGTATGCATTGAAAAAGTATAGAAGATATTGACATTGCACAAGGCATAAAAGCAGACCACACGCAAGCTATAAGAGAAGAATGAATACGCAAAAAGAAAAAGCGTGAAAAATGAAAAATCAAGAAAAGAGCTTAAAAAGAAAGAAAAGTTCAGTGCTTAGAAGTGTGATTGAGAAAACCTGTGCAAAAAACATATGAGTGAGGATAAGTAAATAATAACTTGTTTTTATTGGATTTTCCAAGAATAAAACATAAATAATTGTGATATTTAAAAAAGTGAAAGAAATTCTTTTTCTGTGGTGGTATATAAAAGATTCTAATTATATTGTGATTGTGAAATAATAGGAAATATTGGTGAAAATAAAGTCTTTAATTACCTACTGATTATGAGGATGTGTAATATTATGCATACATGACAGAGATGTTTGTGGGTAGCATCACTGCAAACCCTCACGAGACCTTACTCGTCCACTAGGGTAACCCAGGGGTTGAAAGGGCTTGTTGCATGAGCTAAATGCAACCGTGATTCCTACGAAAGTGAGTTAGTTGATAGTTTTGATTTCGTGCATTTGTCTAGTTTGCTCGAGGACTAGCAAAACATAAGCATGGGGGTATTTGATCATGCATATATTTTAGGGATATTTCATATAAAAATATGCATGATTCCATGAGAAAATGATTTAAAAATCCAATTTTATGTTAGTTTCGAGTAAATGTGCTAAAATAATATAAGAATAAAAAATGCATGAAAAATAGTGTTATTTTACATTTTAATACATATTTTATTGTTTGACATAATTGTAGTAGTTTAGTTTTTTGAAAATCATAAAAAAATTAGAGCTAAAATAGACTTAGTTTTACAATTTTTAAAACATAGTCATTTTGAGCTGTTTTGCAAATAAGTTTTCTTTAGGAGAAGATTTAAAATGGAATTCTTTGAAATAAGATGGACTTATGGAAAAACTTTCAAAAATATAAATACCATACGTAGGGGGAAGAGAAGCTTGTCTTCTCTTTCTTGCCTAAGCCCTCTCTTCTTCCCCTTCTTCTCCACCTGTTCTTACCTCTTCTTCTCTTTCTCCCTATTTTCCCCTCTTTTTCTCATCTTCTTTCCGATGGAGAATTCCGACAACGGCTGAAGCAAGAGAGAGGATTCCAACCTCTCTTATAATCCCTCAAGTTACAGTAAGTTCTTCTTCTTCTTCTTCTTCTTCTTCTTCTTCTTCTTCTGTTTTGTTAATTTGATTTGCTGAAATTAGTAGATAGCATGTGTGATTCCAATTTCATGTTACATTTTGAATTCATCGTAGGTAGTATTAGCATTAGCATCTGAATTTTCAACATATTTTCTTTTGATTCATAGATTCATTCTGCATATTATTTCTATTTCTTTTTATTTTTGTTTGTTGTGTGTTTGTTTTTAAGCTTTTTCTTCAAGCGTTGCAGTGTGCATACAGTGAAATCAGACATCTGATAGCTGTGAAACCACCATTTCTAGTTTATGTGGATCTGAAATCCGGAGAAAATATCATACTCAAATCATCAGATCTGTTTGTGGATTCATCGGATTTGAACATTTTCTTACAAATTGATCGATCATCTGGATCAATCACTGTGTTTTCAGACTATTATTTTCAAAGTTAATTGAATTTGATTTCCAGCATTGATCAGAGAACTGGATCAAATCCAGCCGATCATAATCTCTTTGTTCTCTGTTGATAGTTGGAATCCCCTGCTTTAACCGGATTCACTTCACATTTATGGTGAAAATGTGAAAGAGGCATTTTCATTTGAGTTACCATGAAATTCATTTCACGGCTGTTGCTATTTTCGGTGGAGGCTGTTGCTATTTAAATTTCTAGTGAGAGTTTTTGAAAAAATTCGATCAGATGTTGTGATCTGAAGTGAAAGTATGAATCTGGCATCCTTATTGTTGAACAGCCGTGAAATCTAACAGAACCAGGAGGATTCGTCAGAAGTTCTCTGTATCTGATTACCGGTATCCCGATCATCTGATCAACAACCATCAGATCTCCTCCAAGTCACTGGTTGAAATTCATTCTTCTACTGGAATCATTCTTTCTTGCCAGAAAATTACTTTGATCTGTCGGGTAGATCTCTAGTTGTTGGAATCCTCATCTCTGAATCCGCCGGAAGTTACATTTACTATCGTGAACTGCATTTCCTGTAGAACTCACCGGCGGTTACCCATATCTCTGGCAGCTCATCTTTCTGAGCCACTGTGGGAACCGATCTCAACTGTGTAAAGTCGGGCATTGTGATTAAAATGTGAAAATTCATTTTCACGATAATGTGTGGTAAAACAAAGTTGGTTTTCATAGTCTGTTGCTTTTAAAAGTTATTTTCACATGTATGTTGATTTTAAAACTGAATTTCACTGATTTTTACTGTTTGAGTAATAATGTTAGTTGTTAGTTAGGTAAGTAGTTAGTTGTTAAGTAAATAATTAGCATTATTAATTGTTTTGTAATTAGAATACTTAATTAATTAGTAGTTAGTTTACTTGGTTAAGAAAATGTTGTTAGTTAGTTTTTAAAGGTACTTAGTGAATTGTCAGTAGTTTCATATAGTCTATATCTAGCTTGCATACATTAGCATTATAGGTTAGTATCGTTTTGTTTGTCATTTAAATTTCTTTTACATTACCTTTCATTGTTTTAGCATTTAATTAGTATATTTTGCTTAGTATAGTCTCTATTAGTATTTGGTACTGCTCATGTTCATTTGATTTGTGCAGGATAGCACAGAAGTGGAGCGGAAGCGATTGTGTGACACGAAGTATGAAGAGAGAAGATTTTTTTTATTTCAGTTTAGAATTAGGAATTTAATTGGGTTGTAAATATTGCATTTTACGCCCTCTGCGAAGGGTATTCATTTGTTGTAATAGATAGTTGTTTTTACTTTTCTAGTATATTTTACATTTCATAATTCGGCAATAAAGAATAGTTTAGAATTGTGTGTTTGAATACGAAATATTCCCGTTCCTTGAGTTCGACCCGGTCTCATCCACTAGTGAGAACCGGTTTTTATTATTTGATGTCTGGTTTTCACATGTTTTACATATAAAAATCTTTTCAAAATTACAACGATTTAAAAGAAGACATCAAATTTTTGGCGCTGTTGTCGGGGAACGGCGTAATATTAGTATTCATTTATTACCTAGTGTTTGCTTGCATTTAGGTTTAGAACCACGTATGTGCATATCTTAGAGACGAGCCTACTTTTCTGCACAGCCCACCTACTAGGATCCCCTTAGAGGTGACTGTGTACGATTGGTACCGTACACATAGATTTCATATTTCTTTTGCATAATCTCTGTTATGTGTAACTGCGTGGTGTTTGTTTAGTTTTTGTTGTTTTTAGTTTACTCGCTTTGTGGTTTACGTGGTTTGGCCGCTTAGTGCGTTAGTTAGGTAGAAAACCCACTTTTAGGACGTGTGCTACATCGGTCTACTCTAAGGTGTACGCAATGGCTGACGATCATCATTTGATCCGTCCTTTGAGGGAGTACTTCATGCCAAATACGTATACTCCCGCCTCCTGCATCACGAGACCTGATGTAGGAGTGAGCCATTTTGAGATTAAGGCCAGTGTGATTCAAATGTTACCCTCGTTTTACAGCCTTAGCAATGAAGACCCATATCGTCATCTCGACGAATTCCTTGAGATTTGCATATTTATGTTCTAAGGCTGTCAAAAAAAATTCGTAGCGATTCAATCAAGCATCTATGTGTTCTTTGGATGTTAAAAAAAATTCATAGTGATTCAATCTTGCATATATCGGTTCTAATGCTGTCAACAAAATTTCATAGATATTCAATCATGCGCATATGTGTTCTAAGGTTGTCAAAAAAATTTCATACTGATTCAATCATGCATATTTGTGTTCTAAGGTTATCAAAAAAAATTTATGGTGATTCAATCATGCATATTTGTGTTCTAAGGTTGTCAAACACAATTCAAAGTGATTCTATCATACATATATGTGTTATAAAGCTATCAAAAAAATTTTGTAGTGATTCAATCTAGCATATATGTGACCTAAGGCTCTCAAAAAAAGTTCCTAATAATTCAATGATTCATATATGTGTTCTAAGGCTATCAAAAAAAATTCATAGTGATTAAATCATGCATATATGTGTTCTAAGGCTATTAAAAAAAATTCATAGTGATTAATTCATGCATATAAGTGTTCAAAGGCTGCCAAAAAATTTTTATAGTGATTTAATCAAGCATGTATGTGTGCTAGGGTTGTAAAAAAAAATTTATAGTGATTCAATAATGCATATGTGTGTTCTATGATTGTCAAAAAAAAATCATAGTGATTGATTCATGCATATGTGTGTTCCAAGGCTATCAAAAAAATTTCACAGTGATTTAATCATGCATATATGTGTTCTAAGGCTGTCAAAAAAAATTCATAGTGATTCATTCAATCATATATGCGTCCTCATGTTGTAAAAAAAAATTCATAGTGATTCAAACAAGCATATTTGTGTTCTACGGCTGTCAAAAAAATTTCATAGTGATTTAATCTTGCATATATGTGTTCTAATGCTGTAAAAAAAATTCTTAGTGATTCAATCATGCATATTTGTGTTCTAAGGTTGTCAAAAATTTTTTGTAGAGATTCAATCATGCATATATGTGATCTAAGGCTGTCAAAAAAAATTCAAAGAGATTCATCATTCATATATGTGTTCTAAGGCAGTCAAAAAAACTTCATAGTGATTCAATCATGCATATGTGTGTTATAAGGCTATAAAAAAAAATCATACTCATTCAATCAAACATATATGTGTGCTAAGGCTGTCAAAATTTTTTTATAGTGATTCAATCATGCACATATGTGTGATAAGGATATCAAAAAAAATTTATAGTGTTTCAATCATGAATATATGTGTTCTAAGGCTGTTAAAAAAATTTATAGTGATTCAATCATACATATATGTGTTCTAATGCTGTCTAAAAAAATTTATAATGATTCAATCATGCATATATGTGTTCTAATACTGTCAAAAAAATTTCAAAGTGATTCAATCACTCATATATGTTTTCTAAGGCAGTCAAAAAAATTTCACAGTGATTCAATCATGCATATATGTGATCTAAGGTTATAAAAAAAAAAATCATAGTGATTCAATCATGCATATATGCATTCTTAGGATGTCAAAAAAAATTCATACTGATTCAATCTTGCATATATGAGTTCTATTGTTGTCAAAAACAACTCATAGAGATTCAATCATGCATATATGTGTTCTAAGGCTGTCAGAAAGATTTCGTAGTGATTCAATCATGCATATATGTGTTCTAAGGCAGTCAAAAAAATTTCAGAGTGTTTTAATCATGCATCTATGTGTTCTTAGGATGTCATAAAAAATTAATAGTAATTCAATCTTTCATATATCGGTTCTAATGCTGTCAAAAAAATTCCATAGAGATTCAATCATGAGAATATGTGTTCTAAGGCAGTAAAAAAAAATTCATAGTGATTCAATCATTCATATTTATGTTCAATGGTTATCAAAAAAATTCATAGTGATTTAATCATGCATATTTGTGTTCTAAGGCGGTCAAGCAAAATTCATAGTGATTCAGTCATACATTTATGTGTTCTAATGCTGTCAAAAAAAATTGTAGTGATTCAATCATGCATATATGTGTCCTAAGGCTGTCAAAAAAAGTTCCTAATAATTCAATCATTCATATATATGTTCTAAGGCAGTCAAAAAAATTTCATAGTGATTTAATCATGCATATATGTGTTCTAAGGATGTCAAAAAAAATTCATAGTGATTCAATCAACATATATGTGTGCTAAGGTTGTCAAAAAAATTCATAGTGATTCAATAATGCATATATGTGTTCTACGGTTGTAAAAAAAAAGTAATAGTGATTCAATCATGCATATATGTGTTCTAATGCTGTTAAAAAATTTTTATAGCGATTCAATCATACATATATGTGTTCTAATGCTGTCAAAAAAAAATTGTAGTGATTCAATCATGCATATATGTGTTCTTAGGATGTCAAAAAAATTTCATAGCGATTCAATATTGCATATATGTGTTCTAAGGCTTTCAAAAAAGATTAATAGTGATTCAATCACGTATATTTATGTTCTAATACTATCAAAAAAATTCGTAGTGATTAAGTCTTGCATATATGTGATCTAGTGCTATGAGAAAAATTTGATGGTGATTCAATCATGCATATATGTTTTCTAAGGCTGTGAAAAAATTTCATTGTGATTCAATCATGTGCATTTATGTTCTAAGGCTGTCAACAAAATTTCATAGTGATTCAATCATACATATATGTGTTCTAATACGGTCAAAAAAATTTCATAGTGATTCAATCATACATATATGTGTTCTTAGGATGTCAAAAAAATTTCATAGTGATTCAATCTTGCATATATGTGTTCTAATACTGTAAAAAAAAAATTCATAGTGATTCAATCATGCATATTTGTGTTCTAAGGTTTTCAAAAAAAAATTGTAGTGATTCAATCATGCATATATGTGTTCTAAGGCTGTCAGAAAGATTTCGTAGCGATTCAATCATGCACATATGTGTTCTAGGGCTGTCAAAAAAAATTCATAGCGATTCAATCATGCATCTATATGTTCTTAGGATGTCAAAAAAATTTCATAGTGATTCAATTTTGCATATATCGGTTCTAATGCTGTCAAAAAGATTTGATAGAGATTCAATCATGCGTATATGTGTTCTAAGGCTGTCACAAAATTTTCATAGTGATTCAATCGTGCATATTTGTGTTCTAGGGTTATCAAAAAAAATTTGTGGTGATTCAATCATGCATATTTGTGTTCTAAGGCTCTCAAAAAAAATTCATAGTGATTCAATCATACATATATATGTTCTAATGCTGCCAAAAAAATTTGTAGTGATTCAGTCTTGCATATATGTGTCCAAAGACTGTCAAAAAATTTTCATAGTAATTCAGTCATTCATATATGTGTTCTAAGGCAGTCAAAAAAATTTCATAGTGATTTAATCAAGCATATATGTGTTCTAAGGTTATCAAAAAAAATTCACAGTGATTAATTTCAATCAAGCATGTACGTGTGCTAAGGTTGCCAAAAAAAAATTGATAGTGATTCAATAATGCATATATGTGTTCTATGATTGTCAAAAAAAATTCATAGTGATTGATTCATGCATATATGTATTCTAAGGCTAATAAAAAAAATTCACAGTGACTTAATCATGCATATATGCGTTCTAAGGTTGTCAAAAAAATTTCATAGTGATTCAATCAAGCATATATGTGTCCTAATGTTGTAAAAAAAATTTCATAGTGATTCAATCATGCATATTTATGTTCTAAGACTATCAAAAAAATTTCATAGTGATTCAATGTTGCATATATGTGTTCTAATGTAGTAAAAAAAATTCTTAGTGATTCAATCATACATATTTGTGTTCTAAGGTTGTCAAAAAAATTTTGTAGTGATTCAATCATGCATATATGTGTTCTAAGGCTATAAAAAAAAAAATCATAGTGATTCAGTCATTCATATACGTGTTCTAAGGCAGTCAAAAAAAAATCGTAGTGATTCAATCATGCATATATGTGTTATAAGGCTATCAAAAAAATTTCATAGTGATTCAATCAAGCATATATGTGTGCTAAGGCTGTCAAAAAAATTTTGTAGTGATTCAATCATGCATATATGTGTGATCAGGATATCAAAAAAATTCCTAGTGATTCAATCACGCATATATGTGTTCTATGGTTGTAAAAAAAAAATCAATGTGATTCAATTGTGCATATATGTGTTCTAAGGATGTAAAAAAAAAATTATAGTGATTCTATCGTGCATATAAGCATTCTAAGGCTGTAAAAAAAAAATCATAGTGATTCAATCATGCATATTTGTGTTCTAAGGTTATCAAAAAAATTCATAGTGATTCAATCATGCATATTTGTGTTCTAAGGCGGTCAAACAAAATTCATAGTGATTCAATCATACATATATGTGTTCTAATGCTGTCAAAAAAATTTGTAGTGATTCAATCATGCATATATGTGTCCTAAGGCTGTCAAAAAAAGTTCCTAATAATTCAATGATTCATATATGTGTTCTAAGGCTATCAAAAAAAATTCATAGTGATTAAATCATGCATATATGTGTTCTAAGGCTGTCAAAAAGTTTTCATAGTGATTCAATCAAGCATATATGTGTGCTAAGGTTGTCAAAAAAATTCATAGTGATTCAATAATGCATATATGTGTTCTACGGTTGTAAAAAAAAAATCATAGTGATTGATTCATGCATATATGTATTCTAAGGCTATCAAAAACATTTCATAGTGATTCAATCAAGCATATATGTGTCATAATGTTGTCAAAGAAAATTCATAGTGATTCAATAATGCATATATGTGTTCTAAGGTTGTCAAAAAATTTTCATAGGGATTCAATCTTGTATATATGTGTTCTAATGCTGTAAAAAAAAAATCATAGTGATTCAGTCATGCATATTTGTGTTCTAAGGTTGTCAAAAAAATTTAGTAGTGATTCAATCATGCATATATGTGTTCTAAGGCTGTCAAAAAAAAATCATAGCGATTCAATCTTGCATATATGTGTTCTAAGGCTGTCAAAAAAATTTAATAGTGATTCAATCATGTATATATGTGTTCTAATGCTATAAAAAAAAATTCATAGTGATTCAATCATGCATATATGTGTTCTAAAGTTGTCAAAAAAAATTCATTGTGATTCAATTGTGCATATATGTGTTCTAAGTCTATCAAAAAAAAATTATTGTGATTTTGTCCTACATATATACATTCTAAGGCTCTAAAAAAAAATATCATAGTGATTCAATCATCCATATATGTGTTCTTAGGATGTCAAAAAAATTTCATAGCAATTCAATCTTGCATATATGTGTTTTAAGGATATAAAAAAAAACTGATAGTGATTCAATCATGTATATATGTATTCTAATGCTATAAAAAAAATTCATAGTGATTCAATCATGCATATATGTGCTCTTAGGATGTCAAAAAAAAATCATAGTGATTCAATCTTCTATATATGTGTTCTAGTGCTATTAGAAAATTTTCATTTTGATTCAATCTTGCATATATGTTTTGCAAGGCTGTCAAAAAAATTTCATTATGATTCAATGATGTGCATATATTTTTTAAGGCTGTCAATAAAATTTCATAGTGATTAAATCAGACATATATGTGTTCTAAGGCTGTCAGAAAGATTTCGTAGTGATTCAATCATGCATATATGTGTTCTAAGGCTGTCAAAAAAATTTCATAGCAATTCAGTCATGCATCTATGTGTTCTTAGGATGTCAAAAAAAAATCATAGTGATTCAATCTTGCATATATCGGTTCTAATGCTGTAAAAAAAATTAATAGAGATTCAATCATGCATATATGTGTTCTAAGGCTGTCACAAAAATTTTATAGTGATTCAATCATGCATATTTGTATTCTAGGGTTATCAAAAAAAATTTATGGTGATTCAACCATGCATATTTGTGTTCTAAGGCTCTCAAAAAAAATTCATAGAGATTCAATCTTGCATATATGTGTTCTAGTGCGGTCAAAAAAATTTCATAGAGATTCAATCATGCATATATGTGTTCTAAGGCTATCAGAAAGAATTCGTAGTGATTCAATCATGCATATATGTGTTCTAAGGCTATCAAAAAAATTTCATAGTGATTGAATCTTGTATATATCTGTTCTAACGCTGTCAAAAAAATGTGATAAAGATTCAATCATGCTTTCATGTGTTCTAAGGCTGGCAAAAAAATTTCATATAGTGATTCAATCATGCATATTTGTGTTCTAAGGTTATCAACAAAATTTTATGGTGATTTGATCATGCATATTTGTGTTCTAAGGCTGTCAAACAAAATTCATTGTAATTCAATCATACATGTATGTGTTCTAATGCCGTAAAAAAAAATTTGTAGCGATTCAAAAAAAATTCATAGTAATTCAATCATTCATATATGTGTTCTATGGCAGTCAAAAAAATTTCATAGTGATTTAATCATGCATATATGTGTTCTAAGGCTGTGAAAATTTTTTCATAGTGATTGAATCAAGCACATATGTGTGCTAAGGTTGTCAAAAATTTTTTATAGTGATTCAATAATGCATATATGTTTTCTACGGTTGTCAACAAAAATTCATACTGATTGATTCATGCATATATGTGTTCTAAGCCTATCAAAAAAAATTCACAGTGATTTAATCATGCATATATGTGTTCTAAGGTTGTCAAAAAAAGTTCATAGTGATTCAATCAAGCATATATGTGTGCTAAGGTTGTCAAAAAAAATTATAGTGATTCAATAATGCATATATGTGTTCTAAAGTTGTCAAAAAAAATTCAGAGTGATTGATTCATGCATATATGTGTTCTAAGGATGTCAAAAACATTTCATAGTGATTCAATCAAGCATATATGTGCCATAATGTTGTAAAAAAAAATCATAGTGATTCAGTCATGCATATGTTTGTTCTAAGGCTGTCAAAAAAATTTCATAGGGATTCAATCTTGAATATATGTGTTCTAATGCTATAAAAAAAATTCATAGTGATTCAATCATGCATATTTGTGTTCTAAGGCTGTCAAAAAAAATTCATAGTGATTCAATCATTCATATATATGTTCTAAGGTAGTAAAAAAAAATTCGTAGTGATCCAATCATGCATACATGTGTTATAAGGCTATCAAAAAAATTTCATAGTGATTCAATCAAGATATATATGTGCTAAGGCTGTCAAATTTTTTTTGTAGTGATTCAATCATGCATATATGTGTGATAGGGATATCAAAAAAATTCATAGTGATTCAATCATGCATATATGTGTTCTAAGGCTGTAAAAAAAAATTTATAGTGATTCTATCTTACATATATGCATTCTAAGGCTGTAAAAAAAAATTCATAGTGATTCAATCATTCATATATGTGTTCTTAGGATGTCAAAAATGTTTCATGGCGATTCAATCTTGCATATATGTGTTCTAAGGCTGTAAAAAAAATTAATAGGGATTCAATCACGTATATATGGGTTCTAATGCTATAAAAAAAAATTCATAGTGATTCAATCATGCATATATGTGATCTAGGGCTATCAGAAAAATTTCATAGAGATTCAATCATGCATAAATATTTTCTAAGGCTGTCAAAAAATTTCATTGTTATTCAATCTTGTGCATATATGTTCTAAGGCTGTCAACAAAATTTCATAGTGATTCAATCATACATTTATGTGTTCTAATGCAGTAAAAAAAGTTTCATAGTGATTCAATCTTGCATATATGTGTTGTTAGGATGTCAAACAAATTTCATAGTGATTCAATCTTGCATATACGTGTTCTAATGCTGTAAAAAAAATTATGTAGTGATTCAATCATGCATATTTGGCTTCTAAGGTTGTCAAATTTTTTTATAGTGGTTCAATCATGCATATATGTGTTCTATGGCTGTCAGAAAGATTTTGTAGTGATTCAATCATGCATATATGTGTTCTAATGCTGTCAAAAAAAATTTATAGTGATTAAATCATGCATCTATGTGTTCTTAGGATGTCAAAAAAAAATCATAGTGATTCAATCTTGCCGATATCGTTTCTAATGCTGTCAACAAAATTTCATAGAGATTCAAGCATATTTGTGTTGTAAGGTTATAAAAAAAAATTTATGGTGATTCAATCATGCATATTTGTGTTCTAAGGCTATCAAGCAAAATTCATAGTGATTCAATCATACATATATGTGTTCGATTCAATCTAGCATATATGTGTCCGAAGGCTGTCAAAAAAATTTCACAGTAATTCAGTCATTCATATATGTGTTCTAAGGCAGTCAAAAAAAATTCATAGTGATTTAATCATGCATATATGTGTTCTAAGGCCATCAAAAAAGTTTCATAGTGATTAATTCATGCATATAAGTGTTCTAAGGCTGCCAAAAAAATTTCATAGTGATTCAATCAAGCATGTATGTGTGCTAAGGTTGTCAAAATTTTTTTATAGTGATTCAATAATGCATATACGTGTTCTACGGTTCTAAAAAAAAAAATCATAGTGATTGATTCATGCATATATGTGTTCCAAGGCTGTCAAAAAAATTTCACAGTGATTTAATCACGCATATATGTGTTTTAAGTCTGTCAAAAAAAATTCATAGTGATTCAATCAAGCATATACGCATCCTAATGTTGTCAAAAAAGGTTCATAGTGATTCAATCATGCATATTTGTGTTCTACGGCTGTCAAAAAAATTTCACAGTGATTCAATCTTGCATATATGTGTTCTAATGCTGTAAAAAAAAATCATAGTGATTCAATCATGCGTATTTGTGTTCTAAGGTTGTCAAAAAATTTTTGTAGTGATTCAATCATGCATATATGTGTTCAAAGGCCTTAAAAAAAAATCATAGTGATTCAATCATTCATATATGTGTTCTAAGGCAGTCAAAAAAATTTTCGTAGTGATTCAATCATGCATATATGTGTTATAAGGCTATCAAAAAAGTTTTATATTGTTTCAATCATGCATATATGTGTGATAGGGATATCAAAAAAATTCAAAGTGATTCAATCATGCGTATATGTGTTCTAAGGTTGTGAAAAAAAATTCATTGTGATTCAATTATGCATATATGTGTTCTAAGGTTGTCAAAAAAAATTTATAGCGATTCTATCTTACATATATGCATTCTGAGGCTGTAAAAAAAAAATCATAGTGATTCAATAATGCATATATGTGTTCTTAGGATGTCAAAAAAATTTCATAGCGATTCAATCTTGCATATATGTGTTCTAAGGGTGTCAAAAAAAATTAATAGTAATTCAATCAATTATATATGTGTTCTAAAGCTATAAAAAAAAATTCATAGTGATTCAACCATGGATATATGTGCTCTTAGGATGTCAAAAAAAATTCATAGTGATTCAATCTTGCATATATGTGTTCTAGTGCTATCAGAAAAATTTCATAGAGATTCAATCATGCATATATGTTTTCTAAGGCTGTCAAAAAAATTTCATTATGATTCAATCATGTGCATATATGTTCTAAGGCTGCCAACAAAATTTTATAGTGATTCAATTAGACATATATGTGTCCTAATGCGGTAAAAAAAAATTCATTATGATTCAATCATGTGCATATATGTTCTAAGGCTGCCAACAAAATTTTATAGTGATTCAATCAGACATATATGTATTCTAATGCGGTCAAAAAAATTTCAAAGTGATTCAATCATGCATATATGTGTTCTTAGGATGCCAAAAAAATTTCATAGGTATTCAATCTTGCATATATGTGTAATAATGTTGTAAAAAAAATTCAAAGTGATTCAATCATGCATATTTGTGTCCTAAGGTTGTCTAAAAAAATTTATAGTGATTCAATCATGCATATATGTGTTCTAAGGCTGCCAAAAAATATTTATAGAGATTCAATCATAAATATATGTGTCCTAAGGTTGTCAAAAAAATTTCACAGTGATTCAATCATGCATATATGTGTTATAATGCTATAAAAAAAAATTCATAGTGATTCAATAAGGCATATATGTGTGTTAAGGCTCTCAAAAAAATTTTGTAGTGATTCAATCATACATATATATGTGATAGGGATATCAAAAAAAATTCATAGTGATTCAATCATGCATATATGTTTTCTAAGGCTGTTAAAAAAAAATTATAGCGATTCAATCATACATATATGTGTTCTAATGCTGTAAAAAAAATTTGTAGTGATTCAATCATGCATATATGTGTTCTTACAATGTCAAAAAAATTTCATAGCAATTCAGACTTGCATATATGTGTTCTAAGGATATCAAAATAAATTAATAGTGATTCAATCACATATATATACTATCAAAAAAAATTCATAGTGATTAAATCATGCATATATGTGCTCTTAGGATGTCAAAAAAAATTCATAGTGATTCAATCTTATATATATGTGATCTAGTGCTATCAGAAAAATTTCATAGAGATTCAATCATGCATATATGTTTTCTAAGGCTGTCAAAAAATTTCATTTTCATTCAATCATGTGCATATATGCTCTAAGGCTGTCAACAAAATTTCGTAGTGATTCAATCATACATATATGTGTTCTAATGCGGTCAAAAAAAATTTGTAGTGATTCAATCATGCATATATGTGTTCTTAGGATGTCAAAAAAATTTTATAGTGATGCAATCTGTCATATATGTGTTCTAATGCGGTAAAAAAAAAACATAGTGATTCAATCATGCATATTTGTGTTCGAAGGTTGTGAAAAAAATTTTGTAGTGATCCAGTCATGCATATATGTGTTTTAAGGCTGTCAGAAAGATTTCATTGTGATTCAATCATGCATATATGTGTTCTAAGGCTGTCAAAATAATTTCATAGTGATTCAATCATGCATCTATGTGTTCCTAGGATGTCAAAAAAATCACATAGTGATTCAATCTTGCATATATTGGTTCTAATGCAAATTTTACAGAGATTCAATCATGCGTATATGTGTTCTAAGGCTGTCAAAAAAAATTTATAGTTATTCAATGATGCATATTTGTGTTCTGGGGTTTTCAAAAAAAATTTATGGTGATTCAATTATGCATATTTGTGTTCTAAGGCTGTCAAAAAAAATTCATAGTAACTCAGTCATTCATATATGTGTTCTAAGGTAGTCAAAAAAATTTCCTAGTGATTTAATCATGCATATATGTGTTCTAAGGCTATCAAAAAAAATTCACAGTGATTAATTCATGCACATATGTGTTCTAAAGCTGTCAAAAAAAATTCATAGTGGTTCAATCAAGCATGTATGTGTGCTAAGGTTGTAAAAAAAAATTGATAGTGATTCAATAATGCATATATGTGATCTACGATTGACAAAAAAAATTCATAGTGATTGATTGATGCATATATGTGTTCTAAGGCTATCAAAAAAATTTCACTGTGATTTAATCATGCATATATGTGTTCTAAGCATGTCAAAAAAATTTCATAGTGATTCAATCAAGCATATATGCATCCCAATGTTGTCAAAAAAAATTCATAGTGATTCAATCATGCATATTTGTGTTCTACGGCTGTCAAAAAAATTTCATAGATATTCAATGTTGCATATATGTGTTCTAATGCGGTAAAAAATATATATAGTGATTCAATCATGCATATTTGTGTTCTAAGGTTGTCAAAAAATTTTTGTAGTGATTCAATCATGCATATATGTGTTCTAAGGCTATCAAAAAAAACCTCATAGTGATTCAATCATATATATATGTTCTATGGCTTTAAAAAAAAAATTCATAGTGATTCAGTCATTCATATATGTGTTCTAAGGCAGTCAAAAAAAATTCGTAGTGATTCAATCATGCATATATGTGTTATAAGGCTATCAAAAAAATTTCATGGTGATTCAATCAAGCATATATGTGTGCTAAGGCTGTAAAACAAACTTTGTAGCGATTCAATCACGCATATATGTGTGATAGGGATATCAAAAAAATTCCTAGTGATTCAATCATGCATATATGCGTTCTAGGGTTGTCAAAAAAGACTCATTGTGATTCAATTGTGCATATATGTGTACTAAGGTTGTCAAAAAAAAATTATAGTGATTCTATCATACATATATGCATTCTAAGGCTGTAAACAAAAATTCATAGTGATTCTATCATACATATATGCATTCTAAGGCTGTAAAAAAATCATAGTGATTAAATCATGCATATATTTGTTCTTAGGATGTCAAAAAAATTTCCACAGCGATTCAATCTTGCATATATGTGTTCTAAGGCAGTCCAAAAAAAATTAAAAGTGATTCAATCATGTATATATGTGTTCTAATGCTATCAAAAAAAGTCCATAGAGATTCAATCTTGCATTTATGTGTTCTAAGGTTGTAAAAAAAAATCATAGTGATTCAATCTTGTATATATGTGTTTAGTGCTATCAGAAAAATTTCATTTTGATTCAATCATGCATATATGTTTTCTAAGGCTATCAAAAAAATTTCATTACAATTCAATCATGTGCATATATGTTCTAAGGCTGTCAACGAAATTTCATAGTGATTCAATCATACATATATGTGTTCTAATGCGGTCAAAAAAATTTCATAGTGATTTAATCATGCATATATGTGTTCTTAGGATGTCAAAAAAAAATCATAGTGATTCAATCTTGCATATATATGTTCTGATGCTGTAAAAAAATTTCATAGTGATTCAATCATGCATATTTGTGTTCTAAGGTTGTCAAAAAAAAATTATAGTGATTCAATCGTGCATATTTGTATTCTAAGGCTCTAAAAAAAATTTCATAGTGATTCAATCATTTATATATGTGTTCTAAGGCAGTCAAAAAAATTTCATAGTGATTCAATCATGCATATTTGTGTATTAAGGCCTCAAAAAAATTTCATAGTTATTCAATCAAGAATATATGTGTGTGAAGGCTGTCAAAAAAAATTTGTTGTGATTCAATCATGCATATATGTGTGATAGGGATGTCAAAAAAATTTCATAGTGATTCAATCATGCATATATGGGTTCTAAGGTTGTTAAAAAAAATTTATTGTGATTCAATCATACATATATGTGTTCTAATGCTGTCAAAAAAAATTCATAGTGATTCTATCATTCATATATGTGTTCTAAGGAAGTCAAATAAATTTCACAGTCATTCAATCATGAATATATATGATTTAAGGCTTTCCAAAAAATTTCATAGTGGAATCAAGCATATATGTGTGCTAAGATTGTCAAAAAAATTTATATTGATTCAATAATGCATATATGTGTTCTACGACTGTCAAAAAAAATTCATAGTGATTCATTCATGCACATATGTGATCTAAGGCTATCAAAAAAATTTCATAGTGATTCAATCATGCATATATGTGTTCTTAGGATGTCAATAAAAAATCATAGTGATTCAATCTTGCATATATGTGTTCTAGTGCTGTCAAAATAATTTCATAGAGATTCAATCATGAATATGTGTTCTAAGGCTGTCAGAAAGATTTCGTATTGATTCAATCATGCATATATGTGTTCTTCATTCATGCATATATGTGTTCTAAGGCTATCAAAAAAAATTCATAGTGATTCAATCTTGCAAATATCTGTTCTAATGCTGTCAAAAAAATTTCATAGAGATTTAATCATGCATACATGTGTTCTAAGGCTGACAAAAAAATTTCATAGTGATTCAATCATGCATATTTGTGTTCTTAGGTTATCAAAAATGCATATTTGTGTTCTAATGCTATCAAACAAAATTCATAGTAATTCAATCACACATGTATGTGTTCTAATGCAGTAAAAAAAAAATTGTAGTGATTCAATCATGCATATATGTGTCCTAAGGCTGTCAAAAAAATTTCATAGTAATTTAGTCATTCATATTTGTGTTCTAAGGTAGTCAAAAAAATTTCATAGTGATTTAATCATGCATATATGTGTTCTAAGGCTATAAAAAAAATTCATAGTGATTAAATCATGCATATATGTGTTCTAAGGCTGTCAAAAAGTTTTCATAGTGATTCAATCAAGCATATATGTGTGCTAAGGTTGTCAAAAAAAAATTATAGTGATTCAATAATGCATATATGTTTTCTACGGTTGTCAAAAAAAATCATGTTGATTGATTCATGCATATATGTGTTCTAAGGCTATAAAAAAAAAATCACAGTGATTTAATCATGAATATATGTGTTCTAAGGCTGTCAAAAAAAATTCATAGTGATTCAATCAAGCATATATGTGTCCTAATGTTGTCAAAAAGAATTCATAGTGATTCAATGATGCATATATGAGTTCTAAGGATATCAAAAAAAATTCACCGTGATTTAATCATTCATATATGTGTTCTAAGGCTGTCAAAAATATTTGATAGTGATTCAATCAGGCATATATGTGTCCTAAGGTTGTCAAAAAAATTTTATAGTGATTTAATAATGCATATATGTGTTCTACGGTTGTCAAAAAAAATTCATGGTGATTCATTCATGCATATATGTGTCCTAAGGCTGTGAAAAAGATTTCATAGTGATTCAATCATACATATATGTGTTCTAATGCTGTCAAAAAAAATTTGTAGTGATTCAATCATGCATATGTGTGTTCTAAGGCTGTCAAAAAAAATTCACATTTCTTCAATCTTGCATATATGTGTTCCAAGGCTGTCAATTTTTTTTTTATAGTGATTCAATCATGCATATATGTGTTCTAAAGTTGTTAACAAAATTTTATAGTGATTCAATTATGCATATATGTGTTCTAAGGCTATAAAACAAAATTCATATTGATTCCATCATGCATTTACGTGTTCTAATGCTGCTAAAAAAATTTGACAGAGATTCAATCTTGCATGTATGTTTTCTAAGGCTGTCAAAAAAATTTCATAGTGATTCAATCATGATTTTATGTGTTCTATGGCTGTCAAAATTTTTTTTATAGTGATTCAATCATTCATATATGTATTCTAAGGCCGGCAAAAAAAATACATAGTGATTCAATCAGGCCTATATGTGTTCTAAGTCTCTAAAAAAATTTCACAGAGATTCAATCATATATATATGTGTTCTATTGCTGTCATAAAAACTTCATAGTGATTGAATCATGCATATATGTGTTCTAAGGCTGTCAAAAAAAATTCATAGTGATTCAATCTTGCATACATGTTCTAAGGTTGTCAAAAAAAAAATCATAGTGTTTTAATCATGCATATATGTGTTCTAAGGCTGTCAAAAAAAATTCATAGTGATTCTATCTTACATTAATGTGTTCTAGGGCTATCAAAAAAATTCTAGTGATCAAAAAACATGCATATATGTGTTCGAAGGCTGTAAAAAAAATTTCATAGTGATTGAATCACGCATATATTTGTGATAAGGCTGTCCATTTTTTTTTATAGTGATTCAATCATGCATATATGTGTCCTATGGTTGTAAAAAAAAAATCATAGTGATTTAATCAATCATATATGTGCTCTAAGGCTATCAAAAAAATTTCACAGTGATTCAATTAGGCATATATGTGTTCTAATTCTTTCAAAAAAATTTCACAGTGATTCAATCATACATATATGTGTTCTAAGGCTGTGAAAAAAATTTCATAGTGATTCAATCAAGCATATGTGTGTCCTAAGGTTGTCAAAACAAATTTAATAGTGATTCAATCTTGTATATATGTGTTTTATTGCTGTAATAAAAACTTCATAGTGAATCAAGAATGCATATATGTATTCTAAGGGTCTCAGAAAAATTTCATCGTGATTCAATCATGCATATATGTGTCCTAAGGTTGCAAATAAAAATTCATAGTAACTCAATCAAGCATATATGCGTTCTAAGGCTGTCAAAAAAAATTCAAATTCAATTATGCATATATGTGTTCTAAGGCTGTCAAAAAAATTTCATACTAATTCCATCATGCATATATGTGTTCTAAGGCTGTAAAAAAAAATTCATAGTCATTCAATCATGCATATATGTGTCCTATGGCTGTCAAAACTTTTTTATAGTGATTCAATCATGCATGTGTCCTAAGGTTGTAAAAAAAAAATTCATAGTGATTCAATCATGCATACATGTGTTCTAAGCCTGTCAAAAAAATTTCATAGTCATTCTATATTTCATATATGTGTTCTAAGGCTGTCACAAAAATTTCATAGTTACTAAATCGAGCATGTATGTGCTCAAAGGATGTAAAAAAAAAATCATTGTGATTCAATCATGCATATATGTGTTGTAATTATGTCAAAAAAAATTTATGGTGATTAAAGCATGCATATATGTGTTCTAAGGCTGTCAAAAAAAAATCATAGTGATTCAATCATGCATATATGTGTTCTAAGGCTGTCAAATTTTTTTTATAGTGATCCAATCATGTATATATGTGTTCTAAGACTGTCAAAAAAAATTTATAGTGATTCAATCATGCATATATGTGTCCTAAGGTTGTCAAAAAAAAATCATAGTGATTCAATCATGCATATATGTGTTCTACGGTTGTCAAATTTTTTTTATAGTGATTCAATCAGGCATATATGTGTTCTAAGGCTATCAAAAAAAATTCATAGTGATTCAATCATGCATATATGTGCTATAATGCTATCAAAAAAATTTCATAGAGATTCAATCATGCATACGTGTTCTAATGCTGTAAAAAAAAATTCTTAATGATTCAATCATGCATACATACATACATGTGTTCTAACGCTGTCAAAAAAATTTCAGAGTGATTCAATCATGCACATATGTGTTCTAAGGTTGTCAATTTTTTTTTATAGTGATTCAATCATGCTTATATGTGTTATATGCTGTCAAAAAAATTTGATAGTGATTCAATCACGCATATAAGTGTTATAAGGCTGTAAAAAAAAAATTATATTGATTTAATCATGCATATATGTGTTCTAAGGCTAACAAATAAATTTTAGAGTGATCCAATCAAGCATATACGTGTTCTAATGCTGTCAAAAAAAATTTATAGTGGAATCATGCATATATGTGTTCTAAGGCTGTCAAAAAAAATTTATAGTGGAATCATGCATATATGTGTTCTAAGGCTATCAAAAAAATTTCATATTGATTCAATCATGCATATATGTATTCTAAGGCTATAATTGTTTTTTTTGAGTGATTCAATCATGCATATATGTGTTCTAAGGCTATGAAATAAATTTTAGAGTGATCCAATCATGCATATATGTGTTCTAAAGCTGTCAAAAAATGGTCATAGTGATTCAATCATGCACATATGTGTTCTAAGGCTGTCAAATAAATTTTAGAGTTATTCAAAAATTCACATATGTGTTCTAAGTTTGTCAAATTTTTTTTATAGTAATTCAATCATGCATATATGTGTTCTAAGGCTATTAAATAAATTTTAGAGTGATCCAATCATGCATATATGTGTTCTAATGTTGTCAAAAAAATTTGGTAGAGATTCAATCAGGAATATATGTGTTCTAAGGCTGTCAAAAAAAATTCATAGTGATACAATCATGCATATATGTGTTCTAAGCTTGTCAATAGAATTTCATAGTAATTCAATCATGCATATATGTGTTCTAAGGCTATAAAAAAAAATCCATATTGATTCAATCATGCATATATGTGTTCTAAGTCTATAAAAAAAAAATTCAGTGATTCAATCATGCATATATTTGTTCTAATGCTGTCAAAAAAATTTGATAAAGATTCACTCATGCATTATGTGTTCTAAGGCTGTCAAAAAAATTTCATAGTGATTCAATCATTTATATTTGTGTTCTACAACTGTCAAAAAAATTTCATAGTGACACAATCATGCATATATGTGTTCTAAGCTTGTCAAAAATTTTGATAGTGATTTAATCATGCATATATGTGTTCTAAGGCTGTCAAAAAAAATTCATAGTGATTCAATCATTCATATGTGTTCTAATAGTGTCAAAAAAAATTCATAGTGATTCAATAATGCATATATGATTTCTAAGGCTGTCATAAAAATTTCATAGTGATTCAATCTTGCATATATGTGTTCTAATGCTGCCATTAAAATTTCATAGTGATTCAATCATGCATATGTTAGTTCTAAGGCTGTCAAAAAAAATCATAGTGATTCAATCATGCCTATATTTGTTCTAAGGCTGTCAAAAAAATTCGATAGTGATTCAATCATTCGTATATGTATTCTAAGGATCTCAAAAAAAATTTATAGTGATTCAAACATGCATATATGTGTTCTAAGGGTGTCAAAACAATTTTATAATGATTCAATCATGCATATGTGTCCTAAGGTTGTCAAACAAAAAATCATAATGATTCAATCATGCATATATGTGTTCTAAGGCTATAAAAAAAAATTCATAGTGATTCTATCTTGCGTATGTTTTCTAAGGCTATCGAAAAAAATTTATAGTGATTCATTCATGCATATATGTGTTATAAGGTTGTAAAAAAAAATTCATTGTGATTCAATCATGCATATATGTGTTCTAAACTTATAAAAAAAAATTCACAGTTATTCAATCAAGCATATATGTGTCCTATGGCTGTCAAAAAAAAATTATAGTGATTCAATCATGTATATATGTGTCCTTAGGTTGTCAAAAAAAATTTATAGGGATTCAAAAATGCATATATGTGTTTTACGGTTGTCAAAAAAATTTCATAGTGATTCGATCATGCATATATGTGTTTTAAGGCTATCAAATTTTTTTTATAGTGATCCAATCTTGCATATATGTGTTCTTAGGATGTCAAAAGAATTTCATAGTGATTCAATCTTGCATATATGTGTTCTAATGATGTCAAAAAAAATTCATATAGATTCAATCAGGCAAATATGTGTTCTAAGGCTGTCAAAAAAATGTCATAGTGATTCAATCATGCATATATGTGTTCTATGGCTGTCAAAAAAATTTCATAGTGATTCAATCATGTATGTATCATGCATATATGTGTTCTAAGTCTTTCAAAAAAATTCAGAGTGATTCAATCATGCATATATGTTTTCTACTGCTGTCATAAAATTTTCATAATGATTCAATCATGCATATATGTGTTCTAAGGCTTTCAGAAAAATTTCATAGTGATTCAATCATGCATATATGTGTTCTAAGGCTATAAAAAAAATTTCATAGTGATTCCAACTTGCATATGTGTTCTAAGGCTATCAAAAAAATTTCATAGTGATTCAATCATGCATATATGTGTTCTAAGGGTCTAAAAAAAATTCATTGTGATTAAATCATGCATATATGTGTTCTAATACTCTCAAAAAAATTTATAGTGATTAAATCATGCATATATGTGTTCTATGGCTATGCAAAAAATTTCATAGTGATTCAATCATGCACATATGTGTTCTAAGGCTATAAAAAAAATTCATAGTGTTTTAATCATGCATATATGTGTTATAAGGCTGTTGAAATTTTTTTATAGTGATTCACTCATTCATATATGTGTCCTAAGGTTGTATTAAATTTTTTTTTTTATAGTCATTCAATCATGCATATATGTGTTCTAAGGCTGTGAAATAAATTTTAATTCTAAGGCTGTGAAATAAATTTTAGAGTGATCCAATCATGCATATATGTTTTCTAATGTTGTCAAAAAAATTTGGTAGAGATTCAATCATGAATATATGTGTTCTAAGGCTGTCAAAAAAATTTCATAGTGATACAATCATTCATATATGTGTTCTAACCTTGTCAATAGAATTTCATAGTGATTCAATTATGCATATATGTGCTCTAAGGCTATCAAAAAAATTTCATTTTGATTCAATCATGCATATATGTGTTCTAAGTCTATAAAAAAAATTCTCAGTGATTCAATCATGCATATATTTGTTCTAATGCTGTCAAAAAAATTTGATAAAGATTCACTCATGCATATATGTGTTCTAAGTCTGTCAAAAAAATTTCATAGTGATTTAATCATTCATATTTGTGTTCTACGGCTGTCAAAAAAATTTCATAGTGACACAATCATGCATATATGTGTTCTAAGCTTGTCGAAAATTTTGATACTGATTTAATCATGCATATATGTGTTCTAAGGTTGTCAAAAAAAGTTCATAGTGATTCAATCATTCATATGTGTTCTAATAGTGTCAAAAAAATTTCATAGTGATTCAATAATGCATATATGAGTTCTAAGGCTATCTTAAAAATTTCATAGTTATTCAATCTTGCATATATGTGTTCTAATGCTGCCATTAAATGTTCATAGTTATTCAATCATGCATATGTTAGTTCTAAGGCTGTCAAAAAAATCATAGTGATTCAATCATGCATATATTTGTTCTAAGGCTGTCAAAAAAATTCGATAGTGATTCAATCATGCATATATGTATTCTAAGGATCTCAAAAAAAATTTATAGTGATTCAAACATGCATATATGTGTTTTAAGGCTGTCAAAACAATTTTATAATGATTCAATCGTGCATATGTGTCATAAGGTTGTCAAACAAAAAATCATAATGATTCAATCATGAATATATGTGTTCTAAGGCTATCAAAAAAATTTCATACTGATTCTATCTTGCATATATGTGTTCTAAGGCTATCAAAATAAATTTATAGTGATTCATTCATGCATATATGTGTTATAAGGCTGTCAAAAAAAAATCATTGTGATTCACTCATGCATATATGTATTCTAATATTATAAAAAAAAATTCACAGTTATTCAATCAAGCATATATGTGTCCCAAGGCTGTCAAAAAAAATTTATAGTGATTCAATCATGTATATATGTGTCCTTAGGTTGTCAAAAAAAATTTATCGGGATTCAATAATGCATATATGTGTTCTACGGTTCCAAAAAAAATTTCATAGTGATTCATTCATGCGTATATGTGTTTTAAGGCTATCAAAAAAAATTCATAGTGATTCAATCTTGCATATATGTGTTCTTAGGATGTCAAAAGAATTTCAAAGCGATTCAATCTTGCATATATGTGTTCTAATGCTGTCAAAAAAATTTCATATAGATTCAATCAGGCAAATATGTGTTCTAAGGCTGTCAAAAAAATGTCATAGTGACTCAATCATGCATATATGTGTTCTAAGGTTGTCAAAAAAATTTCAAAGTGATTCAATCATGTATGTATCATGCATATATGTGTCCTAAGGCTTTCAAAAAAATTTAGAGTGATTCAATCATGCATATATGTTTTCTACTGCAGTCATAAAATTTTCATAGTGATTCAATCATGCATATATGTGTTCTAAGGCTTTCAGAAAAATTTCATAGTGATTCAATCATGCATATATGTGTTCTAAGGCTATAAAAAAAATTTCATAGTGATTCTAACTTGCATATATGTGTTCTAAGGCTATCAAAAAAAATTCATAGTGATTCAATCATGCATATATGTGTTCTAAGGGTCTCAAAAAAAAATCATTGTGATTAAATCATGCATATATGTGTTCTAATGCTCTCAAAAAAATTTATAGTGATTAAATCATGCATATATGTGTTCTAAGGCTGTCCAAAGAATTTCATAGTGATTCAATCATGCACATATGTGTTTTAAGGCTATAAAAAAAAATTCATAGTGCTTGAATCATGCATATATGTGTTATAAGGTTGTTAAAATTTTTTTATAGCGATTCGATCATTCATATATGTGTCCTAAGGTTGTCATAAAAAATTCATAGTGATTCAATCATGCATATATGTGTTCTAAGGCTATCAAAAAAATTTCGCAGCGATTCAATTATGCATATATGTGTTCTAATGCAATCAAAAAAAATTCACAGTTATTCAATCAAGCATATATGTCCCTTAAGGCTATAAAAAAAAAATTATAGTGATTCAATCATGTATATATGTATCCTAAGGTTGTCAAAAAAATTTTATAGTGATTAAATAATGCATATATGTGTTCTACGGTTGTAAAAAAAATTTATAGTGATTCATTCATGCATATATGTGTTCTAAGGCTATCAAAAAAAATTCATAGTGATTCAATCATCTATATATATGTGTTCTTACGATGTCAAAAAATTTTCATAGTGATTCAATCTTGCATATATGTGTTATAATGCTGTCAAAAAAAATTCATAGAAATTCAATCATGCATATATGAGTTCTAAGGCTGTCAAAAAAATTTCATAGTGATTCAATCATGCATATATGTGTTCTAAGGCTGTAAAAAAAAATCATAGTGATTCAATCATGTGTATATGTGTTCTAAGGCTGTCAAAAAAATTTCATAGTGATTCAATCATACATATATACGTTCTAATGCTGTAAAAAAAAAATTATGGTGATTCAATCATGCATATATATGTTCTAAGGCTGTCAAAAATATTTCAAAATGATTCAATCATCCATATATGTGTTCTATGGCTGTCAAAAAAAATTCTGAGTGATTCAATCAAGCACATATGTGTTCTAAAGCTGTCAAAAAAATTTCATATTGATTCAATCAGGCATATATGTGTTCTAAGGCTGTCAAAAAAAATGCATAGGCATTCAATTATGCATATATGTGTTTTGATGCTGTCAAAAAAATTTGCTAGAGATTCAATCATGTATGTATGTGTTCTAAGGCATCAAAAATTTTTTTTAGTGATTCAATCATGTATGTATGTGTTCCAAGGCTATTAAAAAAAATTCATAGTGATTCAATCATTCATATATGTGTTCTAAGGCTGTCAAAAAAAATTCATGGTGATTCAATCAGGCATATATGTGTTCTGTGGCCATAAAAAAAAACTTCACAATCACTCAATCTTGCATATATGTGTCTTATTGCTATCATAAAAATTTTATAGTGATTCAATCATGCTTATATGTGTCCTAAGGCTTTCAGAAAAATTTTATAGTGATTTAATCATGCATATATGTGTTCTAAGGATGTAAAAAAAAAATTCATAGTGATTCAATCATGCATATATGTGTTCTAAGGTTGTCAAAAAAAAATTAAATTCAATCATGCATATATGTGTTTTAAGGCTGTCAAATTTTTTTTATAGTGATTCAATCATGCATATATGTGTTCTAGGGCTGTTCAAAAAATTTCATAGTGATTCAATAATGCATATATGTGTTCTAAGGCTGTCAATTTTTTTTTATAGTGATTCAATCATGCATATGTATCCTAAAATTGTCAAAAAAAAATCATAGTGATTGAATCTTGCATGTATGTGTTCTAAGGCTGTCTAAATAATTTCATGGTGATTCTATCTTGCATATATGTGTTCTAAGGCTGTCAAAAAAAATTCATAGTGATTCAATCATGCATATATGTGTTCAAAGGCTGTAAAAAAAAATTCATTCTGATTCAATCATGCATATATGTGTTTTAATGCTGTCAAATTTTTTTATTGTGATTAAATCATGCATATATGTGTTCTAAGGCTGTCAAGAAAATTTCATATTGATTTAATCATGTATATATGTGTTTTAAGGTGTCAATTTTTTTTTATAGTGATTCTATCATGTATATATGTGTCCTAAGGTTGTAAAAAAAAATCATAGTCATTCTATCATGCATATATGTGTTCTACGATTGTCAAAAAAAATTTATAGTGATTTAATGAAGCATATATGTGTTCTAAGGCTGTAAAAAAAAATCATTGTGATTCAATCATGCATATATGTGTTCTAAGGCTGTCAAAAAAAGTTCAAATTCAATGATGCATATTTGTGTTCAAAGGCTGTCAAAAAAATTTCCAAGTGATTTAATCATGCAAATATGTGTTCTAATGCTATCAAAAAAAATTCTTAGTGATTCAATCATGCATATATGTGTTCTAAGGCTGTCAAAAAATTTCTTAGTGATTCAATCATGCATATATATCTTCTAAGGCTCTCAAAAAAATTTCATAGTGATTCATTTATGCACATATGTGTTCTAAGGCTGTCAAAAAAATTTCATAGAGATTCCATCATGCATATATGCGTTCTAAGGCTGTCAAAAAAATTTCATAGTGATTCAATCATGTATATATGTGTTCTAAGGCTGTCAAAAAAATTTCATAGTGATTCAATCATTCATATATGTGTTCTAATGCTGTAAAAAAAAAATCATAGTGATCCAATCATGCATATATATGTTCTAAGGCAGTAAAAAAAATTTCACAGTGTTTCAATCATGAATATATGTGTTCTAATGCTGTCATAAAAATTTCATAGTGATTCAATCATGCATATGTGTATTCTAAGGCTGTCAAAAAAAATTCATAGTGATTCAATGATGCATATAGGTGTGCTAAGTCTGTAAAAAAAAATTCATAGTAATTTAATCATGCATATATGTGTTGTAAGGCTATCAAAAAAAAATTATTGTGATTCAATCATGCATATATGTGTTCTAAGGCTGTGTGATCGTTGTAAAAAAAATTCCTTTGTTCCTTTGATGGGAAAAGAGGAGAAAGAGAAAACTCTTTGCAAGGTTTCACTTGACCTTTTGAAAGAAAGATAGATTTTGAAATTACTCGCCTCCATTTTGAAATTTATGGGAAAAATGGGGAGGCGGGATTTGCTCGTGAGTACGAGGTTCAACCGTTCCTGGCGCCTTTACCAGTGGTAATTGAACTAAGGATCGAATAAATGCCTTTTTGCTTTGCCTAAAGTTATCTAAGTGATTATTCTAAAAAATCCTAAATGCACATAGAGTCATGCTTGTGTTGTGATGTGTGTCTTTGGAAATATTTCAGAATTTTGGATTTTCCAAGTGATTTTAAAATAGACTTGAAAATATCCTTTGGGAAGTGATTTAGAAATTGAACTTGTTTTGAAAAATTGAATTTTGAATCCAAGTTCAAAGTGGATTTGAGATTGAAAATGAAGTTTGGAATTCAAATTTTTGAAGTTTGAAATTGTAACTGAAATCAAAAGTTGAAATAGAATTTTGAGATTTAAGAGTTTTGAAAATTAAGTTCACTTCTGAAATGGAACTTGAAATTAAATCAGAATTTGAAATTAAGACTTTGAATTGATTTTGAAATTTGATTTGATGTTTGAAATCAGAATTGAACTTAGAATTTGAATTAGAAATTCAAAGTGAATTCCAAAATTTGATTCAGGATTAAATTGAGAATTGAAATAAAATTAAGAATTTGATATTGAATTTGTAATTAAAATAAAATTCAAAATTTGGAATTTTGAAAAGAATTAAAGATATCAAACTTAACATTTGAATTTAAAATAAAATTCAAAGTTAAAATGTGATGTTCAGAAATAAGAATTGAAAGTTGGAATTTGAGGTAAGATTTAAAACTGAATGGAATTGAAAATAAAAGATAAATATGTATTTGTAAATGGAAGTTGAGAAATGATTTTGAATTTTAGAAATGAAAACTGTGTTTTTTGAAAATTCATTTCAAAAATCACTTGGAATTTTGAATACAACTTGAAAGAATTTGAAAAAGTTGGCAAATTATGATGCAACTCTATCTTAAATGATGAGTGCATTAAAAAAATTGCTTAAAAGTTGGAATTTAAAAGCAAATTTCATTCTTTAATAGTGATGAAATAAGATTGAATTTTAATATATTCATGACTATGGTCACAAATATATTTTAATTTAATCTTCATTTAAATTTCAAGAAAAAATAAAATAAATTTTTATGCTTTTATAGAATTTAAGCAAGATTAAATTTTCATATATTCATGACTATGGCCACAAATATATCTTGATTTAATCTTTACTTTAAATTCTTATAAAAGAAGAAAGAGCATTTTTTTTAAATATGATGATTTTGAAAATGAATTGTATTTTAATAGAGAATAATAATCTTAAGTATTGTTCGTAAATACAAACTTTACTTAATTTTATTTATCCTCTATTAAAGGATGCACATGCCATTCATGTTTTCCCTTTGTGTCATTTTTGAAAGAAAGTAAAAATAAAATGCTACAGTCAATTATGAGAAATTGAAATGCAATTACATGCTCGTCCATTCTAATCTAGGCAGAAAGATAGAAATTCTCATTAAATGAAAGAATTACAATCTTGAATTTAAAATAAACATTGACATTTTCTTGTAAAAGTGAAGCCAGGGTCTTCTTTCAAGCTTCCCTGCAAAATAGAAAACAACACAAAGCAGAAAAGACATGAAATACAAAAGAAATTGCAAATGATTATGCCAGAATGAAATGCTTATGCTTAAACTAAAATGGAAACGCAATGATAATATGAAATGCATATGCTTAGGCTAACATGGAAATGCCTATGTTTATGATAAGATGAAAATGCATATGTATGTGCAAAATGGACATGCATGTGGAATGCATATGTATGTGATAAAACTGAAATGTATGTATACATTTTGATGTGAAATGCATATATGCCAAATGCAATGCATGTACTATATGATAAAAGGCATATGTATATGCAATTTCTATATGATGGAATGCATATGTATGTGCAAATGTAATGCATATACTATATGATGAGATGCATGTGTATATGTAAATGCAATGCATATACTATATGATAAAATGTACATATATATGCAAATGCAATACATATACTATATGATGAAATGTATATATATATATATATATATATATATGCAAAATGTAATGCATATGCAAAATGAAATGCAATGCCTGTGTTGGAATAATACATATATGATATGCTGAGGATGAAAGGGTATAACTACACTGTGATGAAATGCAATAGTGTGCAAGGAATGTAGTAATGTGCAGGAGATAACTAAGTGCAGGTGACTAAGTACAAATAGTCGAATACAGGTGATGTGTTGAGGTGACCAAATACAAGTACTCAATCTAATGTGGGGTGTAAGTGAAATGCAATGAATGAAGATGCAGCTAAACCTATCAAATGTTGATGAAGGTGCAGTGGGTGAAGACCAAGATTTGATTTCAACTCAACAAAACCTATGTTACATAGCAAATCAAAATTCTATTTCACCTCGACAAAGCATGTGTTTTCAAAGAAAATCAGAAATTTGATTTTGAATTGACAGAGCATGGCTAAATGCAAACAGATTTGTATAGGCAAATTGATTTCACAAATTGATTTCAGCAAAACTTCAATGAGTTGAGCCCACATAGTAGATCGATTGGCAAATTGATTATACAAGTCGATAACACACAACACAGTGAATTGATACAGATGAATCATTTTTTGCAAAATGATCACACAAGTCGATCTCAACAGCACAATAAATCAATATAGATGAATTGACCTCTGCAAAGTGATCACACAAATTGATCTCAGCAGCACAGTAAATCAGGGTGGTTCTTACACAACATCAAACAGTGGGTATCAACAACATTAACTAATCAATATCAACATAGCATCGATCAGTTGACAGCACATCAAGGTGCGATGTGTAGTGACATGATATGCATATGCAGTGAGTTGCTAATGTGCAGGAAGTGAAATATATGCACAGTGGTATGCAATGCAGTGAGATGAGTATAGTGAATGGTGTAGTGTATAGGTGATGTGCAGGTAATTTGTTGGCATTATCTAGCAATAGCACCAAAGTAGCAAGGAAATGGAATGGATGCACAACTTGATTGCCAACATAAGCTTTACAAAAATTCTGGAAGGATGTAAGTGTAGCTCGGTCGAGCCTTTGCTTGCTTGTTTCACTATATCTCTGAGTATATAACCCAGTATCACTGATGCTTATTAACTGAAAAAATACATGTGGCAAGCTCTGCATGATTTGCAACACGTAGTGCTTGTCCTCTGAACTTCTGAGATTGCAAAGCGCCCTTCACAAAGCCTGCAACAGCGAGTTTTTCTTTTCAAAGCTTCACAGGCAATTTTTGATTGAGCAGTTGCATCTGCTGCATCAATGAGATCCAAAAACTCTTTGGAGAATTTTACTATCCCTTGAACAGTATCCACAAGATTTTCTTGTTTAGCTGCAGCTAAACTCAGGATTTTAGTAACAGCGAGTTTTTCTTTTCAAAGCTTCACAGGCAATTTTTGATTGAGCAGTTGCATCTGCTGCATCAATGAGATCCAAAAACTCTTTGGAGAATTTTACTATCCCTTAAACAGTATCCACAAGATTTTCTTGTTTAGCTGCAGCTAAACTCAGGATTTTAGTAACATCATTTCCAATATTTTCTTGTCCAATATCCCTGTTGTTGCTCATTGTCAGAAGGCATTGAAGTGCACGTTTCAAGTCGTTGCTCTGTATAGCAAAATCAAATTCTAACCTCTCAGATATCCCAGGCACGTGAAGTACTTCAGTTGCATAACCCATCCCAAGCATGAACTGTGCCAAATCATCATGGTGCTCTTGAGCATGCCTACTTGCCTGTTTCACAACACTAACTGCATCCCTATAAGCAGCAAGGCAACGACAACGAATACCAGGATGACCGAGTGCTATTGCATGAGCACACATATACCTTCAAATTGCAAAATTGTGAAGTGAACAGATGTTGATGCTCTATTGAGCATCCTCAGGTGATGGGGTTGGAGCAGTAACTGGTGATGGGGATGGAGCTAGGGATTGGAGCACTAGTAGTTGAAAGAATTGGAGCACTAACAGGTGATGGGGATGGAGTGCTGATGCTATGCTTGGTGCAAGTGAGATGCCATAGATGAAGATGTTGGATGAAGATGTGTAGATGCTCATGTACAGGTAGTGCTAATGACTAAAAAAAAAAAATGCTGAGTGACTTTAATGTAATGTGTAGATACTTATGTCAAATAAGCATCAAGGCCTATCAATGGAAGGTGGGGGAAAATTTCTCAAAGATTTATAATGATATCTTGACCATTATTGATGAGCATCTAATTCCTTTATCTGGGACAAGAGAATCCACTGCTATCTTGCATAATTCAAGGCTTCCTTCAACCCAACAGATTTCTCTAATTTCTGGATCTGGTTCAAAAATATCCATGTCATCATGACATGTGGGGCAATTCAAATACAGTAAACAGAGAACCCAGTGTAAAACTTGAAAGGTCCACCAGACTTCAGCGTTTTCATGGTGTAATCAAAGTAGCTAGTGTATGGGTACCGCCTCGAAGCATCAGGCTGCATTTTTTTTTTCAAAAAGGCAGCCCGAGCATTGATAAGCAATGTCTCACTTGCCACTTTGACTAATGTCATACATGCAACACCACACATGCACAACAAGCTTCATGTGCAATTTAACTAATATGCAGATGATTAAACTAGTATGCAAATGCTAATATGAATGTTAAGTGATATATGTGCGGGTAAATAAAATGAATGTTGTGAATGTAATAATGTGAAATGGTGAAATAAATACAATGAAGGTGGCCATGTGAATGTGATTTTCAAAAATCAGATCTAATATCATACCGTGCAATAATAGATAAATGAAAAACACACAGTGAATTTAGCAAAGCACAACACAACAGAGTATTTCACACGGTGAATTCACTCAAAATTCACAACATATCCAGATCTAGATTGGATGCAGAGTAAATTTCTCCGCAAATTTGAGCAAAAAGACTTCAGATCTGGAGTTCACGGTGGATTCAGTGAGACAGATGCTGGATTGAAGCGATTCTTACTGGATTGCTGAATTCAGTGAATATAACACTGTGCATATCGTGATATGAGATGTTGAATGCCAATTGATGCGATGAACAAGAAATATGTGATGCAGAATGCTGGATGAACAAAAGATCAATGCTATGAATCAAGCAAGGGTGCAACGTGAATGGAACAAAAAATTGATGCAAATGCTCATGAAAACATGGAATGCAGCAAATCAGACGAATCAACAAGATTTAAATGAGATGACTATGAGTATGATACGCAGATAAACAAAAATCATATGAAAAGAATGCTATGATGATGAGGTGAAAGGGGAAATTATCATAAGAATGTAGATAAAAATGAAATTGCATAACATAGCAGACCTAACACTAAATGCAAACACACGGAATGGTAATCAATGAAATGCAAAACACAGAATGTAATTGAGAAATATGAAATGACAAAAAAAAAAAAGAACAAATGTTAAACATCGGGTAGCAAAAAATGAAATAAGATGTAGAAGATCAAAAACAACGAAAATGTAACAAGGAATTTGCAAAAGAAAAGAAGGAAGATAACAATAAAAGAAAAGGTCAATACCCTATTGTGAGATGAAGATCGATGCTGCTATTGGAAGATCGATGTTGCATATTGTGCTTCCGATGGGCAGTGGAGAATGAAAGAGAATAAACAAAAGCCAAATGCTACCAAAAAAAGAAGAAGAAAATACTTAAGCAAATAGGGAGAGAAGGTGATTTTCACCGTGAGTTAGCTCAGGTTGAGAGGAGAGAAGTGCTTCTTCTGTATATTGTTGCAGGATCGAGCTTCTTCACCAACAACAAGAGAAAAGGAGAAAGACGAGGGGAAGAAGAGGGAAGAAGGGAGAAGAGTTCTTTGCAAAGCTCTGCCAAGGGAGCTCCTTGCAAAGCTCGATCGATGCGCTTCCCTCCCCTTCGATGGCGGTTATAAAGGGGAGGGTCGTTACAACATTTTTTAAAAGAGTCCCTTAAACTTTTAAAAATTTTCAAAGAGAGGGTTTTATTTACCAAGATTTTCAAAACCCTAAAATTTATTTTTCTAAAATTTCATCCCCTTTATGTGATTTCTGAAAGAAAACCTAAAATACAGTGAACTTAAAAGATGGGATCCAGATGAGGTTTTTAAAAAATTAAGAAAAATATTGAATTTTGAAATTTTGGGGATTTTACAAAAGGAGAGTTTGTGAAATAGCAAAATTAATTTTCAAAATTGAGTTTCAAAATGGATCTGGATCTGAGATTTTGAGTAAATATTCGAGTTTGGATCTCAAATATAAAATAGCAGAATTAATTTTAAAAATTGAATGGCAAGGTTAGGATTTGTATTGATTTCAGAGATCTGAACAAGGCCACCCCAAAGGATGATTATCCACTCCCCAACATTGACCTTTTGATCGATAGCACGGTAGGCCATGCCATGTTTTCCTTTATGGATGGATACTCAGGCTACAACCAAATCAAATTGGCCGCTCGTGACCAATCCAAAACTTCTTTTACCACGCCTTGGGGTACATTTTGCTATACAGTCATGCCGTTTGGACTCAAGAATGCTGGGGCAACCTATCAGAGAGCAATGACAGTTATCTTTCATGACCAGATGCACAAGAACATGAATGCCTATGTGGATGACATTCTGGTCAAGTCAAAAGAAGGAGAGGATCATCTCGATGCTCTCGGCCAAGTCTTTGAAAGACTTATTCTCTACAAGTTGAGACTCAATCCGCAGAAGTGTGTCTTCGGAGTAGAGTCAGGCAAGCTACTTGGTTATATAATCAGCAAGAAAGGCATAGAGGTAGATCCTGCCAAGGCAAAGGCAATCATTGATATGCCACCTCCCACCAATCTTAAAGAACTGCGAAGCCTTCAAGGTCGCATTCAGTCAATTCGGCGCTTTATCTCAAATTTGGCCATGAGATGCGAGCCCTTCAATCACTTGCTGAGAAAAGAAGTGAAATTTGAGTGGGGACCAGAATGTCAGCTCTCATTTGAGCGCATCAAGCAGTATCTCCTCAATCCACCTGTTCTGAAGCCACCGAAACTGGGAAAGTCACTTCTCCTATATATTTCTGTCAACCAAAATGCTTGTGGCGGATTTCTTGCACAGTACGAGGAAGGCAGCCGGATAGAGCATGCCATCTACTACATCAGCAAGACCTTCATCGACTATGAGAAAAGATACTCTCAGATGGAGAAGACATGTCTAGCCTTAGTGTGGACGTGTCAGAAGCTGAGACATTATCTCTTAGGTTCAGAAATCAAAATTCTGTCAAGGCTTAATCCTCTCAAGTACATCCTTGAGCAGCCTTTCCTTACTGGGAGGATCGCAAAATGGCAAGTCCTCCTGATGCAGTATGATTTGGAATATGTATCTCAGAAGTTAGTCAAGGGTCAGTCCATCGCAGATCAGTTGGCAGATTTCTCGTTGACAGAAGAGATCAAAGCGGAAGATGATTTTCTTGATGATCACATCTGCAGTATTTAGGAGTCCCCCGTTTGGACCCTTTTCTTTGACGGAGCCAGAAATATGTCCGGCATAGGGATTGGGATCTTGTTGATCACTCCCGATAAGGAGATGATCCCTTATTCTCTCAGGCTCAACTTTCAATGTACTCACAACATGGTCGAGTATGAAGCTCTAATACAAGGCCTTAAGATTCTGCAAGATTTCAATGTCAAAAGAGTACATGCCTTTGGCGACTCATTGCTTGTTGCCAGTCAAGTTAATGCTGAATGGCAAGTCAAGGATTCAAAATTGATTCCCTATCAGAAGATTGCCTTAGCTCTCATAGGCAATTTTGAAGAATTTCAGCTTAACCCCAAATTTTTCGAAGGTTTGTAAAAATGACCTTTTTGCCCCTGATTCCATTTTCTGAGAAAACCAAAGCTAAATTTCAATCATTCTTCAGATTTTCTGAATTGAATTCCATATTGATATACTCAAATTCAATTTTAGATCCAAACCCAGTTTTTTAAATCCAAAATCTGAGCCTCGTTGTCCAAATTCCAAATTAAAATTACAAAAATACCAAAAAATGGTTTTGAATGGCTCGGGCAGTTCATCCGACATCCTCTTGGATCCACAACCCTATATTTCTCAGTTCGAGGTTGTAAACCTCAAATATTTCCTAAAAATCCAGATACAAACCAATTTTTTAAAGAAATTTTCCCAAAAATAGCCTTGAGTTTTAAGAAAAACTCTCTTTTGTAAATATTTTTTGCAAAAATACAAAAAATTAGTGTTTGATCTTTGTTTTCTCGTAAAATCTTTGATTTTATTCCAAAAATACAAAAAAATAAAAAAATAACACAAAAAAAACCAAAAAAATTGGAAAAACTACGAGAAAAACAAAGGGTTTTTGAAGTTTTTAAGTTAATTTTCCTGAAAACCTCATTTTTAACCATTTTACAAAAAAATTCTTAAAAGGGGACCTCCTTTTTGGAAAAAAGGAAAATTTCCAACAGATTCCTTCCCGCGCCTCCCTCCTCTCCTCACCATCGTTGATCTCAAACAACTCCCTCCGTTCTCCTCCATCCATCCGCAACTGCCTCCCCTCTCGAATCCTCCACTGCTCCTTTAAGAAGAGGCCTCCACCGCTTCTCGAAGGTATCCATCAACTTCATCCAGTTTTTCCATCGATATTTCTTCTAATCGAGGTTTTCTCTGAGGCATCCATTACAATCCACCATCATCGAGGTTTTTCTCTGAAGCATCCATTATCAATATCTATTCTCCACCCCAAGGCATGGAGTTTTTCTGCTAATCGAGGATCGACATCCATTTTCCATCCCCTTTATCGAGTTTTCTTCTCATCAATCCATCCATCATCCGTTGCAATTTCCTTTCAGCACCCTTCAAGGCTCTTCCCCCCCCCCCCCCCCCTCTGCAAAAGATCGCTTGGAGAAAGAAGAGGAAGAAAATTTCTTTCTCACAACACTAGATCACCCAGTGAGTCTCCCCTCTTTCATTTGCTTTTTTTTTTTTTGATTTTTCTCATCGGTTTTTCTCTATTTTAATTCCCTTTTACGCACTATGGGTGGTGTCGGAGTGCCTATGGCAATCTTGACCCACCTTGTGCAACAACAAATAGAATGAATAATTCTAACATTTTGCGCATCCGCTTGATTTCAATTTCTAATATCCTTTACGAATCATTACATTATTATCTATACTTTCATTTTTCAGTATATCATTCTTTCCCTTCTTGCTTCTATATAGTCTCATCGGCTACTTCCAATTTCATTTTAATTTAGAAATGGCTTCTGCAATGACATCCAGTCCGATCGGATTCGCTTAGCAGAAGTTTTCAAAGGATCTCAGATCCTTCCTATAATTTGGTCATATTTCCTCATTGAGGGATGAATCATCGTGTCTTTAGCCATTTCAATTCATATCATACTTTGTTTCAATTTTCCCTCATCTCAAATTTTCTTTGATGATTGGATTGCGTTTGATCGACATTTGTTTGTCGGATTTTTTTTTAGTAGTAATTACCCTGTTCTATTTAATTTCTCGCTTTGATTATCCTTATCGTCACTTTGTTTTGATCTTGTTTGAAAGCGTCATCTCTATTTCATTTTCTGCATTCATCTATATCTTGCGATCCTTGGGACCTTGTTCCATCATATGAACATCATCGTGTACCAGCAGCATATCACAGCAGCTAGCGATCGGAAACTCAGACCAAAGTTGTTGAGAAATCCGGCATTTGATCTAGGTTCTCTAAATAAACAGATCCATGCTGTTTTCATTTTCACTTATCCATTATTCAGTATGTCTTGTTTCCCATACTAGATTCCACTAATTACTTTATGTTTTGCACCGACTGTATTTCAGTTTTGATTCAAGTTTTGCTTGTATTTCTTCATTTGGGGATTTGCAATTTGTCATTCTTACCGTCGTTTATCTGTTTATCTGCTTTACGTCCTCATCACATTTTCTCTTACAACGTTGGTTTATGCTTCATTGTGCATTTTATTAGCATTCTCATTCCATTGTCGAATGGCTGTAGCTTCATCATCTTTGCAATACCCGTGTATTTCATATCTTACTGCAATAGGTCCCTTGTGCTCCTTGAACACTACACCATGACATCTGTCTTCATCATTTGTCAAGCTAATTCCAGGATCAAGATGTAAAAGGTACAGGGGTTTTGGAATAGGATTACGGTCTTGTCAATTGTATAATCAGAATATCATTGTCAATAAGATTATTGTTCATGATTGACTATATTACCTGAACTTGTTCTGCTGCTGAGTTTCATAAGAGACCCGTCAGGAAATCTCTCTTCATTTCAATAGTCCAAAAACCCCAACGATGTCACGATCACTGTTGTGAGACCATTGTAGGTTATAGAGGCATCTTCTATGCTCTGCTATAAAAGACATAACCTAATGCTTCAAGAGTAGCATTCATGCTCTGGGCTCTCTAATCACTGAAGTGTGATCAATCCTTTAAAGCTTATAAGGGAAATTCCCCCAGGTCATGATGACATGAGTTCTGTTCCAGGAATCAGAGGAGTCGGTAGGTGTGATAGGAGCTCGAAATAGTGCTAGATAACAGTGTCCTCGCACTTACAACATTGCATTGGGAGTACCTGCATTTCACATTAATTAGCATACATTATATCATGGTCATTGGTGAAATATATCATATCATGGCATAGTGTCAGTACATCGTTCCCGATATCATTTACTTGATGTTAGTTAGTTAATTAACCATGCACATCATATCAAGGTCAGTTAATATTATCCACTACCTGTTAGCTAAAAACCTGCATTTTGGTTAAAATGTTGTATACTAGTTTAGTCACTTGCATTGCCTCATGATTCTTATTATGAATTATTCCTCCCATAAAAGTCTCTAGCTCATGTTGTACAGTCACTCATATATGCTCTCACCAACAATCGCTCCCCAGCATGCTGTAAATTACTATCGTTTATGTACTTGACATCAATGTTTAGCCGCAGCACCTATTATCCTTTCCAATGTTTTTGGGATAAGGAAGAGGATGTACCTTGGAGCTGTCATCATCAATGGGTCTTGATGGAGCATCATATTTCTGTTATGAGAGCTAGCTGAATTAGCTGTTTAGTTATCTTCTGTTTGGTTGAATGAACTCTTAAAATATCTGGAAATCTTGGGGGGAATTGTTTTTCTTTCATAAACATAGGCTCTCCAGAATATATATAAAAAAATGACAGATTTGCATTTTTAAGTTGTACATCCATTTGTAGATTACACTATTCATTCACCCTCACATTTACTCATCTATAGTTGCACTTGCTGCAAAAGCTTTCAGATATGCAGCAACCACTTCCACCACCTTACAAGTACTTGCCTTCCCAGCCACTACACTGCGTTCCCTTCTCACTGTCCCATACCCAGGTGTATAGTAACCACATTCCTGTACTCTGCATTTAGGCATAAACTAGCATTTGTTACTGCATCTTTACTTGACTGCAGCACACACACACGTAAGCAGCAACACTCTGCTGCCACTTGCTGTAAAATTGTGGCATACATAGTGTTCCTCTGCCATGGCTTACAGCTTCCCCCTTGGCCTCACATTACCTTCTAAATATCACCTGGATGATATTCTAACCTATGCTGCTGCATTTCTGCATATTTTCAGCAGCACACCCAGCATCATTTGCTGCCTCATCTGTTAAAACCCTGCACTAGCCTCTCACAACCACATGTTCACCTGCATGCTCACCCTCATCCACCACCAATGCCCAGGCCTCTTCTCTAATGCTTGCACATCTGTTAATTTTTCACATTTGCTGAATCACTATGTGTGTGCATAGTATGTCATTCATCACACAGTAAACAAACTGTGTAAATGCACATTTTATCATTCATTCAAGACAAAATTCTGAATGTCTTTTCATATATAGGTTCTCATTGATTTTAGATGTTCTGTACATATATACAGATATATATACATATATGTATACATATATATGTATATACATATATGTATATACCCATATGTCTTCACAAGCTATTGATATATATATATATATATATATATATACCCATATACATATATATGCATGTATATAGATATATATATATCATTTTCCATCTTTCCATCATACATATCTTGGCATATGAGCAATTTACCACTGACCTCCATGTGATATGTACAATTTTTCCTCTATTTTCATATTAACTTAGTTGTTTTGCAGGAAATATGTGAAAAAGGTCATTATTTGGAGTTGTAAATTTGATTTTATGTGTTGTAATAGCTAGATCTGAATGAGAATTTATATTTCCTGTCTTAGATAGAATGAATGAGCATTGTAAATATCATAAATTGTTTATCTTCATGCTTTTTGCCTTTATTTCTCAAAATCTCACAAATGAGACCACGAATGGCACGTGCACCATTTTGTAAGAGGTAATTAATCCTAAGTTGATGATTTACATCAATGGCCATAGTCAGGATGTAAACAAAACTTAAGGTTTTTATCTTTTATAAAATAACACTGAATCCACACTGGATCCTTTTCAAAAATTCATCATGTTTTCTTTAAAATATTTTTTCTTTTATCAGAGTTTACGTATACCAATGACCATAGTCAGGGTATATTGAGAGTTAATTTCTTTCTAAACTCTATAAAAGCACCGAAATATGTTTGATTCTTCATTTGAATTTAGACATGATTATTATATAATACATTCAATGACCATAGTCAGGAGTGTATTATATCATTAATCTTATTTACATTTATTTAAAGAATGAAATATGGTTTTAAAAATCCAATTTCAAATCCTTTAAATTCATTCATCATTTAGGATATAATTGCATCATATTTTCAACATTCCCTTTTCAAAATTCCAATTGATTCTTTTTCTTCATTTCTCAGATCAAATCTTATTTATTCAAATTCAATTCTATCTCATTTCAAAAATTCAATTTCAAAGTCCGATTTGACTTTGAAATTTTGAAATCATTTTTTGTATTCAAATTCCAATTTCCAAATCAAAATCCAAACTTCAAAGCTCAATTTAGCTTTGAAGTCATCCTCTGTTTCAAAAAATCAAGTTTATTTTCTTTCAAAATCAAAATCAAAGTTTGAGATTGATTCTGAATCTCAAAGCTTGATCGTTCCTAAATTTTAAATTCAATTTGGGTTTTCAAAACCCAGATCCATCTGCAAAAGTCCCATTTGGACTTTCAGAATCCAAATCCAAAGTTAGATCCTAAACTTAGATCCAGATTTCCAAGTGTAATCTCCACTGTTGGATCTCAAACTTCAGATCCAAAATCCATTCTAGGATCCAGAATCCAATCTCATCTTGGATCTTAGATTTCAGATCCAAAATCCATTCTAGGATCCAATTCCACCTTGGATCTCAGACCTTCAGATCCAAAATCCATTTTAGGATCCAGAATCCAACTCCATGTTGGATCTCAGACTTCAGATCCAAATTCATTTTAGGATCCAGAACCCAAATCCATCTTGGATCTCAGATTTCATATCCAAATTCCATTTAGGATCCAGACTTTAGATTCAAAATTCCATCTTGAATTCTAGCTTTCAAATCAAACTTCTACTCTCATTCTTAAATCTAATTCCATTTTTCATTCAGATTTCAAAATCCAAGTTTATCTTGATTCTCAAAAACCCAAAAACCAATTCTATTTCTCAATTCCATTTAGATTTCTCAAATCTCATTCTGATTTCAAACTTCAAAGCTAATTTCATTCCAACATTCATCCAGGTTCAAAATTCTAATTCAAAGTCCATTTATGATTTTGAAATTTCCTTTCTTCTCCTTTTATCTCAACTTCAAAATCATTCCTTTCAAAGTCCAGATTTATTTTCCCAAATTCTGATTATTCCAAAAACTTAGAACTTTAAATCTTAAGTTCTCAGTTAAAAAATCATTTCTTCACTATATTATCAGATTCATCTCAGAAACACTTGGGGATTTCCAAAATCATTTTTTAAAAGGAGCATACATCCTTGCATTTTCACAAGCATGATTCTTTGTGCATCTAGACTTAGAATAAATTCTTAGATAATCTTTCAGCAAAGCAAAAAGGCATGAATTCGACCCTTGGTTTGATTACCTCTGGTAAAGGCGCCAGGAATGGTCAAACCTTGTACCGACGAGCAAATCCCATCTCCCAATTTTCCCGCAAATATTTCAAAACGGAGGTGAGGTATTTTCTTAAATATTTTCAAATCAAGGTCAAGTGAGACCCCGCAAAAGAGTTCCTCTTTCTCTTCTTTCTTTTTTCTTCTCTTCTCTCTTCTTTTCTGTCTTTTATTTTACTCCCTTCAAAAAGGAGGAAAATAGAGGCTAGAAAGGAAAAAGAGAAGGAAGAGAGAGAAAGATATAAGAGGAAAATTTTTGCGATGATCACAGTTTTGGCGACCGTGATGGGACTCGTCTTCGTCCGGTCGAATTTAATGCCTTTTTCTTCTTGCTTTAATATTATCTAAGTCTTTATTCTATAAATGTCAGCTTCATTTTTATGCAACCCTTAGGAGCCTAGACTCTGTCCTAAGTTGACATCATTGCATATAGAATCTAAGTATGGTTTGGTAGGACCATATTGAGGAGATTATTCCACGCTCACATTAGACTTAGGTCTAAAATACAACTCTCCTCAATTTATAGGGATTGAATGCAAACAATGTATGCAAGTGTATTCTTCTTTTCATTTAAATCTATCTCTTTTAGGACTTGCATTAGAGACATCTGATTTTATTGCATGTTGAGCATGTTTTTGAAAACCTCCCTACCTATATTGTCCCGGTCTTCACGTTGCTGGTTTGTCTCACTGAACCATAGTTCGAGAGATAGCCTCACAACTGGACCACCTATTTGGGTTCGTGCGCCCCTACCACATACCTAAGGGCCATAGTCTGAGGTATATCGGTAGGTGCTCAAGGATGTTGGGAAACCATTACCTTAGAACCGGAGAAATATTTTCTATGCCATGTACTTCAAGCTTCGGCTTGAGTATATCGACGTATCTTGATTGGAATCAGATGATCTGAACCCTAGAGTTAGGATTAAGGTCCTACAAGCCATTTCAAAATATTGCATTTAGAGTCAACCTTTAGGGAGTGCTGTGTGCGCATCCTTGTTTGTGTAGCTTTGGTGGTATGATATTTCTCTTATCTTCTCATATATATGTATCAAACTCTTTTCAAAAACCCTGGGTGTACTTCAAAAACTCACCCTTACTTTCAGAAACCCCAGGTGTACATTTTCCTCTACCTACATTTCTTTTTTCTTTTTAGATCAAATTTTCTTCAAAAAACCTTGGAAAATTTCCTGTAAAAATTCCTCGATCTTTCAAAAATTTCCAGGTTTTTACCTATTCTTCAAGAGTCTATCCGTAAGTCCTGCATTCTATCTAATTTTCCTCCTCATTCTTCTTTGCCCCGGTATCATTTCGATGGCGTCTGATTCCCTCGATGCTGTCTTTCCCAGAGATCATGTCTTCTATCAGATTCAGGATGGATCCCCGGATCATCGGGTCATCCAGTCTCATCCTTTCTTCCATCAGTGGTATTATTCTTGGTTCGCTACCTTCTCGCGTATGTTCCCAGACCACTTGGATGATTGTGGGTTGGAGATGGCATCGGCGGCAGGCAAGCAAACCATCAATGGAGCTCTGATTCAGGCTATGGCAGAACGGTGGAATCCAGGTACCTGCACATTCTGGTTTTCATGGGGAGAGATGACTCTACTAATGGACGAATTCAATGATATCATGGGATTGCCCGAACCGACTGATCAGCCAGATGATCCTGTCGAGCAGCAATTTCTGATCAACATCAAAGGGGTAGATGTTCGAAAAGCTTTGGCCAGAGCAACAGGGAGCAGATCTTGGCCTCTCACTGAAATCGATGGGAATCAGTTCATTGATGTGTTCAAACTCTATCGCAAGTACGGAGCTTACGAAGAGGTTGACACTTTGTCTCGAGCAGCAAAAGACATAATTCAGCATGCCATGATCCTATCCACAGTGAGATTAGCTTTCTTCCAAGATGGTCAGAATTTCATAAATGTCAGAGTTGCCCAGCTCTTTCAAAGATGGGGAAGCAAGCAGACCCGTCAGCTATCAGTCTCTATGGCTGCTTTAGCCTTTCTTTACCGAGGCTTGGCTCGATTTGCCCTCGGAGAAACCATTCTAGTAGAAGGATGTACTTACGCCCTGCAGTCATGGTTCCTACGACATGTTCCCTCAAAGGCCAGTTCTTTCAGATTCAGCAGTAAGCAGCCGAAGTCGGCCATTCAATATCAAGCCTTGATCGAGAAACTGCATCAGGAGGAGATTGTTTGGGACTTCTTTGACAGAAAAGAGACAGTTCCTCGTTACACCTATGCTCGCAGCAAGCGCTACAGATTGCTTGGCCCCTTCTTCTGTGTTGATTATTAGCCAGAAAGATGTCTCAGACAGTTTTCGCTGCGGCAGGTTCGTGCCAACACCCGCTTCCCGACGGGCAACATGCCAGAATTCAACCTGTAGTCGGATCAGTGGTCTGGGGCATACCATGTCACCAAATATATCTGGGACTCCTTTGTTTCTCTATCTGTATTTCGTGAACCAAATGTATCGTCTGAATATCAAGAGTGGTGGCAAACTGTCTGCCCACCCTCTCTTTGTCTTTGAATGTTAACTATCAATAAAAATTACTTTTGGGCAAAATTTTATTTCTTGTATTTTGTTTTATAGCACAAATGGTCACGATTCTATTGACGACCTCATCCCGGGTAAATGGGACATTCCTCCCACATTTCTTCAAAATATTTTATCATGGTTGACGACCTCGCCTAGGTAACAAGGTACATTTCTCTGTTATCATCAAAATGGTAACACAATTGTCACAAATCTTGTGATGACACAATCCCGGGTAATGGGATAATCTCTTGGAATTGTCTACCGAAATCCTTTATTCTTTTTCCTAAAAAATTATGGTTTTTCAAAAAGCTTCTCCATACTGTAACCATTCCCATATTCTGCAAGAAAACTTTGGCATCTCGAAAAATGGTTCAGACGAGAGCAGGTAAGCAGACTGTTCAGCAGCACAGCGATAGCGAAAGAGAAGAGAGGAATTCTCCTAGATCATCTAAGAAACATGACTCAGGGGACGAGAGCAATGTCGATCCTGCCATGTACCGGGTCTTTCAAAAGATGATGTCCAAAATGATGGCCGAGCAGGCTAAGGCTGGTCCGAAGAAAATAGCTGCTAAAGAAAAGATTAAGAAGAAGCCCTTGAAAAAGCCTGTCAGGATCAGCAAACAGAAAGTACAGCGTGACAGTACTTCTGAGGATTCAGAATCAGCAGAAGAAGTCTCTGAAGAGGAAGAGCAGCTGATCTACATTTTAAAGCATCTGCGACCGTCCAAAAGGCCAGTGGAAGAGACATTATCAGTGAACAAACCCAAGTACGGGGCCCCCGCAGAGAATTCGATGCAAGCATTAACCAAGATAGTCAAAGATCTACAAATTCGGGACAAGGGAAAGAGGTCATACACCAGGCAGGACTTCTACCTCGGTTTGGAAGGGGATAGCAATCTGAAGAACCTCCCCAGAAAGTTCATTAAGTTTGATGGATCCGGAGATCCTAAGGCCCACCTTGCCATGTTCTTCGCCGAATGCGCCCGGTTCAGCGAGAATAACCGTGCCCTTTTTCTCTGTTTCTCCCGTAGTCTGGAGGGGATAGCTGCTAAGTGGTACGCCGAACACATCAATCCCATTGAGCTAAGGGATTTTGACAAAGTGGTCAATATGTTTGTTGAGCGCTTCCTGTTCAATACAGAAGCTCTGCCCACGCTCAACCATATGTGTAACCTCAAACAGGAGCCCAATAAAAAGGCCAGAGATTTCATCCATAAGTAGAGGAGCATTTGTAATAAAATGAGAAATCTCATTTCTGAGGAGCATGCCCTCTAAGTCATTCTCAACAACTTTTCTCAGCCCCTGAAAAGCCTCCTTTTCCCATATCCATACAAGTCGTTTATCGAACTGAGAGAACGAGCAGAATGGCTCGAAATGGGAGTGAAAAACGGAATATATGAAGGTGTCACTTTTGCCAAAAATATCCAGGATCCAAAGAAGAAGACACACTTCACTTACTCAGCTGACGCTCCCGGGGATAGTCAGGGCAACAACAGCGAGCATGGCAGCGGCAGTGGCACGAAGCATGAGCAGAGCAGAGGGAGAAAGGGGAAGTTCTTCAAGAACGATGATAAGCCTCTCCCAAGCGGTTTTCAACAGAAAGGGGATCTTCAGGAAAAGCCCAAGCATATCAATTGGAGCAAGGATCGAAAATTTACTCCCTTGGATCAGCCTTTGGAGAAAGTTTTGGAATATTTACTATCCCATAGAATGGTGAAACTTCCCAAAGTTGCAGATCCGCCAGTGATCATGAGAATATTCAAGGAACAGTATTGCAAGTTCCATAGGGCAACAGGCCAAGATACAAAATATTGCTTCGTCCTGAAGCATTTGATCCAGGACTGCATCGATAAGAGCATCCTCGTTGAAGATGAAGAGGAAGACAAAATGGATATCTTGTCTGCCCCATTCCCAAAACATTCAGCCGCAACCATTTCAGAACATTCATTCCTTCCGCAGGGTCATATATATCCATGCTCCAGCGAAGATATAAGTCTTCAGCATCAGGTGATGGTTCTACATCAGGATCAGCTTGCATCTCAGAGGATGAACATCCTCTCATTTTTTAACCTAAGGAATATGTCAGTTGAGAGTGGAAAAACCCAAGTTTTTCCAAAAAGATTTCTTAAAAAAGAAGCAAATGCAGAGGAAGCAGAAACCTCCGAGGCAGCAGAAGAGCGGGCCAAAAGCCTCCAGAAGCCTATTACAGCGCTCTCCAACATCTCTATTTTTTAATTAACTCATGATTCTCCCAAACATCGGGAAAAGCTAGATGTATTATTAAGAAAGATTAAGGTGAAGCCAGGCACAATGCCCGAAGATATGACACAGATTGTGAATCAGGCGATGACTAATGCGCCTATCACCTTTTCAGACGAGGACCTGCCAAGGCCTCATTCTTTTCACAACAATGCCTTTATATATTGTGGTAAGGACCAGGGGCATGACTATCCCGCACGTGCTGGTTGATGGAGGCAGCAACCTCAATATTTGCCCAGAAATGATAGCGAAGGCCCTGAGATTGAAGGAAGAAGAATATGTGCCTGATCCCATTACCATTTATGACTTCGATAATCATGGGCAGACCGCCAAGGGCAAGATCTTTTTAGAAATTTTCATCAACTATTCAGTGCACACCGTCCTCTTTCATGTCGTCAATGTGCCACCAACTTACAATCTCTTGCTAGGATGAACATGGATCCACAATGCTAATGTCGTTCCATCAACCCTCCACCAGTGCATAAAGTGGTCCAAGGGAAGAATCATTACCACTATCCTGGGCGAAGATCCTAAAGAGAGGCTGCCACAGCCTATGATTCCCCGCCCAACATTTACGGCGGATATTCCAAGCATCCGGGAAGCAGATGAAATCAACCTCAGCAAGAGTCTAGAGATGCTGAAGCTGAAAGATGTCATGGAAGAAGAAAATATGGCTTCCACGGTCCAATGGCAGGGATCTTGTTTCTTCAAATTAGGAGGACGTATCAACTACACCTCCTTCAGAGATCATCCTTTATTTCCACAATTCTCCAAAGCCAGAAAAGGATTTGATCTTCTAATAAAACACGGATACCAGCCCTTCCGGGGCATAGGGAAAAATGAGGACGGCATAGTGGAGCCAATCATTCCCATTCAGCATGCAGACAACTCAGGGTTGGGGTTCACCAGCCAAGATTCCACCAAAAAAATAGTTTTTGTCAGAGGAAGCCAATGAAAAGATGATACCTTAATTTTCCTGCTTTTTCTATCTTTTTGTTAATCTTGTAGGGACAACACAGTCCCATCTTTTGTCAATGTCTTGTAAATATTATACTTCAATCAATGAAAGATCAATCTTCTCTCCATATTCGGGCATCTATCATTCTTTCTTATATTTTGTCTGTGCCATTATTCTTCGCTTTGTACAAAAAGCTCGTTTGTTACTTGTACTTTCTCTTAAAAACCTTTCTTATGTTTTCAGGACCATTAACTCTTGAATCAATGAAGAAATTCATTATCAACCCCAAATATTTAAAATTGGCAAGGTTTCCTGAGATAAAAAGAGCAGAGGTCAGCCAGGCTGAATAGCTAACTGAATTTGATTCAACTATCCAAGAATTGCCAGAATTTGCTCACATTCAGAAGCAGGACAAACCCTCATCTTTGGTTCAAGATCCAACTGAGGATATCAACATTGGCTCGGAAGATGATCCGAAAGTTCTCAAAATCGGTTTGGGTCTAAATGTAGAAGAAAAAGCAAGACTCGTCCAATTCCTTAAGCAGCATCAAAAAGTATTTGCCTGGACTTATGAAGATATGCCAGGATTAGATCCCAAGCTGGTTGAGCATCGACTCAAGTTGAAGCCAGATTCCAGACCAATCAAGCAGAAATTGAGGAAGTTAGACCCTCAAATCGAGCAACAAGTCAAGGAAGGACTTGAAGATTTATTGAAAGCAGGCTTCATCCGAGCCATTGACTACCCCGATTGGTTGACAAATATCGTGGCAGTTCCCAAAAAGAACGGAAAAGTTTGGATCGGCATTGATTTCAGGGATCTCAACAAAGCTACCCCAAAGGATGATTATCCACTTCCCAACATTGACCTGTTGATTGATAGCACAGCGGGTCATGACATGTTTTCTTTCGTGGATGGATATTCAGGCTATAACCAGATCAAGTTGGCTGTTCGCGATCAGTCAAAGACTTCATTTACTACACCATGGGGAACCTTCAGATATACGGTCATGCCGTTTGGGCTCAAAAATGCCGAGGCAACTTATCAAAGGGCAATGACCGTTATTTTTCATGACCAAATGCACAAAAATATGGATGCATATGTGGATGACATTCTGGTTAAATCTAAAGAAGAAGAGGATCACCTCGATGCTCTTAGTCATGTTTTTGAAAGACTCATTCTTTACAAGTTAAGACTTAATCCTCAGAAATGTGTTTTCGGAGTTGAGTCCGGCAAATTGTTCAGCTTCATTATCAGCAAGAAAGGAATCAAGGTGGATCCAGCTAAAGCAAAAGCCATTATTGATATGCCGCCCACAACTAATCTCGGGGAACTGCGAAGCCTTCAAGGGTGTATTCAGTCTATTAGCAGATTCATTTTCAATTTGGCTATGAGGTGTGAACCTTTCAATCATTTGCTAAGAAAAGGAGTTAAATTTGAATGGGGATCGGAATGCCAACGCTCGTTTAAGTGCATCAAGCAGTATCTCCTTAATCCACCAGTTTTGAAGCCGCCAAAATTGGGGAAGCCTCTCCTACTATATATTTTCGTCAATCAGAATGCCTGTGGTGGATTTCTCGCATAGTATAAAGAAGGCAGCCTGATAGAGCATGTCATTTACTATGTAAGCAAAACCTTCATTGATTACGAAAAGAAGTATTCTCAGATGGAGAAAACTTGTCTAGCTCTGGTTTGGATGTGCCAGAAATTAAGACATTATTTGTTAACATCTGAAATCAAATTTCTATGAAAGCTTAATCCTCTCAGATACATTCTTGAACAACCATTTCTCACTGGACAGATTGCTAAGTGGAAAGCCCTCTTGATGCAATATGACTTAGAGTATGATTCTCAAAAGTCGATTAAAGGCCAAGCGATCGCAAATCAGTTGTCAGATTTTTCTTTAATGGAAGAAATTAAAGCAGAGGATGATTTTCCTGATGAGCACATCTGCAATGTCCAACAGCCTCCAGTTTGGAACCTATTCTTCGATGGCTCTAAGAATATGTCTGGCATAAGGATTGGAGTCTTGTTAATCACTCCAGAAAAAGAAATGATCCCTTATTCTCTCAAGCTTGGTTTCCAATGCACTCATAATATGTCCGAATATGAAGCTCTAATACAAGGCCTCAAAATCCTGCAAAGTTTCAATGTCAAGAGATTGCATGCCTTTGGCGATTCATTACTTGTTGTCAGTCAAGTTAACACTGAATGGCAAGTGAAAGATTCAAAATTGATCCCATATCAGAAGATCGCTCTAGCTCTTGTGGACAACTTCGAAGAATTTCAGCTCAACCATATCAGAAGCGAGCACAATCAAATAGCCGATGGCTTAGCCAGCTTGGGCTCTATTTTATCATTCAAAGGCAGTGAATCATGTCATTCTTTTGAAGTTGGCAGACTCGAGCAACCTACTTTCATTTCAACCATGCGAGTAAACCAGGTCAATCAAAAGGAGAAGCCTTTGTACCAAAATATCAAAAATTTCATTGAGATTGGTGAATTTCCATCAGAAATGCCAAAAAGGGAACAGCGTGCGTATGTCTACCCGTTATTTCATTTTTGCCAATGTCCTCTACCGCCGTGGGTTCAATTATGAATATGCAAGATGCTTAGACAAAGAAGAGGCTATGGAAGTTATCCAAGAAGCACATGAAGGGATTTGTGGTGGCCATGTTGGCTATCAAACTCTCGTCAAGCAGATCGTCCGAGCAGGGTACTACTGGAATACCATGCAACAAGACTGTCATCGATTCGTGAATAAGTGCGTCAAGTGCCAAATGCCAAATGCACGCGCCTTCCATTCATGCACCGGCCACATATCTACAATCAGTTATTTCTCCTTGGTCATTTTCTATGTGGGCTTTCGACGTCGTAGGCCCGATTACTCCTTCTGCTTCCAACGGCCACAAATACTTTCTGGCTGCGACAGAGTATTTCACCAAATGGGTTGAAGCCGTTACTCTACGCACAGTAGAAGGCTGTCATGTGGTTTCTTTCATTCACAAGAACATTCTTTGCCGCTTTGGCATACCACATGATATTGTCTCAGACAATGGAAGCCATTTTAAAAATGAGACGATGAAAACATTTTGTTCTAAATTCAGAATTTGCCATCATTTCTCAGCTCCCTACTACCCTCAAGGGAATGGCCAAGCAGAAACCACCAATAAGATTCTGATCCGTATTTTGGAAAGGATTGTGAGAACATGTCGAGATTGGCATGAGAAAATTCATGATGCGCTATGGGCATACCGAACCACCATTCGGACTCCAACCAATGCCACTCCTTCAGAACTTGTTTACGGAACTGAAGTGGTGTTACCTCTCCATGTCCAGAAGCCTGCTCTCAAATTTGCTTCCCTTATAGAATTGCCACTTGATCAGTATCAGCAGCAGAGATTGGTGCAGCTGGATTTGCTGGATGAGAAGAGGCTCAAGGCAGCAGAGCACGCTCAAGCTTATCGACAGAGGATAGCTCGACACTATGCCAAGTCCGTCATTGAAAGGAGATTTCGAGTTAACGATTTGGTGCTCAGATCAACAGCTCATCTCAAGCATCGACCACGAGGCAAGTGGTCACCCAATTGGGAAGGCCCTTATGTGGTTAAGGAAGCATTTCCTCGCAATTCGTATCATCTAATCAACGCAGATAGGGTGGAAATGCTAGATCCTGTCAACGCTCTGCATCTGAAGAAATTCTATACTTAGAATTTTCATTCTAAAGCCTTTTGTACTATTCAAAGAGTCATTTCAATAAAACAATGATCTTCTATCAATTCTTACATTCTTCTCCATGATACTGGGGCATTTTTATTTATGATTTATAATTATCTTTCTTCATCATATGCAGGCAGGATTAGGCAAAATTCTTTCCTCAAATTTTACTAATTTTCAAGTGATCTTGCAATCTTTAATAAATTTCATTCATATGGTTTATTTTCTCGCTTAAATCAAGTTTTTATCAAATTATTGTCAAATTTTGATAAGTGTTAACAATTTTTCATCAATCTTATTTTCTATCTACCTTTATTTTTAAAAATACCCTTTCAGGTTAAGGGATAAACCTGATGCCTCCTTTCAATGAGGTATTCTTTTTGTTATTTCCCCCGTTAAGGATAAGGGGATAAATCCTGAAAGCCGACCACATGCGATTAAACTATGATGGTCCATTAATTCTCACCAGGAACCTTTACCTCCTAAAGTCATTGTGAAAATCTAGCTCATCTTCAAAACCCAGTCCTCACACTGGTTATTTCTCAAACTTTTTCAAATCCTATGTTAAGATTATTTTCAAAAATCCGGTCCTCGCACCGATAACTTTCTACATTCAGTCTTCTGATCAAAGTCTTTCCTTCTGCAAAATTCGAGATTTGACTTGAACTTCCCAAAATTTGATATATTTCTAAAAGATCCAGCATCTCGCTGGTCGTATATTTCCCAAGGATCCAACCCTCGTTGGTCATGTATTTCCAAAAGGATCCAACACTCGTTGGTCATGTCTTCCAAAAGACCCAGCTCCCGCTGGTCATGTATTCCAAAAGGACCTAGCATCTCGCCGGTCATGTATTTCGAAAAGCCCCCAGCTCACAAGTGTCGAGCTCCCAAATCAATCTGTTCCCCAAATCAAACCTTCAAGGTGGATTTCTCCATTCTCTCATTTCTGAACCTTCGGGTTTTTCAATCTTCTCAAGTCTATCATTTCTAAACCTTCAAGATCTTTAAAATCTCTCAAATTCTATCAGTTCCCCAACCACCGGGTTATAATATTCTCAAAAATTTCATCATTTTTTCAAACCTCGGGTTATAATCTCTCAAATTTCAATCATTTTCAAATCTTCAGATAAAACCTTTTTAAAATCCAGTTTTCATAACTGGTCGGGATTTTCAAATCCAGTTTCTCATAACTGGTCGGGATTTTCAAATCCAGTTCTCATAACTGGTCGGGATTTTCAAATCCAGTTTTCATAACTGGTCGGGATTTTCAAATCCAGTTTCTCATAACTGGTCGGGATTTTCAAATCCAGTTCTCATAACTGGTCGGGATTTTCAAATCCAGTTTTCATAACTGGTCGGGATTTTCAAATCCAGTTCTCATAACTGGTCGGGATTTTCAAATCCAGTTTCTTATAACTGGTCGGGATTTTCAAATCCAGTTTTCATAACTGGTCGGGATTTTCAAATCCAGTGTTTTCACTGGTCGGGATTTTAAAATTCAGTTCTCATAACTGGTCGGGATTTTCAAATCCAGTGTTTTCACTGGTCGGGATTTTAAAATCCAGTTTTCATAACTGGTCGGGATTTTCAAATCCAGTTTCTTATAACTGTCGGGATTTTCAAATCCAGTTTCTTATAACTGGTCGGGATTTTCAAATCCAGTGTTTTCACTGGTCGAGATTTTTCAAATTCAGTTTCTTATAACTAGTCGGGATTTTCAAATCCAGTTTCTTATAACTGGTCGGGATTTTCAAATCCAGTTTCTTATAACTGGTCGGGATTTTTAAAATCCGGTTCTCATAACTGGTTGGGATTTTCAGATCCAGTTTTTTATAACTGGTCGGGATTTTCAAATCCAGTTTCTTATAACTGGTCGGGATTTTCAAATCCAGTTTCTTATAACTAGTCGGGATTTTCAAATCCAGTGTTTTCACTGGTCGAGATTTTTCAAATCCAGTTTCTCATAACTGGTCGGGATTTCAAGTTCGGTTTTTCATAACTGGTCGGGATTTAAAAACCAGTTTCTTATAACTGGTCGGGATTTCCAAAATCTAAAAATCAAGTTTTTCAAAGTCTGATCTTTACACTATTCCTTTAAATTACAGCTAAAGGTCTCATCAAGATCCATATTGATTGATTATTTCATAAAAGAATTCTGGAACATTATACCAATTTGCTAGAAACAGTTGTTGATTCCAATATTCTTACTATACAAAAAGAATTACCTCAAATCACCTCTAGTATTTCTTTCCAAAAGGGTGAAACTTTTGCGAAAAGAGGTAAAATTCAAATCTTTTACCTGTTGATCTACCAAAAGGATGTAAGAAATATCATCGATATGACCAGTGAAAGAAATCTTCAATGATATTGAAAAGCTAGAAGCAAATTGATATTGATCATGGCTATGGCGCATGTTTAAAGACGGTTATCTGGCAATTGGGCAGTGAAAATATCTTTAGCTATAAAATGAATCCACTCAATCCATGTCTTCTCATTCATTTAAAGTTGCAATCAAATATCCGTAAAAGGGATCTCTCAATTGTCGTCAAGATGAAGACGAATATGCGAGTTAGACCCCCGGGGCCAAAGAAGATTTGGATCATCTCCGAGATGAAGATGAAGGAGTTTGTGAAGGATCCTTCCAGGGAAAGTTCAGATCACAGTTGAGATGAAGGCGAGTGCGATGAACCTACCAACAAACCCTAAAAGATATTTGATTTCTACTATCATCTAAAGACCTTTTTGAGCCAAAGTCATCAATAGAATTCCTGAGATAAAAAGAAAGATCGGAACATCTCCAAGATGAAGGAGTTTCTGACGTACCCTTCCCTGAAAAAGAGAGAAAAGGCAGGACATTGTAAACACCCCAAATTTTCACTCACCTTCTTGACATCGCCCTCAATCATCATATTTCATTTTTTTCAGAAGCAATGAAGGGCAAAATGGTCATTTTCCAAGATTGAACCGAACAGAAAGTCCTAAATTTCATTCTTGAGCCTCAAAATTTCTATATTTAGGTTCAGAGACATCTTCAAATTGCAAAATTTCAAAATCCTTTTTCTGGACAAAAAGCTAGAATTTCCAAGTCCGAGCTCAGAGTGAGATTTCATAGAACATGTCTTTGCATAGCATCGCATCATTTCACTGCATAGCATGTCAGTTTGAGATCCAAAACTCCTGATTTTCAAAATTGTCCATCCAGATTTGATTTTTAAACTTTTTCAAATTGATTTTTAACCCTGGGTATTCAAAATTACCAAATTTTCCCATTTTACCCCCAGGACTTTGAATTACAAAAATTTTTCTCAAGAAAAACAATATGGATATTTGGATATTGATTTTAAAGATTTTATCTCAAAACTTTTTGCAAAAGATTTTAAATCTCTTTACAAAATTTTTTACTTTTATCCATATTTTGCCTTGAAAAACCAATTTTTCAAAATTCTTGAAAACAAATAATGTTTTATCTCGTATTTTCAAATAAATGGAGCAGGACCTGCCTTTGAACTAGCATCATACTCAGAATCTCAGGTGAGTTGTTTATTCTCAAGCGGGACCCACCCGAAGTTCATACCAATTTGCAAATTTCTCTTTTTAATTTCTCAATATTTATTTATTTATTTTTAGTTAGTGGGCCCACACACATGTGGCACCCCAATTGAAAATAAAAGACTTTCAAAAACAAAACAAAACTTTATTTTCAAAAGGATTTTAAAAGTGGAGTGAGATGGCATTTCCATAAAAGGCTCTCATTTATGTCATTATTCATTTTTTTTATTTTTATTTCTTTTACTTCTTTTCATTAATTTGCTTACCTAAAATCTTAAAAGGAAACGGCCCAAACGGCGCCACAACCATATTTTCAAAAAAATTTCATTTTACATAAAACTTAGGTAAATGAAACACATTTTTTAAAAAAAAAAATACAGCAGCGCCCTTTTGAACAACGGCTACTTTAATGTTTCAGTTTCAAAATCTTCAACGAAGGTAACGGATTTTCAAAAACGGGAAGCTGCGATCTTTTGAAAAAAAGGAAGAAGCTCAACATCTTTAAAAGAGGGGGAGCCTGGCCGATGAGAAGGGAGGAAAAATTTGTGATTTTTTTTTGGTTTTGTTGGGTTTTTGCAAGGGCTTTCTTCCCAACAGCAAAAGACACAGGGATCCAACCAACCTCTACACCTTCTTCAACCTTCTACCTACCTGCAACTGCCTCTTTCTTCAATCCCATTAGCAAAAGGCTCCAACGACTGCTGTCCACCTTCTTCAGCCCAGCCGATTGCCATCCCCACTTCAGCCGCAGATCATCCAGCTTGAACAGGTCTCCCCTTTCCTTCAGCCCAGCCGCAGCCCATCATCCATCATCCATCTCCACTTCAGCCCACCCGTCGCCCTTTTCTTTCAGCCCACCAGCAGAAGGTCCAGCAAGGCCTCCTTTCCAACTCTTTTCAACCCAACAGCAGAAAATCGATCCTTATCTGCTGCCTACAGATCACTTGGTGCAGGGGATCTACAAAAATGTTTGTATCGTCAAGTCTTGGCTCAATATACATCTATAAACTTGGTGGTGGTGGAAATTTAAGATAATATCACCAACATTTATATGATTTCTGCAAATGTGGTCCGAGAAACTTCTCCTTTTTCTATGTGGGAAGGTTTGGGTTCTGTAGCTTGAAAGAAAATATTTTCTGCTGCTGCCAATCTGCCATGGTTTGGATGTGATATTTTTTTTTTTTTTGAGACTTATTTTTGGTCAGCTAGTCTAATCTTTCTTGCTGAACAACTCTTTTGGCTAAGGGTTCTGGATTTTGATGTGTTACTGTAAACACCCCAAATTTTCACTCACCTTCTTGACATCGCCCTCAATCGGCTTATTTCAGTTCTCCGGAAGCAATGAAGGGCAAAATGGTCATTTTCTGAGATTAAACCTTGCAGAAAGTCCAAAATGTCATTCTTGAGCCTCAAAATTTCCATAATAGGTTCAGAGACATCTTCAAATGGCAAAAATTTCAAAATCCTTTTTCTGGACAAAAAGCTAAAATTTCCAAGTCCGAGCTCAGAGTGACATTTCATAGAACATGTCTTTGCATAGCATTGCATCATTTCACTGCACAGCATGTCATTTTGAGATCCAGAACTCCTGAGTTTCAAAATTGTCCATCCAGATTTGATTTTTAAACTTTTTCAAATTGATTTTTAAAACCCTGGGTATTCAAAATTACCAAATTTTCCCATTTTACCCCAGGACTTTGAATTACAAAAATTTTCTCAAGAAAAACAATCTGGATATTTAGATATTGATTTTAAAGATTTTATCTCAAAACTTTTTGCAAAAAGGATTTTAAATCTCTTTACAAATTTGGTTTTTACATTTATCCATATTTTTGCCCTGAAAACCCAATTTTTCCAAATTCTTGAAAAACAAATAATGTTTTATCTCGTATCTTCAAATAAATGGAGCAGGACCCACCTTTGAACTAGCATCATACTCAGACTCCCAGGTAAGTTGTTTATTCTCAAGCGGGACCCACCCGGAGTTCGTACCAATTTGCAAAATTATCTTTTTCATTTCTCAATACTTATTTATTTATTTATTTTAGTTAGTGAGCCCACACACATGTGGCACCCCAATTGAAAATAAAAGACTTTCAAAAACAAAACAAAACTTTATTTTCAAAAGAATTTTAAAAGTGGGTTGAGGTGGCATTTCCATAAAAGCCTCTCATTTTTTTATTTTATTTCTTTTTATTTGTTTAAATAAATTTTTTTTTATAGAAGGAGGCAGCCTTAAATGGCACAGCCGAATTTCCCTAAAATCATAAATTTGATTTTGCCTAAAACTTAGGGAAATAAAACCAAAATTTGAAAAAAAAGGGGAATGCGCCCCTCTTGAAACGGCTATTTCAAAAAAATTTCAAAAATGAGGTAACGGAACCTCATGAATGGGGGCTGCGTTTTCTTCTTTTTGAAAAGATTTCAAAATTCTTTAAGAGGGAGGAAGCCTGGCCGATTAAGGAGGATTTACAGTTTTTCTTTTTGGATTTCTGCAGGGATGTCATCCTCAACGTGTTCTGGCTTTCCCGATTTTCATTGAGCCCAACAGCAGAGGAGAGGAGGCTTTGGCTTTCCCTTCTCAGCGTGGAGTCCCCTTTCACTTGCAGCAGCCGCAGATCTTCCATCACCATCCCCTTCGTCAGCCCAGCGTGAAGCCCACCCTTCTTCAACATACTTTCCTTCATTCCAGCCACCACAGGACCTCCAACAACAGCTGTCCACCTTCTTCATTCCAGCCACAGCAGGAAGCCAACGCCTACCTTCCTCATTTCAGCCCAGCAAGAGAGCCCAGTCAACGGTTCCTGCATCTCCTTCAGCCCATCATCCTTCAGCCAACAGAGGTCCAGCAGAAGACGTGGTCTTCATCCCCTTCTTCAAGCCACCAGAGGCTGCCATCACCTTCAGCCCATCAACGTTTTACCCATCTTCCTTCAGCCGCAGGACATTGCCCCTTTCTTGCCGGTGCAGGGGATTCACACGAAGGTCTCCTCCAACAGCAGCTACATTGAAAATCTAGAAGATGCTGATTCCTCGGCTCCATTTCATTTTTTTTTTACTTTATGTTAGCAATGTAATAATCCAATGTAAACCTTGGAATAAGATTTACTTTTACTGCTTAGATTAGGCTACATCTCATATAGTGTGATTTCAGTAATATCCTGATTCTATGATGCATATATCTCAATTTTCAAAATTCACCGTGGATGAACACGAATGGCACATGCACCAACTCTTAGAAAGTTGATGAACTCGGTGGAATCCATATTTACGGCCCTAGTCGGAATATGGACGAGACTCAGATCCATCATCTTTCTACTAGTCACATTGAGCCTACACTCTTAGGCTATCTTGAAAATGCACCTCATATTTCCAATGTTTTCAAAATATTGTGAATTAACTCAAATAAAACCCTGAATATGTTCATGGCCACAGTCAGAATATGTGAAGGATTTACTTTAGCTTAATCCACATTTTTCCAACAAATTTTTCAGGAATCTTTTCAAACTGCATTCATTCATTCAAATCATCTGCATCATCTATTTTTCTCATGATTTTCTCAAGCGATTTTCACTTCATGGAATCAATTTCTCAAGAAACTATGATGATATTTGGAGTTGGATTTCCCAAATCAAAGTTTTCCCATGATTTTCCTTAAAAAGTTATTTTCCTAAGATCCATTTTCAAAAAGGAATTTTCATCTTTCTCAAGAATAAAAAGCTGATTTTCAGATATTTCAAAGATAAAATTTTCAGGATTTCAATTTCCTAAGTTCTGAATTTCCTTCTCCAATGAGTTTTCCTATAGATTTTCCCTCATTTTCCTAAGAAAATTCTCAAAGCCTGAGTTTTCCCGACAAATGCTTTCTTTTTCAAATGTTCATCTTTTCTCAGGAATTCTTCCCATTTTCCTGAGATTCTCATTTCTTCATAATTTTCCAAGTCTTTATAAATTTTCTCAAAATTTTCCGGAGATTCTCATTTCTTCATGGTTTTCCAAGTTTTTATAAACTTTCCCATTTTCCTGAGATTCTCATTTCTTCATAATTTTCCAAGTCTTTATAAATTTTCTCAAAATTTTCCGGAGATTCTCATTTCTTCATGGTTTTCCAAGTTTTTATAAACTTTCTCAAGATTTTCTCGAAATTCTCACTTCTTCAAGATTTTCCAACTCTTTATAAACTTTCTCGAGATTTCAAATCTTCTTCGTCTGAGTTTGTCTGAGAGATTGATTTCCATCTTTTCCTGAGAAATGCTTTTCAACTCCAAATGTTTTCTAATCATATATCATATTTTCCAATTTATATTTTCCAAAATTCTCATAGCACATGCCTGAATTCTCTGTGCATTTAGGATAGAACACAATTTCAATGATTTTACGAAGTCAAAGCACAATTTTGGTCCTTGGTTCGATTACCCCTGTTAAAGGCGGCAGGAACGGTCGAACCTCGTACCGACAGGTCGAGCCCCATCCCATGGATTTTCCCGCAATTTTCAAAACGGAGGCGAGTATTTCAAAACAATTTCCAAAATCCGGTCAAGTTTGAATCGCGAAAGCATTTCCCTCTCTCTTCCGCAAGGAAGGGAAGACGGGAAAATTTTTGCGACGATAACAGTTACCAACAGAGAGCAGTGATCAAGCTTTTGATGATGATAGCTAGTATTGTGGTGCCATTAATGATGATGAGTTCGAAGATCTTTTGGAAAGCTGTCCTCCAAACCAATCATTCATGCCTCGAAGCTGATCTGATTTCTTGTTGAGAACTGCGGATGTAAAACAAGAATATCATTGATCTCTGTATTCAGTTTTTTGATTGCAAGAATTATTGCCATTCACCTGTTGCTTCATCCACTGCAGCATATTTCATGCACATATCCATTTTCTGCTGTGGGTGTGCAGTCTTGATAATTGGCTATGTTCATGAACGGATATATCCATATCCGTTCATGATCTGTATGCTATCTTTTACAGGCTTCGTTATTGATATATAGGGAAGCTCCATACCCATTTTTATTGAAAATTATCTTGTAATTTGAGAAATACAGCTGTGCAAAATCCCCTACAGAAACTGTATATACCTGTATTTTCTGATTTTACCCATTATATGGAATTTCCATTAAATATGTATATTTTCTCATTATATATATATATATATATCTATGTATATGTATATCTATTGTATATCTACCTATATGGATACATATATATGTATATATATATGTATATATATATACATATTTATATACTTATATATATGTATATATATCCCTTCATGTGCATTTGTTATCACATATTTTTTTCTTTTCCTTTTCTTTTTTGTAAATGCATCTTCATTATCATATATCATTTATCATAAATTCAAGTATTTCTATATTTACCTGTATGTCTTTGTTGTATATAGTATATATACCCATTTCCTTGGCTATCTGGTACTAACTCTCATTTTGCAGGAAAATATAGAAGATGCTGATTCCTTGGCTCCATTTCATTTTTTTTTACTTTATGTTAGCAATGTAATAATCCAATGTAAACCTTGAAATAAGATTTACTTTTACTGCTTAGATTAGGCCGCATCTCATATAGCTTGATTTCAATAATATCCTGATTCTATGATGCATATATCTCAATTCTCCAAATTCACCGTGGATGAACACGAATGACACGTGCACCAACTCTTAGAGAGTTGATGAACTCGGTGGAGTCCATATTTACGGCCCTAGTCGGAATATGGACGAGACCCAGATCCATCATCTTTCTACCAGTCACATTGAGCCTACACTCTTGGGCTATCTTAAAAATGCACATCATATTTCTAAATTTTCAAAATATTGTGAATTAACTCAAGTAAACTCTGAACATATTCATGGCCACAGTCAGAATATGTGAAGGATTTACTTTGGCTTAATCCACATTTTTCCAACACATTTTTCATAAATCTTTTCAAAGTGCATTCATTCATTCAAATCATCTGCATCATTTGTTTTTCTCATGATTTTCTCAAAAGATTTTCACTTCATGGAATCGATTTCTCAAGAAACTATGATGATATTTGGAGTTGGATTTTCCAAATCAAAGTTTTCCTGTGATTTTCTTTGGAAATATTATTTTCTTAAGATGCTTTCAAAAGGAATTTCTCATCTTTCTCAAGAATCAAAGCTGATTTTCCTATATTTCAAAGATAAGATTCTCAGAATTTCAATTTCCTAAGTTGTAAATCTCCTTCTCCAATGAATTTTCCTATAAATTTTCTATCCTTTTCTTAAGAAAATTCTCAAAGTCCGAGTTTTCCCAACAAGTGCTTTCCTTTTCAAATGTTCATCTTTTCTCAAGAATTCCTTCCATTTTCCCAAAATTCTCATTTCTTCATGATTTTCAAGTCTTTCTAAACTTTCTTAAAATTTTCCTGAAATTCTCATTTCTTCATAATTTTCCAAGTCTTTCTAAACTTTCTTAAAATTTTCCTGAGATTCTTATTTCCTCATGATTTTCCAAGTCTTTCTAAACTTTCTTAAAATTTTCCTGAGATTCTTATTTCCTCATGGTTTTCCAAGTCTTTCTAACCTTTCTTAAAATTTTCCTGAGATTCTTATTTCCTCATGGTTTTCCAAGTCTTTCTAAGCTCTCTCAAAATTTTCCTGAGATTCTCATTTCTTCATGGTTTTCTAAGTCTTTATAAACTTTCTCAAGATTTTCCTATCTAAACTTTCTCAAGATTTTCTCGAGATTCTCACTTCTTCAAGATTTTCCAACTCTTTATAAACTTTCTCGAGATTTCAAACCTTCTTCGTCTGAGTTTTCCTGAGAGATTGATTTCCATCTTTTCCTGAGAAATGCTTTTCAACTCCAAATGTTTTCTAAGCATACATCATATTTTCCAATTTACATTTTCCAAAATTCTCATAGCACATGCCTGAATTCTCTGTGCATTTAGGATAGAACACAATTTCAATGATTTTACTAAGTCAAGCACAATTTTGGTCCTTGGTTCGATTACCCCTGTTAAAGGCGGCAGGAACGGTCGAACCTCGTACCGACAGGTCGAGCCCCATCCCATGGATTTTCCCGCAATTTTCCAAACGGAGGCGAGTATTTCAAAAACAATTTCCAAAATCCGGTCAAGTTTGAATCGCTAAAGCATTTCCCTCTCTCTTCCGCAAGAAAAGGGAAGACGGGAAAAATTTTGCGACGATAACAGACATCCAAATGAAGGATGATGTAAAAACCTGAGAAAGTTCAATGACTCAAAAAGAGTGCAAAAGATCATCGTGGGAAAACACCCAGATATTAAACTGCCAAAGTTGTCAGGAGTTATCTTTTCTCATGCGAAATTCTTTTATCAATATCTTTTCACTACTTGCTTTTATGAAATTAAGAATATTTCTTCTCTTCTCATATCAAGGAAATGGATAGCTTCCTTGAAGAAAATCATCAGCGCTAAAATTTTGAATTTGACTCTTAAAACCGAGGAGTTAACCTCGATGGAGGAAATACTCTAGGTAAAAGAGGGAATATCTTTTTGCACATACGTGCACAGTTTTCAAACATTTGAGTCAACTACAATTTTATCTTATTTGCAAAATTTTCTAGCTATTCCAAGAATGAAATAAATATTCAATATCCATTTTGATGCAACCTAGCGTTGTTTATATTTTCCAAAAGAGTTGTCTCCTCCGGGAGAAGTATCTCTTCCTGTTCCATCACGGTTTCTTCACTCAAGAAATCCGTATGGTCATTCCCACTCAGGATAAGGGTCAAACCTAAACTTTTCTGTGAAAGGCCAACCATTTCAAAAGCTATTTCAGTCTCAGCAATGAGACGCCCAAAATCATCCCCTTTTTTTTTTTTTTTTCAAGCTTTAGGGAACCCCATCTTCCTCCTTTCGCAAACCCCTTTCGGATTTGTTCGTCCAAACTCTGAAGGTCCCATCATGGTTTCTTCGTTCGAGGATTCCATTTGGTCATCCCCTTTCAGGTTAAGGGTAAAGCCTGAACCTCGTGCCACGAGGTATTTTCCTTTTTCAGGTTTGGGTTAAACCTGAGTCTCGTTTCAACAAAATTCCTTGTTGTGGCAAGGTGTTTTTCTTCTAGTCCCATCATGGTTCTTCCCATCAAGAAATCCATGCTTCATATATCCATCAGGATAGGATTCCACTTAAGCTTCACCTCACGAGGCATTTTTCCAAAAATATCCCATCAAGGTCCTCAAATATTCCTTTCCTCATTCAAATCATCTTGATATATCTTCGTCCCATCCAGGTTAAGGGTTAAACCTGAATCATTCCAAAAAGCGTATCTTGTCTCACCCATGAGACTTGATCAAAATTTTTATTTTTTACCATTTCGGGATTTTTCTCCAAAGTCCCATCACGATTTCCTCATCTTCTACTCAATCATATCATCTTCAAGGATTTCGTCTCCCCAAAACCATTCAGGATAAGGTTCTAAGCCTAAGAAGTCATATTTTCAAAATAATTCTTCCACACCCAGTTCAGATCTGCTGACTGGGGCATTTTCAAAATTTAGAGTGTTATCTTTGCCACTAAGCTCGGCTTTCAAACCGGCTTAGTAGCAAAGAGGGGCATTTGTGAATACCTTAAATTTTTCGAAGGTTTGTAAAAATGACCTTTTTGCCCCTGATTCCATTTTCAGAGAAAAGCAAAGCAAAATTTCAATCATTCTTCAGATTTTTTGAATTGAATTCCATATTGATATACTCAAATTCAATTCTGGATCCAAACCCAGTGTTTTAAATCCAAAATCTGAGCCTCGTTGTCCAAATTCCAAATTAAAATTACAAAAATACCAAAAAATGGTTTTGAATGGCTCGGGCAGTTCATCCGACATCCTCTTGGATCCACAACCCTATATTTCTCAGTTCGAGGTTGTAGACCTCAAATATTTCCTAAAAAATCCAGATATAAACCAATTTTCTGAAGAAATTTTCCCAAAAATAGCCTTGAGTTTTAAGAAAAACTCTCTTTTGTAAATATTTTTTGCAAAAATACAAAAAATTAGTGTTTGATCTTTGTTTTCTCGTAAAATCTTTGATTTTATTCCAAAAATACAAAAAAATAAAAAAATAAAAAAATAACACAAAAAAAACCAAAAATATTGGAAAAACTACGAGAAAAACAAAGGGTTTTTGAAGTTTTTAAGTTAATTTTCCTGAAAACCTCATTTTTAACCATTTTACAAAAAAATTCTTAAAAGGGGACCTCCTTTTTGGAAAAAAGGAAAATTTCCAACGGATTCCTTCCCGCGCCTCCCTCCTCTCCTCACCATCGTTGATCTCAAACAACTCCCTCCGTTCTCCTCCATCCATCCACAACTGCCTCCCCTCTCGAATCCTCCACTGCTCCTTTAAGAAGAGGCCTCCACCGCTTCTCGATGGTATCCATCAACTTCATCCAGTTTTTCCATCGATATTTCTTCTAATCGAGGTTTTCTCTGAGGCATCCATTACAATCCACCATCATCGAGGTTTTTCTCTGAAGCATCCATTATCAATATCTATTCTCCACCCCAAGGCATGGAGTTTTTCTGCTAATCGAGGATCGACATCCATTTTCCATCCCCTTTATCGAGTTTTCTTCTCATCGATCCATCCATCATCCGTTGCAATTTCCCTTCAGCACCCTTCGAGGCTCTTTCACTCCCCCCCTCTGCAAAAGATCGCTTGGAGAAAGAAGAGGAAGAAAATTTCTTTCTCACAACACTAGATCACCCGGTGAGTCTCCTCTCTTTCATTTGCTTTTTTTTTTTTATTTTTCTCATCGGTTTTTCTCTGTTTTAATTCCCTTTTACGCACTATGGGTGGTGTCGGATTGCCTATGGCAATCTTGACCCACCTTGTGCAACAACAAACATAATGAATAATTCTAACAGTTTGCGCATCCGCTTGATTTCAATTTCTAATATCCTTTACGAATCATTACATTATTATCTGTACTTTCATTTTTCAGTATATCGTTCTTTCCCTTCTTGCTTCTATATAGTCTCATCGACTACTTCCAATTTCATTTTAATTTAGAAATGGCTTCTGCAATGACATCCAGTCCGATCGGGTTCGCTTAGTAGAAGTTTTCAAAGGATCTCAGATCTTTCCTATAATTTGGTCATATTTCCTCATTGAGGGATGAATCACCGTGTCTTTAGCCATTTCAATTCATATCATACTTTGTTTTAATTTTCCCTCATCTCAAATTACTTTTGATGATTGGATTGCGTTTGATCGACATTTGATTGTCGGATTTTTTTTAGTAGTAATTACCCAGTTCTGTTTAATTTCTCGCTTTGATTATCCTTATCGTCACTTTGTTTTGATCTTGTTTGAAAGCGTCATCTCTATTTCATTTTCTGTATTCATCTATATCTTGCGATCCTTGGGACCTTGTTCCATCATATGAACATCATCGTGTACCAGCAGCATATCACAGCAGCTAGCGATCGGAAACTCAGACCAAAGTTGCTGAGAAATCCGGCATTTGATCTAGGTTCTCTGAATAAACAGATCCGTGTTGTTTTCCTTTTCACTTATCCATTATTCAGTATGTCTCGTTTCCCATACTAGATTCCACTAATTACTTTATGTTTTGCACCAACTGTATTTCAGTTTTGATTCAAGTTTTGCTTGTATTTCTTCATTTGGGGATTTGCTATTTGTCATTCTTACTGTCGTTTATCTGTTTATCTGCTTTACGTCCTCATCACATTTTCTCTTACAACGTTGGTTTATGCTTCATTGTGAATTTTATTAGCATTCTCATTCCATTGTCGAATGGTTGTAGCTTCATCATCTTTGCAATACCCGTGCATTGCATATCTTACTGCAATAGGTCCCTTGTGCTCCCTGAACACTACACCATGACATCTGTCTTCATCATTTGTCAAGCTAATTCTAGGATCAAGATGTAAAAGGTACAGGGGTTCTGGAATAGGATTACGATCTTGTCAATTGTATAATCAGAATATCATTGTCAATAAGATTATTGTTCATGATTGACTATATTACCTGAACTTGTTCTGCTGCTGAGTTTCATAAGAGACCCGTCAGGAAATCTCTCTTCATTTCAATAGTCCAAAACCCCCAGCAATGTCACGATCACTGTTGTGAGACCATTGCAGGTTATAGAGGCATCTTCTATGCTCTACTATAAAAGACATAACCTGATGCTTCAAGAGTAGCATCCATGCTCTGGGCTCTCTAATCACTGAAGTGTGATCAATCCTTCAAAGCTTATAAGGGAAATTCCCCCAGGTCATGATGACATGAGTTCTGCTCCAGGAATCAGAGGAGTCGGCAGGTGTGAAAGGAGCTCGAAATAGTGCCAGATAACAGTGTCCTCGCACTTACAGCATTGCATTGGGAGTACCTGCATTTCACATTAATTAGCATACATTATATCATGGTCATTGGTGAAATATATCATATCATGGCATAGTGTCAGTACATCGTTCCCGATATCATTTACTTGATGTTAGTTAATTAACCATGCACAACATATCAAGGTGAGTTAAGATTATCCACTACCTGTAAGCTAAAAACCTGCATTTTGGTTAAAATGTTGTATACTAGTTTAGTCACTTGCATTGCCTCATGATTCTTATTATGAGTTATTCCTCCCATAAAAGTCTCTAGCTCATGTTGTACAGTCACTCATATATGCTCTCACCCACAATCGCTCCCCAGCATGCTGTAAATTACTATCGTTTATGTACTTGACATCAATGTTTAGCTGCAGCACCTATTATCCTTTCCAATGTTTTTGGGATAAGGAAGAGGATGTACCCTGGAGCTGTCATCATCAACGGGTCTTGATGGAGCATCATATTTCTGTTATGAGAGCTAGTTGAATTAGCTGTTTAGTTATATTCTGTTTGGTTGAATGAACTCTTAAAATATATGGAAATCTTGGGGGGAATTGTTTTTCTTTCATAAACATAGGCTCTCCAGAATATATATAAAAAAATGACAGATTTGCATTTTTAAGTTGTACATCCATTTGTAGATTACACTATTCATTCACCATCACATTTACTCATCTATAGTTGCACTTGCTGCAAAAGCTTTCAGATATGCAGCAACCACTTCCACCACCTTACAAGTACCTGCCTTACCAGCCACTACACTGCGTTCCCTTCTCACTTTCCCATACCCAGGTGCACAGTAACCACATTCATGTACTCTGCATTTAGGCATAAACCAACATTTGTTACTGCATCTTTACTTGACTGCAACACACACACACGTAAGCAGCAACACTCTGCTGCCACTTGCTGCAAAACTGTGGCATACATAGTGTTCCTCTGCCATGGCTTACAGCTTCCCCCTTGGCCTCACATTACCTTCTAAATATCATCTGGATGATATTCTAACCTATGTTGCTGCATTTCTGCATATTTTCAGCAGCACACCCGACATCATTTGCTGCCTCATCTGTTAAAACCCTGCACTAGCTTCTCACAGCCACATGTTCACCTGCATGCTCACCCTCATCCACCACCAATGCCCAGGCCTCTTCTCTAATGCTTGCACATCTGTTAATTTTTCACATTTGTTGAATCACTATGCGTGTGCATAGTATGTCATTCATCACACAATAAACAAACTGTGTAAATGCACATTTTATCATTCATTCAAGACAAAATTCTGAATGTCTTTTCATATATAGGTTCTCATTGATTTTAGATGTTCTGTACATATATACAGATATATATACATATATATGTCTACATACATATATGTATACATATATATGTATATACATATATGTATATACCCATATGTCTTCACAAGCTATTGATATATATATATATCTTTATATATATATACCCATATACATATATATGCATGTATATAGATATATATATATATCATTTTCCATCTTTCCATCATACATATCTTGGCATATGAGCATTTTACCACTGACCTCCATGTGATATGTACAATTTTTCCTCTATTTTCATATTAACCCAGTTGTTTTGCAGGAAATATGTGAAAAAGGTCATTATTTGGAGTTGTAAATTTGATTTTATGTGTTGTAATAGCTAGATCTGAATGAGAATTTATATTTCATGTCTTATATAGAATGAATGAGCATTGTAAATATCATAAATTGTTGCCTTTATTTCTCAAAATCTCACAAATGAGACCACTAATGGCACGTGCACCATTTCGTAAGAGGTAATTAATCCTAAGTTGATGATTTACATCAATGGTCATAGTCAAGATGTAAACAAAACTTAGGGTTTTTATCTTTTATAAAATAACACTGAATCTACACTGGATCCTTTTACAAAATTCATCATGTTTTCTTTAAAATATATTTTTTTATATCAGAGTTTAGTGTAAAATTAATTCAATACGTATACCAATGGCCATAGTCAAGGTATACTGAGAGTTAATTTCTTTCTAAACTCTATAAAAGCACCAAATATGTTTGATTCTTCATTTGAATTTAGACATGATTATTATATAATATATTCAATGACCATAGTCAGGAGTGTATTATATCATTAATCTTATTTACATTCATTTAAAGAATCAAATATGGTTTTAAAAATCCAATTTCAAATCCTTTAAATTCATTCATCATTTAGGATAGAATTGCATCATATTTTCAACATTCCCTTTTCAAAATTCCAAGTGATTCTTTTTCTTCATTTCTCAGATCAAATCTTATTTATTCAAATTCAATTCTATCTCATTTCAAAAATTCAATTTCATAGTCCGATTTGACTTTGAAATTTCGAAATCATTTTTTGTATTCAAATTCCAATTTCCAAATCAAAATCCAAACTTCAAAGCTCAATTTAGCTTTGAAGTCATCCTCTGTTTCAAAAAATCAAGTTTATTTTCTTTCAAAATCAAAATCAAACTTTGAGATTGATTCTGAATCTCAAAGCTTGATACTTCCTGAATTTTAAATTCAATCTGGGTTTTCAAAACCCAGATCCATCTGCAAAAGTCCCATTTGGACTTTCAGAATCCAAATCCAAAGTTAGATCCTAAACTTGGATCTAGTTTTCCAAGTGTAATTTCCACTGTTGGATCTCAGTCTTTAGATCCAAAATCCATTCTAGGATGCAGAATCCAATCTCATCTTGGATCTCACATTTCAGATCCAAAATCCATTCTAGGATCCAATTCCACCTTGGATCTTAGACCTTCAGATCCAAAATCCATTTTAGGATCCAGAATCCAACTCCATCTTGGATCTCAGACTTCAGATCCAAATTCATTTTAGGATCCAGAACCCAAATCCATCTTGGATCTCAGATTTCAGATCCAAATTCCATTTAGGATTTAGACTTTGGATTCAAAATTCCATCTTGAATTCTAGATTTCAAATCAAACTTCTACTCTTATTCTTAAATCTAATTCCATTTTTCATTCAGATTTCAAAATCCAAGTTTATCTTGATTCTCAAAAACCCAAAAACCAATTCTATTTCTCAATTCCATTTAGATTTCTCAAATCTCATTCTGATTTCAAACTTCAAAGCTAATTCCATTCCAACATTCATCCAGGTTCAAAATTCTAATTCAAAGTCCATTTATGATTTTGAAATTTCCTTTCTTCTCCTTTTATCTCAACTTCAAAATCATTTCTTTCAAAGTCCAGATTTATTTTCCCAAATTCTGATTATTCCAAAAACTTAGAACTTTAAATCTTAAGTTCTCAGTTAAAAAACCATTTCTTCACTCTATTATCAGATTCATCTCAGAAACACTTGGGGATTTCCAAAATCATTTTTTAAAAGGAGCATACATCCTTGCATTTTCACAAGCATGATTCTTTGTGCATCTAGACTTAGAATAAATTCTTAGATAATCTTTCAGCAAATCAAAAAGGCAAGAATTCGACCCTTTGTTTGATTACCCCTGGTAAAGGCGCTAGGAACGGTCAAACCTCGTACCGACGAGCGAATCCCATCTCCCAATTTTCCCACAAATATTTGAAAATGGAGGCGAGTTATTTTCTTAAATATTTTCAAATCAAGGTCAAGTGAGACCCCCCGCAAAAGAGTTCCTCTTTCTCTTCTTTCTTCTCTTCTCTTCTCTCTTCTTTTCTGTCTTTTATTTTACTCCCTTCAAAAAGGAGGAAAATAGAGGCTAGAAAGAAAAAAAAGAAGGAAGAGAGAGAAAGATATAAGAGGAAAAATTTTGTGATGATCACACATGTCAAAAGGGAATACAATCATATAGCCGATGGCCTGGCCTGTCTGGGATCCATTTTATCGTTCAAAGACAGTGAATCCTGTCGTTTCTATGAGATTGGCAGACTTGATCATCCTGCCTACATTCCAGTTGAGCGAGCAAACCAAGCCACTCAGAAAGAGAAGCCTTGGTACCAAGACATCAAAAGCTTTATTGAAACTGGTGAATTTCCATCGAAAATGCCAAGAAAGGAGCAACGTGCGATTCAGCGCATGTCAGCCCGTTATTTCATCCTTGCCAATACTCTTTACCGTCGTGGATTCAGTTCTGAATACGCTAGATGCTTAGACAAGGATGAAGCCATGGAAGTTGTCCAAGAGGCACACGAGGGAATTTGTGGCGACCACGTTGGCTACCAAACGCTCGTCAAGCAAATCATCCGGGCAGGGTATTATTGGAAAACCATGCAGCAGGATTGCCATCATTTTGTAAGAAAGTGCGTAAAATGTCAAATGCACGCACCTTTCATTCATGCGCCAGCCGCATACTTGCAGTCAGTGGTTTCTCCCTGGCCTTTTTCAATGTGGGCCTTCGACGTAGTGGGTCCGATCACTCCTTCAGCTTCTAATGGCCACCGATATTTCCTCGCAGCTATAGAATACTTCACCAAATGGGTCAAAGTTGTAACTCTGCGAATAGTGGAAAGCCGACATGTGGTTTCTTTTATCCATAAAAATCTTCTCTGCCGCTTCAGCGTCCCACATGATATTGTATCAGACAATGGCAGTCACTTCAAGAATGAGAGGATGAAGACCTTCTGCTCGAAGTTCAGGATTCATCACCATTTCTCAGCTCCTTATTATCCTCAAGGGAATGGCCAGACAGAGGCCACCAACAAGATTTTGATCCGCATTCTGGAAAGAACTATGGAGACGGGCCGCGATTGGCATGAGAAGATGCATGATGTGCTCTGGGCGTACCGAACCACCAATCGGACCATAACCAACGCTACTCTTTCAGAGCTTGTCTACGGGATCGAAGTAGTATTACCTCTCCACGTTCAGAAGCCCGCACTCAAGTTTGCATCGCTCATTGAACTTCCGCTTGATCAATATCAGCAGCAGAGGTTGGTACAACTTGATCTGCTAGACGAGAGAAGACTCAAGGAAGCAGAGCATGCTCGAGCCTATCGTCAGAGGATAGCTCGGCACTACGCCAAATCAGTTATTGAGAGAAGATTTCTAGTTAATGATCTTGTGCTCAGATCAACAACTCATCTTAAGCATCGACCACGGGGCAAGTGGTCACCCAATAGGGAAGGCCCTTATGTGGTTAAAGAAGCGTTGCCCCACAATTCCTATCGTCTGATCAATGGAGATGGAGTAGAACTGCCAGATCCTATTAATGCTTTACATTTGAAGAGATTTTACACTTAAATTGTTCATTCTAGCCTATTGTACTCTTCAAAAGTCTTTTTCAATAAAGCAATAATCTTCTATTGAATTCTCACATTCTTCTCCCTGATACTGGGGCATTTTATTTTGATCTATACTTATCTTCCTTCATCATGTGCAGGCAGGATCAGACGAATCTCTTTCTAAGAATCTTACCAACTTTTCGGTTAATCTTGTTATCTTTATTAAATTGCATTCATTTCATTTTCTAATTTAATCAAATTTTCATCAATTTATTGTCAATTTTATCAATTTTGTTAAGTTTTATCAATTTTATTAAAATTCATCAATCTCCTCTTTTAAACACTTTCAGGTTAAGGGATAAACCTGATGCCTCGTTTCAATGGGGTATTACCCTTTCATGTTAAGGGATAAACCTGAACCTCGTCGCGCGAGGTCCTTTGTTTTCTTTCAGAACAAGGGATAGTTCTAAAATCATTTTCATCAACTTTTTTCAAAATTCTGCCTATTTCTACCAATCCTTTTTCAAATTTTTATTGTCAATTTCATTAATTTTTCTCTTTTCTCAATTTCTTCGTTCTTTGTCGATCCCTATCAATCTTTTCTGATTTTGTCAAATTCTCTTCAGGATCAGGGATAGTCCTGAAAACCATCCTAAATAAAATTCAAATCTTAGACCACCTTGGGTCGAGGATCTTGAATAAGTTCTCTTCATTGTCAGAATCTATTCATACATTTTGTCAAGCCTTCTAAAATTTGACCCTTGGGTAGGAGTTATTTCCTTCCCGTCTGAGTTCCGACTCAAGTTTTGTTTTCATTTTATTTTTATTTTTGGAAGATCCGAGTCTCGACTCGGGTTTTCCCCTTTTATCCTTTGTCTGAAGTTCTGAGTTCCGACTTGAACTTCCTTTTGGATCCAACGCTTGTATTGGAACCAATTGTTACATCGAGAATTCGAGTTCTCAAACTCGATTCTCATTCATTCTTTTATTTTCGAAAAACCAGGCTCCGACTCGGATTTTCCCTTTTTTTTGTATATTCTCATTTCTGAAGCTCCAGGTTCTGACTCAAACCTCCTTTTGGATCCAATGCTCGTATTGGAACCAATTGCTACGTCGAGAATTCGAGTTCTCAAACTCGATTCTTATTCATTCTTTTATTTTTTTAAGAACCGGGTTCCGACTCGGATTTTCCCTTTTTTGTATATTCTTATTTCTGAAGCTCCGGGTTCCAACTCGGACTTCCTTTTGGGATCCAACACACGTTGGACCAATTGCTACATCGAGAATTCGAGTTCTTAAACTCGATTCTCATTCATTCTTTTATTTTTTAAAAACCGGGTTCCGACTCAAATTTTCCCTTCTTTTGTATATTCTTATTTATGAAGTTTTGGGTTCCGACTCAGACTTCCTTTTTTTTCCAATGCTCACGTTGGACCAATCGCTGCGTCGAGAATTCGAGTTCTCAAACTCGATTCTCATTCTTTCTTCTATTTTTTTGAAAGAACCGGGTTCCGACTCAGATTTTCCCTTTTGTATATTCTTATTTCTGAAGTTCCGGGTTTCGACTCGAACTTCCTTTTTTGATCCAATGCTCACGTTGGACCAATTGTTGCGTCGAGAATGCAAGTTCTCAAACTCGATTCTCACTCATTTTTTTATTTTGAAAAACCAGGTTCCGACTCAGATTTTCGCTTTTTGTATATTCTTATTTTCTCGAGTTCCGAATCGAATTTTTCTGTTGATCCAATGCTCGTGTTGGACCAAAAATTCTCCTTGCTTTTCCCTTTCAGGTTAAGGGACAAACCTGAACTTTCCCTTCAGGATAAGGGATAATCCTGAAGCACCGACAATCATTCTCGCTTAATTCTCAAGTATCTTCGGATGTCGGTCTCTTCTTCAAATTCCCCATTGAAAAACCAACGCTCGTACTGGTGCATTTTGAAAAACCAATGCTCGTACTAGTGCAGTTTCAAAACCCAGTGTTCGTGTTGGTGCAAAACCAGCGCTCGTACTTGTGCATCTTCAAAATCCAGTGCTCGTGCTGGTGTGCATTTCGAAAACCCAGTTCTCGTACTGGTATGTATTTTCAAAACTCAGCACTCGTACTGGGGGCATTTTGAAAAACCAGTGCTCGTACTGGTATGCACTTTCAAAAACCCAGTGCTCGTACTGGTGTACATTTCGAAAACCTAGTGCCCGTACTGGTGTGCATTTCTGAAACCCAGCGCTCGTACTGGGGCATTTTGAAATCCAGTGCTCGTACTGGTGTGTTTTTTTCAAAACCCAGTGCTCGTGCTAGTACATCTTCAAATCCAGTGCTGGTACATCTAGCGCTCGTGCTAGTGTCTGGCTGACTGATCAGTTAGCCCTCCAGGTTCAGTCTTTGTACTAACCAATCATCATAAATTCAAACTCCAAATTCTTGATTTCAACCCTTGGGTTACCATTCTATCAAAAATCAATCTTTTTATCTCGCGAAGGACCCTCTTCAGGGAGAGTTCGAGGGAGCTCGTTCCTTTCGCATGCAACCATCTTTCGTTCGCAAGAACCCTCTTCCAGGACGAGTTTGAAGGGACTCGTTTTCTTCGCGAACAGTTTGCAAAACAACAACCAACTCTACACAAAAGAACCCTTTTTCCAGGGAGAGCTTCGATGGAAGCTCGCTTCTTTTTGTGGCCCCTGTTTTTCTTGTCTTTGGCCAACCCCTTCACAGAGGACCCCCTTCTAGGGAGAGTGTGATGGACTCGTTCCTCTGTGATACTTTATCAACTTTGTTTTTCGGCCGCCTTTCCATAAGAGAAGCCTAGAGATAGGGAGTTTTAACGAAAACTTAATTTCTCTTCGAAAGTTCCGTTTTGCAAACACCTCCTTTTTAGGGAAGAGAGGAGCATTTCCAACTTCCCATTCAGGTAAGGGCAAAGCCTGAGTCTCTCTTTTTGGGAAAAAAGAGAGGAGAATTTTGTCACGGACGTGTCGATTCGATATCGAGCAATTACTTTCATCAAGGATTTCAAGAATATTTTGCCAATTTGCTATCAAAAGTCATTGTTGATCTCAAAATTTGCATCACATAAAGAATTTCCTCCAACTATCTTTAGTATTATTTCCAAAAGAGCAAGACTTTTGCGAAATAAAGAACTAAATTCAAGCTTTTCTGTTGGTCAACAAAGAGGATGAGGAAAAATCTTCGATATGGCCGGCAAAGGAAAAATTCAATGATGTTGAAAAGCCATAAGCAAATCGATATTGATCATAGCTATGGCACATTCTTAAAGATCATTCTTTTGGCTGTAAGACAGCGGAAATATCCTGGGCAGTAAAAAAAGAACCTACCCAATCCATATCTCCTCAGTCATTTGAGCTGCAATCAAATATTTGCAAAAGGGATCTCTCAATTGTCGTCAAGATGAAGACGAAATATGCGAGCTAGACCCCGGGGGCCAAAGAAGATTTGGATCATCTCCGAGATGAAGGAGACGTTCTGAGCACCGTCAAGATGAAGGCGACTGCGATGAGCCTCCCGACAAACCCTAAAAGATATTTGATTTTTGCTATCATCTAGAGATTTTAACCCAAAGAACCAATGTCATCAAGCCTAATTCCTGAGAAAGAAAAAGAAGGATCGGAGCATCTCCGAGATAAAGGAGTTTGTTACGTACCCTCCTCCGAAAAAGAGAGAAAAGTCAGGACATCTCCAAAATGAAGGATGATGTAAAAAGCCCAAAAGAGTTCTATGGTTCAAAAGAGTGCAAAAAGATCATCATGGGAAATGCCCAGGATATCAAACTGCCCAAAATTGTCAGGAATCATCTTTATCTCTGTGAAATTCTTTTATCAATATCTTTTTACTCAAGTGCTTTTATGAAACTAAGAATATTTCCTCTCTTTTCATATCAAGGAAATTGATATCTTCCTTGAAGAAACTCAACAACAACAAAATTTGAATTTGGTTCTTGATTCTACAGAGTTAGCTCAATTGGAGTTAATACTATAGGTAGAAAGAGGTGATATTTTCACACCTAAGCACAAATCAATCATTCTAAATCAACTAAAATTTGGCATCTTATTGGCAATATTTTCTAGTTATCCCAACATGAAGTGTGAACTTGATGATCGTTTTGACGTATCATGACATCATCCCTCATTAGGACTGAGAAGTCCTTTCCTTCCGTCTAATCTGAGCGCTCTCAGATTCGCACGCTTCCCTGCGTTCCCCACTGTCCCGCCATAGACGGTTTCCGCTCAAGATAAGGGTTAAACCTGAACTTTCTGCAAAAGGTCTGTTATTGTCAAAAGCTTTTTTTTCAGTCTCAGCAATAAGGCGCCCAAAAACAACCCCTTTTCAAGCTTTAGGGACCCACATTTTCATCCTTTTGCAAAACCCCTCTTGAACTTGTTGTGCCAAGTCTAGAGGTCCCATCACAGTTTCTTCGCTCTTCAAGGATTTTGTATCCATTCAGGCTAAGTATTAAACCTGTTACCTCGCTCCTCGAGGTATCACCCAAACCTTCTGCGAGAGGTCATCTATTTTTTTTAGAAAGCTGATTTAGTCTCAGCAACGAGACGCCCCAGATCATCCCCTTTCCAAGCTTTAGGGAATCCCTTGTTTTTCTCTTCTCGCAAACCCCTTTCAGATTTGTTCGTCCAAATTCCGAAGGTCCTATAATGGTTTCTTCATCCGAGGATTCCATATGGTCGCCCTTTTCAGGTTAAGGGTAAAGTCTGAACCTCGTTCTGCGAGGTATCCTTCCATTCAGGTTATGGTTAAACCTGAGTCTCATTTTGACTAGATATCCTTTCTAGTCCCACCATGGTTTCTTCATTTGAGGAATTCGTGTGATTCCCCCCCACTCAGGTTAAGGGTTAAACCTGAATCTCGCCTTGGCGATGCTTATTCGTTGTCCCATCACGGTTTTCTCGTCCAAGGATTCTGTATGGTCGTCCCTTTCAGGATAAGGGTGAAGCCTGAACCTCGTTCCGTGAGGTACCTTCCGTTCAGGTTTAGGGTTAAACTCGAGCCTCATTTTCGATGAGGTAATCCTTCCAGTCCCATCATGATTTTCCCCACAAAGGAATCCATGCTCTGTACATCCATCCAGGAAAGGATCATACTTGAAGTTCGTCTCACGAGGCATTTATCTCCAAAATGTCCCATCGAGGTCTACCTATATTCCTTTCCCCATCCAAATTACCTTGATCTATCTTCATCCCATTCAGGTTAAGGGCTAAACCTGAGTCATTCCAAAAGGCTGATCTTGTCTCATCTAGGAGACTTGATCAAAAAAATAGTTATTTTCCACCATTTTTGGGATTTTCATCCAAAATCCCATCACGATTTCCTCATTTCTATCATTCAGTCATATCGTTTTCGAGGATTTCGTCTCCCCAAGAACCATTCAGGATAAGGTTAGCCTGAAAAGCCATGTTTTCGAAGTAATTCTTTCGCACCCAGTTCATGTTTGCTGACTGGGGCATTTTTCAAAATTTGAAGTGTTTCTTTGCCACTAAGCTCGGCTTTCAACTGGCTTAGTAGCAAAGAGGGGCATCTGTGAACACCCCAAAAGTTTCAAAATGTTGTAAATATTCCCTTTTTGCCCTTTGACCCCCATTTTCTGAGCAATCGAGCCAGTTTTAAATCTAAATTCCAGTTATTTCTCAGATTTTATTGAAATTAAAATCATTTTATACATCTAACTCAATTTCGGATCCAGATCCATTGCCAAAATCCAGATCTGATCCTCGTTATTCAAATTTTTAAATTAAAATTTTAAAATACCAAAAATAAATTTTGAAAGGCTCAGACAGCCCATCTGGTATCCTGTTAGATCCACAGCTCTACATTTCTTGATTCAAGGTTTTAAACCTCGAATATTTTCTTAAAAGACGAATATAAATTCTCTTTCTGAAGATTTTTTCAGAGAAATGAATTTGAATTCTCAGAAAACCCTTCTTTTGTAAATATTTCTCAAAAAAAAAATTATAAAATAATTTGTAAATCCCTTATTTCTCCCTAGTTTCATAGTTTTATTCCAAAATAATAAAATACCAAAAAATGGAAAATACAAAGAAAAAAAAGAAATATAAATATAGAAAAGAAACAAAAATCGGTTTGTTTGAAAACTTCTTTTTGAAAAATAAGCCTTTTGACTAAAACCAGTTTTTTGTAAAAACTTTTGGAAAAGAATCGGCCTTTTAAAAATCTTTTGATAAAAAGCTTTTTAACGAAAAAACCGAGGGTTACAGGGGCTCTCTCTCCCTCTCTCTTCTCTCTCTCACGCTCTCGGCCTTCTGGGAGCTTCCTCAAGAACCCTCACCGATCCCTCCCCATGGCCTTCCTCCAAAACCGTCGATCACCAACCTCCATTTTCTCTCCTCCTCAACCATTGATCTGTAACTACCACCATCTTCTCCCTAAGCCCTTTAACCGCCCTTCATCTCTAACGGAAGCGGCTTCTGGAGCTGGTTCTTCTTCTTTAAAGGGAAATCCATCCCTCTCTAAAGGGGGGCATCAATCATCGACCATTCTCGCTCTCCATTGGCGCTTGCTGTTTTCCTTTTTTCGGAAAGATCGATCCCTCCCACCTCATTACTCCTTAGGATCTCCTCTCTAAAGGGCTGAAGGTCGACCCTCCTACAATCCATTCTGAAGCTTCACTTAGTAGCAATAGTATTCAGCATAGGCTCTCTCTCTCTTCCTCTCGAATCAAAACAAGGTTGCGGCTCGATCTACCCTCCAAGGAAACATCCCTCTCAGAATCTCTGCAATACGTCTAAAAGAAATTTTAGACAAGAAAAGAAGGAAAAACCCCTTTTGAATCCCTGTTGTAGCAAGGTGTGATGACTTTCAGTAGCTTCTGCATGTCATTTTATAGTTGAACTCTATCAATCCTTTCTGTGTAATCAGGTTTGCTTATGCCATTTTGATTTAATCTTAATGTCCATACCTCTATGCCTGTAGCTATCCCCATGAACATGGTCGATTTCTCCTGTTTATAATCTCAGTCGTTTCTGTTGCTTTACTTTCTTGTCTTCTTTATCTTGAACCCGTTGTTATATTCTCGACCTCTCGCCAGCCATGCATATTTTAATCGCTAGATAGATGTATTGATGTCAGAGAATTCTGGTTTTCGTATTCTATATTGGGTAAAAAAAAAACATCAGACATGTCTGAGAGAGAATGACATTCTTAGTCTCAAGACTTGGAAATTCTGTATCAACATTTCTGGATGTATCAAGAGATTACTAGAAGTGGTTGAAATTAGATTTTCAAGGCTCGCCGACAGCAGGTTTGTACATCTCAACCCATCCCCTTGAAGGTCGCATGAGCAAAAGAAGCTCCAGTAGCAAGGTCTACCTCCGATTTGTTAATCTATTGTATCACAGTAGAAAGTGAATGGCTATTTGTTGTATATTATTGGTTTACATCAGTCTATGTTATATTTTGATATTTTCTTTCCAGAATTTATTTTTGTTATGGTTCAATATTTGAAATTGCTGTGAAACTTTATTCATCCTAATTTGTTGGAGAGAATGTTGGGATCTGGCCCGAGCTACTCTCAACCGAGAAGATCTGGCACTAGCCGCCACCATTTCCCAGGCCTATCACTACCAAATTTCCTTTTAGTGCCGCATATAAATCTCTACAGATAAGCAGTCTGATGCCCCTGCATCAAACTAAATCGAATCCAACCCCAGAGGGCGTGACCCATCTGCAGAATTGTTGAGAAGTTCCTCTGATATGCGGGAATCTGAGGAGTCATTCAGAAAGCTTATGAAATAAAGGGTTCAGTACTGGCGCATCAACCTTCTCCACTAGATAATGAAAAACCTCCTGTTTGCTTCAGTGATTTGGCATCTTCATGTTCTCCTCCACTAAAAAAAAGGGGGGGGGGGGGATCTCCATTATTACACACCCATCTTTGCTATCTGATGCATTTTCTGAACATTTCCCAGACTTGTAGTAAGTATCTCCCAGTTCATGTGTTAGCAGTCAAATTTTTTTTTTATATCTTTAATGTGTATATTAGCAATGAGTTTATCTTTACTAACTAAATGTTTTCCAGTTTATACATGCACCTCATGTCCTGCATAGTTACGGTCCCTCCTACCCATAACTTCCAGTTTTCCTCCCTGGAGAATCGTTTTCTCTCTAGGTGTTGACTAGATATTTCAAAGCAAAAAAATGAAAGGTGATGTACAATATGCATATCATTTTATCCCAACAACGACACAGTGAAAGAGATTACCTGAAGCAAAAGGTACAATATATCAAGGATTTACAACTCTCTTTTGCAATAAATTTGTAAAGTAAGGAAGCCTATGGATTCAAGAATCTTTCTTTTTTTTCCACTTCATCTTTTCCTCCAACCTTGCTGTGGGTGTTTCAATAACACCCTGGCACAAGCATTGCATTCCCCAGCACTCACCTGCACCACCATATCTGCATTCCCAGCACTCACAAAAATTTGAATATTTTGAGGAATATAATGCGTTCTGGTGTATTCATAGCATCATTGGTTGTTGCTTTTCTGTCTCATACCCATTTCCATCAATATATTTTCTACTAGTCTAAAGTGTTGCACATATTTTCTTGCATTAGCCTACACATCACGTTTAGGCTCATATATATGCATTCTCCATGAACCCTATAGTTAGATAGATTCATTCACATCTTATCACTAGTATAGGCATATGATCACTTATACGTTGATCTAGAGCATAGTCTATGCCATTTTCTTTGTGCTTTGCAAGTTTATCTTATGCTAACTTGATATTTGCAGGAAATGTGTAAAGGATGTGGCTTCTCTTTGAGATTAGAGATTCTATAATTTCAATTCCATTAAAGATCTGTAATAGCTAGATATAATGAGAAGGTTACATTTTCAGCTCTTAGATTAGAATGGATGAGCATGTAAATAACATTTGTTTCATTATTTTCCTTTGTTTCTGAAAATTCACAATGATGAAACACGAATGGCACATGCACCATTCTAATAGGAGGTGATTAATCCTAAGTTGATGATTTGCATCAATGGCCATAGTCAGGATGTGAACAAGACTTAGGACTTTCATCTTTTATGGAATAACACTGGATCTACACTAGATCTCTCTCGAAATTCATCATATTTTCTTCAAATATTTTTCTCTTTTATCGGAGTTTAGTTTAAAATTGATTCAACATATATATCAATGGCCATAGTCAGGTTATATTGAGAATTAATTTCATTTTAAACTCTATGAAAGCACCAAAATGTATTTTATTCTTCATTTGAATTTAGATATGATTATTATATAATACATTCGATGACCATAGTCAGGAGTGTATTATATCATTAATCTTATTTACATTCATTTAAAGAATGAAATAGGACTTTCAAATCCAATTTTAAAATTATTTAAATTCATTCATCATTTAGGATAGAATTGCATCATATTTTCAAAATTTCCTTTTCAAAATTCCAGGTGATCCTTTTTCTTCATTTCTCAGATCAAATCTTATTTATAGATTCAAAATCAAATTCTATCTCATTTCAAGATTCAAAAATTTAATTTCAAAGTCCAATTTGACTTTGAAATTTCAAAATCATTTTATATTCAAATTTCAATTTCCAAATCAAAATCCAAACTTCAAAGTTCAATTTAACTTTGAAGTCATCCTCGGATTTCAAAAATTAAAAAGCAAGTTTATCTTCTTATCTTCAAATTCAAAATCAAAGTTTGAGATTAATTCTGAATCTCAAAATCCGACTCTTCCTAAATTTTAAATTCAATCTGGTTTTTCAAAACCCAGATCCATCTTCAAAAGTCCCATTTGGATTTTCAAAATTCAAATCCAAAGTTAGAACTCGATCCCATCTTGGATTCCAGATCTTGGATCCAATTCCTTCTTTAGGATCCAGAATCCAACTCCATCTTGGATCTAAGACATCAGATCCAATTCCATTTAAGATTCAGAGTTCAACTTCCTCTTGGATCTCAGACTTCAGATCCAAATTCCCTTTAGGATCCAAAAATCCAACTTCCTCTTGGATCTCAGGCTTCAGATCTAAAATCCAATTTAGGTTCCAGGTTCCAGATCCAATCCAATCTTGGATCTCAGACTTCAGATCCAAAGTCCATTTTAGGATCCAGAGCCTAATTCTCCTTTAGGATCCAGATTTCAGATCCAACTTCATCTTAGATCCTGGACTTCTGATCCAATTCTATCTATGATTCAGAATCCAACTTTATCTTGGATCTTAGACTTTGGATCCAATTCCATTCCAGAACCCGGATCCAACCCTAAACTCGGATCTTAGATCTCAGATCCAGTTCCATCTTTGGATATCAGACCTCAGATACAAATTCCATTCCTAATTCTAAATTTCAAATCCAAATCTATCGTGATTTCCAGATTTCAAATCCAAATTCCATTTTCAGATCTCATCTGAACTTCCTAAATCCATTTCTATTTTTTTTTTACCATTTGGATTTCTCAAATCCATCCTGATTTCAAACTTTAAATCTAGAATTCAATATCACTTCAAATTTCATCTCCTTTTCTTAAAACCACATTCAAAATTCAAATTCAAAGCCAATTTCTGACTTTGAAACTTCATTCCTTTTTCTTTTACCTCAGCTTTAAATCATTCTTTCCAAATTCAAAGATTTATTCTGCCAAACTCTAATTATTTCAAAAGACTTAGAACTTCTCCGACCTATCTCAAGTTCTAAAGTTAGATTCAACTATTTATCATTTCTTCATTTCCATCATCACATTCACTTCATTTTCACTTGGAAAGTCTCAGATTCCCAAAATTGTTCTCTCAAAAACATACATTTCTGCATTTGCATTGCATAAGCATGATTCTTTGTGCATCTAGACTTAGAATAAATTCTTAGATAATGTTAAGGCAAAGCCAAAGGCATAAATTTGATCCTTGGTTCGATTACCTCTGGTAAAGGCGCCAGGAACAGTCAAACCTCGTACCGACGAGCGAGCCCCGTCTCCCAATTTTCCCGCAATATTTTCAAAACGGAGGCGAGTAATTTTCTAAATATTTTCAAATCAAGGTCAAGTGAGACCCTGCAAAAGAGTTTTTCTCTCTCTCTTCTTTTCTCTTCTCTCTTCTTTTCGGTCTTTTATTTTTCTCCCTTCAAAAAGGAGGAAAATAGAGGTTAGAAAAGGAAAAGAGAAGGAAAAGAGAGAAAGATACAAGAGAGAAAAAATTTTGCGATGATCACAGTTAAATGAAAGGTTCCAGCTCCTTCGCTGGTCGTTAAATGAAAGGTCCCAGTTTTTACTGGTCGTTAAATGAAAGGTTCCAGCTCCTTCGCTGGTCGTTAAATGAAAGGTCCCAGTTTTCACTGGTCGTTAAATGAAAGGTTCCAGTTTGTCACTGGTCGTTAAATGAAAGGTCCCAGTTTTTACTGGTCATTAAATGAAAGGTTCCAGCTCCTTCGCTGGTCGTTAAATGAAAGGTCCCAGTTTTTACTGGTCATTAAATGAAAGGTTCCAGCTACTTCGCTGGTCGTTAAATGAAAGGTCCCAGTATCCACTGGTCATTAAATGAATGGTTTCAGCTCCTTCGTTGGTCGTTAAATGAAATGTCCCAGTTTTTATTGGTCGTTAAATGAAAGGTTCCAGCTCCTTCGCTGGTCGTTAAATGAAAGGTCCCAGTTTTCACTGGTCATTAAATGAAAAGTCCCAGCTACTTCGCTGGTCGTTAAATGAAATGTCCCAGTTTCCACTGGTCATTAAATGAAAAGTCCCAGCTACTTCGCTGGTCGTTAAATGAAAGGTCCCAGTTTTCACTGGTCATTAAATAAAAAGTCCCATCTACTTTGTTGGTCGTTAAATGAAATGTCCCAGTTTCCATTGATCATTAAATGAAAAGTTCCAGCTACTTCGCTGGTCGTTAAAAGAAAGGTCCCAGTTTCCACTGGTCATTAAATGAAAGGTTCCAGCTACTTCGTTGGTCGTTAAATGAAAGGTCTCAGTTTCCACTGGTCATTAAATGAAAGGTTCCAGCTCCTTCGCTGGTCGTTAAATGAAATGTCCCAGTTTTCATTGGTCGTTAAATGAAAGGTTCCAGCTCCTTTGCTTATCGTTAAATAAAAGGTCCCAGTTTTCACTGGTCGTTAAATGAAAGGTTCCAACTCCTTCGCTGGTCGTTAAATGAAAGGTCCCAGTTTTTACTGGTCATTAAATGAAAGGTTCCAGCTCCTTCGCTGGTCGTTAAATGAAAGGTCCAAGTTTTCACTGGTCGTTAAATGAAAGGTTCCAGCTCCTTCGCTGGTCGTTAAATAAAAAGTCCCAGTTTCCACTAGTTGTTAAATAAAAAATTCAATTCTTCACTGGTTGTTAAATAGAAAAGTCCCAGCTCCTTCGCTGACCGTTAAATAAAATGTCTTAGCTTTACTGGTCGAAATTTCCAAAAATCATAGATTCAACTCAAGGTCTCATCAAAATCTATATTGAGTGATTATTTCACACAGAATTTGTGAAAACTTTGCCAATTTGCTAAAAGCATTTGTTGATTCCAATATTCTGACTACACAAAAGAATTTCCTCAGATTACCTCTAATATTTCTTTCCAAAAATGTGAAACTTTTTGCGAAAAAGAGGTAAAATTCAAATCTTTTCCTGTTGATCAACCAAAAGGATGTAAGAAATGTCCTCGATATGATCAGTGAAAGAAATATTCAATGACGTTGAAAAGCCAGAAGCCAATTGATATTGATCATGGCTATGGCGCATGTTTAAAGACGACTATCTGGCAATTAGGCAGTGGAAATATCTGGAGCTATAAAAGAATCCACTCAACCCATATCTTCACATCCATTTAAGCTGCAATCAAATATCCGCAAAAGGGATCTCTCAATTGTCGTCAAGATGAAGACGAATAGGCGAGCTAGACCCCCGGGGCCAAAGAAGATTTGGATCATCTCCGAGATGAAGGAGTTTGTGAAAGATCCTTCCAAGGAAAGTTTAGATCACCGTCGAGATGAAGGCGAGTGTGATGAACCTACCGACAAATCCTAAAAGATATTTGATTTCTGCTATCATCTAAAAGATCTTTTGAGACAATATCATCAATATAACCCCTGAGATAAATGAAGGATCGGAACATCTCCAAGATGAAAGAGTTTGTGACGTACCCTTCCCCGAAAAAGAGAGAAAAATCAGGACATCTCCAAAATAAAGGATGATGTTAAAACCCAAGAAAGTTCAATGACTCAAAGAGAGCGCAAGAAGATCATCATGGGAAAATACCCAGATATCAAACTGCCGAAATTACCAGAAGTCATCTTTTCTTATGCAAAATTCTTTTATCAATATCTTTTCACTACTTGCTTTTATGAAATTAAGAATATTTCTTCTCTTCTCATATCAGGGAAATGGATAGCTTTCTTGAAGAAAATCATCAGCGCTAAAATTTTGATTTTGACTCTTAAGACCGAGAAGTTAACCTCGTTGGAGGAAATACTCTAGGTAAAAGAGGGAATGTCTTTTGCACATATGTGCACATTTTCAAGCGTTTGAATCAACTACAATTTTATCTTATTGGTAAAATTTTCTAGATATTCCAAGAATGAAATAAATATTCAATATCCATTTTGATGCAACCTAGCATTGTTCATATCTTCCAGAAGAGTTGCCTCATCCAGTTGAAGTATCTCTTCCTGTCCCATCACGGTTTTTTCATCCGAGGATTCTGTATGGTCGTTCTCACTCAGGTTAAGAGTCAAAACCTGTATTTTCTGCGAGAGGTCATCTGTTTCAAAAGCTGATTTTAGTCTCAGCAATGAGACGCCCAAGGTCATCCCTTTTCCAGGCTTTAGGGAACTCCATTTTCTTCCTTTCGCTAACCCCTTTCGGATTTGTTCGTCCAAACTCCGAAGGTCCCATCATGGTTTCTTCATTCGAGGATTTCATTTGGTCGTCCTCTTCAGGCTAAAGGTTAAGCCTGAACCTCGCCCATTGAGGTATCTTCCTTTTTCAGGTTTGGGTTAAACCTGAGTCTCGTTCTGATGAGGTTCTTCGTTTTGACGAGATGTTTTCTTCCAGTCCCATCATGGTTCTTCCCATCGAGGAATCCATGCTTTGTATATCCATCCAGGTCAGGATCCTACTTGAGCATCATCTTCTTTTTCAAAAAATGTCCCATCAAGGTCATCATATATTCCTTTCCCCATTCAGGTTATTTTGAGATATCTTCGTCCCATCTAGGCTAAGGGCTAAACCTGACTCATTTCAAAAGGTTGATCTTGTTTCACCTATAAGACTTGATCAAAATTCTTATCTATCATTATTTCGGGATCTTCGCCCAAAAGTCCCATCACAATTTTCTCATTTCTATTATTCAGTTATATCATTTTCGAGGATTTCGTCTCCCCCCAAGCCACTCAAGATAAGGTTTTAAGCTTGAAAAGCCATAACTTTCAAATAAATTCTTCCACACCCAGTTCAGATCTGCTGACTGGGGCATTTTTTTCAAAATTTAGAGTGTTTTCTTTGCCACTAAGCTCGGCTTTCAACCGGCTTAGTAGCAAAGAGGGGCATCTGTGAACACCCCAAATTTTTCAAAATCTTTTAAATATTCCCTTTTTGCCCTTGATTTCATTTTCTGAGCAATTGAGTCACTTTTAAATCTAAATTCCAGTTCATTTCTTAAGTTTTACTGAAATTAAATTTATTTTATATATCTGACTTGATTTCGGATCCAGATCCATTATCAAGATCCAAATCTAAGTCTCGTTGTCCAACTTTTAAATTAAAATTACAAAAAATACCAAAAATAGTTTTTAAATAGCTCGGACAGTCCATCCGACATCCGTTTGGATCTATCACATTATATTCTTCGATTCGAGTTTCAAAACTCGAACATTTTCTCAAAACCTGGATCCAAACCCATTTTTTTTGAAGAAATTTCCCCAAGATAACCTTGATTTTTTAGAAAAACCCTCCTTTTGTAATTATTTTAAAATTTTGCAAAATTAGTTTAAATTCCTTAGTTTTTAGAGTTTTTTTCTTCAAAAAAACAAAAAAATATAGAAAATGTCAAGAAAAAAACAAAAAAATAAGAAAATAGAAAAAAAAAGAACACAAAAATAGCTTCTTAAAAAGCACCCTTTTAAAAATTGAGTTTTATGAAAAGCCCTTTTTTTTAGCAAAATTTTGTTAAAAACCCCTCTCTTTGTAAAATCTTGAAAATAAAGGGGGCACTTTAAAAATCTTCTTTTAGGGTTTTTTTTTAACGAGGAGGACAGCGCCTCTCTCCATTTTTCTCCCCATTCTTAGCCTCCATCGCCCGGCCATCCTCCATCGCCCGGCCATCCACCTAAGCCCTTCATCGCCAACCAAATCACCCTTCTCGAGTCTTCCTCTCATTTCTACATAAGCAACCGCAGGCAAGACTCTGTTCCATCTGTCTTCACCATCCCACTCTTCTTCTCCTTCCTCTTTCAGCACCCGTTTTTCACCCCAGCATATTTTCATCTTCGCAATCCCTCTCTTCCTTCCCGGAGGCCTCCTTTTTAAGCGACTGAAGTCCCAGCAACAAAGGCAGTTACAAAAGAGCTTGTTTCGTCTGAAGACCCGTCTTCATCCGCCCTCTTTCCCTCATCTTTCCCCATCCTTCCCGTTTCCCTCCTTCCCCTCTGGCGAGAGTTCGATCGACCCTGCAGAAAACAAAAGGAGGATTTCCTTCCTCTTAACTGAAGCGGATTCTAAGTTTGGCGTGGAGGCTTCTGGGTTCAAGCTTTATCAGCATTTCAAAGCGATGTCTGTCACTTTCCAGATACACAACAATATCACTACATTGTGTTCATTCATTTGTATACCCACTATTCAATGCATTTCCTCGATTATTTCAGTTTTACATCAATTATATTTCGAGTTTGATTTACATTTTCTGGGTTTCATGTCATTTTACCTTTTCATTCTCTCAAAATTTTCGTCTGATTTTCTGTTTCTTGGTTATTGAAGCAAGATGTGCAATGTCGATTTGCTTATAGCAAGGCCGATATGCACCTTGCAACAGAAATCCAACCCTCTTATCGGTTACATCTCTTTCGTTGTTTGTTTATTTTATTTTATTTTATTTTATTTTATTTTATTTTATTTTATTTTATTTTATTTTATTTTATTTTATTTTATTTTTGGTTCATCATCCAGCAATACACCATACGCAATGTCAATATGCTCGGTGGCATTACCGACTGGCATCCTGTAACAAAAATCCATCCCTTTGCTCTTTTCTTTTATTATCTCCCTTCCTTTTTTTTTATGTATTAATTTTCTTTTCTTGTCCTGTTAGCTTGTTATATCATTGATGATTGATTTCAGTTCTTCTTTTCTTCTTCTGCATTCTCGATTATTCCTCCCCTCTGTAGATGGAAGATGGCGATTTGTTCTGCCAATAGTTTCGCATCTGTGCTGGAATTACCTAGCCCGAGTTTGTCCAAAAAAAATTTATTATCAAATTATTTCCAGGGAGTGAAAACCTTACAAAACTACAGTCTATGAGATTGTAAAGCAATGCTACCTCGGTACTCATTCCAGTCGACATTGGAAGATGACAAAGAGCAACCAGCTCTGGATCTATCAGGTAATCGGTTCAGCAGTTCAACAGTTGATCCATTAGGCGAATTGAAGAATCTGAACTATCTCCATCAAAATCCTGTTCAGGATCTTATCCTGCATTCAGGGGCCTAGCAGCCCTCGATGTCTCACAATAAGTTGAATTGATTCTCATTTATGACCACCCAAAACTATGTTTGCGTCACCTTTGGCTAAATTGTCCATGTTCTACTCAGTTTTCTCCAACAGGTTACATGTTGCAATGTCCACAAGTTCCTTGGCATCCCCCAACTTGCAGGTGGAGGTAAAATCCTCATTCAAATGTTCTCATTACAGTATATAATAGTTTCTAGTGTGACAGAGGCAATGACTCATCAGAATCAAAGGATGCGTTCTCTCATAATTCAGAGTAATGGGCTTCCTTTGGAAATATCATGACCAGGATGAATCACCAGATTATGTTACAGAATAGAGAAATCATTAAAGTTGGGGACCTGCTCATTTAAGAAGTTGTGCATCAAATTGTCATTGCGCCCCAACAACAAATATTTTCCCTTTGGTGGTTCAGGTTATAATTTAATTTTTTTGCTAACCAATAGTTTTGCTTGTCTCTTGAACCTCAATGACGAAGGCCTGAGACATTTGCAGCAACTGTTTCTAATTGGATAAATCAGTATTCAGATCTCTGATATCATGAAAAGTAAAATAATTAAAGTATACGTGATGCCAACCTACTTGTTTTGACATTTATGTGCGCAACAACAGAAATGCAGAAGTGAAGCATCCCAAGTTGTTGCATTATTTTCCCTTAAGACTTCATGGCAGAATATGCCACCAAGATGAAGAATTCCAAATCCTTGTGGAGCACCAGGGGAGGGAGTCGGCTGCACTAATTTCAGAGTGACTGGTTTGAAAGTATCATCCATGGGCCTTCAAGAGAGAACATATCGAATCTAGAGAAGATTTTAAACCTGGTGGTTCATTAACAGAAACAAAGACTGCAGAACCTTCTCCATCCATGAGGAACCTTATTGTAGCTATGTGATCATCGCAAAATTTTTCCTCTCTGGTGGTTTCTCTCTCTTCCTTCTCTTTTTCCTTTCTAACTTTTATTTTCCTCCTTTTTGAAGGGAGAAGAATAAAAGACAGAAAAGAAAGAGAGAAAAGAAAGAAAGAAAAAGAGAGAGGAACTCTTTTGCGGGTTTTTCACTTGACCTTGATTTGAAAATATTTAGCAAATAACTCGCCTCCGTTTTGAAATATATTGCGGGAAAATTGGAGAGACGGGATTCGCTCGTCGGTACGAGGTTCGACTGTTCCTGGCGCCTTTACCAGGGGTAATCAAACCAAGGATCGAATCTATACCTTTTGCTTTGCCTAAAGATTATCTAAGAATGTATTCTAAATCTAAATGCACAAAGAATCATGCTTGTGTAATGCAAAGATGTATGCTCTTTGAAAAAATTTGATTTGAAAATCTCCAAGTTTCATGAGATAGACTTGATAATGGAGTGAAGATTTGGTTTTTGAATGATAAAATCTAACTTAGAACTTGAGATAGATGAGAGAAGTTCTAAGTCTTTGAAGTAAGTCAGAGTTAGAAGAATAAATCTTGATTTTGAGAAAGAATGATTTGAAGTTTTGAAAATGAAGTTTCAAAGTCAGAAAAGGACTTTGAATTTAGATTTTAGGAAAAGAGATAAACTCGAAATGGATTTTGAATCTAAATGATGACTTTGAATGGTATTTAGAAATAAAATGAATTTAGGGAGTTTAGATGAGATCTGAAAATGGAATTGAATTTGAAATCTAGATTTTGAAATGGAATTGGATCTTAAAATGGATTTAAGATCTGGGATCTGAGATCCGATGTAAAATTTGGTTCTGGATCCTAAGATGGATTTTGGATCTAAAGTCTGAGATCCAAAAAGTGGAATTGGATCTGAGGTTTGAGATCCAAAGTAAAATTGGATTCTGGATCCTAAAATGGAATTGGATATGAAGTCTGAGATCCAAAGTCGACTTGGATTCTGGATCCTAAGATGAAATTGGATCTGTAATCTGAGATCCAAGGTAGATTTGTATTTAGAAAACTGGATTCAAGTTGATCTTAATTTTGGATTTGAGTTTTTGAAAGTCAAAAAATGGGGCTTTTGAGTATGGATCTGGGTTTTGAAAACCCAGATTAAATTTAAAACTTAGAAAAGGCCAAGCTTTTGAGATTCAGGAACAATCTCAAACTTTGACTTTTAGATTTGGAAGATGAACTTGGTTTTGAATTTGAAGATGAGTCAGAAGTTTCAAAATTAATTTGAACTTTGAAATTTCATTTAGATTTTGAATTGTGGATATACAAATGAATTTCAAAGTCAATTTGGCTTTTGAATTTGAAGTTAGAATTTGAATTTTGGATATACAAATGGATTTCAAAGTCAAATTGGACTTTGAATTTTGAAGTTAGAATTTGGGATCAGAAGATGAATCAGAATTTCCAATTGAATTTAGAAATTGAATCTTGAATATACAAATGAATTTCAAAGTCAAATTAGACCTTGAATTTTGAAGTTTGAATTTGGAACTTTAGAAAATGAATCAAGAATCTCAAAGTTAAATTGAACTTTGAGTTTGATTGGAGTTTTTGAATATAAAATGAATTTGGAAATTCAAAGTCAAATTGAACTTTGATATCTGATTTGAGTTTTGAATATAAAATGAATCTGAAATCTCAAAGTTAAATTGAACTTTGAAAATGAAATAGGATTTGAAAAATGAAAGGATGGATTGGATTTCATAAGAATTGAAGATAGATTGAGGAAGATATTTACATCACTTGGAGTTTTTGAAAAAGGAATTTTGAAAATATGATGCAGTTCTATCCTAAATGATGAATGAATTTGAATTTTTGAAATTGGATTTTGAAAAGCTATTTCATTCTTTAAATGAATTAAAATAAGATTGAAAATATAATACGTCCTTGACTATGGTCATTGAATGTATTATATAATAATCTATATTTAAATTCAAGAGAAGAATGAAATACATTTGGTGCTTTTATAGAATTTAAAATGAAATGAACTTTCAATATACCCTGACTATGGCCATTGGTATATATTTTGAGTTAATTTTAAGTTAAATTCTGATAAAAGGAGAAAATATTTGAAAATATGATGATTTTTTAAGAGGATCCAGTGTGGATCCAATGTTATTTTATAAAAGATAAAAATCCTAAGTTTTGTTTACATCCTGACTATGGCCATTGATGTAAATCATCAACTTAGGATTAATTTACCTCTTACGAAATGGTGCACGTGCCATTTGTGTTTCATCATTGTGAGAGTTTGAGAAATAAAAGCAAAAATGCATAAAAGTAAGCAATTTATGATATCTACAATGCTCATTCATTCTATTCTAGTACTTGAAATATAGAATTCTCATTATGGTCTAACTATCACAATATTGAATTAAATAAAGAATTTCTAAGCTAAGAAGAGAATTGCATTTTCCATGTATTTCCTGCAAAAAGCAATTGGATTAACATGAAAATGGAAGAAAATGGCATATATCATGTGGATATCTAAAAAAAATGTTCATATACCAAGATATGAATGATGGAAAGATGGGAAATGATATATATATATATATCTATATACCTGCATATATATATATATATAGATAGATACAATAACTTGGGAAAACATATGGGCATATATATATATATATATATATATATATATATATATGTATACATAAGTGTGTATGGACATATATATGTACATATATCAGAACATCTAAAATCAAATGAGAAACTATATATGAAAAGGATATTCAAAATTTTGCCTTTTAAATGAATGATAAGATGTGCATTTTACAGAGTTTGTTTACTGTGTAATAAATGGTATGGTAATTCGGCAAATGTACAAGAATGACAGATATGCTAATATTAGAGAAGAGGCCTGGGCATTGATGGTGGATGCCAATGTTGCTGCAAGCAGTGCTGTAGCAGCATGATGATTGACACATGAAGGTGGGTTTAATGGACGAAGTGGGTGTATCAAACTGCTGCATTTACTGTGCAGCAGCTCTCTGACAAGTCCTACTCCTATGAGTGCTTAGGGCAAATCAGTAAGGCCAGAAGAGTTAGACAGGTCTTATATTCTAAGAATGACTTGAAAGTATAATTCATGGAAAGCAACCCAAACAAGTTTGCCATACATGGAAAAAGCTAGTTCAGTTTTATTTCATGCAGAGGATAGCTCTGTTTCATGCACCAGGTGCTTATTGTCATCGTTGGTCTTGAGTCCTGACAGCAATGACTTTCACAAGTTTCATGACACATTGGTCTGGACCGGCTTTGGGGAGTACTCCTGAAAAAAATATATTGGATTTGAGCCCGTTGACAGGAACCCCGGGAACAACAGCTCTTCATTTCCTTTTGCAAGTTTGCAACTCCTAGTTGGGCTTTGAAAGCCACATCAATAGCTTACTTTGATTATCTGCACAACTAGAGGCAGTAAAGTACTATAATACAAGCATCTTATTACACTCATCTATAATGAAAACTGTGAAGAAGCATACGGATGTTAACTTTGTTACAGGAAAAATGTACACCCTTTCTCACCAACCTTTGGGTCCTTCGGATGATCTCACAGTGTATTTGCAAAGATCAAGGAATCAATCTTCAAAACCACCATAATCAGCATCGACCGCACCATCATCAATGTCTTGCTCCTGATCAGCAGCATACACGTCTGTTTTCATTATAATCTGTCAATGCTGCTTTTGCCCTGTGAACACCAAATCACCGTGCTATTCCAAGTCTAAAACAATTCAACGCGGTCAGTATATGATGTCATGGCCATACTCCACTTGTTTGGTACAAAATGGTTAGCATTTGGTGATTTGGTCATTTGAATTAGTGCTTACGTATCCAATTTACCAAAACCTGTAAATGACAGATATAACAAAATACTGTGAAGTGGCAGTGTGATGGATTGTAGCATAATATTTGTAACATGGCCAGGTATAACTGGATGTTGGAGATGATGACTATAGCGTAGGCTGGGAAAATAGGGTGGTGTTGTGGTGTATTGAAGGTGGATTAAGGACAAAGATATCGTGTGTGACGCTGAGACATACAGAAAAGAATGCCAAAACTCCATCAGCACAACAACTGTGCATATCAAGGCAAACTCATCATAGAACACAATACGAAAAACACCAATCAATCAGGAAACAATGAGCAGAAATATCTAAAAGAAAATAAAATAAATAAAAAAAAAAGAAAATTTCAGAATCCAAAAGTGAGAACAAATATCCGCAGTAGCTAACATCAGACTTACCTGCTTGTAACAAAAAAAAATACCTTTCTTTTGTCCAAAAAGCTCTAAAACCTCTAAATTTATGGGAATACTCAGCAACACTACTCTGCTTTCCAAAATTTTATCATATACATTACCTCTTCAGGAACACCAATCACGAGCATTCTAGAATATCCTTAACCATGAACTGATTGAGGCCGGTTTAGACTGAAGTATATGCTTGAAGATATCATTGCCAGGAAAGTGAATCCTCCCTTCGCTATAGGCAGAGCATTGATGTACAAAGCGACAGCTTCTGAGAACAATGGTAGCAATAGGAACATATCTTGGTGGTGTTAGTGCATAGATAAAAACCTGACCCAGAGATCTTTAATATCACTTGGTCCCTCTTAGAATGATTTGCTGAAGAATCGATCGCAATGACCTTCAGATCAATGGGCACTTGATGGACCACTTTCTTCACTTGGAGACTTCTCCTATTCTCACAATAGCCGAGTGAAATGTTACACAGAAATGCACTTGATGTGGATCTTCTATGATAAATAGGAAACCTACCGATTAATGTGATGAAAGGGACATAGAGAATGTATATCTTGTAATGAGCATGGACCGGATATCAACATTCAGAATAATGAATCGGCAAACAGAATTAACATGTGAGAACATTATCACTCGGCATATTGGTCTTTAACAGAGGATTATCAACATATGCCTTCAAAACTGAGCCCATCTTCACCACTTCGGTATTACTTCATAATCAAACTAGCAATTCATATACTACTTCTCAATGAAATTGAAGTCCAAACTCCTCGGTAGATTCCATCAATCTCGCAGCAGATCATTGCTCGGGTAATCTAACTTTTACAGGTATTATTACATAGGTTGATAACAAATGTGACCTTGTTTGCAGTTATAAATGATGAAGGGGCATTTAATCAAACACAGGGAATGTAATGATATAAAATAGGGAATTCACAGGTGAAATGAGACAGAAAAAAAAATGATGTTGATCATGATTCAGAAAGAAAATTAAGCCAACATGAAAACCCATCTTCACGATAAAACAGCTACGAACCCAAATCTTGCTCAGCCGATCAGGGCACTTCCCAGCAGATGCTGAGGTCTGTGAAGTGCCGATGTTTGGGTTTTGACTCAAACACCAGTGACATATTAAGTGATGATTGTTACGAGCAAAAACGAAAAAAAAAAAATGAGGTAGCAACTAGAATTTAAACATGCTAAAGAGAGAAGAAGAAAAGAAGAGAAAAAGAAAAGAAAAGAAAAAAAACTGAAAGCTTCAACAGGATGCGGGAGTTGCAGCAGCAATGGCACTTTGAGCCACAATGCAGCAGAAGTTAGGGTAACGGATTCAATATTATCAGCATAAGAATCCAAATGTGCATAGCTAATTGAGAAGATCTTGATGTAAAGAAGCAATAGACGAAAAAAAATTAGGAACAAATCGACCTGCAAGTCAGGAAAAATAAAAACAACAACAACAAAAAATAAAAATAAGGAATAAAAATAAAACGAAAAAAGATAAAATATGGGGAAGATGAAGAAAATATGTTGGAATGAAACATTCCAATTGCTCTTGCACAGGGATGGGTTGAGGTAGCTACGAGCGCTTCAAGCCTCATCCATGATGCGTAAATAGGAATTAAAACAGAAGAAGGAAAGAGACATTGACAGGAGACTTACCGAAGAGCTGCAGGAATCTAGAAGGAGGAGATTGATCTTCAATAGCTTCCAGGGGAAACATCAGAGGGAGATGAGGGGTGCGGGGGTGAAACGCGGTCTTGTGAAAGAGGAAGGAGGATGTAGTAGTAGGGTGAAAACAGATCTGATGCTAGAAGAAGAGGGGAGGCTATGTACAGGAAAGGGGAGGGGTGAAGATGATCCCGAATCCTTCCCCTTCGTGCTTCTCTTAAAGAGGAGAAAAGAGGATTTGGTTGTAGATTGAGGGTTTACAGAGGAGGAGATGGAGGTTGTTAGGAGATGAACGGGAGATGGTGAGGAGGTCACACATGGGGCGTGCGATGAGGGTTTGGCTGGAGAGTTCGGGCGATGAGGGAGAGAAGGTGGAGGGTTTTCCAAAGAGGCGCCGCCCTCTTTTCTTTACAAAAGGTTTTCAAAACCCTAAAAACAGGTTTACAACAGGGCCCCTTCCATTTTCGGGTTTTTACCAAAAAGGGTTTTTGGTTTTCAAAAAAAAGGGTTTTAAGAGAGGTTTTTAGCAAAGTCTTTAAAAACTACTTATTTTCCTCGTAGTTTTTCCGATTTTTCAAGATTTTTCCATTTTTTTGTACTTTTGGAACAAAAATTTAAGTTTTTATATGAAAACAAAGATTAAACACTATTTTTTTTTGTATTTTTCTGAAAAATATTTACAAAAGTATCTTTCTGAGAATTTCAGACCATTTTGGGAAAATTTCTTCAGAAGAATGGGTTCGGACCCGAGTTTTGAGAAAATATTCGAGTTTCGACACTTAAATCGAGAAATACAATGTGATGGATCCAAACGGATGTCGGATGGACTGTCTGAGCTATTTAAAGACTATTTTTGGTATTTTCTATAATTTTAATTTGAAATTGGACAATGAGACTCATATTTGGATCTGGACAATGGATCTGGATCCGAAATCGAGTCAAACATATAAAACGAATTTAATTTCAGTAAAACTTGAGAAATGAACTGGAATTTAGGCTCAATTGCTCAGAAAATGATATCAGGGGCAAAAAGAGAATATTTATAAACTTTTGAAAAATTTAGGGTGTTCACAGATGCCCCTCTTTGCTACTAAGCCGGTTGAAAGCTGAGCTTAGTGGCAAAGAAAACACTCCAAATTTTTTAAAAAAATGCCCCAGTCAGCAGATCTGAACTGGGTGTGGAAGAATTGATTTGAAAGACATAACTTCTCAGGTTTAAAACCTTATCCTGAATGGCTTTGGGGGGGGACGAAATCCTCGACAATGATATGGCTGAATGATAGAAATGATGAAATCGTGATGGGACTTTGGGCGAAGATCCCGAAGAAATGAAATATAAGAATTTAGATCAAGTCTCGTGGGTGAGACAGGATCAGCCTTGTGGAATGACTCAGGTTTAGCCCTTAACCTGGATGGGACAAATATATCTCAAAATAACCTGAATGGGGAAAGGAATACATGATGACCTTGATGGGATATTTTTGCAAAAATGCTTTGTGAGATAAAGCTCAAGTAGAATCCTTTCTGGATGGATATACAAAGCATGGATTCCTCGATGGGAAGAACCATGATGGGACCTTCGGAGTTTTGGACGAACAAATCCGAAAAGAGTTCGCGAAAGAAGAAAAATGGGGTTCCCTAAAGCTTGAAAAAGGAATGATCTTGGGCGTCTCATTGTTGAGACTGAAATAGCTTTTTGAATTCGACGACCTCTCGTAGAAAATACAGGTTTGACCCTTAACCTGAGTGGGTACGACCATACGGGTTTCTCGAAACCGTGATGGGACAGGAGAGATACTTCAACTGAATGGGGTAACTCTTCTGGAAGATATAAACAACGCTAGATTTCATCAAAATGGATATTGAATACTTATTTCATTCTTGGAATATCTAAAAATTTTTGCCAATAAGATAAATTTACAGTTGACTTCAACGCTTGAAAATGTGCACATGTGTGCAAAGATATTCCCTCTTCTACCTAGAGTATTTCCTCCAACAAGGCTAATTTCTCGGTTTTAAGAGTCAAATTCAAAATTTTAGCGCTGATGACTTTCTTCAAGGAAGCTATCTATTTCCTTGATATGAGAAGAGAAGAAATATTCTTAATTTCATAAAAGTAAGTAGTGAAAAGACATTGATAAAAGATTTTTGCATGAGAAAAGATGACTTCTGGCAATTTAGGCAGTTTGATATCTGGGTTTCCCATGATGATCTTCTTGCACTCTTTTTGAGTCATTGAACTTTTTCGGGCTTTTACATCATCCTTCATTTGGATGTGTCCTGACTTTTCTCTCTTTTTTTCGGGGAAGGGCACGTCACAAACTCCTTCATCTTGGAGATGTTCCGATCCTTCATTTATCTCAGAAACTATATTGAGGATATTGGCTCAAAAGGTCTTTAGGTGATAGCAGAAATCAAATATCTTTTAGGGTTTGTCGGTAGGCCCATCACACTCACCTTCATCTTGACGGTGATCTAAACTTTCCCTGGAAGGATCCTTCACAAACTCCTTCATCTCGGTAGATGATCCAGATCTTCTTTGGCCCCGAGGGTCTCGCCTATTCGTCTTCATCTTGACGACAGTTGAGAGATTCCTTTTGCAGATATTTGATTGCAGCTTTAAAATGAAATGAGGAGACATGGATTGGAGTGGATTCTTTTATGGCTTAAGATATTTCCACTGCCTGATTGCCAGAAAATTGTCTTTAAACACGAGCCATAGCCATGACCAATATCAATTCGCTTCTGGCTTTTCAACATCATCGAATATTTCTTTCGCCAATCATACCAAGGATATTTCTTACATCCTTTTGGTTGATCAACAGGAAAAGATTTGAATTTTACCGCTTTTTGCAAAAAGTTTCACCTTTTTGGGAAAAATACTAGAGGTAATCTGAGGTAATTCTTTTGTGCAGTAAGATTTATTGGAATCAACAAATACTTTTAGCAAATTGGCAAGGTTTTCGAGAATCCTTAGTGAAATAATCACTTAATATAAATTTTGACGAAACCTTGAGTTAAACTTTTAGGAAGGAATATTTAGATTATTGTATTGACCGACCAGCTCGAAAGCAGGATTTGATTGCCCGACCAGCTCGAAAGCAGGATTTGATTGACCGACCAGCTCGAAAGCAGGATTTTGATTGACCGACCAGCTCGAAAGCAGGATTTGTTTGACCGACCAGCTCGAAAGCAGGATTTGTTTGCCCGACCAGCTCGAAAGCAGGATTTGTTTGACCGACCAGCTCGAAAGCAGGATTTGTTTGCCCGACCAGCTCGAAAGCAGGATTTTTGGAAGTACCAACTCGAAAGCAGGATTTGATTGACCGACCAGCTCGAAAGCAGGATTTTTGGAAGTACCAGCTCGAAAGCAGGATTTGTTTGCTCGACCAGCTCGAAAGCAGGATTTTTGGAAGTACCAGCTCGAAAGCAGGATTTTGATTGACCGATCAGCTCGAAAGTAGGATTTGTTTGACCGACCAGCTCGAAAGCAGGATTTGATTGACCGACCAGCTCGAAAGCAGGATTTGATTGACCGACCAGCTCGAAAGCAGGATTTTTTTGACCGACCAGCTCGAAAGGAGGATTTGATTGCCCGACCAGCTCGAAAGCAGGATTTTTAGAAGTACCAGCTCGAAAGCAGGATTTGTTTGCCCGACCAGCTCAAAAGCAGGATTTGTTTGACCGACCAGCTCGAAAGCAGGATTTGATTGCCCAACCAGCTCGAAAGCAGGATTTTTTTGCCCGACCAGCTGTTATCGTCGCGAAATTTTTCCCCCGTCTTCCCTTCCTTGCGGAAGAGAGAGAGTGAGAACGCTTTCGCGATTCAAACTTGACCGGATTTTGGAAATTACTTTTGAAATACTCGCCTCCGTTTTGAAAATTGCGGGAAAATCCATGGGATGGGGCTCGACCTGTTGGTACGAGGTTCGATCGTTCCTGCCGCCTTTAACAGGGGTAATCGAACCAAGGACCAAGATTGTGCTTGACTTAGTTAAATCATCAAAATCATGTTCTATCCTATATGCACAGAGAATTCAGGCATGTGCTATGAGATTTTGGAAAATGCAGCTTGGGAAAACATGATGTATGCTTGGAAAATATTTGAAGTTGAAAATTTTTCTCTCAGGAAAAAGATGAAAGTCAATTTCTCAGGAAAACTCATGTGAAAAAGGGTTTTTGAAGTCACGGGAAAGTTCATAAAGATGTGGGAAAATCATGAATGGTTGAAAATACTGGGAAAATAGAAGTGATTCTTGAGAAAAAGGTGAACATTTGAAAAGGAAAACACTTCTCAAGAAAACTTAGATTTTGAGAATTTTCTTAGGAAAATGATGGAAATCTTGAGAAAATGGCAAGAAATTCTTGAGAAAGGATGAATAGTTGAAGGAAAAATGCTTGTCAGGAAAAGCTTCAAGTTTTGAAAGCTTTCTTTGGAAAATGATTGAAATTCATTGGAAAATTCTTTGGAGAGGGAGAATTGAAACTTGGGAAACTGAAATCCTGAGAATCTTGGCCTTGAAACACTTGGAAATTGAGTTTGATCTTTGAGGAAAATTGGAAACTTATTTTGGAAATCTTAAGAAAATAACATTTTCCAGGGAAAATTGAGGGAAAGCTTTGATTTTTGGAAATCCAACTTAGAAGTTTCTTGAGAGACTGGTTTTCATGGAAAACTGTGAAAACTTATCTTGGGAAAACCAATTTTGGAAAATACTCAGAGTTTCTTGAGAAATCGATTTCTTGAGAATGAAGTTTTCTTAAGGAAATCGTGGGAAAACCAAGGATTTCATGATGCAAATGAATGAATGAATGCACTTTGAAAAGATTTTCTAAGAAATTTGTTGGAAAAATGTGCATTAAGTCAAAATAAATCCTTCACATATTCTGACTGTGGCCATGAATATGTTCAGAGTTTAGTTGATTTAATGCACAATGCTTTGAAAACATTGGAAATATGATGTGCATTTTAAGATAGCCTAAGAGTGTAGGCTCAATGTGACTAGTAGAAAGATGATGGATCTGGGTCTCGTCCATATTCCGACTAGGGCCGTAAATATGGATTCCACCGAGTTCATCAACTCCCTAAGAGTTGGTGCATGTGCCATTCGTGTACATCCATAGTGCTTTTGAAATAAAAATGCATGAATCATATAAGCAGGATATTGCATAAATTTAAACTATATGATATGCATCCTAGTCTAAGCAGGAAATTAAAATCTTATTCCAAAATTTATATTATTACATCACTAAATAAATGAAAGAAATGGAAATTGCAGACTTCAGCTCCTTCTTTTGAATATCTCTGCCAAACTTGAAATAAGGTTAGCTCAAATATGTGGGTTTTTCCAAGATTTTCCAATAATATTATGAAATTATTGGATTTAATTGGATATAAACCCTATTCTCATGCTTACTTGATATTTTGAAATGATGAAAATGCAGGAAATTCAGTAGAAAATAGTTTGAAATTCGGAATGGTGGTCAAAATGACCAAAATACCCCTAATTATAAAGTTATACCTTTAAAATCAGGGTTTTTTGAAGGAAAACTTGGTAAAATTGAGATTTTGAAGTTCAAATTGAATCAAATGATGATGAAATGCAGTATGACCTGCTGCTAAACACATTAGGACTGTAAAATCAGAATTTGGTATTTTACAATTTATCAAAAACAACGAATTTCGCTTGTTTTTCGCTTGGATCTAGGTCCTGCGGGACCCTGTTTTGGTATTATAGATGATCCGAACCTCAAATGGATTCCAAATTGCACCAAATTCGGTATGAAGCATCTAATTACTCTGATAAACAGCTTAGAATACTAAAAATCACGAAATGATATGATGTAAATGCTAAAATTTAAAGAAAGTCCTAAAATGGTGGATTTTGCCTATGGATCCGAACCAAATGCAATGTCTAATATGATAACGCAAGATTTACACCATGGAAACTTCTGATATTTTGCAGACTGCTAAAATACCCTAAACGGAACATTTTTGGTTTTTACATCCTCGGGATTTGAGCCATGGTGAGTTCGGCAAAAGGGATTTAGTTCTGACATAGGTAAAAATCATACTAATCTGATGAAAAATGCTAAAGAAATACAAAACGGCCATGTAAATTTATGAAATTAATCATAGCTATGAACGACACCTACATGAACAAATTTCATGTTTATGACTTCGGCATTTGATCAACAGAAACACAGATAAAAATATAACTATTCCTGCCTAAACTAACAGAACATACAAATGTAGCAAAACAGGGGACTGACAAGAAAAATCCGAAGAAGGGGTCAACACTGTTCTAAAAATTACAGGCTTTCAGATTAAAATAGAGGACACCTTGGACATAACTTTCACTTTTTATGGTTTTGGATTTGGAGCAACACACAAAGAGAAGCCACAGCCCTAAGTCGATCCAAGATCTCAGAGGCCCAAATTAGGCTCTGACACGTGTCCCGAACTCTCGGATTTTTGTCAGACATTAAAAAAATTTAGAAAAATCTGATAAAATCATATTAAAAACTAGACATTCTCCCGAGTTCAGAACATCTTTCGGATTGAAAATTGGATCTCCCATGAGGGATATCTCGATTTTACAATTCGGAAAATGATTTTCAAAACGCATCCTGGGTAACAAAACCCGACTTGCCATTTTGAATGTTTACCGCAGTAAAAAAATTCAAATGCCTCCGAATTTTTGGAAAAATTTCAGGAACACCTAAGGGCGCATTCCGTGATTTTTTTTGGGATTTTTAATAAAAAATAAATGCATGAAATGACGTGTGGACTGACTGACAAAAACAGAGACCTACTGAAAATGAGCAGAATTGAAATAAATGCTAAATTAATCCTAATTAATTCATGAAATGTGCTAAATGAATGAAATAAAATGCAAATTAAACCTAGATAACTACATGCATGTTAAAAATCATCCAGGAAGCATAATGAAACATTTTTATATATGTCATTTTGTGAGAATAGCTCAATCTATCTCTCGGATGAGCTCTTTCTTCAAACGACTCCCGAATCGAATTATGGAATCAAATCAAGGGAAAAAGAAGTGCACCTTGATTCGTTACGCAGCGTAGGAGCTCTTGAAAGGGGGCAGCTATCACGAGCTTCCTTCGTCCTTCGCTCCGAGCTTCGGATGGTCCACCAAAATCGAGCTCTGTTGGAATCGGATTAGCCACGGCACGAACTTTACTCCACCTTCTTCAATGCGCCAAAGGGGGCACGATTTCCAAGGTTCAAAATCAGATGTTAGGAAGGCTAGGTCGGATTTTCCAAGTTCACAAGAGCTAAAAAAATGATCCTCTTTAGGCTGGGCGTGAACCCTTGTTTTTATAACTTTTCTGAAAAATTTTGAAATTCAAACAGGCTGGATCTGAGCCCTCCATGTGGCGCCATCTCAGGGAGTGTCATCTGAGGGGTTTGAAATTCGAATTTGTCTTTTGCAGGGAGCCCTCAGGTGGTGCCACCTCATGGTGGGCTACCTTTATTAAAAATAAAATAAAAAATAAAAATGGAGCCAAGTGGAGTCCTGGAATGGTGCCACCTCAAAAGGTGTTTGACACATGTCAGAAGGTCAGAGCAGTGGGCTCAGAAGGCGCCACCTCAGAGGAATTTGAATTTTGCTTTTTCTGGTGAGAGGAGATCTGGACATGTGGCAGTCTAGGACGGTTCCAAGTGTCAGCCTGCTGGAGAGGTTCTTCAGATGGCGCCACCTCAGAGGAGAATTCGAATTTCAAATGGAGGTTGGCCCTGGAGGAATGGGGGGTGGACATGTGGCGCCACCTCAGGGTGGCTCCTACAATGCCATGTGGCAAGAGGGAGGAAAAGGAGGGAAGGGACATGTGGCGCCCTCATAGGCCATCTGGAAAAATCAGAGCTCAGGATTTGCGCCACCTAGGCCTTGTTTGAATTTTGAATGGTTTGCTTTTTCTAAAGAAAGCCAGGAGTGACATGTGTCTCCTACTTTTCTGAGACAAGTAGGGAGAAGACATGTGTCCTCTACTTTTTCTGAAGGAGTTAGAAGGAGACATGTGTCACCTGCTTTTTCTGAAAGAAGAAGAAGATGACACGTGGCAGAGGGGAGAGAAGGAGGGCCAAGCCATGTGGCGCCATCTCAGACAACATGGAAAAGGTAGGAGTTCAGGATCTGCGCCACCTATGAGGAGATTTGAATATTTGAATTCTAGCTTTTCTGAAGAAAGCAGGAAATGACACATGGCACTTGCTTTTTCTGAGGAAATGAGAGCTTGCCACGTGTCCTCTGTATGAGACACACTCCAGATGGCGCCACCTCAGAGGAGACAAGCCTACCTTTTCTGTAGGAATTTAGGAGTGACACGTGTCTCCTACTTTTCTGAGAAAAGTAGGGAGAGACATGTGTCAGGCTACTTTTCTAGAAGGAGTAAGAGGTTGACACATGTCCCCTGCAGGAGACACACTTCAAGTGGCGCCACCTCAGAGGAGACAAGCTCCACTTTTTTCTAGACAGGACAACCTATGACACTTGGCATCTCCTGGTAATCTTGGAATGACACATGGCGCAGGATGGATAGGGTGACACATGGCAGATAACTGGGATGACATGTGGCGGCTTCTGAAGGTAGCCCCACACTGACACGTGGCAGAAGAGGGAAGGTGACATGTGGCACCAACTCTAGGTGAACCCTATGCTGACACATGGCATGTAAATGGGAGGAGAGAGAAAGGACAAGTGGCACCAATCCAGGGGACAAGGCTCCTATATTTTTGGGTTTTTCAAAATTCAAATTTTCAAAAGAAAAGCTTGTGTGACACCACCTTAGTGTGGGTCCCACATTGCTTATTTACTGAAATAAGGATAAAACAACTTCTTTTTGGAATTTTCATAAAATCTGGACTAATTGGTAAAACAGGAATTTTTGGAAAGAGTTGACCTCTGTAGGGCAATTTTGTAAAAGGAGGATATTTGAAATTGTCAAAAGGGCAAAATCTGAGTTAAAATTTATTGAAAATTATCCAGATTGTTTTCTTGAGGAAATATTTTGAAATTCAGAGCCCTGGGGGTAAAATGGGAACAATTGATAACTTTAAAGACCCAGGGTTTTGAAATCAATTTTGAAAAGAGTTAAAATTCTAATCTGGATTGAAAATTTTGAAATCAAGAGTTCTGGACCTCGAAATGACATGCTGTGCAGTGCAGTGATATGAGATGCTCATGCAATGATATGCAATGCCATGTCTTATGAAATGCAATCTTGAACCAAGACTTGGAGCTGTCTGTCTCCTGTCAGGAATAAATTTTTGAACATCTGAGTTAAAAATAGAGAAATTTTGAGAGTTGCAGATGAAATTTAGACTTTTGCAAGGTCCGGGCTAAGAAAATAACCATTTTGCCCTCCAGCGATTTTAGAGGCTCGATGATGATGCTTGGTGGAAATGTCGGGGAGGTGAGTGAAAATTTGGGGTGTTTACAGATGCCCCTCTTTGCTACTAAGCCGGCTTGTGGCCGAGCTTAGTGGCAAAGAAAAACACACCAAATTTGGGCTATATAAAAAAATGCCCCAGTTAGAAGGATCTGACTGGGTGTGAAGAAATTAGCCTGAGGAAGATGGTAGATATGAAACGAAGAATGAAGAGGAAAGATTTGCTTTGTGAGAGCGAAGTTCAGGTTTTTATGCCCTTAACCTGGATGGGACAGAAATACCTCGTATGGAACGAAGCTCAGGTTTGACCCTTGACCTGATTGGGGAATGGAATATCTCATAAAATGAGACTCAGGTTTGTACCCTTAACCTGATCGGGTGGAAGATGAAATACCTCTTTGATTGAGGCTCAGGTTTATACCCTTATCCTGATCGGGCGGAAAATGGAATACCTCTTTGAATGAGGCTCAGGTTTGTACCCTTATCCTGATCGGGCGGAAGATGAAATACCTCTTTGAATGAGGCTCAGGTTTGTACCCTTATCCTGATCGGGCGGAAAATGGAATACCTCATCAAAAGAGGCTCAGGTTTGTACCCTTATCCTGATCGGGCGGAAAATGGAATACCTCTTTGATTGAGGCTCAGGTTTATACCCTTATCCTGATCGGGCGGAAAATGAAATACCTCTTTGATTGAGGCTCAGGTTTATACCCTTATCCTGATCGGGCGGAAAATGGAATACCTCATCAAAGGAGGCTCAGGTTTGTACCCTTATCCTGATCGGGCGGAAAATGGAATACCTCTTTGATTGAGGCTCAGGTTTATACCCTTATCCTGATCGGGCGGAAAATGAAATACCTCATCAAAGGAGGCTCAGGTTTGTACCCTTATCCTGATCGGGCGGAAAATGGAATACCTCTTTGAATAAGGCTCAGGTTTATACCCTTATCCTGATCGGGCGGAAAATGGAATACCTCTTTGAATGAGGCTCAGGTTTGTACCCTTATCCTGATCGGGCGGAAGATGAAATACCTCTTTGAATGAGGCTCAGGTTTGTACCCTTATCCTGATCGGGCGGAAAATGGAATACCTCATCAAAGGAGGCTCAGGTTTGTACCCTTATCCTGATCGGGTGGAAAATGAATGGAATCCTCGAAGGAAGAGACCATGATGGAACCTTCGGATTTTGCACAGTAAATCCGACAGGGGTTTTGCAAAAGGAAGGAAAATGGGGTCCCTAAAGCTTGAAAAGGGGTTGATCTTAGGCGTCTCATTGCTGAGACTAAAATCAGCTTTTGAAATTGCCTTTTGCGGGAAATGATTGGTGGTTCGACCTCGAACCGAAATGGGACTGTCTATGGTGGGACAGTGGGGACACAGGGAAGTGTGCAAATCTGAGAGTTCACACTCTCAAAGAAGGGAAGGAATCAAGTCCTTAAGAGGGATTCAAAATTGGTGTCAGGATGTATCAAAAACGTACATCAAGCTCTCACTTTATGTCAGGATAGCTAGAAAATATTGTCAAAATGTTGGAAATTTTGTTGTTGATTCAAAATTTTTGAAAATGTTGCACATGGTTGCAAAGATATTCTTTCTTTTCTACCCAAAGCATTACCTCCAAACAAGGTTCACTTCGTAGAATCGAGATTGGAAATCCAAATTGCTTGCGATTGACCTTCTTCAAGGAAGCTATCAATTTCCTTGATATGAGCAGGAAAAAGAATTTGATATTATGAAAGCAATTGATGAAAGAGTATTAATAATAGAATTTCACAAAGATTAAAGAGGATTCTTGATAAATTTGGCAGTTTGATATCCTGGGAGCTTCTCTCATGATAATCTTGCTGCACTCTTTTGGCTCTTTTGGGTTTTCGCTACAGTCTTCTTCATTTTGGAGATATTCTGAATTTTCCTCTCTTTCTTTTTCTCCTCTCTTTCTCTCTTTTGGGAAGGGTACGTCACAAACTCCTTCAACTTGGAGATGTTTCGATCCTTCTTGGATGATGGGTTTGGAGATCTTTGGGCGATAGCTGAAATTAAATATCTTTTAGGGATTGTCGAGAGGTCCATCGCATTTGCCTTCATCTTGACAGTGCTTTGGACTTTCCCTGGAAGGATCTGTCACAAACTCCGTCATCTTGGAGATGTTTCGAATCTTCTTTGGCCCCGGGGGTCTATTCGCCTAATTCGCCTTCATCTTGACGACAGGTGAGAGATCCCTTTTGTGGATATTTAATTGCAGCTTAGGTGATTTGGAGGAGACAAGGCTTGGGTGAATTCTCTCTTTTCTAGTACTCAGGATATTTCCACTGCCTCGTCCTTACAAGAATAGCCTTTAACGATGCGCCTTTGACTGCGATCAATATCGATCATCTACGATTTTTCAATAACATTGAATCTTCTTTTCTGGCCATATCGAGGACTTATCCTTCATCCTTTTGGTTGGTCAATAAAAAGAATTTGAATTTTGAATCTCTTTTCGCAGAAGCTTCACTCTTTTGGAAGTAATGCTGAAGGTAAACTAACATAAAGATTTGTACAGTAAAGATTCTGAAATCAACAATTGATTGACAAATTGACAAAATTTTCTTGAAATCCTTGGTGAAAATGAGTATTTGAAATCCGGCTCAACACATCCGTGACGAAAATTCTCCTCTCTTTTTCCCCAAAAAGAGAGACTCAGGCTTAGCCCTTACCTGAATGGGAATTGGGAAATACTCCTCTCTTCCCTAAAGAGGAGGTGTTTGCAAAACGAACTTTCGAAGAGAAATTAGGCTTTCGTCAAAGCTCCCTAATATTAGGCTTCTCTTATGGAAAGGGGGCCGATAATAGTGAGGTCTGAAAATTTGGTCATGAAAGGAACGAGTCCATCACACTCTCCCTGCAAAGAGGGTCTTTCATGACGAAAATGGCATAGTATGAAATTGGGGGGTCACAAGAAAAGCGAGTCTCCGTCGAGCCTCTCCCTTAAAAAGGGTTCCTCGTGTGAAATTGGAAATTGTTTTGCAAACGGTTCACAAAGACGCGAGTCCCTTCAAACTCTCCCTGAAAAGGGGCTAAGTGAACGAATTGGATAGCATGCGAAAAGAACGAGCTCCCTCGAACTCTCCCTAAAAAGGGTCTCTCGCAAGAGAAAATGATTGAAATTGGATATTGAGATTGATTGACCCAAAGGTCGAAATTGGAAATTGGAAAATTGGTTGCTGGAAATTGAATGACCCGAAGGTCGAAATTGGATGACCTGACGGTCGAAATTGAGAATTGGTTTGACCAAAAAGGTCGAAATTGAGAATTGGTTGACCAAAAGGTCGAAATTGCGTGACTCGAAAGTCGAAATTGAGAATTGAGTGACCTAAAGGTCGAAATTGAGAATTGAGCGACCCGAAGGCCGAAATTTGGAAATTGAGTGACCTGAAGGTTAAAGGTTGAAAATTGATTGACCCGAAGGTCGAAAATTGGAAATTGATTGGCCCGAAGGTCGAAAATTTGGCAATTGATCGAAAATTGGAAATTGAAATTGAGAATTGAAAATGGGTGACCCGAAGGTCGAAATTGGAGAATTGCCTGATTTGAAGATTTAAATTGGAACTTGGAGAGCAAAATATCAAATTTGAGCAATTGACAGACCCTGAGGCTCAACAAAGGAGAATGATGAGTTCGAGTCAGAATTCGAATAAAATACAGAGATCACGAGTCGGAACCCTGATCAACAGAGAAATAACAAGCTCGAATCTGAGCTTGACTGAATAAAGAGATCTCGAGTCGGAACCCGGATTAACAAAAGAAAATGAAGAGCTCGAATCAGAGTTCGAACAAGGTATAGAGATCACGAGTCGGAACTCGGATCAACAAAAGGAAAATGAAGAACTCGAGTCTGAGCTCGAATGAATAATGAGATCACGAGTGGGAACCCGGATCAACCAAAGGAAATGAAGAGCTCGAATCTGAGCTCAAATGAATAGAGAGATCTCGAGTCGGAACCCGGATCAACAAAAGAAAATGAAGAGCTCGCATCTGAGCTCAAATAAGGTAATGAGATCACGAGTCGGAACCCGGATCAACAAAGGAAAATGAAGAGCTCGGATCAGAGCTAGAGTAGGATAAAGAGATCACGAGTCGGAACCCGGATCAACAAAGGAAAATAAAGAAATCGAGTCAAGGCTCGAGTAAAGTAGAGAGATCACGAGTCAGAACCCGGATCAACAAAGGAAAATGAAGAAATCGAGTCAAGGCTCGAATAAGTTAGAGAGATCACGAGTCGGAACCCGGATCAACAAAGGAAAATGAAGAAATCGAGTCAGGGCTCGAATAAAGTAGAGAGATCACGAGTCGGAACTCGGATCAACAAAAGAAAATGAAGAACTCGAGTCAGGGCTCGAGTAAGGTAATGAGATCACGAGTCGGAACCCGGATCAACAAAAGAACATGATTTGAATAAAAAACCCGAGTCAGAACTCAGTTTTCTGAAAAATTGGGATTTTGAAAATGTGCCAGTTTCAGTACTGGATTTTGAAATAATACCAGTTCGAGCGCTGGGTTTTGGTTCAGTATTGGTGATGACCTTTCGATTTTGAATTATTTAGGAATTGTGATGGGACTGTTTGTTGAAATCCCAATACTGACCAGATGATTGTTAATGTGATTGAATGCAAATGAATGTGAATTGATGCTTATGAATGCACATGTGCATGAAATGAGGAATTTGTTTATCCTGCCTGCATATAGAACAAATTTTTTTTAAAATGCCCCAGTGTAACTGGGAAAGAAAGTTGGATCATTATTTGAAGGAAACAGGAAGGATTACAAGAGAAGGATAAATGTTTCAAGTATAAAACTTTTTCAAGTGTCGAGCATTAATAGGATCTGGCAATTCTACCCCATCGGCATTGATGAGCCGATATGAGTTGCGGGGTAATGCTTCTTTGACAACATAGGGACCTTCCCAGTTTGGCGACCATTTGCCGCCGGGACGATGCTTGAGATAAGCTGTGGATCGAAGTACTAAATCATTGTCTTTGAATCTTCTTTCGATGATAGATTTCGCATATTGCCTGGCTACTCTCTGGCGATAGGATTGAGCATGCTCTGCTGCTTTTAGCCTTCTCTCGTCGAGTAAGTCTAGCTGCACTAGTCGCTGCTGCTGGTATTGATCAAGAGGTAATTGCAGAAGTGAAGCAAATTTCAAAGCGGGCTTCTGAACATGTAGCGGCAATACTACTTCTGTTCCGTAGACCAGTTCTGATGGGGTAGCATTCGTTGGTGTACGAATAGTGGTCCGGTAGGCCCATAGTGCATCGTGGATCTTCTCATGCCAGTCACGGCCTGTTTCCACAGTTCGCTCCAGGATACGAATTAAAATCTTGTTGGTGGCCTCTGCCTGACCATTCCCTTGAGGATAATATGGAGCGGAAAAATGGTGATAGATCTTGAATTTTGAGCAGAATGTCTTCATCTTTTCGTTCTTGAAATGACTGCCGTTGTCTGACACAATATCATGCGGGATACCGAAACGGCAAAGGATGTTCTTGTGAATAAAAGAGACCATGTGTCGGCCTTCTACTGTGCGAAGACTGATGGCTTCTACCCACTTGGTGAAGTATTCTGTTGCGGCAAGGAAATATTTGTGGCCATTTGAAGCTGAAGGAGTGATGGGACCTACGACATCGAAGGCCCACATGGAGAACGGCCATGGAGAAACAACGGATTGTAAATAAGTTGCTGGAGCATGAATAGAAGGTGCATGTATCTGGCATTGCACACACTTCTTCACATAATGATAACAGTCTTGTTGCATAGTCTTCCAATAGTACCCTGCTCTTATGATTTGCTTGACAAGGGTTTGGTAGCCAACGTGGCCACCACAAATGCCTTCGTGTGCTTCTCGCACAACTTCTTTGGCTTCGTCTTCATCTAAACATCTGGAATACTCTGAACTGAATCCGCGACGATAGAGGACATTTGCCAGAATGAAGTATCGAGTAGACATACGCTGGATTGCTCGCTGCTCTTTCTTTGAGAGTTCTGGAGGAAATTCACTAGTTTCTATGAAAGTTTTGATATTGTAATACCAAGGCTTCTTCCTTTGCTCAGCCTGGTTTACCTGTTCCGCTGGAATGAAAGCAGGTTGGTCAAGTCTGCCAATTTTAAAAGAGCGACAAGATTCTCCATTTTTGAATGCCATAATGGAGCCTAAACTGGCTAGACTATCGGCCACTTGATTAAAATCTCTCTTGATGTGGAATAACTGAAATTCTTCAAACTTGCTGACGAGAACTGAAACAATTTTTTGGTAAGGAAATAGCTTCTGATCTTTGACCTGCCATTCGGCTCGGACTTGATTGACAACAAGTAATGAGTCACCGTAGGCATGTACTCTCTTGACATTGAAGTCTAGTAGAATCTTTAGACCTTGAATCAGGGCTTCATATTCAGCCATATTATGGGTACATTGAAAATCTAACTTGAGAGAAAATGGAATCATCTCCTTTTCAGGAGTGATTAATAAAATTCCGATACCTATTCCGGCCATGTTCTTAGAACCATCGAAAAATAAATTCCAGACTGGAAATTGCTGGAGATTGCAAATCTGCTCATCAGGGAAGTCATCTTCGGCTTTCACTTCTTCGGCCAGAGGAAAATCCGCCAATTGATCTGCAATTGCTTGGCCTTTGATTGATTGCTGCGAGACATATTCTAAGTCATACTGCATCAGTAAGACTTCCCATTTGGCGACTCGTCCGCTGAGGAAAGGTTGCTCTAAGATATACTTGAGAGGATTGAGTTTAGACAGGATTTTGACTTCTGATGCCAACAGGTAGTGTCTTAGCTTCTGACACATCCATACCAGAGCTAGGCAGGTCTTCTCTATATGAGAGTATCTCTTCTCATAATCTATGAAAGTCTTACTCACGTAATAAATGGCGTGTTCTATCAGGCTGCCTTCTTTGTATTGCGCCAAGAATCCGCCGCATGCGACTTGATTGACTGAGATGTATAACAGAAGAGGTTTTCCCAATTCTGGCGGCTTCAGGATGGGAGGATTGAGAAGATACTTCTTGATTCGATCGAACGATTGCTGACATTCTGGTCCCCATTCGAACTTAACTCCTTTTCTGAGTAAGTGGTTGAAGGGCTCACATCTCATCGCCAAATTGGAAATGAATCGCCGGATTGACTGCATACGTCCCTGAAGGCTACGCAGTTCTTTGAGATTCTTCGGGGGTGGCATATCAATGATAGCCTTTGCTTTGGCTGGGTCAACTTCAATTCCCTTTTTGCTAACCAGAAAACCCAACAGTTTGCCTGATTCGACTCCAAAGACGCACTTTTGCGGGTTTAGCCTTAACTTATAAAGGATGAGTCGCTTAAAGACTTGCTCAAGCGCTTCGAGGTGATCTTCTTCCTCTTTAGATTTCACGAGAATATCATCAACATACGCATCCATGATTTTGCGCATCTGATCGTGAAAGATGACAGCCATTGCTCGTTGATACATTGCTCCAGCATTCTTGAGCCCAAAAGGCATGACTGTGTAGCAGAAAGTGCCCCAAGGCGTAGTAAAGGAAGTTTTTGATTGGTCGCGGGCGGCCAACTTAATCTGATTGTAGCCGGAATATCCGTCCATGAAAGAGAACATGGCATGTTCTGCCGTGCTATCTACTAGAAGATCGATGCTTGGAAGTGGATAGTCATCCTTCGGAGTTGCCTTATTGAGGTCTCTGAAGTCTATGCAAATCCTTACTTTGCCGCTTTTCTTTGGGACAACGACGATATTGGCTAACCAATCTGGGTAGTCAATAGCTCGAATAAATCCTGCTTTGAGTAGATCTTCAAGTCCTTCCTTGACTTGCTGTTCTATTCTGGGATCCATTTTTCTCAGCTTCTGCTTGACTGACTTGGCATCCGACTTTAAGACAAGACGGTGTTCGACTAATTTGGGGTCTAAGCCTGGCATGTCTTCATATGTCCATGCGAACACTTCTTCATGCCGCTTGAGAAAATCTGTAAGCCTTTTCTTTTCTTCTGAACTCAGATTGGTTCCGATCTGGAGAATTTTTGGATCTTCCTCTGAACCGATATTGACACCTTCAGTTGGATCTTGTACTAGAGGAGATGGTTCATCTTGCTTCTGAACAGCGGCGAACTCTGATAATTCCTGAAGGGACTGATCGTGTTCAGCACAATCATCTGACTGCTTTGCAATCTTATCATTTCCGGTGCTTGCTTTGATCCTGTGAATTGTTGTCGACTTCTGAAAGGCCTTGGGATTGAGAACGAGCTTCTTGATTGTCCGAGAAGTCATTCTGAAATTTTGGAGAAGAAATCTGGTTCAGACAAATCGTCCTATAGTAAGACAAGCAATCATTTGAAGAGAACCATGCATAAAATGGCATTGAATTATAAAATGATGAGATAGACAGAAAGGGAGTAGATGGCATCCGAATAGACAAAGAAACTTGGAATTTTATTGATTGAATTGATCAGTGACATTGGTAAAATGAGACATTTATTTGGAAAAGAATAGAAAGACAATAACAAATGGTCTTCATTGTGCCCCTTTGACAAAAACAGTCTTCTTTGACGAACTCCCGCCGGAAAACCCTAGTCCTGCTCTGTGGGGACGATGTTTCTGGATCATTGGCTCGATGCAGCCATCTTCATTCTTGCCGAGTCCCTTGAAGGGTTGATAACCATGTTTCAGGAGCAAATCGAATCCCTTTCTTGACTTCATGAATTGAGGAAACAAGGGATGATCCTTAATGGTGCTGTAGTCGATTCGGCCTCCAACCTTGAAAAAATGAGGACCTCTCCATCGGGTCATGGCTACGGTGTGCAGAGATAGTTTTGATGATGTCGGGAGTATTTCTTGATTTTCTCCGAGGTTGATCTCTTCGCTTTCCCTGATGCTGGGAATATCCGCATTGAATGATGGCCGAGGAATCATGGGCTGCGGGAGCCTTTCTTCTAGGTCTTCTCCCAGTACCGTGGTTATCATTCCACCTTTTGACCATTTTACGCATTGATGGAGGGTGGAAGGCACTGCATTAGCATTATGAATCCACGTCCTTCCGAGCAGCAAGTTGTAGGTTGGTGGTACATTAACCACATGAAAAAGCACTGAATGCACTGAATAGTTGATAAACACCTCCAGGAATATCTTGCCCTTGGCCGTTTGACCATGATTGTCAAACCCATAGATAGTGATGGGATCCGGAATATATTCTTCATCCTTGATCCCTAATGCCTTTGCGGTCATTTCAGGGCAAATATTGAGGCTACTGCCTCCATCGACCAGTACATGCGGTACTGTCATTCCTCTGACCCGAACGACAATGTAAAGAGCATTATTATGAAAGGAATGAGGCTTTGGAAGGTCCTCATCTGAGAAGGTGATTGGCGCATTGGTCATGGCAGAGTTCACAATCTCTGCCATGTCTTCAGGAGTGGTACTGGGTTTAACTTTGATTTTCCTGAGTAAATCATCCAGTACTTGCTGATGCTTGCTAGAATTCTTGGCCAAATCGAAGATGGAGACATTGGATAGAGCGATCAGAGGCTTCTGACTTGACCTTTCTGGCCTTGGCCTAACGATTTGCTTGAAGAAGTCAGGAGTTCCTTTTGATTTGGGAACTGACTTCACAGGTGCTTCCGAAACTTTCATTTTACCGAATGCTGAGATTAAGTCCATCTTCTTGGAATCTGGAGCTGCCTGTCGTAGCACCGTCACCTGATGCTGAACTTGGAGATCTTGCGCAGAACATGGCTTGATGTGCTCATGCGGCAGAAATGGCTGTGCAGACACTACCGCTGTGGTGTGCGAAGGAAAGGGGTGATTGAGAATGTCCATTTTCTCTTCTTCTTCTCCTTCTACCAATAGATTCTTTTCAATAAGATCTTGTATAATGTTTTTGAGAACAAAGCAGTTCTCAGTGTTGTGTCCTACTGTCCTGTGGAACTTGCAGAACTGATCTTTCCACTTCCCCATGGGCACAGGGGGATCGGCCAATCTGGGCAACTTAACCATTTCTTTTGATAGCATGTACTCGAGCACATCCTCGAGTGATTGGTCAAGAGGAGTAAACTTTCTGTCATAGCTCCATCCTTCATGTTTGGTCTTCTCACGCGGTTTCGGTCCTTGATCCTGCTGCGGAGGCTTGCTGTACTGAGGGGCAGGCTTTTCTTTCTGGTCCTTGTTGTTTGAACTGCCTGAGCCATAGCAGTAATCTTTCTTCTGCCCTTTGTATCGATTTTGGCCTTTGTTGCTGTTGTTGGCAGAATAAGTGAAGTGAGTTTTCTTCTTTTGCTCACCATGGGAGTTGTTCTTGGAAAAGGTGAAGCCTTCATAGACTCCATTTTTCACACTTAGTTCGAGCAATTCGGCTCGTTCAGTCAGCTCAATGAAGGTCCTGGATGGCGCTGTGGAGATTAATCCTCTTAACGGCTGCGAGAAATTGTTGAGGATTAAGGACAATGCATGCCTTTCCGAGATAGGATCTCTCATCTTATTACAGGCTGATCTCCATCTGTGAATGAAGTCCCGTGCTTTTTCATTCTCATTCTGCCTTAAATTGCAGAGACGACTTAGTGTAGGCAGTGCTTCTGTGTTGAACAAGAAGCGTTCAATAAAGAGATTCACAACTTTGTCGAACTCCTTGAGCTCGATGGGGTTGATATGCTCAGCATACCACTTAGCTGCAACTCCTTCCAAGCTGCAGGAGAAGCATAGAAACAATGCTCGGTTATCCCTCTTAAACCGAGAGCATTCAGCAAAGAAAGTGGCGAGGTGCGCTTTTGGGTCGCCAGAACCATCGAATTTGATGAATTTTCGGGGGAGATTCTCCAGATCATCATCCCCTTCTAAGCTGTCATAGAAGTCCTCACTGGTGAAGACTTTCTTGCCCTTGTCGCGGGCTTGCAGATCTTTGACAACTCGGGCCATTTCCTTGAACTGCGCTTGCAAAGGCTCTTCTTTATCTTTGCTCTTTGATCTGCGGCTTTTACTTTGGCCCCGCTTCTGAAATGCCGGAGGCACCTCATATTCTTCATCTGTGTTTTCAGTTGAGTCTGATTCATCTGAAATCTCTTCTGGCTGGATCTGCTTCTTGGGAGCCTTCTTACTCCTACAACCGTGGAACTTTTCTCTGAATGGATTCCTTTCTGAGCTGGTCCCGGGCTGCTCATTCATCATTTTGTTCATCATTTTTCTGAACATGACATACATTTGAGGGTCTATGCCATCGTCTTCTTGCTGCTGCTCTCGACTCTTCTCAGATCGAGGGGAACTCATCTCTTCTTCCGAGGCTGACGAGTACTGGGATGCCGTGGTTCTTTTGCCTGATCTTGTCTCAACCATCAAATGGTATGGATGCTCTCTGCAGGGCAAAGACCTGATTAGATTATGAAGGAATTAGCTTTTGGAAGAAATATTTGCTGAAAATATGGTAGACAAATTGGAAAAGATGTCCCATTACTAGGGACTGAGTCGTCGTGGGAATCACGACAATTGTGTTGCCATTCCTTCTGCAAAAGAAATAAACAACGAAAATGTGCCTTGTTACCTAGGCGAGGTCGTCAAACCACAATAGAAGGAAAGAGAATTTTATTAAAATGAGAAGGATAAGATTTTATTGATCTTGACAAAGAGGTGGGGGATAAACAATTTGCCACCATTCGTGATAGTCGGCAGACATTCTTGGACCTGGAAAGATTTTAAGAGAGACAAAGGAATCCCAGCTGTAGCGGGCAGAATGATATGCCCCGGACCATTGTGCGGAAGTGAGATCAAACTCTGCCATAACTCCTGATAACAGTCGGGCTTCGACATACTGCTGCCTCTGGGAGAACTGCCGAACACATCTCTCTGGTTGGTAGTAAGTGCAGAAGAATGGTCCTAGCAACTTGAACCGCTTGCCATATGCGTAGGTATATCTGGGAGGAGACAGCTGCCGATCAAAATAGTCCCAGACTACGTCATCCTCTTGAATGTTGTTGATCATAGACCGATACTGCTCCACTGGAAGGAGTTCTTGTCCATTGTATCTGAAAGAGCTTGCTCAGGCTGGGACGTGTTGGAAAAACCAGGATTGAAGTGCGTAGGTGCATCCTTCAACTGAAATGGATTCTCCAAGTGAGAATTGAGTCAGACCTCAATATAGGAAGGCGAGCGCTGCCATGGCTATGGAGAGGCGATTGGTTTGCCGACTTCCCCATCTTCTCATAAGTTGGATTATTCTGATGTCCATGTAGTTTTGTCCATCTGGGAAGAGGGATAATCCTACAGTGCATAGAACCATTGCATTTTGAATCCTTTCTTTAGCTGTCCTTGATAGCGAACTGACTTCGACGAAGGTCCCGTACTGGCGATACAACTCAAGTAGGTCAACATATTCATCTCCTTCTAACTGGATCAGGGGCCAAGATCGGCGGCCTGTCATACGAGCTAAGGAGTCTCGGGGGTCCAAACCCTTGACATTGATAAGAAATTGATGCTCTAATGGGTCTCCTGGTTGACCGGCTGGTTCTGGTAACCCCATGATTTCTGAAAATTCATCCATTAAGACGGTCATTTCTCCCCATGGGAACCAGAAGGTACACGTTCGAGGATTCCATCGCTCCGCCATTGCATGGATCAGGTTGCCATTGATGGTCTGCTTTCCGACTGCTGATGCCAGCTCTAATCCGCACTCGCTCAAATGGTCCGTGAACATTCGGGAGAAGCTCTTTAGCCAGGAATAATACCACCGGGGAATGAAAGTTCCGGTGCTAAGGGCTCGATGTTCAGGACAACCTTGTCGCACCTCGAAGGAGATGTGACCTTCAGGAAAGATAGGATCGACTTGACTGGATGCCATCGAACTGAAAACAGAGAAAGACTCAGAATGAGACTTAGGAAAATGTGGGAAATTTTTTGAAAAATTTTGCAGGCAGGATAAAAATGCGGCTAGAAATTCGAGATCCAGTAGAAAGGTAGAATGTAAAATCGCCTGGAGTTTTGAAGAAATGGGATATTTGAAAAAAATCATCCAGGGTTTGAGAAAAAGATCTCGTGGAAAATAAGGATATTTTGAAAAAGACCTAATGAGTTAAAAAAACATTGGGAAATATAAAGAATGGAGAAAATCATACATACAATCACATCCTGCACAAACATTTATGCACATTCAGCACTCCCTAAAAGGCTGACTCTAGATGCATCAATTTGAAAACAGCTGTAGGACCCTAATCCTAACTCTAAGTTCAGATCATCTTTGTCCAATCCAGTTATGCTGATATACTTGAATCGAAATCCTAGGTACGTGGCATAGAATTTCAACTCCGGTTCTAAGGTAAGGTTTTCCAACATCCTTGAGCGCCTACCGATATACTTCGGACTGTGGCCCGCGGTACGTGGTAGGGGGGTGTTAACCCAAATAGTTGGCCCAGTTGTGAGGCTCTGTCCCGAACTATTGTTCTGGAAGAGAGCCCAGCAACGTGAAGACCGGGTAATGATAGGTAATTGAGGTTTTGAAAAAAATGATCACATGCAAGAAATAGAGGGCTCTAAATCCTAGAGAAATAGATTTTGAAAATCTTTGAAGAAGCATACATTGTTTGCATTCAGATCCTAAATTGAGGAGAGTTGTATTTAGACCTAGGTCTATGTGAACATGAAAATATCTCCTCAATCTGGTCCTACCAAACCATGCCTAGTCTATATGCAGTCAATGTCAGCTAGGTCAGAATCTAGGCTCCTAGGCTCACAAGATATTGAAAGTAAAAGAGCTGACATGTTGTGAACATAATTTCGATAATTGAACTAAGTTAAGCATAATTTAGGTCAGACAAGGACAGGTCCCATCTCGGTCGCCAAACCTGTTATCGTCGCGAAATTTTTCCCCCGTCTTCCCTTCCTTACGGAAGAGAGAGAGGGAGAACGCTTTCGCGATTCAAACTTGACCGGATTTTGGAAATTGCTTTTGAAATACTCGCCTCCGTTTTGAAAATTGCGGAAAAATCCATGGGATGGGGCTCGACCTGTCGGTACGAGGTTCGACCGTTTCTGCCGCCTTTAATAATGCGATCGAGGATCTCGATATGGATTGTCAGGCATGACAATCGAATCTTTCCTGGGTCAGCCAGGAATGACTTCCAACTGACAAAATCCTCCATCAGCTTCCATTGTCCGGTGAGGCTGGCCAGAGTGCCAACAGTCTTGCGACTAAGGGCATCTGCTACAACATTCGCCTTTCCAGGGTGATAGAAAAGCGTGAATTCATAGTCTTTGAGGAATTCCAGCCATCGCCGTTGCCGCATATTGAGTTCTTTTTGAGAAAAGAGGTATTTTAGGCTTTTATGGTCCGACATGACCTCAAATTTCTCTCCATACAGGTAGTGTCGCCAGATTTTAAGCGCGAACACTACCGCGGCAAGCTCCAGATCGTGGGTTGAATAGTTTTTCTCATGAATTCTTAACTGACGGGATGCATAGGCGATTACTTTGCCATGCTGCATCAATACACAACCCAGACCCGTTCCCGAGGCATCGGTATAAGCAATGAAGCCTCCCTGACCAGAAGGTAAGGTAAGGACAGGGGCAGTGGTAAGCCTCTGTTTGAGAACCTCAAAGCATTCCTTACACTGGTCAGTCCATTCAAACTTGACTCCCTTTTTCAGTAATTTCGTCATTGGTACGGCGATTTGGGAGAAGTCATGTATGAACTTTCGATAATATCCGGCAAGTCCAAGGAAGTTGCGGACCTCAGTGATATTTTCTGGCTGCTTCCAGTCTATCACAGCTTCGACCTTCGCAGGATCTACTGCGATTCCATCTTTTGAGATCACATGGCCAAGGAACATTACTTTGTCTAGCCAAAATTCACATTTTGAAAACTTGGCATATAACTGATTATCTTGAAGGGTTTTCAAGACGATTCTCAAGTGCTCCTTGTGTTGTTCCTCATTCTCTGAATACACGAGAATGTCATCAATGAAGACGATGACAAAAGTGTCTAAGTATGGTTTGAACACTCGGTTCATCAGGTCCATAAAGACAGCAGGCGCATTTGTAAGTCCGAAGGGCATTACTACGAACTCATAATGGCCATATCTCGTTCTGAAGACAGTCTTAGGTATATCCTCCTCCTTAACTCTTAGCTGATGGTATCCAGACCTGAGGTCGATCTTGGAGAACACTCTCGCTGTTCTGAGCTGATCGAATAAGTCCTCAATCCGAGGCAACGGGTACTTATTTTTAATGGTTGCCTGGTTAAGCATCCGATAATCGATGCATAACCGAAGGGATCCATCCTTCTTCTTTACAAATAGTACCGGGGCTCCCCATGGTGACATACTTGGTCGGATGAACCCTTGTTCCATCAGTTCTTCCAACTGACACTTCAACTCACTGAGTTCAGCTGGTGCCATACGATAAGGGGCTTTGGATATTGGCGCTGTTCCAGGTAAGGATTGAATTCCAAATTCAACATCACGAAGTGGCGGAAGTCCTGGCAATTCCTCAGGAAACAGATCAGGAAACTCCCGCACTACTTCCAAACTCTCAAGGGGTTGGTCGTTGGATTTTTCCGCCGAGAGACTCAACAGGAAGGCCACACAACCCTTCCTAAGGTATTTTTGTACCTTAAGTGCTGATATGAGCCTTTTTTGTGGAACTGGTTTGGATAACCGGTATTCCATCTTAGGTAATCCGGGTCGAGATAGAATCACTCTGCCCTCGCGGCACAGAATCTTGGCATTATTCTGAGCCAACCAATTCATTCCCAGAATGACATCGTACTGTATCATATCGATCAGGATGGCGTCAGTAGGCAAGTGTTGCCCTGCTATCTCAATATCCAAATTTTTCACACACCGGATACATTTGGTGCGTGAACCCAACGGGTTATATACTTCGATCATTTTATCAATCGGTTGCACCGAGGCGTGGAGTTGTTCGGTGAAATCGTCAGAGATAAACGTATGAGTAGCACCACAATCAAACAAGACGTAAGCTGCATGTCCATTAACAGGTACGGTGCCTTCAATGAGGTCACCGGTTTCGACTTGTTCAGTCGTTACAGCGTATACACGACCTGCAGCAGGCCTTTGTTCTACTCTAGGTGGGGGTCGTTGGACTTGTGTTCGTTGTGGTACTTGTTGAGAGGGTCCGGCAGATCCGGCATTCCTCCTCTGCTCATCAATAAGCTTCTTCCTGCATTGTCTTGAAATGTGGCCCACTTTGCCACAGTAGAAGCATCCACCTGTGTCACGTGGACATGGTCCTCTTGCGTGATTAACATGGCATTTTGGGCAGTTTGGGTTGGACTGCAGGTTGTTTGGAGCCATGTTCTGCCTTGGCCTTACAACTTGTTGAGTGTTGTTCCCACCTTGGAACCTTTTCTTCTGAAAGGGTTGTCGTGAACCCTGGCCACTTGGAAACATTCTCTTCTTGTTCCCACCATCAACTATGGGCCTTTTTGCTATGATCACTTTTGATCGCTCCCAATCCACTTGTATTTTTGAAGCTGCTGCCACAGCCGTTTGAAACGTTTGGGGCATGCTGGTGATAACCCGTGACCTTAGCCCTTCTCGCAGTCCATTGAAGTACTTGTCGGCCCTTTCTTGGTCGGTCTCAAATAACCGGGAGCAGTACCGTTCAAGATTTTTAAATTTGGTGGTATAGTCAATCAGATTCATGCCACCTTGCTCCAATTCCAGAAACTCCATCTTCTTCTTGTTTCTAGAGTGTAATGGAAAGTAATTATCCATGAAAGCTCTCCAGAAGTCAGTCCAAGGAATGACTTCAACTTCCGAGAACTGGATAATCTTAGTGGTATCCCACCACTTTCGTGCGTTGTCTTTCAGCCTGTACGTGCCAAAGTTGGTCTTCTTTTCTTCTGGTACTCCCAGCACCAGGAAGACACGTTCGGTCTCTTCGACCCAACTTTCTGCCAGTTCAGGATCGGCTCTACCAGCGAAGACTGGTGGATCGAGCTTGAGGAATTTTTCATAGGTTATTCCACCAAGGTTTTCGCTTCGAGGTGCGACTGGTTCTGGCCTTTTTTCTCGAATGGCAGTAACCAAATTGTTGAGTGTTTCCAGCAGAAATCCTTGAGTATGGGACTCCTCGCTTGGTATGGTTCTCCTCGTCGTAGGAGCCATTTATCTACCACATACAAACAACATGTTTTAGTTTCACAATGTATATATCGAAGCAAAGTTTTATTTACTTAATATACATCACATTTACACAAGCATCGCCTTAAACAAAACGTCATGCCGCACTGGCGGACTTTTAGGCGTTGAGAAACTAGGTACATGAGTCTATTGACTCCAAAACACTACCAGTCTCTTCTAGGAACTGGATTTCTTTCTTGACCCAAAGAACCCGAAGTATCGTTTACTTCCACATTGCCTTGGTGCAGGCACAACTAGCTTTGGCTTGGGCGGCACTTCCGCACTCTCAAGCGACTCTTGTGGATAGATCAGTGATGCCGGTCCACTTGCCCATTCAGTGGCATCATGGCTCGGAGAATCCGAGACCATAACGGGATGATATAGGTTGTATCCCTCTTCCTGGCCATTCAGACTCGGCGTTGGTGTAGCCGCTCTGTTCCCCCATATAATAGTACTTTGATTCGAGGAATCTGAAATCATAATGGGATTATAGAAGGAGTTGTTGCATCCCTCCTCCCAACTGTGCAAGCTAGGCGTACATGATGCCTGTTGATAGCCTTGCGATTGACCAAATCCCTCAAGAAAGTTCAAGTCAAATCCTACCAGAGATGGTAGTTCATCAGAAGTTGCTGGAGTACGGCTACTCTCTCTACTGGAGTAATGTGGCCCACTAACACGCGAGGTCTCATCCCTAAGACCAAGCGATCCCCGCCGACCCATATCGGTGGTATGCTTCATTTGGCATTCGTTGACGGAATGCCCTTCTTCGCCACAATATTGACAGTCTTGGACTTCATATGGGCATACCCACTCATCGTGCATGATCCCGCAACGATAGCAGTATCCTCGGGAGTCGTGAGTTGCCATCTATACAAAGATGCACCCAGATCAGAACAAGAAGTATAAAATATACTTACAGTGCGATATAGTGGACAAATTGGATCTCGAACCAGGTTTCTCAGACTCTTGCTCTGATACCAATTCTGTAACGCCCCGGATTTTCAAAACAAAGCTAAGTTAAAATTTTCATGGATTTCTTTTTTTTTTTTTTTTTTCTTTGCAGCGGAACTTAGAAAAGCTTTTAGCAGCGAAATAAGACGATAATGAGTCATCGGTTTTAGAAAACTCCGAGCACGTTTCAGGTATGTGGCCAAGCAACTCATTGACCACCAAAGTGTTCCATTTTATCGAAAGCACATGTTTATTACAACACTACTGCTTAGAAAAGCAGTGAAGGTTCAATAAAAAGGAAGCAATACAACTCTGTCTAGAGAAACCCTGGAACTTGATGCCGCCTTGCTCCGCATATCGCCACGCAGGTTCAACACCTGAAATCCCCATTAAACGGGGTCAGAACCACTGATGGTCTGGTAAGTAGGCAAACACCTATCTATTCAACTCAAGTAAATGCATAGACCACTCAGGGTCGCAGTTCGTAATACGACGCTCAAGCCTCCATGACTTAGCGTATATCGCACAAGCCTTATCAGGGCTATGAGTTGAACATCCACGCAAGTCGTCATGACTTCGCATAAGCCTCTTCAGGGCTGTGAGTTAGAATAACCTCTCAAGTCTCTACGACTTAGCCTTGACTTCCTCAGAGTCACGAATGGATGTCTAGCTCAAGCCTTTATGCTTGGCACATCCGTATCCTACGAATCTAAGGACAGCTCTCCGAGCTTCACTTAGTCGTACGGATATCAATGGGGTTCTTTCCCAATCGGTCCAGTAGTATATCGACCATGACACCGTCACAAAGGTTATGCAGGACTGACTCAACAACGTCATCCACTCATACATTCAAAGTAGCGCTGTACCTAAGCTAATGCTTTGTTTCGATAATTGCACCTCCCCCTGGGCTTAGGGGACTCATATCTGGGCGACAATGCGACGATCTGGGGGTTGATTATTCTATGTATTTTAGATACCCCAGAGGTCTGTTGACCCCATCCCCCTAGTAGGACAGTACAGTATACCGGAAGAGATCCTTACTAGGTATCCGAATGCATTTTGCTACTGCAGTAGTTGGGTTCAATCCTTAGATATTTAAGGATAACCACGACCTCCATACCTCTAAGTGACGAAGGCCATCAATGAACTCTATCAGGTTCGGGTGAAATATATGTCACTCAAGGCTGCGCCATCACCGTCTTCCTCGGTGAGAAATTCTGAAAGGGTCCTGCCGGTCTTACAATTACTTGACGAACATTGCATGCCTATAGGGCAGCCTTTGAGAAGTATGTACCCGACCCCAATCAACCACACGGCTTTCACCGTGGAACAAAGGTTTTTATTCATATGCATGCTTAACTCTGCTCTCGGCACTTCGGCCTTGACGAGCACTTCACCTCTTTCGGTGGAAACAACACACTCCGGCTCAGCGGCCCTTACGAGTCTGGCTGTCTGATAATTCTTAATGAGCATGCACATGACTCGATCTCTACGGATCGGCTACTCGGCGTATTTTTACGCAACGAGCTCAGGACCTTGTCAAGGCGCTACCACTACTTTGGCGCAACGACTCTTACAAGTATGATGCCCTTGCAGGTGTCAGAGAGACGAGTCATTCTGACATCGTTCCAACAAAGGACATCATTGTGCCACTTAACTGGTTTTGGCAGCTCTTCTGTCAACACCTTCTCTGCTCTACCGGCAGTGGTGCGACGAACCCTTCTACATCGTAGAAGGCGTTCCATAACTGGGTAGCACTTCTGCTACGTTCTTTCTGAGCCATTCTTAGCTCCTTCAGGAATTTCAGCAGCACTTCCTCTCTTTTACGGAGAAGGCGTGCGTTTCTTTTAACCGTTTCAGCGGCATCTCCCCTCTTTGGTGGGAAATCGCTACGCTTAACTCGGGAAATGGATGCGCACCGTTGTGCGTACTTTGCATCCATCAAGGTTGCAGGAACCTTGGGCCATAGCCAGGCCATACGTAATTGATTTAGTCTTTACGTAAAGAGCATTTTGCCAAAAGGCGATGCCTTTCCAATAGGGGCTTCATTCGTCAAGCAGAATCTTGTACGAGGAGCGGTAAGGGAATCGCATGGGCGATTTTGGAGTTGATCTCCGTTTGAACGCTCACTTACGCGCCATATATGTAATATAAGCAGAAGCCTGTGCTTTATACAGCGGCGGCGTAAAGGAAATGCATATACTATTGTTCAGGGTGTGTAACTGAACGAAATATTCTACATATATAACAAAACAGGAGCCTTGGCATCGTTCGACGCGACGGCGTAAGTAAATACATTGCAGAAAGCAGGAGCCTTGGCATCGTTCGACGCGACGGCGTAAGTAAATGCATAATCGGAAGTGCAGTAATCGGAAGTATAGAAAGTAGGGAGCCTTGGCATCATACGACGCGACGACAAAGGTAAATTACATGGCCTGTGCGATATAAGACGCGTCGGCAGTATCAGCAGATATACACCTAGATCTGTATCCAACGATAGTTACGAGGCGAGCGAGTGAACACCAAAGTGTCCTAGAGGACTCAACCAAGAACTAGGGTGAGATACTATTTTGAAGAACGCATATACTGCGTATTTGAACATATATATCCGACGATAGTTACGAGGCGAGCGCGTGAACACCGAAGTGTCCTAGAGGGCTCAACCAAGAACTAAAGCAAGATACTACTTCAGAAAGTATATGCTATATACAAACAATCAAATACTTGAGAGAGATGGTTTAATGAAGCGAACTTACTTCAATTTGAGGAAGAAACGACTCTGATTGCTTCAAACGCTTCGAACGAGGCTCGACTTCGAAAAAGGATCAACTTCGAACTTCGGACGAAAAAGGACTTGGACTTTGACTTTGAACCAAACAAGGTTCAAGTCAAGTCAACTGGGTTCAGACTTAGGTCAAGTAGGTTCAGACCTAGGTCAGGTGGGTTAGGACCAGGTCAGGCAGGCTCAGACCAGGTCAAGCAGGCTCAGGCTAAGTCAGGCAGGCTCAGACCAGGTCAGGTGGGCTCAGGTGGGCTAGGCTAGGTAGGAGAGGTTTGGAAAAGGAGGAGAGAGAGAGGGGTTGGCGATTTTCTAAAGGAGGGGGGGTCCTCTATTTATAAGTTCTGAAACTTGGGCCCCAAGTTTCAGAATCCCCTCTTTACCCTTGGGCTTTTCTGAGAATCCCTTCCATGGAAGGTGCTGGAAGGCTCTGGAAGGTGCTGGAAGGTGCTGGAATATTCTAGAATCTTCTAGAATATTTTCTGAGAAATATTTCTGTGGGTCCCACCCATATTTCTGTGGGTCCCGCAAGAATTTCGGGTTTTCGGCGATTTTTTTCCGAAAAATTCTGAGTACGCCATTATCTTCGTATTGATGCCACTAAGAAAGTTGGCTTGCAGGAATCCTTTGATTTTGTTCAGATAGGAAGTTATGGCTTCCAGAGTGTTTGAGCATATATTCGCGATTCGACGAATATCCTAAGTGTAACTGGCTCGCAGGAATTGATTCGTTTCGCATTCTGAGAAAAATGCCATTTTTACCGGTAAATGCCTCATGAATTTTATTCAGATATTTTCTAAAAAATTGCGGGTCTTACAGCGCCACCTCAGAGGAGACAAGCCTACCTTTTCTGTAGGAATTTAGGAGTGACACGTGTCTCCTACTTTTCTGAGAAAAGTAGGGAGAGACATGTGTCAGGCTACTTTTCTAGAAGGAGTAAGAGGTTGACACGTGTCCCCTGCAGGAGACACACTTCAAGTGGTGCCACCTCAGAGGAGACAAGCTCCACTTTTTTCTAGACAGGACAACCTATGACACTTGGCATCTCCTGGTAATCTTGGAATGACACATGGCGCAGGATGGATAGCTAGGGTGACACATGGAAGATAACTGGGATGACATGTGGCGGCTTCTGAAGGTAGCCTCACACTGACACGTGGCAGAAGAGGGAAGGTGACATGTGGCACCAACTCTAGGTGAACCCTATGTTGACACATGGCATGTAAATGGGAGGAGAGAGAAAGGACAAGTGGCACCAATCCAGGGGACAAGGCTCCTATATTTTTGGGTTTTTCAAAATTCAAATTTTCAAATAAAAAGCTTGTGTGACACCACCTCAGTGTGGGTCCCACATTGCTTATTTACTGAAATAAGGATAAAACAACAACTTCTTTTTGGAATTTTCATAAAATCTGGACTAATTGGTAAAACAGGAATTTTTAGAAAGAGTTGACCCCTGTAGGGCAATTTTGTAAAAGGAGGATATTTGAAATTGTCAAAAGGGCAAAATCTGAGTTGAAATTTATTGAAAATTATCCAGATTGTTTTCCTGAGGAAATATTTTGAAATTCAGAGCCCTGGGGGTAAAATGGGAACAATTGATAACTTTGAAGACCCAGGGTTTTGAAATCAATTTTGAAAAGAGTTAAAATTCTAATCTGGATTGAAAATTTTGAAATCAAGAGTTCTGGACCTCGAAATGACATGCTGTGCAGTGCAGTGATATGAGATGCTCATGCAATGATATGCAATGCCGTGTCTTATGAAATGCAATCTTGAACCAAGACTTGAAGCTGTCTGTCTCCTGTCAGGAATAAATTTTTGAACATCTGAGTTAAAAATAGAGAAATTTTGAGAGTTGCAGATGAAATTTAGACTTTTGCAAGGTCCGGGCTCAGAAAATGACCATTTTGCCCTCCAGCGATTTCAGAGGCTGGATGATGATGCTTGGTGGAAATGTTGGGGAGGTGAGTGAAAATTTAGGGTGTTTACACCAGCTCGAAAGCAGGATTTGAGAAGTGGTAAGAATGATTGACATTGATAGAGTTGTGACCCGAAGGTTTTGAGAATGATGGATATTTGATGAGATTGTAACCCGAAGGCTTGAACTTGATATTCATTGATGAATTCGTAACCCGAAGGCTTGAAAATGATATACGTGGATGAATTTGTAACCCGAAGGCTTGACAGTGAAAGACATTAATGAGATTGTGACCCGAAGGCTTGAAATTTTGAGAGATATAGATAAAATTGTGACCAGAAGGCTTGAAAATGATATGCTTTGATGAAGTTGTGACCCGAAGGCTTGAAGATGATAGACATTGATAAAATGGTAACCCGAGGGCTTGATAATGAAAGACATTTGATGAATTGATAGACATTTGGTCAGAATTTAGGATATAATAGACAATGATTCAGGTTTATCCCTTAACTTGAAAGGGAAGAGGGAGATTTTTGAGGATATACTTGAGACTTGAATTTAGAAGAGATATGACAAGATTTATGATTTAGGATTTAGGATTTAGATGGATCAGCACATTTGGCTGTATGCGGTCCAATTTTCAAGATTAACCCCTTGTCCTGAACGGGAAAAAGAACAAAATTTAAACAGATAGAAGGAAAATAAAATTTGATGAAATATTGATAAAAAATGGAGAAATTTTTGAGGAAATTTATTTACTTTATAAAAGAATTCTCACAAGTAGCATTTGTTGCTCCTATGAGCGATCTCAGGATTATCCCTTATCCTGAGAAAGAATACCTCGAATGTCAAGGTTCAGGTTTATCCCTTAACCTGAAAGGGGAAAGGATAGAATTTAAGAAAATAAATTTAGAAAATCAATTTGATGAGACTTGTATTTGCAAAAAGAATTCTCATAGGTAACATTATTGCCCCTACGAGAGGTCTCAGGATTTTCCCTTGTCCTGAATGGGAAAAAGAATTTTTAATGAAGAGAAATTGATGTAAATTTAGAAAAATCAATGAAGGTTGACGAAACTTGTATTTAAAAAAAGAATCCTCATAGGTAGCGTTATTGCTCCTACGAGGGGTTTCAGGATTATCCCTTATCCTGAATGGGAAACACCTCGGACAACGAGGGTCAGGTTTATCCCTTAACCTAAGTGGAAAAAGAATAAAAGAATACCTCATGGGAAAGAGGCATCAGGTTTATCCCTTAACCTGAAAGGGTAACGTGAAAGAATAGAATTTGACTAAAATAAAATTGATGAAAAAATCAATAAAATTTAATAAAGGATGAAAATTGACAAGATAAAAAAAATTGATAATGATTGAGACAAGAAAAGAAAATTTATTTGATCCTGCCTGCATGTGGGATCTTTAAATCGAAAGGAGAATGTTTTAAAAGACAATTGAGAAATCACTTTGAGAAGAAAATCAACCACGAGAAGAATGATTAGCGCGAGAGCTGATCCTTTAAAAGGAATCATCATAAGAGATCATCATGAGGGTTAATTTTGAAGATAATGGTTTAAAAACCCATTTTGAAAAAGGAAAATCAATGTGATAGTTTATTTTGAAGAAGATTAGATCAAAATATTGAACTTTTGGTGATCATGAAGAAGTTTTTGCAGAAATTCTCAAGATTTTTATGATTTTGAAAATCCCTCATAGGTAATATCATTTCTCTCATGATGATGTTTTGGGATTGTCCCTTATTTAAAAAGAATAGGAGAAATGCAAGTTTTTTCCAAAATAAATGCCTCATCGTGGCGAAGGATAGAAGTGTTTGATATCAACAGATACGAAGAAAATTGATATTTCATTGATAGGAAATATTTACAAGTTTGTTGACCAAAGGTCACAAAAGACTGGGACTGAGTTGTTCCTATTAGGTGACTGAAAAAGAGAGAAGGCAGAAGAATTTTGACATGGTTCGGGAAGCTAGGCCAGGACGGGTAGCTACTCTTCTTCTTGATCTTCCACCAGCAACTTTTTATCAATGCAATCTTGGACGATGTTTTTGAAAACGAAGCAGTGTTCGGTGTCGTGACCCATCGCCCGATGGAATTTGCAGAACTGATCCTTGAACCTTCCCATAGTCACAGGAGGATCTGCTACCTTGGGAAGTTTAACCATCTCTTTTGTTGTCATATACTCAAGAACTTCCTCAAGCAATTGCTCTAAGGTGGTAAACTCACGGTCATATCCCCAACCATCGTGCTTTGGTTTCCCTTGGGACTTTGATTCTAACTGGATGCTCGAGGGAGTGATGTTATTCTGCCTGTTGATCTCATCTTTTTGACTGGAGCAATCATCTCTGCCTGACCCACCAGTGTGGTTCTTTCTGCCACCTCTTTTGCTTTTGCCATTGTTGTTATTAGAGGAACTGGTGGAGAAGGTGAAGTTGGTTTTCTTTTTCACGTCCTGACTGCCTCCTGCCAAGGTGAGGCCATGATAGGTTCTATTCTCTAATCCCATTTCGAGCCATTCGACTCGCTCTATTAACTTGATGAAGGATTTAGACGGAGAAGTGGAGATGAAACCCTTCAGAGGTTGAGAGAAATTGTTCAAAATTATTGAGAGTGCATGCCCCTCTGATATCGGATCCTTCATCCTGTTGCAAGTGGATCTCCATCTATGAATGAAATCTTTTGCCTTCTCATTGTCATTTTGCTTTAGGTTGAAAAGATGGTTGAGGGTAGGCGAAGCCTCAGTATTGTAGAGAAACCTTTCGATGAACAAGTTGATGACTTTGTCAAATTCTCGCAGTTCAATCGGGTTGATGTGGTCGGCATACCATCTTGCTGCAACTCCCTCCAGACTGCGTGGAAAGCATAGGAATAAAGCCCTATTGTTCTTCTTGAATCGGTTGCACTCGGCGAAAAATGTAGCCAGATGAGCCTTGGGGTTGTCGGTCCCATCAAACTTTATGAATTTACAAGGTAGATCTTCCCAGTTGTCATCTCCTTCTAGGCCGTCATAAAAATCTGCACCGGTGTAGATCTTTTTGCCTTTGTCCTGGGCTTGTAAGTCTTTGATTGCACAAGTCATTTCTCTCATTTGCGCATGCATCGGATTTTCTGTTGTGATCTGAAACTTGGTTTTGCTTGCTGACTCATGCCCCTCATTGACTTTCTTGGACCGATACAAGGGGTTGTGAAAATATGTCGGCTGCTCTTCCTCTGAGTCCTCCTCTGCTAACTCTGAAGTGCTGTCATACTGAACTTGCTTTTTGCTGACTTTTCCCTTGGCTTTGCTTTTAGAAGATATTTTCTCAGGTTTTTCCCCAGCCTGTTCAGACATCATTTTTGCCATCACTTTCTGAAACAACTTGTATGTAGCTGAATTAACATTGCTTTCTGCTTCTTGGCCTTGCTGCTTGGATGACCTGATGGAGTTCATGTCTTCTCCTTCACTGTCGCTTTGTTGTGGCACTATTTCCTTTCCAGTCCTCGTTCAAACCATGATGAAATGTCAATGTCCTCTTTGTAGTTTAAAATGGGATATTTTAGAAATTTTTTGGAGGAAATTATGATAAAGGAAGAAATCAAAGTCTGATAATGAAAATATCCCATTACGAGGGATCGGGTTGTCACCAAAAATTTGTGACAACCGCATTGTTTTTCTGAAAAAGGATAAACAAATATTTAATTTTGAAAGGGACACATCCTGACAAAAATTTTATTTTATCACAAAAGAGGGTAAGGAATAAAAGGGAATTTGAAAGAGGATATAAAGGAAAAATTTGAAAAACTTGCAGGCAGGATCAAAGAATTTGAAGAAATTTTTAGAAGAATAAAGGAAAAATGCACCTGGGTTTTAAAAACAAAAGATGAAATTTTGAATAATATATACCCAGGGTTTTGGAAAATATAAGGAAGATATAAAATATCACACAATCACAGATATACAAGCAAGGATGCACAAACAACATTCTCTAAAGCTGACTCTAAATGCAATATTTGAAATGGTTGATAGGACCTTAATCCTAACTCTAAGATTTATATCATCTGATTTCCATTAAGGTATGCCGATATACTCAAGCCGAAGCTCGAAGTACATGGCATATAAGATATCTCTCTGGTTCTAAGATAAAAGGCTTCCCAACATCCTTGAGCACCTACCGATATACCTCAGACTATGGCCCTTAGGTACGTGGTAGGGGGGCGCGAACCCAAATAAGTGGTCCAGTTGTGAGGCTCTCTCCCGAACTATGGTTCAGTGAGACAGCCCAGCAACGTGAAGACCGGGACAATATAGGTAAGGAGGTTTTCAAAATATGATCAACATGCAATAAAATCAGAAGGCTCTAATGAAAGTCCTAAAGAGATAGATTTAAATAAAGAGAAGCATACACTTGCATACATTGTTTGCATTCAATCCCTAAAATTGAGGAGAGTTGTATTTAAGACCTAAGTCTAATGTGAACATGGAATAATCTCCTCAATATGGTCCTACCAAACCATACTTAGATCCTATATGCAAAGATGTCAGCTTTAGGACAGAGTCTAGGATCCTAAGGTTTGCATGGAAATGTAGCTGACATATGTTAGAATAAAGACTTAGATTATATAAAAGCAAAGCAAAGGCACAAATTCGACCAGACGAAGACGTGTCCCATCACGGTTGCCAAAACTGTGATCATCGCAAAAAATTTCCTCTCTGGTGGTTTCTCTCTCTTCCTTCTCTTTTTCCTTTCTAACTTTTATTTTCCTCCTTTTTGAAGGGAGAAGAATAAAAGACAGAAAAGAAAGAGAGAAAAGAAAGAAAGAAAGAGAGAGAGGAACTCTTTTGCGGGTTTTTCACTTGACCTTGATTTGAAAATATTTAGCAAATAACTCGCCTACGAGCTCTACATCGCTGTGAGTTAGCTTTTGACTGTGTCTTCTTTAAGTGCCAGTCTCTTTGTATTTTGCTTTGCCTTTCCCTGTGACTTGTGTGTTTTGGTTGCTGGTTGCCTTTTGTGTGTGCATTTTGGTGATTAGCCTGGACCGGGCTAAGACTGCATGAAAGGGGGCTGACTCTGCCATAGTGGAGCGACAGTAGGGTACCACACGACGAGTTAAGGGCTTGAGCGAAAGACCGTCGTGACAGGTGGTATAGAGCTTTTCATTGGCTGAGTCGTGACAAGCTCCAATCCGGAGGAGCATCGAAGAGGCTCGACGGGAGTCTATCTGAGACCTTGTATACCGCATGTTTACGAATTTGGAAGGCTGCATCAGTGCCTTAGATCAAAATCTGTCAGATGTGGCAGCGATGGCAGAAGAGCTAGAGGTAGGTCGCCACTCTGGAAAAGGAAAGGCTTGACAGCAAGGCCGAGGTGGAAGGCCTTAGAAAGGACATCGAGGGCTTTATGGAGATCCTGCGAGCTCAAATGGGTGGCTTGATGGACGAGGTGTCACCATATTAAATAAATAAATAAAGAAGGCAGTAGGTCACAGAAAAGATGCTTTTTATCTTTGTGCCAGAACCCAAGCGTTCACTGGCACAAGGGACACGAAGGCCTTAGAGAACCTGTTTGGGGACATTTTACAGTCAGTCAGTACTTCAGTATGTTGGGAAACCTCACCGAGGAGGCATCGGCTTGAGCCGCTACCATGTATCTTGATGGTGCCGCCTAGATTTGCTTCTTCAAAAGCTGACTAGATAGGATTTTTCTTTTTTTTTGAATGGTTCAGTGCCATCCACTCTCAACAACCTGGCAAATATCAGTGAATTGAATTTAGCAAGCAATTGGCCGACCTCTTCCATTCATATCATATCAATGCATGTAGATTTCACATTAGGCCCAAGCTTAGTAAACATCATGCATGTGTTTTGAAACATTTATAAACTGACTCCCATTCTATGTCATATTACATGTGTTGGTGGGATAATTGTCCCTGGTAATAGCAAATTCACTGCAGGATCTCCATGCCACCAAATTACGGCCTTTTGATCATCTATTTGATTCTACATTACCTCAGAACTTGAAGAATTCCCTGCTATTCAGAAAATACTGGTTGACACTTTTTCATCAAAGTAGAGCTTTCACCCAAATGCATGTCGGTTGATTCACTACCAGAATGAAGCAGTTGCAATGGCTGGTGAGGCACCTGCACTAAAGAAGGAGGACATGGGGATTTCAATAGGGTTCGAAATTTCTATTGCAAAGGGGGTTTACAAATATGGTGCTGATTGAAGATAACCTGATATCTATTGTCATCGCAGTTTTCTTTCTTTTCCTGCGTCATAGTAGCAAAATTACATTGCTCAGTTTTCACATAGCATCATGGCATCACCACCTGACAGAAGTATCAGTTGTTCGAGCTTTAGTAGGAGTTGAGGTCGTATGTCACTCAATTTATAATGAGATATTTGATGTGCTAATCGTTGATATTTTGATGCAGCATCCTCACACCTGGGCATATCAGAGTTCGTAGACTTCGATAAACCCATCAAAGGTTAACTGCATGTCCACAGGCCTGAGAGCTTTTGCTTTTGCGTCATAGAATTTATCAGATAAGATTTCATGTCTTGATTGGCTTGCTCTTCTGGAAACTTGATCGACAAAAACTTTAGAATTGCCATGACTACATTATTGTTTTCCCAGCACCCTCAGTCACAATATGACTTCAAACCCATGCTTGGTCTGGAAAAACTGCAGAATGATTCTGATCTCACATATACCCAATATCATCTCATCATGTTTTCCACGGTGCTGTTGTACCACCCTCATCTTCCCTTGCACCTGGTTGCTGCACATCGCAGCAGCACCTCGTTACATTTAATCCCACATCATCCCACTCCCTAGTGAGTTCCACCAGACTGCTGTGCCCATCATCTTCAGCTCATTCATCTGCTGCATAATTATACAGTCTCCACCAAGCCTATTGGCCCATGACAGTCTCGATGTACAACACAATGCATCCAGTCCAGTCGAAGAGCCAGATTACATTCTTGGTAAGGAAGCAGAGCCGACAGATTTTGTATCCTGAATACATCTTGAAGAAGCTATCACCACAAAGGAGTATGTTTTCTCAGAGCAACAGCAGATTTCTGGAGTAAATATCCTTGTTGAAGAAAACAATGATGATTATAATTTTGTTCCTCACCCAGAGGTCAGTAATGTTATGGTGAAAATAATATAAATTCCCATTGAGGAATCTGTTGAACCTGTTAAGTCACCTACTGCATACCTGTGACTCTCCTCTTAGATGTATCTTCTTACAACATTCACCTTCATTTGATATCATTACTACTGTAAATCATGTGCTCATATTTTGCATTAGATGTACATAAATACATGAATGAGTTTTTGCCCGTGCATTATATCACCTGCAATTTTCATCTAGTAGGCATTTTCGGTTTTCATTGAAACACGAGCATATACCCTGTATCTATATATATATATATATATATATATATATATATATATATATATATACATATATATATATATATATTACATATATGGATGCATATAGGCTCTTGATGTGTCATTTTTTTTCTTTTCTATTATATTCCGCATTTTATATCTTCTATCTTGTACTAACTTGAGTTTTGCAGGAATTAGGTAGGAAAAGCCATCCTTTTGCTTAATTTAAGAACTTGCAATTTTGTTCAAATTGTAATAAATTAGATATGAATGAAAAATCTATATTTCCAGTCTTAGATTAGAATGGATGAGCATGTAAATAACATTTGTTTCATTATTCTCCTTTATTTCTGAAAATTCACGAATGGGAACACGAGGCACGTGCACCATTCTACTAAAAGGTGATTAAATCCTAAGTTGATGATTCACATCAATGGCCATAGTCAGGATGTGAACAAGACTTAGAATTTTCACCTTTTATGGAATAACACTGGATCCACACTGGATCCTCTTCAAAAATCATCATATTTTCAAATATTTTTTTCTTTTATTAGAGTTTAATCTAAAATTAACTCAAAATATATATCAATGGCCATAGTCAGGATATATTGAGAGTTAATTTCATTTTAAACTCTATAAAAGCACCAAAATATGTTTTATTCTTCACTTGAATTTAAATATGATTATTATATAATACATTCAATGACCATAGTCAAGGATGTATTATATCTTCAATCTTATTTTAATTCATTTAAAGAATAAAATAAGATTTTCAAATCCAATTTCAAGATTCTTTAAATTCATTCATCATTTAAGATAGAACAACATCATATTTTCAAAATTCTTTTCCAAAATCCAAGTGATCTCAAATATCTTTCTTCAATCTCTATTTCAATTCATTCTTCTATTTAAATTTCAGTTTCAAAGTGACTTTGAGATTTCAAAATTCAATTTTTATATTCAAAATTCCATTTCCAAATTCATGTCCAATTTCAAAGTTCAATTTAAACCTTGAGATTTCTGATCCATCTTCTGATTCAAAATTCAAATTCAAAAATCCAAATTGACTTTGAAATTCATTTGTATATTCAAAATGCAATTTATAAATTTCAAATCAAATTTCAAAGTTCCATTCAACTTTGGAATTCTAAATTCATTTTTCAAATTCAAATTCAAAATTCAAACTTAATATCTCAAATTCAATTTCAAAGTTTAAATTTAAACTTTGAAATCTTTGATTCATCTTCTAAATTTAAAAACTTCAGAAATCCAATTCTAAAATTAGAATCCAACCCCATTTAGGATCCAGAATCCAATTCCACTTTGGATCTCAGACTTCAGATGCAAAATCCATTTTAGGATCTAGAATTCAACTCCATCTTGGATCTCAGATTTCAGATCCAAATTCTATTTTAGGATCAAAAATCCAATTCCATCTTGGATCTCAGATTTTAGATCCAAATTCCATTCCAAATTTTGGATCCAATTCCATCTTATATCTCAGATTTCAGATTCAAATTCCATTTTAGGATTCAGACTGTGGATTCAAATTCTATCCTGATTTCCGGATTTCAAATCCAATTCCACTTATAAATCCCATCTGGACTTCTTAAATCTATTTCTATTTTTAAATTCCATTTGGATTGCTCAAAGTCCAAATTTCCTCCTGATTTCCAACCTTAAATCTAGAATTCAATTCCACTTCAAATATTCATTTCTTCTCCTAAATCCAAGTTCAAAATTCAAATTCAAAGTCCATTTCTGACTTTGAAATTTCCTTTCTTTTCCTTTTATCTCAGCTTCAAATCATTCTTTCTCAAAATCAAGACTTATTTTCCCAACTCTAATTATTTCAAAGACTTAGAACTTTAAATATCCTTTTTGATCTATCTCAAGTTCTAAGTTAGATTTCAACCATTTCTTCATTCTATTATCAAATTCATCTCAGAAAAGCTTGAAAATTTCCAAAATCGTTTTTTAAGAAAGCATACATCCTTGCATTGCACAAGCATGATTCTTTGTGCATTTAGACTTAGGATAAATTCTTAGATAATATTTAGGCAAAGCAAAAGGCATGAATTTGATCCTTGGTTCGATTACCCCTGGTAAAGACGCCAGGAACGGTCGAACCTCGTACCGACGAGCGAATCCCGTCTCTTCATTTTTCCGCAAAATATTTCAAAACGGAGGCGAGTAATTTTCTAAATATTTTTAAATCAAGGTCAAGTGAGACCCCGCAAAAGAGTTCCTCTTCTCTTTTCTTTTCTTTTCTCTTCTCTCTTCTTTTCTGTCTTTTATTTTGTCCCTTCAAAAAGGAGGAAATAGGGATTAGAAAGGAAAAGAGAAGGAAGAGGGAGAAAGATACAAGAGGAAAAAATTTGCGATGATCACAGTTGGTTATAGGTGGGGCAGGTGGAAAAGAAGTTAGGGGAGTTAGGGCGGCAGAGAGAACGATCAACAAATGGATGGAAGAATCAGATGCTGTAGGGGGAGGGTTCCAGCAGACAGCCTTTGGAGAGAGACACACGGGACTACAAGCTCGATTCAAAGGTTTGATTCTCCATCTATGACTCCCCTGGATTAGATCATGCATTCACCTCGTTATTCGCTCACCCACGATCCCCAAACCCCAAAATGGAAGGGATGAACCACCTTTCCACACAGATCCATTTCCCTCTCCACCCATGACTCTCCATTCCGCAACCCCGATGTATCCGTTTCCTCCTTCATGGCCTTCCGCCCGTCTCTTATTCGGAGGAAAAGGATTCATCTATAGGCCTCTGACAGGAAATCGTTTGTCCACGAACTGTCGTTAGTTGCTCTATTCCTTAGCAGCTACATTCCTTAGAAGGAACTTTGCTAAGCCACTGTCAAAGCGACAAGCCATAAGCAAGAGTAAAATCCCTAGAGTTTCCATAAGCCCTGGTTGAAGTACTTTTATAGTGTAGCGTAACGAAGGTATTCTTATTAATGTCATTGAGAGGTTGATCAGAGAGAATAGGTGGTGTAGCGATTTCTTGTCTTAAAAGCGCCCGCGCTCGCCCGACCACCACCTAATAGCCACCCGCCCAAAAAGCAAAAGGAGCAGAAAGCTTCCTTCATCTTTTTTCCTTTCTGGTTGCTTTGAGGTCTGTCTCTTTTGTTTAGGGTTTTGTATGGAAACTGTATCTTAGATCCGGAAATGCCTGTAGGAACGGCCGAATCAATGACGACATCGATCAATGTCCGAAGGCCTCACTCGATGAAGGCTCTATCTGCTTCTTCTTTTGATTTTTCCTATTCGTTCGAAGGTAAGTCGACCTTTAAGGCCTTTAAGGCAATACCTCAACTTGGCATCGATGAATTAGGCAGGTAATGGATTTCGGAATAGGCGGATAAGTAAGGTAATTAGTCTCTCTTTGTTAGTAGCCTTTTTGAGAGGTTAATCGACTCTGGTTCCGTTAGGCTTATCTCAACTTTTCCTAGATATGAGTAGTCTTTTCTCTTTGGAAGGTCTATCTTTCCCCTGAGTCAAAGTGTGATTTGTCAATCTCCGTTTTCATTAGTGAAACTGGCAAAAGGGAGGAAGTCAAGGCCGAAACGTGACTCGATCAGTCAAAGTACGAGCGTATGGCCCCTCGAGCAAGGGGGTACGAGCGTAACTGGCTTCTCGAGCGTCACATATATGAGCGGCAGTACTTAATCTATCAAGTAGGATGAGCGCCTGAATGAGCTTCTTAGTCGAGCATAAAGGCTGATACGAGTGCTTGACAGAATCGAGCATGAAGTAGGAGCTCCTTAATCGCTCGAGTCAAGGGTAGGAGGGCTTCTTCCCTCGAGCAGGGTACGAGCGTAGTACTTGATCCTTGGATCGTGAAAAGTGTACGTCATCCGATCACTCGAGCACTAGACGATACGAACACGAGATGGAAAGCGAGTGTATGGACATGGAAGCGAATGCATAGGCAGAAGCGAGCGTATGGATAGGTAATCAATAACTGATCATGCATATATTTTAGGGATATTTCATATAAAAATGTGCATGATTTCATGAGAAAATGATCTAAAAACCCAATTTTATGTTAGTTTCGAGTAAATGTGCTAAAATAATATAAGAATAGAAAATGCATGAAAAATAGTGTTAATTTACATTTTAATGCATATTTTAGTGTTTGACATAATTGTAGTAGTTTAGTTTTTGAAAATCATAAAAAAAAATTAGAGTTAAAATAGACTTAGTTTTACGATTTCTAAAACATAGTCATTTTGAGTTGTTTTGCAAATAAGTTTTCTTTAGGAGAAGATTTAAAATGGAATTCTTTGAAATAAGATGGACTTATGAAAAAACTTTCAAAATTATAAATACCATACGTAGGGGGAAGAGAAGCTTGTCTTCTCTTTCTTGCCTAAGCCCTCTCTTATTCCCCTTCTTCTCCACCTCTTCTTACCTCTTCTTCTCCTTCTTCCTATTTTCCCCTCTTTTTCTCATCCTCTTTCCGGTGGAGAATTCCAACAACGGCTGAAGCAAGAGAGAGGATTCCACCTCTCTTCTAATCCCTCTGGTTCAGTAAGTGATCTTCATCTTCTTCTTCTTCTTCTTCTTCTTCTTCCTCTTCTTTTGTTTTGTTAATTTGATTTGTTGAAATTAGTAGACAACATGTGTGATTCCAATTTCATGTTACATTTTGAATTCATCGTAGGTAGTATTAGCATTAACATCTGAATTTTCAACATATTTTCTATTGATTCATAGATTCATTCTGCATATTATTTCTATTGTTTTGTGTTTTTGTTTGCTGTGTATTTGTTTTAAAGCTTTTTTTTCAAGCGTTATAGTGTGCATACAGTGAAATCAGACATCTGATAGCTGTGAAATCACCATTTCCGGTTTGCGTGGATCTAAAATCCGGAGAAAACATCATACTCAAATCATCAGATCTGTTTGTGGATTCATCGGATTTGAACATTTTCTTACAAAAATTGATCGATCGATCACTGTGTTTTCAAACTATTATTTGCAAGATTAATTGAATTTGATTTCCAGCATTGATCAGAGAACTGGATCAAATCCAACCGATCATAATCTCTTTGTTCTCTGTTGATAGTTAGAATCACCTGATTTAGGCGGATTCACTTCACATTTATCGTGAAAATGTGAAAGAGGCATTTTCATTTGAGTTACCGTAAAATTCATTTCAAGGCTGTTGATATTTTCGGTGGAGGTTTTTGATATTTCCGGTGGAGGCTGTTGCTATTTGAAATTCTAGTGAGTGTTTTTGAAAAAATGCGATCGGATGTTGTGATCTGAAGTGAAAGTATGAATCTGGCATCCTCATTGTTGAACATCCGTGAAATCTAACACAACCAGGAGGATTTGCCGAAAGTGCTTTGCAAATAGCTGTGATTTATCTGATTACCAGAATCCTGATCATCTAACCATCAGATCTCCTCCAAGTCACTGGCTGAAATTCAGTCCTCTACTGGAATCACGCTTTGATCTGCCGTGTAGATCTCTGATTGTTGGAATCCTCATTTTAGATCGCCGGAAGTTACATTTCTTGTAGAGCTACTGGATTATACCTAGTTTACCGGCGGTTAACCATAGTTCTGGCGGCTCAGCTCCCTGAGCCACGGTGGGAACCGACCTCACCTGTGTGATGTCGTGTATTGTGATTCAATCGTGAAAATCCACTTCTACGATAATGTGTTTTGAAGAAAATTAATTTTCAGAGTTTGTTTTTAAAACACAATTTTCCTGATTGTTTGTTTTTTTTTCTCATTATCACGACAAAGAATTGTTTTGAAATAAGTGTTTTTCGGCAAGTGTAGCTGTTTCCTAATCTCTGGTGACTATTGTCTGAAGGTTGATTGATTGATTTTTGGCATTAATCGAATGTCTGTTTTGGATCAAACTAGTGATTTCTGAATGTATAAGGTCTGAAGATGTTAGCTTGAGTGTATTAAAGAGCATTTGATTGAATGAATAATTTGCTTCCTGAACATTGATTTTTGAGCTTTGTATAGCTATTGGTTTCTTGATTAATCAGATTATCGGTTGACTATCCAATTTCTAAGTAATATCTGGCCTCAGGTCTGACTTCCTGTCTACTACATATTTGATGCATGACCATTAGTGTTGATTTTGAACATATGCTACTAGCTGATTAGTAACTACATTTACTTAGTTGTTTTGAAATTAGGCTTAATTAGTTGATTTGAAATAATTAGCAATGGTAAGTACTTTGTAATTAGAATACTTAGCTAATTAGTAATTAGTTTACTTAGTAAAAAAATTTGATGTTAGTTAGTTTTTAATACTACTTTTAGTCTTAGAATTAATTAGTTAATTGTCATTAGTTTAATATAGTCTTAATTATCATTAGTTTTCTTTCATGAAATCTTTCATAAATTTTTTTAGTGTACTTTGTTTCGTATAATTTCTACTTCTATCTCGTGTACTGCTCGTGTTCATTTGATTTGTGCAGAATAGCACAGTAGTGGAGCTGAAGCGCATACGTGACACGGAAGTGCAAGAATAGAAGATTTTTGTTTTCAGTTTAGAATTAGGAATTTAATTGGGTTTGTAAATATTGCACTTTACGCCCTCTGCGAAGGGTATTCATTTGTTGTAATAGTTAGTTGTTTTTACTTTTCTCGTATATTTTACATTTAATAATTCGGCAATAAAGAATAGTTTAGATTTGTTTGTTTGAATACAAAATATTCCCATTCCCTGAGTTCGACCCAGTCTCATCCACTAGTGAGAACCGGTTTTTATTATTTGATGTCTGGTTTTCACATGTTTTACATATAAAAATCTTTTCAAAATTACAACGATTATAAAAAAGACATCAAATTTTTGGCGCCGTTGCGGGGGAACAGCGTAATATTAGTATTCACTTTATTGCCTAGTGTTTGTTTGCATTTAGGTTTAGAACCACGTATGTGCATATCTTAGAGACGAGCTTACTTTTTTGCACAGCCACCTACTAGGATCCCCTTAGAGGTGACTGTGTACGATTGGTACCGTACACATAGATTTCATATTTCTTTTGCATAATCTCTGTTATGTGTAATTGCGTGGTGTTTGTTTAGTTTTTGTTGTTTTTAGTCTACTCGCTTTGTGGTTTGCGTGGTTTGGCTGCTTAGTGCATTAGTTAGGTAGAAAACCCACAGTTAGGACGTGTGCTACACCGGTCTACTCCAAGGTGTATGCAATGGCTGACGATCATCATTTGATCCATCCTTTGAGGGAGTACTTTATGCCAAATACGTATACTCCCGCCTTCTGCATAACGAGACCTGATGTAGGAGCGAGCCATTTTGAGATAAAGGCCAGTGTGATTCAAATGTTACCTTCGTTTTATGGCCTTAGCAATGAGGACCCATATCGTCATCTCGACGAATTCCTTGAGATTTGCTCGACTGTGCGAATCAATAACTTTGGAGACGACGCTATGCGGTTGACTTTGTTTCCGTTCTCACTCAAAGATAAAGCCAAGCACTGACTAAAATCTCTTGAGATGGTTCGTATTACTACTTGGGAAGGAATACAACGCGAATTCCTCAAAAAGTACTTCCCAATTGGTAAAACGAATCAGTTTCATAAAGCTATAACCAATTTTTCTCAAATTGAGGGAGAACAGTTTCACGAGTCTTGGGAGAGATTGAAAGATCTTCTCCGCAGGTGTCCCCATCACCAGGTGCCTCGTTGGCAGTTGGAGCAGTATTTCTATGACGGGCTTATTGAAAAGCACCGTCAAATGGTTGATTCGTCTTGTGGGGGCACTTTTATGCTCAAGAGTGAAGATGAGGCATGGTCTCTATTCGAGACCTTGAGTGAAAACACGATGCATCATACCTTGTCTTCATGGCTCGATAGGACTACATCTCTGTCTAGTGGTCCTAGGAAAGTTGGGATTTCCGAAGTTGGGTCCGAGTTAGAATTGCGTACCAAGGTTGACCAGTTGACTAGGAAGTTAGATCAACTCCTAGCTAATTCTTCGCGAAGTCCAATAGAAAGAGTGTGCGAGCTATGTGCTAGCCCTGCACACTGTGTTGCGGATTGTCCGGCAGCGCCATTATATCATGAATTCGTTCAGGAGCAGGTGAATGTTGCCCAAGGTTTCTCTAAACCCATGCCTGATTCATTTACATCATCATATAACCCAGGTTAGCGAAACCAGTCCATTCCCCTATCCCATCAGCCCTCCCAGACACAGTATAGACCCAATAACCCTTCACAAGGTTACTCGCATCCCATTTTGCCACATGTTCATCCCCAATCTAGTCTACCTTCTCTTCAGGAGCCCATTTCAAGTTCATCATTTCAGGAGAAGATGTTAGAAGCCTTTTCTGATATCAAGGCCACTCTTTTCTCTCATACGCAGTTAATAGCCAATCTAGAGACTCAAATGGGACAGTTAGCTCAGACATTGAGTAGACAAAGTCAGGGGAACCTTCATAGTCAGTCTGTTGTCACAACAAAGGGGGAGGATTCCATGTCATTTGACTTGCAACCCACCGATTCACATCATGAGCAGGTTAAGTCTGTTACATCCCTTCAGTATGGGAAGGCGTATCATCCCATTCAGGAATCGACTCATGAACCCCATATCATTTCTACTGACGAGTCGATCTCCATGATACCTCAGCAAAAGGGGCCTGACCCACAGCATGAATTATCATCATATAAAGCCCCATTTTCTCAGCCTTTAGGATCACCGATTGTTTTTAGTAAGCAAGAGGTGCAGATGCAGAAGGTGCTTGACCAAGTCAAGCCTGATCATATTCACCACTTGTCTGAAGTTGCATTCATTGATACTCGGTCGGTCCTAGACTCGCATTTCTTGATCAGTCTCTCAGATGAGACTAATCTTTGTTCTTCATGTCAAGAGAGATTTGATATTACATTTAGTGGTAGACGGGATGGAAACACAGTGCGTAGTGTCACAGATGACACTCTTTTCTTCATAGAGCCTCATTGAGCGATATTTCATGTCTATTGATCTCATGGACGATGAAGGTTTTTCCAGAGATCTGTCTGGCTGGGGACGTGAAACTTAGCGCTTTATGGGAGGCAACCCATGTCTAGTATATTATTAGATTTGCTTAAGAATTTATAGATTTTATTTTGTTTTTACTTTTTCGTGAGTTTTTCATGTTCTTTTTGTGTCATTCATGGTTTTCATGTCATGTCATGTATACATTGCATTCATTATATTCATAGAACGTGTATTTTTAATTCATGGAAGGTTTCTACTCTTTTCCCTCATTTATTTCCTCTCATGTGCATTCACTTAGTTTCATATAAGCATGGGGGAGGGTGTAGTTTGCACACCTTGATATTTCTGTTTACATTCTTGCACATGTTTACACATCTCTCATGAAAAGTAGATTTTTAAAGAAAGAGTTTGAACTTATATGAATGTTATTTCAAAGTTGATGTTTTTAGAGGATTTTTAAGCCCCACGAAAAAAAAATTTCTGACATAGATCTAAAAATTATGGTTGTTTATGCAGATTTTGAAGAAATGATGATAGATACATGTTAGAGTTTATTTTGAATCATAAATATGAATATGCATAGTTTTATTTTTGAAAAAACTAAGCAAATGAACAAAAGCATAAAAAAGAGCTCAAAAAGTGAAAAAGAGCATGTGTTAGGTTGTTTGGATAATTCCACAATCCTTAGTAGATGGAACTTAGATGTAAGTTGAAACTTTTAATTCCATTTCGAAAAGGAGAGTGGAAAACTTCGTGATCCTAAGTAGCTGAGAACAGATACAAGTTGAAATGTTTGACTCTCACGTTGCAAAGGTGAATGAAGGAAGTCACTTTTATGTCTTAGTTGATATCTTTTGGTATGCATTGAAAAAGTATAGAAGATATTGACATTGCCCAAGGCATAAAAGCAGGCCACATGCAAGCTATAAGAGAAGAATGAATACGCAAAAAGAAAAAGCGTGAAAAAAGAGAAAAAAAGAAGAAAGCTTAAAAAGAAAAAGTTCAATGCTTAGAGGTGTGATTGAGAAAAACTGTGCAGAAAACATATGAGTGAGGATAAGTAAATAAATAATAACTTGTTTTTATTGGATTTTCTAAGAATAAAACATAAATAATTGTGATATTTAGAAAAGTGAAAGAAATTCTTTTTCTATGGTGGTATATAAAATATTCTAATTATATTGTGATTTTGAAATAACAGGAAATATTTGTGAAAATAAAGTCTTTAATTACCTACTACTTATGAGGATGTGTAATATTTTGCATACATGACAGAGATGTTTGTGGGTAGCATCATTGCAAACCCTCACGAGACCTTACTCGTCCACTGGGGTAACCCAGGGGTTGAAAGGGCTTGTTGCATGAGCTAAATGCAACCGTGATTCCTACGAAAGTGAGTTAGTTGATAGTTTTGATTTCACGCATTTTTCTAGTTTGCTCGAGGACTAGCAAAACATAAGCATGGGGGTATTTGATCATGCATATATTTTAGGGATATTTCATATAAAAATATGCATGATTTCATGAGAAAATGATTTAAAAACCCAATTTTATGTTAGTTTCGAGTAAATGTGCTAAAATAATATAAGAATAGAAAATGCATAAAAAATAGTGTTATTTTACATTTTAATGCATATTTTAGTGTTTGACATAATTGTAGTAGTTTAGTTTTTGAAAATCATAAAAAAAAATTAGAGTTAAAATAGACTTAGTTTTACAATTTCTAAAACATAGTCATTTTGAGTTGTTTTGCAAATAAGTTTTCTTTAGGAGAAGATTTAAAATGGAATTCTTTGAAATAAGATGGACTTATGGAAAAACTTTCAAAATTATAAATACCATACGTAGGGGGAAGAGAAGCTTGTCTTCTCTTTCTTGCCTAAGCCCTCTCTTCTTCCCCTTCTTCTCCACCTCTTCTTACCTCTTCTTCTCCTTCTTCCTATTTTCCCCTCTTTTTCTCATCCTCTTTCCGGTGGAGAATTCCAACAACGGCTGAAGCAAGAGAGAGGATTCCACCTCTCTTCTAATCCCTCTGGTTCAGTAAGTGATCTTCATCTTCTTCTTCTTCTTCTTCTTCCTCTTCTTTTGTTTTGTTAATTTGATTTGCTAAAATTAGTAGACAACATGTGTGATTCCAATTTCATGTTACATTTTGAATTCATCGTAGGTAGTATTAGCATTAGCATCTGAATTTTCAACATATTTTCTGTTGATTCATAGATTCATTCTGCATATTATTTCTATTGTTTTGTATTTTTGTTTGCTGTGTATTTTTTTTTAAGCTTTTTCTTCAAGCGTTACAGTGTGCATACAGTGAAATCAGACATCTGATAGCTGTGAAATCACCATTTTCGGTTTGCGTGGACCTAAAATCCAGAGAAAACATCATACTCAAATCATCAGATCTGTTTGTGGATTCATCGGATTTGAACATTTTCTTACAAAAATTGATCAATCGATCACTGTGTTTTCAGACTATTATTTGCAAGATTAATTGAATTTGATTTCCAGCATTGATCAGAGAACTGGATCAAATCCAACCGATCATAATCTCTTTGTTCTCTGTTGATAGTTGGAATCACCTGATTTAGCCGGATTCACTTCACATTTATCGTGAAAATGTGAAAGAGGCATTTTCATTTGAGTTACTGTAAAATTCATTTCAAGGCTGTTGATATTTCCGGTGGAGGCTGTTGATATTTCTGGTGGAGGCTGTTGCTATTTGAAATTCTAGTGAGTGTTTTTGAAAAAATGCGATCGGATGTTGTGATCTGAAGTGAAAGTATGAATCTGGCATCCTCATTGTTGAACATCTGTGAAATCTAACAGAACCAGGAGGATTTGCCGGAAGTGCTCTGCAAATAGCTGTGATTTATCTGATTACCGGAATCACGCTTTGATTTGCCGTGTAGATCTCTGATTGTTGGAATCCTCATCTCAGATCGCCGGAAGTTACATTTCTTGTAGAGCTACTAGATTATACCCAATTTACCGGTGGTTAACCATAGTTCTGGCGGCTCAGCTCCCTGAGCCACGGTGGGAACCGACCTCACCTGTGTGATGTTGTGTATTGTGATTCAATCGTGAAAATCCACTTCTACGATAATGTGTTTTGAAGAAAATTAATTTTCAGAGTTTGTTTTTAAAACACAATTTTCCTGATTGTTTGTTTTTTTTTCTCATTATCACGGCAAAGAATTGTTTTGAAATAAGTGTTTTCCGGCAAGTGTAGCTGTTTCCTAATCTCTGGTGACTATTGTCTGAAGGTTGATTTATTGATTTTTGGCATTAATCAAATGTTTGTTTTGGATCAAACTAGTGATTTCTGAATGTATAAGGTCTGAAGATGTTAGCTTGAGTGTATTAAAGAGCATTTGATTGAATGAATAATTTGCTTCCTGAACATTGATTTTTTAGCTTTGTATAGCTACTAGTTTCTTGATTAATCGGATTATCGGTTGACTATCCAATTTCTAAGCAATATCTGGCCTCAAGTCTGACTTCCTGGCTACTACATATTTGATGCATGACCATTAGTGTTGATTTTGAACATATGCTACTAGCTGATTAGTAACTACATTTACTTAGTTGTTTTGAAATTAGGCTTAATTAGTTGATTTGAAATAATTAGCAATGGTAAGTACTTTGTAATTAGAATACTTAGCTAATTAGCAATGGTAAAATTGATGTTAGTTAGTTTTTAATACTACTTTTAGTCTTAGAATTAATTAGTTAATTGTCATTAGTTTAATATAGTCTTAATTATCATTAGTTTCCTTTCATGATATCTTTCATAAATTTTTTTAGTGTACTTTGTTTCGTATAATTTCTACTTCTATCTCGTGTACTGCTCGTGTTCATTTGATTTGTGCAGGATAGCACAGTAGTGGAGCTGAAGTGCATACGTGACACGGAAGTGCAAGAATAGAAGATTTTTGTTTTCAGTTTAGAATTAGGAATTTAATTGGGTTTGTAAATATTGCACTTTACGCCCTCTGCGAAGGGTATTCATTTGTTGTAATAGTTAGTTGTTTTTACTTTTCTCGTACATTTTACATTTAATAATTCGGCAATAAAGAATAGTTTAGATTTGTTTGCTTGAATACAAAATATTCTCGTTCCCTGAGTTCGACCCGGTCTCATCCACTAGTGAGAACCGGTTTTTATTATTTGATGTCTGGTTTTTACATGTTTTACATATAAAAATCTTTTCAAAATTACAACGATTATGTAAGACCCGCAATTTTTCAGTATCTTTCTGAAGAAATTCACGAGGCATTTTCAAGTAAAAATAACATCTGAACCCGAAATACAAATCAGATCGATTTGTACGAACCAGTTATACTTGAGATATTCGTCGCTTTGCGAATATATGCTCAAACACTCTGGAAGCCATAACCTCTTAACTAAACAAAAACAAAGGATTTCCTCGAGCCAACTTTCTTAGTTACGTCAATACGAAGAGAATGGCGTACTCAGAATTTTTCGGAAAAAAATCGCCGGAAACCCGAAATTCTTGCGGGACCCACAGAAATATTGGTGGGACCCACAGAAATATTCCTCAGAAAATATCTGGTGGGACCCACAAAAATATCCCATGGAATATCCAAGTGGGCCCCACACCAAGGAACCTCTTGGAATTAAAAAGAAGCCAAGGGGGTAGAAGGGGCATGAGAAAATCCAAGAGGAGGTGGGCTTGGGCTATAAATAGCCCTCCCCACTCTCTCTCTTCTCATAAAAATCGACCCCCTCTCTCTCTTGCCTTCTCTCTCTCTCCTAAACCTCCCCTACCTAGCCTAGCCCACCTGAGCCCACCTGAACTGGTCTGAGCCTGCCTGACTTAGCCTGAGCCTGCCTGACCTGGTCCTAACCCACCTGACCTGGGTCTGAACCCACTTGACCTGGTCCAAACCTAGTTGACTTGACTTGAACCTAGTTGGGTTTAAAGTCAAAGTCAAAGTCTTTTTTGGTCCAGATTCCGGTTTGGATTTCTGAACCCAGACTTAGCCTACTTGAGTTGAGTTCGAACCTGCTGAACCCAGTTGACTTGGATCGAACCCTGTTTGGTTCAAACCACTTTGGTTGAGTAGCTTGACCTACTCTACCTCTTTCTCAACTAAGTCAGCTTCATCTGACTTAGTCTGACCTCTCGAAGGAACGCTCGAAGCCAAAGAAGCAACCCGGAGCCGTTTCTTCCACGATTTGAAGTAAGTTCGCTTCGTTGATCCATCTCTCTCAAGTATTTGACTGTTTGTATATAGAATATACTTTCTGAAGTAGTATCTTGCTTTAGTTCTTGATTGAGCCCTTTTTGGACACTTCGGTGTTCACCCGCTCGTCTCGTAACTATCGTCGGATATATCTATGTTCAAACACGCAGTATTTGCGTTCTTCAAAATGGTATCTCGCTTTAGTTCTTGGTTGAGCCCTTTAGGACACTTCGGTGTTCACCCGCTCGCCTCGTAACTATCGTTGGATGCGGATCTAGGTGTATATCTGCTGATTCTGTCGACGCGTCTTATATCGCACAGGCTATGTAATTTACCTTTGCCGTCGCGTCGTATGATGCCAAGGCTCCTGCTTTCTGCAATGTATTTACTTACGCCGTCGCGTCGAACGATGCCAAGGCTTCTGCTTTGTTATATATGTAGAATATTTCGTTCAGTTACACACCCTGAACAATAGTATATGCATTTCTTTACGCCGCCGCTGTATAAAGCACAGGCTTCTGCTTATACTACATATATAGCGCATAAATGAGCGTTCAAATGGAGATCAAACTCCAAATCGCCCATGCGATTCCTTGACCGCTCCTCGTTCAAGATTCTGCTTGACGAATGAAGCCCCTATTGGAAAGGCTTCGGTTTTTGGCAAAATGCTCTTTACGTAATGACTAAGTCAATTTCGTATGGCCTGGCTATGGCCAAGGGTTCCTGCAACCTTGATGGATGCAAAGTACGCACAACGGTGCGCATCCATTTCCCGAATTAAGCGTGGCGATTTCCTACCAAAGAGGGGAGATGCCGCTGAAATGGATAAAAGAAATGCACGCTTTCTCCGTAAAAGAGAGGAAGTGCTGCTGAAATTTCTGAAGAAGCTAAGAATAGCTCAGAAAGAACGTAGCAGGATACTCTGACATATAGCAGAGTGCTACCCAGTTCATGGTTTGCCTCTACAACGTAGAAGGGTTCGTCGCACCACTGCCGGTAGAGCAGGGGAGGTGCTGACGAAATGGTTGGCAGAAGAGCTGCCGGAACCAATGGAACGGCATAATGATGTCCGTTGATGGAACGATGCCAGATCGGCTCGTATCCTTGTGCCTGCAAGGGCACCTTGCTCGTAAGGGCCGCTGAGCCGGAGTAGAGGTTGCGCCTTGGCTAGGTTTGGACTCGTTGCGTAAAAATACGCCGAGTAGCCGATCTATTTAGATCGAGTCATATGCATGCTCATTGAGAACGGTTACACAACCAGACTCGTAAGGGCCGAAGAGCCAGAGTGTGTTGTTTCCACCCAAAGAGGTGTGATGCTCGTGGTGGCCGAAGTGCCAAAGAGCGGTGTTCTGCATGCATATGAATAAGACTTAAGGTCGCACATACCCCGTGGTTGAAGATCGTGTTAGGGGTACCCCCTCAGTAATGACTGTGTTGGGGAAGACTGAATGGGGTCGGGTACATACTCCCGTAGTGCTGAAAGCATGGGCTGCCTAAATGGCATGTAGATTCTGTCCAAGTAATTGTAAGACTGGCAGACCCCTTCAGGAATTATGCTCACTGTGGAATGACAGTGATGGTACAGCCTTGAGTGACATGTATTTTACTTTGGACCTGATAGAGTCCACGATGGCCTCAGTCACTCATGGGTTTTGGGGTCGTGGTTATCCTTAAGATCTAAGGATTGAACCCAACTACTGCAAGTAGAGGATGCATCCGAATATGGGCCTAGTAGGATTCTCCCAGTTGAAACACACTGCCCTACTATGGATAGGGTCAACAGGCCTCTGGGGTATCTAAAATACATAGAATAATCAACCCCCAGAACGTCGCGTTGATGCCCGGACAATAGCTCTACCTGCGTACCAAAGGCGGGAGCGGTTAATTATCAAACAATGCATTAGTTCTAGGTACAGCGATGCTTTGAATGTATGAGTGGATGACGTGTTGAGTCAGTCCTGCATAACCTTTGTGAAGGTGTCATGTTCGGTATACTACTGGACCGACTGGGCAAAGACCCGTGTTGTATCCGCACGACTAAGCGAAGCTCAAAGAGTTGTCCTTAGATGCGTGGGATACGGATGTGCCAAGTATGAAGACTTGAGCTAGACATCACTTTGAGACCCGGAAGAGGTCATGGCTAAGTCGTGGAGACTTATGCGGCTATTCAAATCACAGCCCTGAAAAGGCTTGCTCTAAGTCATGAAGACTCGAGCGGATGTTCAACTCATAGCCCTGAGGAGGCTCCTGCGATATACGCTAAGTCTTGGAGGCTTGAGCGTCGTTATTGCGCATTGCGACCCTGAGTGGTCATTATCGTACTTGAGTTGAATGGTTACATGATTGCATGCTTACCAGACCATCAGTGGTTCTGACCCCGTTTTATGGGGATTTCAGGTGTTGGACCTGCGTGGCGATATGCGGAGCAAGGCGGCATCGAGTTCCAGGGTTTCTCTAGACAGAGTTGTACTGCTTCCTTTTTATTGAACCTACACTGCTCTCCTAAGCAGTAGTGTTGTAATAAACATATGTTTTCGATAAAATGGAACACTTTGGTGGTCAATGAGTTGCTTGGCCACATACCTGCAACGTGCTCGGAGTTTTCTAAAACTGACGACTCATTATCGTCTGATTCCGCTGCTAAAAGCTTTTCTAAGTTCTGCTGCAAAGAAAAAAAAAAAAAAAAATTCATGAAAATTTTAACTTAGCTTTGTTTTGGAAATCCGGGGCGTTACAGAATTGGTATCAAAGCATGAGTCTGAGAAACCTGGTTCAAGATCCGTCATGTTTGCGGTATCGCACTGTAAGTATAAATCTTATACTTTCTCTAATTTGGGTGTATTTGTGTGAATAGATAAAATGGCTCCTAGGACGAGGAGAACCATGCCGAGCGAGGAGTCCCATACGCAGGGCTTCCTGCTGAAGACACTCAACAGGCTTGTGTCTGCCATTCGTGAATCAAGGCAAGCACCAGCCCCACCTCGCAATGAGAACTTTGGAGGAATAACATATGAAAGGTTCCTCAAACTCGACCCACCTGTTTTCGTTGGCAGTGCCGATCCAGAGCTTGCATAAAGCTGGATCGAGGAAACAGAGTGGGCATTCCTGGTATTGGGAGTACCAGAGGATAGAAAGACTAACTTCGGCACATATAGGCTGAAGGATAATGCACGAAAGTGGTGGGATACCACTAAGCTTATCCAGTTCTCACAAGTCGAAGTCATTCCTTGGACTGACTTTCGGAGAACTTTCTTGGATAACTACTTCCCGTTGCACTCCAGAAATAAGAAAAAGATGGAGTTTCTGGAACTAGAGCAGGGTGGTATGAGTCTTATCGACTATACTACCAAGTTTCAGAACCTTGAGCGGTACTGCTCTCGGTTATTCGATACTGACCAAGAGAGGGCCGATAAATATATCAATGGATTTCGGGAAGGGCTACGATCTCGAGTTATAACTAGCATGCCCCAAACATTTCAAGCCGCTATGGCAGCAGCTTCAAAGATTAGTGCAGACTGGGAGCGATGCAAAGGGGTCGTAGTAAAGCGACCGGTAGCAAGTAATGGGAACAACAAGAGGACGTTCCCCGGTGGCCAAGAATCACGACCAACTTTTTATAAGAGGGATTTTCAGGAGAACAACTTTACTCCACCGGCCGAGCGGCCATTACAGATGGTAGAAGCCAATCAGCCCTACCGACAGTCTAATTTTCGATGCCCGAGGTGTAGCTCAGATCACCCCGGAGGGGTTTGTCCTCGCGATACAGGGGGTTGCCTGTATTGCGGCAAACCAGGGCATCGTGTAACAGAATGCTGCAAGAAGGCCTCAGATCTTCAACGAAGAAATATGGGATCTGGAGAACCCTCTCAACAAATACAACAACAACGACTGCCACTACCCAGGATAGAGCAGAAACCTGTGGCAGGTCGTGTCTATGCGGTGACAGCCGAACAACTCACGGATAATGATCGTATCAAGGAATCTGAATACCTTGATAGATAGAGTTGTGTTGGGTAAGAAGCAATTGAAAGACAAGATCCAATGAATGCTTGAGACAAGTGGCTTATGACCTTGTGTACGGTCATCTGGATAGATATGTATCCTTGCTCTGTAAAGTAATTTTTGTCAAATAAAAATCTTAAGTGCTTATGCCCAAAATTTATGGCTATAGATCCCATGATTGAAAAATTAAGTTTGCGTAATTAGAACGTTAAAAGTTACTTAATAAAATAAACCATCGAGGAATTGTTCCCAAGAAGAGAGTCCTGTGAGGTTTTACATATTCAAGATCAGATCGTCTAGCCAGAGTGAGCCTGTGAGGGTATACAGCTCCGTGCGAGTGTATATGTTCCAAAATCAGTAGCTTAGCTAGTATGATTCTGTGAGGGTGTACTGATCCAATATCAGGTGAGTCTGACGAGGGCGAACCTGTGAGGAGGTACGTTTCCAATACCAGGTAGTCTGACAGGGGACTTATTCCAATATGGTTAATCTCTAGAAGAATGATCTATGTGTATGGAATAGTTACACAAGATGGCTATATTGATAGCCGGTTGGAAGAACATTGATTCAACAAAACTATCGTGGTTGTAGCATAATTTGAACTCAGATATGAGAAGCATACCTCAATTGATCGAGAATCATGATATGAGGTTATGATTGAAATACATATGATGTTGAACTAAGTGAATAACATTATGAATCTAACATATGGTAGAAATATCCCGAGTTACGCACTTAGTACACTTAACTGAATTTCGCGGACGAAATTCCTTTAAGGGGGTAATGATGTAAGACCCGCAATTTTTCAGTATCTTTCTGAAGAAATTCACGAGGCATTTTCAAGTAAAAATAACATCTGAACCCGAAATACAAATCAGATCGATTTGTACGAACCAGTTATACTTGAGATATTCGTCGCTTTGCGAATATATGCTCAAACACTCTGGAAGCCATAACCTCTTAACTAAACAAAAACAAAGGATTTCCTCGAGCCAACTTTCTTAGTTACGTCAATACGAAGAGAATGGCGTACTCAGAATTTTTCGGAAAAAAATCACCGGAAACCCGAAATTCTTGCGGGACCCACGGAAATATTGGTGGGACCCACAGAAATATTCCTCAGAAAATATCTGGTGGGACCCACAAAAATATCCCATGGAATATCCAAGTGGGCCCCACACCAAGGAACCTCTTGGAATTAAAAAGAAGCCAAGGGGGTAGAAGGGGCATGAGAAAATCCAAGAGGAGGTGGGCTTGGGCTATAAATAGCCCTCCCCACTCTCTCTCTTCTCATAAAAATCGACCCCCTCTCTCTCTTGCCTTCTCTCTCTCTCCTAAACCTCCCCTACCTAGCCTAGCCCACCTGAGCCCACCTGAACTGGTCTGAGCCTGCCTGACTTAGCCTGAGCCTGCCTGACCTGGTCCTAACCCACCTGACCTGGGTCTGAACCCACTTGACCTGGTCCAAACCCAGTTGACTTGACTTGAACCTAGTTGGGTTTAAAGTCAAAGTCAAAGTCCTTTTTGGTCCAGATTCCGGTTTGGATTTCTGAACCCAGACTTAGCCTACTTGAGCTGAGTTCGAACCTGCTGAACCCAGTTGACTTGGATCGAACCCTGTTTGGTTCAAACCACTTTGGTTGAGTAGCTTGACCTACTCTACCTCTTTCTCAACTAAGTCAGCTTCATCTGACTTAGTCTGACCTCTCGAAGGAACGCTTGAAGCCAAAGAAGCAACCCGGAGCCGTTTCTTCCACGATTTGAAGTAAGTTCGCTTCGTTGATCCATCTCTCTCAAGTATTTGACTGTTTGTATATAGAATATACTTTCTGAAGTAGTATCTTGCTTTAGTTCTTGATTGAGCCCTTTTTGGACACTTCGGTGTTCACCCGCTCGTCTCGTAACTATCGTCGGATATATCTATGTTCAAACACGCAGTATTTGCGTTCTTCAAAATGGTATCTCGCTTTAGTTCTTGGTTGAGCCCTTTAGGACACTTCGGTGTTCACCCGCTCGCCTCGTAACTATCGTTGGATGCGGATCTAGGTGTATATCTGCTGATTCTGCCGACGCGTCTTATATCGCACAGGCTATGTAATTTACCTTTGCCGTCGCGTCGTATGATGCCAAGGCTCCTGCTTTCTGCAATGTATTTACTTACGCCGTCGCGTCGAACGATGCCAAGGCTTCTGCTTTGTTATATATGTAGAATATTTCGTTCAGTTACACACCCTGAACAATAGTATATGCATTTCTTTACGCCGCCGCTGTATAAAGCACAGGCTTCTGCTTATACTACATATATAGCGCATAAATGAGCGTTCAAATGGAGATCAAACTCCAAATCGCCCATGCGATTCCTTGACCGCTCCTCGTTCAAGATTCTGCTTGACGAATGAAGCCCCTATTGGAAAGGCTTCGGTTTTTGGCAAAATGCTCATTACGTAATGACTAAGTCAATTTCGTATGGCCTGGCTATGGCCAAGGGTTCCTGCAACCTTGATGGATGCAAAGTACGCACAACGGTGCGCATCCATTTCCTGAATTAAGCGTGGCGATTTCCTACCAAAGAGGGGAGATGCCGCTGAAATGGATAAAAGAAACGCACGCTTTCTCCGTAAAAGAGAGGAAGTGCTGCTGAAATTTCTGAAGAAGCTAAGAATAGCTCAGAAAGAACGTAGCAGGATACTCTGACATATAGCAGAGTGCTACCCAGTTCATGGTTTGCCTCTACAACGTAGAAGGGTTCGTCGCACCACTGCCGGTAGAGCAGGGGAGGTGCTGACGAAATGGTTGGCAGAAGAGCTGCCGGAACCAATGGAACGGCATAATGATGTCCGTTGATGGAACGATGTCAGATCGGCTCGTATCCTTGTGCCTGCAAGGGCACCTTGCTCGTAAGGGCCGCTGAGCCGGAGTAGAGGTTGCGCCTTGGCTAGGTTTGGACTCGTTGCGTAAAAATACGCCGAGTAGCCGATCTATTTAGATCGAGTCATATGCATGCTCATTGAGAACGGTTACACAACCAGACTCGTAAGGGCCGAAGAGCCAGAGTGTGTTGTTTCCACCCAAAGAGGTGTGATGCTCGTGGTGGCCGAAGTGCCAAAGAGCGGTGTTCTGCATGCATATGAATAAGACTTAAGGTCGCACATACCCCGCGGTTGAAGATCGTGTTAGGGGTACCCCCTCAGTAATGACTGTGTTGGGGAAGACTGAATGGGGTCGGGTACATACTCCCGTAGTGCTGAAAGCACGGGCTGCCTAAATGGCATGCAGATTCTGTCCAAGTAATTGTAAGACTGGCAGACCCCTTCAGGAATTATGCTCACTGTGGAATGACAGTGATGGTACAGCCTTGAGTGACATGTATTTTACTTTGGACCTGATAGAGTCCACGATGGCCTCAGTCACTCATGGGTTTTGGGGTCGTGGTTATCCTTAAGATCTAAGGATTGAACCCAACTACTGCAAGTAGAGGATGCATCCGAATATGGGCCTAGTAGGATTCTCCCAGTTGAAACACACTGCCCTACTATGGATAGGGTCAACAGGCCTCTAGGGTATCTAAAATACATAGAATAATCAACCCCCAGAACGTCGCGTTGATGCCCGGACAATAGCTCTACCTGCGTACCAAAGGCGGGAGCGGTTAATTATCAAACAATGCATTAGTTCTAGGTACAGCGATGCTTTGAATGTATGAGTGGATGACGTGTTGAGTCAGTCCTGCATAACCTTTGTGAAGGTGTCATGTTCGGTATACTACTGGACCGACTGGGCAAAGACCCGTGTTGTATCCGCACGACTAAGCGAAGCTCAAAGAGTTGTCCTTAGATGCGTGGGATACGGATGTGCCAAGTATGAAGACTTGAGCTAGACATCACTTTGAGACCCGGAAGAGGTCATGGCTAAGTCGTGGAGACTTATGCGGCTATTCAAATCACAGCCCTGAAAAGGCTTGCTCTAAGTCATGAAGACTCGAGCAGATGTTTAACTCATAGCCCTGAGGAGGCTCCTGCGATATACGCTAAGTCTTGGAGGCTTGAGCGTCGTTATTGCGCATTGCGACCCTGAGTGGTCATTATCGTACTTGAGTTGAATGGTTACATGATTGCATGCTTACCAGACCATCAGTGGTTCTGACCCCGTTTTATGGGGATTTCAGGTGTTGGACCTGCGTGGCGATATGCGGAGCAAGGCGGCATCGAGTTCCAGGGTTTCTCTAGACAGAGTTGTACTGCTTCCTTTTTATTGAACCTACACTGCTCTCCTAAGCAGTAGTGTTGTAATAAACATATGTTTTCGATAAAATGGAACACTTTGGTGGTCAATGAGTTGCTTGGCCACATACCTGCAACGTGCTCGGAGTTTTCTAAAACTGACGACTCATTATCGTCTGATTCCGCTGCTAAAAGCTTTTCTAAGTTCTGCTGCAAAGAAAAAAAAAAAAAAGAAATTCATGAAAATTTTAACTTAGCTTTGTTTTGGAAATCCGGGGCGTTACAGATTATAAAAAAGACATCAATAACATAGCCTTGAGCGAGCTGTCTTGCTTGCCGGCTTCATAATCTTTCTTTTCTGTTACAAAAGAACTCACATTGGCTTGTAGCCTTTCTGTTGAGTGAAAATCATTCACCCTATAGTCTTAAAAAAAAGAGAAAGCACGGAATTGGTCATTCATTTTCATAGAGTAGTGGTGGAAGATTTTTTCATTCATTTGGAAAAGTGCTTTTAGGTTCTTAGTAGCAGCCGACGACCCTTTCTTCTTTTACTTCACATAGCTTTTTGTCTCCTTGATAGCTGGAAGTTCTCCAAAAGTATGAAAAGCTGGAGGACTTTGTACCATCCATTCCGGTGTGGTTGGATTCCGTTCAACAGCCCAAGGACTTGGAGCACATCTTTTGTTGTTTCCACTGCTTGAAGTGATTGTTACGACCACGAAGAAACGACGAATCCCAACTACGGATATATAAGGGCCAAAACTGCTAAGTGCATTCCATCCAGCGTAAGCATCCGGATAATCTGGAATGCAACGTGGCATACCCAAAAGCTCTAAGAAATGCATAGGAAAGAAGGTCGGATTAACCCCGAAAAAAGTTATCCAAAAAAGGATTTGACCTAAGGTTTCAAAGTATGTCCGACCAGAGATTTTACCCACCCAATAGTGAAATCCTGCAAATAAAGCAAAAACGGCTCCCATAGAAAGTACATAATGGAAATGTGCAACTGCATAATAAGTATCATGTAGAGCAATGTCTAGCCCAGAATTTGTCGAGACTATTCAAGTGAGTCCTCCTACGGTGAACAAAAAGATGGACCCGACAACAAATAACATGGGTGTTTTGTATTGTATCGAACCTCCCCACATGGTAGCGATCCAACTAAAGATTTTGATTCCAGTGGGGACAGCTACGATCATGGTAGCTGCGGTAAAGTAGGCACGCATATCAACGTCTAAGCCCACAGTAAACATATGATGAACCCGAACAAGACATCTAGGAACACCTATACTGATCATGGCATAAACCATGCCTCGATACCCGAAGACCGGTTTTCCCGAAAAAGTCGATACGATATGATCTATGATACCGAATCCAGGCGGAATGGGAATATACACCTCTGGATGACCGAAGAACCAAAAGAGATGCTAGTATAATATGGGGTCTCCTCCTCCAGCGGGATCAGAAAATGTTGTATTAAAGTTTCGATCGGTTAATAACATGGTAATTGCCCCCGCCAGTATCGGAAGTGATAATAAAAGTAGGAATGTTGTCACTAGAACAGACCACACAAAGAGGGGTGATCTATGCATAGTCATTCCAGGTCCGCGCATGTTGGAGATAGTTGTTATAAAATTAATAGAACCTAAAATGGATGAAACAATTGATAGATGAAGACTAGAAATTGCTAAATCAACTGCTCCTCTTCCATGGCTGGTAATACCACTTAAGGGTGAATAGACCGTCCACCCAGTGCCGCTACCCGCTTCTACTAAGGCTGAGCTTAATAGGAGCAAGAGACTTGCTGGCAACAACCAGAATGAAATATTATTTAATCGTGGAAATGCCATGTCAGGTGCACCTATCAGAATCGGAACAGACCAATTACCAGATCCACCTATCATCGCCGGCATAAAAAAAAAAAAGATCATTAAAAAAGCGTGAGTCGTTATTAAAACATTATAAAGTTGATGATTCCCACAAAGAATTTGATCGTCGGGTTGTGCTAATTCCATACGAATCAGTACAGAGAAGCATGTGCCCATCACTCCTGCAATGGCACTGAAGATTAAATATGGAGTCCCTATATCCTTGTGTCAAGTACGGAGCAGCAATGCTTAGTCAATCGCAAAGCAAGCCTTACCTAATCATCGTTGCACCGCAACCCCTGTAGCCTATAGGTGGAGAGTGAGAGTAAGCGTAAGCGAACCAAGGAGGCCAATAACATGATCCCTGGTCGGTCTGTCTGGCAGAATTTCGCTGGCCTCCTTCCCTCACCCTTCGCTAGTGCTTGGAAGCCTTACGGCTCCCTTTCTGCATTTCTTTCTCAACAGGGTGAGCACTTGGGTAGTGATAGCATAACGGATGGAGCCAAACAAAAGCAAGAAAAGAAGGGTCCAGGTAGCTTGCTTACCGCGAAAGTGGTAGAAGCGAGTCGTAGAAGAAAAGCCAGAAGCGACGAGCAGTCGCGGTCGAACCTTGGCTCTAGCCGATAGGCTAGCAGTAAGCTTGGCTACAGCGAAACGCTTACCAAGCGCGAAGGAAAGGGCCTTCGCCAGCCACTTGAGGCGTATGCGGGGGAACTCGCACGTGCGGTTCTTAGGGGGGGAAAGCGGAGCCTACCCATCCCAGTAGCGTATATTTGGAGCTCAATATGAAATCCTATTTTCTTGCAAGACCCGTTCGGATAAGGGCAAACCCCTTATGACGCTTTGAAGTTAGGTCCTTCCTTTTGTTGACCTTTTTCTGAACCTTAACCGGGGGGGCTTTTTTCGCCCCCCATGGAAGAAAGAGGGGGGGGGGGTGAGAGGAAAAGGGGATCTTTCCCCTTTTTTCCATCTTTTGCATTTATTTTTTTGAGGACTTTTCGGACCTTTCCCCTTTCAGAACCACCCTCACTCCTCCCTTTTCAAGAAGCCCCGCTCCGCAGCGGGGCCCCTCTCTGATAAGGAAGGAAACGACATAATCTCAATTTTATGACAAATTCGGTCTGATGGTAACGCGGAGCGCCTGGCCGCCTTATTCCGTCACCCGAGATCCAAGTCAGCACCGGCAAAGATCTCTTTCTTCCTCGCGGCCTATTTATCAGTTGTGGGTGGTGAAAGCACTAGCAAAGCGTCATGTAGTGGCCTCGCAAAGCCTGTAGCTAGGAACGAGCAAAGCGACTTTCCTCGAGGAACAGAGCTATAGTTAACGTTAGTTTGCTCGTATATATCGAGTTGGCAGGCCATGCATCCGATCCGTCGTATTCAAATCCCTACCTCTTTCCTGTTTTTTCAATTGCCTGTTGAACTGATGATTCAATCCCCGCCTCTTCCCGCTCATCTGCACCCGAACCTTCCCTCTCATCGCTTCTTCTATTTTTAGAAACAGGTACGACCAACAGTGGTTCGAATGTTGAAAATACCATAAAATCCAGCAAGTAAAGAACTAGATAAAAAGAATACGTAAGGAAAACAACAGAAGGTTTGATAGGAAAAGAAATGGCCTAAGTCAAAATAGAATAAGGTCTATAGTGATAAAGAAGGCAAAAGAAAACAAATGTGATAATAAAAAGAAACTGACTACAACACTGACCAATCATTCTACTCATCTTTTCTATTATTGTCACCGTTTCCTATTCCGATATCCTTCAGGAAACTCTAAGTCATTTGTGCCTTAAAAAATCTTTAATTCATTCATTCATATACCCCTTCCTTAAAAGATCCATTCGAGATAACTGCGTCCTATATGTCCCCAATGGATGTAACATGAGGAGTCGTCGAGACTCAGAGTTCTTCGCTGGAACAATCGGTCGTGAGCACGAGGAGTGACAGCAAGTATCATCTCGTCCAATCTTTCCATATCTGTAGAACGCGACCGAACGGAAGCATGTGGCGACGGATGAAGTGGAAAATGCACTACTTATTAGCCGCCTTTCATCCATCTTCCTTTCGAGACAAGAAAATTGTGGCTTGCTACGATGAGCTAGAGAAACCCCTTTGGAGAGGGAAGACAACGAAGCAATAAAATCCTTCCAAAGAGAGTGTTGGCATCCCTTCCTCTCTCCCAAATTCGACAAAGGGTCTGGCTATGGCGCATGAATGATTGGCAACCTTAGCAGAGAGATAACCCGATGGATTGGATGGATCAGTTGGAACAATTCCAACTCACTATGGTAGGAGTCAAGAGGTTAAATTCCTCTTTGATCTTTCCATAGGAAGGTGCGAGTGTGTGATCATCGCAAAAATTTTCCTCTCTTGTATCTTTCTCTCTCTTCCTTCTCTTTTTCCTTTCTAATCCCTATTTCCTCCTTTTTGAAGGGAGAAAATAAAAGACAGAAAAGAAGAGAGAAGAGAAAAGAAAAGAAAGAAGAGAGAGGAACTCTTTTGCGGGGTCTCACTTGACCTTGATTTGAAAATATTTAGAAAATTACTCGCCTCCGTTTTGAAATATTGCAGGAAAAATGGAGAGACAGGGCTCGCTCGTCGGTACAAGGTTCGACCGTTCCTGGCGCCTTTACTAGGGGTAATCGAACCAAGGATCAAATTTATGCCTTTTGCTTTGCCAAAATATTATCTAAGAATTTATCCCAAGTCTAAATGTACAAAGAATCATGCTTGTACAATGCAAGGATGTATGCTCTTTTGAGAAAATGTTTTTGAGAATTTCCAAGTTTTCTGAGATGAACTTGGTAATAGGGTGAAGAAATGATTTCTGAATGGTTGAATCTAACTTAGAACTTGAGATAGATCAAAGAAGTTCTAAGTCTTTGAAATAATCAGAGTTGGGAAAATGAATCTTTGAATTGAAAAGAATGATTAAAACTGAGGTAAAAGAAAAAGGAATGAAATTTCCAAGTCAGAAATTGACTTTGAATTTGAATTTTGAACCTGGTTTTAAGAGAAGGAGAGTGATATTGAATTCTAGATTTAAAGTTTGAAATCAGGATGAATTTGAGAAATCCAAATGGTAATTAAAAAAAAAACAGAAGTGGATTTATGAAGTTTAGATGAGATCTGAAAATGGAATTGAATTTGAAATCTGGAAAAGATAGACTTGGATTTGAATTTTAGAATTAGGAATGGAATTTGTATCTGAGGTCTGATATCCAAAGATGGGACTGGATCCGAGATCTAAGATCTGAGTTTAGGGTTGGATCCGGGTTCTGGAATTCTAAATGGAATTGGATCCGAAGTCTAAGATCCAAGATAAAGTTGGATTCTGAAATCTGGATCCTAAAGGAGAATTGGACTTTGGACCATAAAATGGACTTTGGATCTGAAGTCTGAGATCCAAGGGTAGAGATTGCATTTGGAAATCTGGATCTAAGTTGAGATTGGGTTCCGACTTTGGATTTGGATTCTGAAAGTCCGAATGGGACTTTTGAAGATGGATCTGGGTTTTGAAAACTCAGATTGAATTTAAAATTTAAAGAAGAGTCAAATTTTGAGATTTTAGAATCAATCTCAAACTTTGATTTTGAATTTTAAAGATGAGAAAGATAAACCTGATTTTGAAGCAGAAGATGACTTCAAAGTTAAATTGAACTTTGAGTTTTGGATTTTGATTTGGAACACGAATTGGAAATTTCAAAGTCCATTTGGATTTTGAAATCAATTTTGAATTTTGAAAAATGAATTTAGAATTCCAAAGTTAAATTGAACTTTGAATTTTGATTTAGAAATTGAATCGTGAATATACAAATGAATTTCAAAGCCAAATTGGACTTTAAAATTGAAGTTTAAATTTGGAATCAGAAGATGAATCAGATATCTCAAAGTTAAATTGAACTTTGAAATTGGATTTGGAAATGAAATTTTGAATATAAAATTGAATTTGAAATCCCAAAGTCAAATTGGACTTTGAAATCGAAATTTAAATCTTTGAAATAAGATAGAAGAATGAATTGAAATAGAGATTGAAGAAAGATATTTGAGATCACTTGGATTTTGGAAATGAATTTTGAAAGTATGATGTTTTATCTTAAATGATGAATGAATTTAAAGAATTTTTGAAATTTGATTTGAAAATTTTATTTCATTCTTTAAGTGAATTAAAATATGATTGAAGATATAATACATCCCTGACTATGGTCATTGAATGTATTATATAATAATCATATTTAAATTCAGGTGAAGAATAAAACACATTTCACTGCTTTTATAGAGTTTATAATGAAATTAGCTCTCAATATATCTTGACTATGGCCATTGATATATGTATTGAATTAATTTTAAACTAAACTCTGATAAAAGAGGAAAATATTTGGGAAAATATGATGAATTTTGAAAAGGGTCCAGTGTGGATTGTGATCATCGCAAAAATTTTCCTCTCGTGGTATTTCTCTCTCTTCCACCTCTTTTCCTTTCTAACCTCTATTTCCTCCTTTTTGAAGGGAGAAGATAAAAGACAGAAAAAGAAGAGAGAAGAGAAAAAAAAAGAAAGAAGAGAAAAAGGAGCTCTTTTGTGGGGTCTCACTTGACCTTAATTTTGAAAAATATTTAGAAAATAACTCGCCTCCGTTTTGAAATATTTGCCGGAAAAATTAGGAGATGGGGCTCGCTCATCGGTACGAGGTTCGACCATTCCTGGCGCCTTTACCAGGGGTAATCGATCCAAGGATCGAATTTATGCCTTTTTGTTTTGTCTTAATATTATCTAAGAATTTATCCTAAATCTAAATACACAAAGAATCATGCTTGTGCAATGTAAGGATGTATGCTCTTTTGAGAAAATGTTTTGGAAATTTCCAAGTTTTCTGAGATGAACTTGATAACAGAGTGAAGAAATGATTTCTGAATGATTGAATCAAACTTAGAACTTGAGATAGACTGGAGTTCTAAGTCTTTGAAATAATCAGAGTTGGGAGAATAAGTTTTGAATTTTGAAAAGAATGATTTGGAGCTGAGATAAAAGGAAATGAAGCTTCAAAGTCAGAAATGGGCTTTGAATTTGGATTTTAAACTTGGATTTAGGAGAGGAAATGAATATTTGAAATGGAATCGGATTCTAGATTTAATATTGGAAATTAGGATGGAATTTGGATTTGAGCAATCCAAATGAAAAATAGAAAATGGATTTAAGAAGTTCAGATGGGATTTGAAAGTGAAATTGGATTTGAAATCTGGAAGTCAAGATAGATTTGGATTTGAAGTCTGAATCCTAAAATGGAATCTGAAATCTGAGATATAAGATGGAATTGGGTCCAAAGTTTGGAATGGAATTTGGATCTGAAATCTGAGATCTAAGATGGAATTGAATTTTGGATCATTAATGAAATTTCAGATCTGAAATCTGAGATCCAAAGTGAAATTGGATTCTGGATCCTAAAATAGAATTGGATCTGAAGTCTGAGATCCAAAGTGGAAGTTGAACTCTGGATCCTAAAATAGAATTGGATCTGAAGTCTGAGATCCAGAAGTGGAGATGGATTCTGAATCCTAAATGGAATTGGGTCCAAGGTCTGGAATTCAAGATGTAAATTGGATCTGGAGTCTGAGATCCAAAAGTGGAGATTGTATTTAGAAATTTGGGTCCAAGTTGATCTAACTTTGGATTTGGACTTTGAAAGTCCAAATGGGACTTTTGAAGATAGATCTGGGTTTTGAAAACCCAGATTGAATTTAAAATTTAAGAAGGGTCAAGTTTTGAGATTTAGAATCAATCTCAAACTTTGATTTTGAATTTGAAGATGATAAAATTAAACTTGATTTTGAAATAGAAGATGACTTCAAAGTTAAATTGAACTTTGAAGTTTGATTTAGAATTTGAATTTTTTGGGATATGCAAATGAATTTCAAAGTCAAATTGAACTTCGAATTTAAAATTTGAAGTGGGAATCAGAAGATGAATAAGAAATTTTAAAGTTTAAATTGAACTTTTGAAATTTGATTTGAATTAGAATTTGAATTTTGGATATACAAATGAATTTGAAATTTCAAAATCAAATTGGACTTTGTGAACACCCCAAATTTTTTAAAATATTGTAAATATTCCTCTTTTGCCCCTGACCCCATTTTTTGGGTAATTGAGTCACTTTTAAATCTAAATTCCATTTTATTTCTCAAGTTTTACTGAAATTAAATTCATTTTGTATATTTGACTCAATTTCGGATCCGGATCCAGATAAAAGATCCAAATTTGAGCTTCGTTGTCCAAATTTTTAAAATCAAATTCTCAAAATTACCAAAATAACCTTTTAAAAGGCTCAAACAGGTCATCCGGTATCCGTTTGGATCCATCATGTTATATTCCTCGATTCAAGATTTAAAACTTGAATATTTTCTCAAAACTTGGGTCCAAACCCATTTTCTGAAGAAATTTCCTCAAAATAGCCTTGAAAACCTTCTTTTGTAAATATTTCTCAAAAATACAAAAAATTTAGTTTAAATCCTTGTTTTTCCGTAAATTCTAGGATTTTATTCCAAAAATATCAAAAAAATATAGAAGATGAAGAAAAGAACAAAAAAACAAAAATATAGAAAAGAAACAAAAATCGGTTTTTGAAAAAAAAAATTTCTTTTAACTAAAACCAGTTTTTTGCAAAAATCTTTTAAAAAGGACCAGCCTTTTGATTTTTTTTTTTTTTTATAAAACCCTTTTAAACGAAAAATCGATTTTTTTTTAGGGTTACGAAGGTGCCTCTTCTTTCTCTCTCTCTCTTGGGAAAACTCTGGAGAACCCTCTACCCATGGTCGACCCCATGTGCATTCCTCCTTCCTCCGAAACCCTCCGATCGCCTCACCTTCTCCTCAACCCTTCATCACCAACTGCATCTCCTCCTCCTTCACGAAGCTTCCACCGAACTCCCCCATGTGTGATCTCCCATTCCCCTCCATCCCCAACGGCCCCTTTTCGCAGAATTCTCACGCGGGATCAAAGGGCGGAAACACCTCTCGATCGAGAACCGCCATCCCAGCCCTTGATACTCAACCGCCATCCCTTTTCTCAAATCTTCCTCAAATTCTATATAAACAGGGCAGCAGCAAAGAGAGGGGGGGTCGACGAATCCTGACATCAAGTTTCCATCCACAAGACGATCAATCAATCTTCGACATCACCCCTTCAGCCCTAGGGACTTCTGCAAGGTTTGCAGTAAACCTCTTTCTTCTCAGCCGTTGCGGATCTATACCCTCTGGTGTTTACCCCTTTTCGAGCAATTGAAAGATCAAAGACATCTGCAGGTAAATAATCGCTATCCTCTTCTTTTTCTTTCTTTAAAATAATCCTATTACCTGCAATATTTCTTTATTCTGATCTCTTCAGTTTTCTTCATTTTTTTTTCTTTTCTTTTCTTCTCTCGGTTATGAAGCCAACTGGGTGGAATAAACATGCATAATAGCAGGATTGACCCACCCACGGCAACATCATCAGGAATCATGACATTCCGACAGTGTTTCTTTTGTTTTATCTCATCTCTCATATCGTTCTCTTCTATCATTAGTGAGTTATCTTGGATTTCTTCAAGCTTACCTGAATCTAAATGAGCATTCACGTTTGTCTAAATCTGATCTGAATCCCTGTATTAATTTGTCTATCACGCGCAATTGTAATATGATAGATGTAATTAAGGTCTTGCTTCATTTCAGTTGTTTCTTCCACCTAATTTCTCATTTTTCCTTTTTTTTTAAAAAAGAAAAAAAAAGAAAAGAGAAAAACCTCAGCCATCTTGCGTAATCCAAGTGGAGGAACCATTTTATTATTTTTTTTCCTTCCTGAAGGTAGCTGATATATTTGATTACCTGAGCGGGTTCTGAGGGTTATTTGTTTCATGATTCTGATTGACACATTCTATAAGCTCGGTCTCGAGTTGAATGTCTTAGAATCGCAGCAATCGTTTTCCTTAAGATTGATTCGGGTTCATTGGCAAAGCCATAAACAGAGCATGCTGGAAGAAAGATCGCTGGAACCAGTTTTTAACTTTTACCTGAAACGTTAAAGAGCCTCCAGGTTTCTGAAGTTCTGCAATCGGTTTCATGAAGCTTATTTTCTTGCCATGAGTCGATCCAATCCCCTGTACATCACCACAGTTAATGCAATCACATTTTATTCTCGCCCAATCAATATAAAGCAAGTAAAAGGTTTGTTGCCAAAAATGTGATTGGATTCACGTCATCCTCATTCATTTTGTTGAAGAGGGATACTTGTGATTTTGCACTATGTCTGTTATAACAACTCACTGGCTAGAGATTGTTCACCCATTAGAGGTAAGTCTTGTGATAGTTATTTCCAAGATGAATGTCTGAAGCTGCTCATATTGTGTCGTTATGGTTATTGTCCTCAATGCTTCATTTCACACTCAGTCCAGCATCTATAATTCCCTGTAAGATGTTCTATTACAGGTTCTCACTCATGGTTTTATCAGTTCTCATTTCTTTTTATTATCCAATGTTTCCATCTGCCATGATTTTAATTCGTGGATATGCTTAACTTTGCGATCTGGTGATTTCTCTGTTTGATTTGATTTCTATAGGGTTAATGAGTATGAAACATGGTGGTTTATTCATTGTAAGTCTATAGTTGCTAAAGATTGGATGAAAAATTCGGTTATAGCAAAGAAAAAAAAAAAAAAAAGGAAAATCAATCAAGCAAGAAGCTTCTATGCAAAGAGCCAGATTGCTGGGGATGGCTCATTGAAATCCATCTTATTGGGCGTTGGGATTAGTTCCTGCATCTGTGTATTTCAGAAGACAGAATGCCACTCCTACTGCCCATGATACCATTTACAGGCTGTGCTGCTATATTTTTTTTGAGATCACCATGCGCTTATGATAAATTTTTTGGGCGTGACCTCATCTGCATTTGTGAATTTATTTTACAATCTTATCAGTATAGTGCAAATTTTAAATCTTATTGATGCATTTTTTTGTGTGTTGTTGTTGGTAATCAGTTTTGCACACAACCATACCCTTGTGCCTACGTTTGTGTATTCATTGCACCACACTTGCAAATACATCACTTAATCACCTCTGCACCCTCATTTGTACACTTCACCCACATCACTGCACCTTTCCTCTGTTGCTTGTGGTGATCTTGCCAACACAGCCCCAGCACTCTAAGTTGTCATTCAGCACATTGGACAATTCGGTAATAAAGGAATTCCCATATGATGAGACATGGGGTTTGGGTCATTTATATATATGGAAATACAAAGGAAATCAGAATTTTAACCTCTACTCAGGGCCAACTGGCCATGCTCTTAGAATGGCAGGGATGGATATGGCACCACTGCTGGATATCTCTGATATGAAGGTTGGTTTCTTGTTACCAAATTAATGAGTCCACATCTTGGGACCTCATTGAGCTGGATGTCTTGTTTGATCTTCTAGAAGTTAAAAAGAAAATCAATGACAACATGCTTGATTCATTTCCTTTAATTCAGGAATACTGAAATGAACATAGAGACTTTACTTGGGTGACAATACTTTCTGTAAAAAGTTTTAATGAATCTCTTCCTGTTGCTTAGCAGTATATGACAAAGATAGAGGAATCATTGGGAACCGGTCCATTTCATTTTGGGTGTTGTAGCTTTTCACTTTGATTGCTGGAATTTCTTGGTGTGCATCAACAGTCAACAAATCCGGCGTAATTTCCTGCAACTGTGAATTTCAATAAATCCTTGAAGATCAACTCTTGTAGGTAAGTTGCTATATTAAGGCAAGTCTAGCTTTCCTTCAAATTATAATCAGATTTTTGTCAATTATGTCATTTTCTGTTGTAAATATCACCATGATCCTACCTGCATATTCTCGTATTTCACAAGAATCTTCAGTTCCCTTTACTTGTAAATTTTGTGAGGTGTGTGTATACATTTTGATCCTCCCCTTTTGGTTTACTGCAATCGAAAAAGGATGCTTTGCCTTATGATTTATTAAAAACATGCATCTGAAGATGGTTCATTGGACTATGATATAATGGCTGATAGAATCAAGGGATTCAAGTTGGGTTGGTTGTGGTGATTTTCCTATTATCTACATAGTATACATAGGTCACTCTCTGTAGGTAATATTATTCTATTTTCGCATAATGTTAGTTAATTAGCATCACCTGTGTGTTATACTTTCTATGTATGCTATCCTGCATTGCATATTTCCCTATATGTCATGATACAAAACCGATCTATGAATTTATTCATATCCATTGGCTGAGCTCTCAGTGCATGATTTGGTCATCTTACACACCAAAAACCCAAATTTGGTCTGCTAAATCCAACTGTTTAGCATAAGACACTATAAATAATGACAATAGTGTTTGTTGTTTGAAAACCATTTTGCTGTGTAAAATTTCTGGTGTTTTGTGCAGAGATCGGCTAGAGATGTCATCGGTGGATATCCTTGAAAATTTCTCCATCAATAATATTACAAATCAGTTCCTAGCTACTAAAGGAGGTCCACAAATCTCCTCTTTCTTGATGAACTGAACCAGGTGATCGGAGTTGATCACCTAGTAATCCATCACTGCCACCTGAGTTTCATCCTTGTCAACCACCAGTTGCAATACCTCCAGCCTACCCTCACGGTTGTCCCTGCGGCTTAGCACGCCCACTTGCACGGCAGCCTGCAATGCCATTCTTCACCTCATAAACCATATCTTGTGCACAACACAACACATTCTGTTGACAGCCCTTCTTCCATTTCATACCATCTGTTTCAGGTGTCCCAACTGTACCCTGCTGTTGCCCATTCACAAGCTTCCCAACCTTCACCTCTGAAAAACCACCACAGAGCTGTCATAGACTGTGATTTCTCACAATGGTTCATCACAAGAACCGCCATATTTTTTTTTCTTTTCTTTTTCTTCATCTCAATAAAAGCTCACCATAAGCAGCTATGGCTGCTACATGTTGGTTCATCTTGGACCATCTTGATTCTTGCCCTCATCCATTGTATATACCCTCTCACATAGGTTTTCGTTTATCTTTGGTGTCATGTATATATATATGCACACATATATATATACATATATATATATATATATGTATATATACACATTCTCTCATGAATACAGAATGTGTCATTGCCTCTCATATATGCATTCTTTTTTCTTTTTTTTTAATTAAATGTGAATATCTATTTAGGCATGTCTATCTAAATTATATCCTTTTGATTCAATGTAAATATTTTGTTGTTTCTATTTTCCTCTCATATTACACTAACTGAGTGTTTTGCAAGAAATGTTCAGAAACTGCTATAATTTCTTTAGATTTAGAATTTTATTATTTCTTTATCTTCCTTAACTTGTAATAAGTTAGACATTAATGAAAAGTCTACAATTCCAGTCCTAGATTAGATGGGATGAGCATGTGAATAACATTTGTTTCATTATTTTTCTTTTTCTAAAAATTCACCAATGGAAACACGAATGGCACGTGCACCATTTCGTAAGAGGTAATTAATCCTAAGTTGATGATTTACATCAATGGCCATAGTCAGGATGTAAACAAAACTTAGTATTTTTATCCTTTATAAGATAACACTGGATCCTTTTCAAAATTCATCATATTTTCTTTAAATATTTTCCTCTTTTATCAGAGTTTAACTTAAAATTAATTCAATATATATACCAATGGCCATAGTCAGGGTATATTGATAGTTAATTCCATTTTAAACTCTATAAAAGCACCAAAATGTATTTTATTCTTCACCTGAATTTAAATGTGGTTATTATATAATATATTCAATGACCATAGTCAGGGATGTATTATGTCTTCAATCTCATTTTTAATTCATTTAAAGAATGTAATATGATTTCAAAATCCAATTTCAAATCCTTTAAATTCATTCATCATTTAGGATAGAATTGCATCATATTTTCAAATTTTTCTTTCAAAAACTCCAAGTGATTTTTGAGTACTTTCTTCATTTTTCTCAGATCAATTCTCATTCAAATTCAATTCTATCCTATTTTCAAAATTCAAATCAAAATTTAAAGTCCAAATCCAAAGTTAGATCAACTTGGAGCCGGATTTCTAGATACAATCTCCATTTTTTTGGATCTTGGACTCCAGATCCAAATTACATCTTGGATTCCAGACCTTGGGCCCCATTCCATTTAGGATCCAGAATTCAACTTCACTTTGGATCTCAGACCTCAGATCCAAAACCCATCTTAGGATCCAGAATCCAATTCCACTTTGGATCTCAGGCTTCAGATCCAAAACCCATCTTAGGATCCAGAATCCAATTCCACTTTGGATCTCAGGCTTCAGATCCAAAACCCATTTTTAGGATCCAGAATTCAACCTCATTTTGGATCTCAGACTTCAGATCCAATTCCATTTAGGATTCCTAGAAATCAACTTCATTTTTTTGGATCTTAGACTTCAGATCCGATCCCATTTAGGATCCAGAATTCAACTTCACTTTGGATCTCAAACCTCAGATCCAAATTCCATTCCAGATTTCAAAATCCAAAAATTTATCTTGAGTCCCAAGTTCCAAAAATCAATTCCATTTTTTACATCCTATTTAGATTTCTTAAATCCAATTCTACTCAAACTCAATTTGGATTTCTCAAATCCCATCCTAATCTGAAATTCCATTTCCACTTCAAAATCCGATTCCATTCCCAATCCTAGATTTCAAATCCAAATTCTATCCTGATTTCAAATTTTAAATCTGAAATTCAATTCCATCCCAAAATTCATCTCTTCTTTGGGTTCACAATTTAAATTCAATGTCCATTCCTGACTTTGAAAATTCATTCCTTTTTTTTTTCTTCTCAGCTTTAAATCATTCTTTCCAAAATCCAAAGATTTATTTTTTCAAACTCTGATTATTTCAAAGACTTAGAACTTCAAGATATCTTCTCTTTGATCTATCTCAAGTTCTAAGTTAGATTCAACCATTTCTTCACCCCATTATCAAGTTCATCTCAAAAAACTTGGAAATTTTCAAAACATTTTCTCAAAAGAGTATACATCCTTGCATTGCACAAGCATGATTCTTTGTGCATTTAGACTTAGAATAAATTCTTAGATAGTATTTAGGCAAAGCAAAAAGGCATAAATTCGATCCTTGGTTCGATTACCCCTCGTAAAGGCGCCAGGAACGGTCGAACCTCGTACCGACGAGCGAGCTCCGTCTCTCCCAATTTTCTCGCAAAAATTTGAAAATGGAGGTGAGTAATTTTCTAAATATGTTCAAAATTAAGGTCAAGTGAGACCTTGCAAAAGAGTTTCTCTCTCTCATCTTTCTTTCCTTTTCTCTTCTCTCTTCTTTTTTGTCTTTTATTTTCTCCCTTCAAAAAGGAGGAAATAGAGATTAAAAAGTAAAAGAGAAGGAAGAGAGAGAAATACCAAGAGAGGAAAAATTTTGCGACGATCACAGTTTTGGCGACCGAGATGGGACCCATCTCCGTCTGGTCGAATCATGCCTTTTTGCTTTGCTTTGATATTATCTAATTCTTTATTCTTCAAATGTCAGCTTCATTTTCATGCAAACCATAGGAGCCTAGACTCTATCCTAAGCTGACATAATGCATATAGGATTTAAGTATGGTTTGGTAGGACCATATTGAGGAGATTATTCCATGTTCACATTAGACTTAGATCTGAAATACAACTCTCCTCAATTTTAGGGATTGAATGCAAACAATGTATGCAAGTGTATGCTTCTTTTCATTTAAATCTATTTCTTTTAGGACTTGCATTAGAGCTTTCTGGTTTTATTTGCATGTTGAACATATTTTTTGAAAACATCCCTACCTATATTGTTTCGGTCTTCATGTTGCTAGGCTGTCTCACTGAACCATAGTTCGGGAGAGAGCCTCACAACTGGACCACTTATTTGGCTTCGCGCCCCCCTACCACGTACCTAAGGGCCATAGTCCGAGGTATATCGGTAGGTGCTCAAGGATGTTGGGAAGCCTTTACCTTAGAACCGGAGGAATATTTTCTATGCCACGTACTTCGAGCTTCGGCTTGAGTATATCGGCCTACCTTGATTGGAATCAGATGATCTAAACCATAGAGTTAGGATTAGGGTCCTACAAGCCATTTCAAATATTGCATTTAGAGTCAGCTGGTTGTACTTTTAGAATGCATATTTTTAAAACATAATTTTCAATAAAATCAAGGAAAAATCGTCAACCAAATACATAAAAACCGACTTTCCACAGAGTGGCGAGTACGGGTCGAATCCACAGGGAACAGGATACATTCTGAAATAATTCTAAAATAACATTTTATTAATATAACAAAGTTTACAATCTATGTCAATATTACAATTTAAATCAAATAACAATCTAAACTATGAAAATAAACTAAAGTAGGAGGCTAAGTCTTCAGCAGATCTTCAGGGGCAAAAATGTCTTTTCACCACAAGTGCAGTTGCACTTCATAATTGAATTACACCTGTGAACCTGTTCTAACTTATCAACCTACACAATAAAAACACAAAGTTAGTACACAAATAATATGTAAATCTAAATTACAAACTACAACTAATTCTAAACTAATACAGAAATTAAATTACACTTAAATAACTACAGAAAGCTATAATTATAACATCTAACTAATCTAACTAAGTAAAACAACTCTAATTAATCTAAATACTGTTAATTTACTAACTGCAATACTAGAAAACACTAAAACTATACAAAATCAAACAATTAACTAAAAGACTGTTTTGTCCCTAAAGAATGCAAAAATGGACTCTAACAGCTTTTTGCAAATTACAGATTTGAGGGGTCAAACAATTTTCAAAATTCCTGAAACTACTTCTATACTGTAAAAGACAGATTCAAGAATCTCACACATTTTACAGATTGGAAAAATACGTTCTGGATCTCCAGATCTAAGCGTTTCAAAATCGGGATAATCTGGGAAATCGCAGGACCCGAAATTTGAAAATCCGGAAAAACTGTTTTCACAAAACGCTTAAAAACCAGACCAAATCAACTTGGATCGAGCTGAAATTTGGTCTTCAGACAGTTAACACGCAGATGTGGAGAATAGAAAAATAATTTTTAGAAAACTCGATAAAAACCCACATGAAATAACGAGTGCCCGAGATGATAAAAATTAGGGTTTCGGTTCAGTGCACTATTCATTCCTTTGAATCCACTAATGATATTAAAACATTAAAACACATGGAAAAACAGTCCTAACTAAAGTCAACTAGGATAGACCGGCTAACTAAGGTTTGCTATTAGTTAGTTCACTAGGGTTAGGTATACGGTTAGGATAAATAGGGTTAACTAAGATTACTCACTACTAACTAAGGTCGGTTAGGATAACTAAGGTAAATAGGCTTTAACTAGCTAAGATCGGTTGGGGTCATTAGGATTCACTAAGGGTATGGTTAGCTAACTACAGTTAAGAATTAACTAAGGTTCGAATCAACTAACTATGGGTTAATAAACTAACTATGGTTAATATCTAAATAGGATTAGCTAATACCTAGAGTTAGTCGACTAACTATTATTAGCTATGGACTAAGGTTAGATACCTAGGGTTAGGCTAATTACCTAGAGTTAACTAGGGTCAGTTAGGGTTAACTAACTATGGTTAGTAGGGGGCGGTAATGGATAAAGCATTGACTAGGGTCCACGCCACCCTATGGTTAACTAACTAAACTAACAAGTAATTCCTAAATTAACTATAAACTAAAATTATTACTTACCTAATTAGCTATTCCCGATTTTGACCAACTAATCCTAATTCAAACATTAATAAATTACTTAACTTTATTCTAACTAAATTAAATCACTAATTGCTAACCTCTACATTAAGACAACCTAAGATACTTAACTAAATTAGACAAGCACAATTTCTAAAAGCTAATACTATTACAAATTTACTAAGATAATTAACATCCAATTAATGCTAAATCTAACTAGGAAAGTAATAAATAGGGCTTGTCAAGGCTAAGGCACGAATTTGGTAGGCATCTTCCTCTCCCATTCTTGCCTTAATTGCTCAATAGGAAGGTGATTCATTTCAAAAACCGTCCAGCCTTTTTGGATCCCACACGTTTTCAATTCTTTTCTTTAAAAGCAATAGACAATTTTGAAAACCTTTCCTGAAACACTATACACAATTTTGGTTGGTCTTAAAAGTAATTAAATATGACAACTCTTGCCAAAAGCGTGTAAATCTGTTTTAGCAAGCTATTTAAAATTCAAATGGGGTATCCTTAGTTAAAATTGTAACTCCTTTTTCATCTTGGCTGGCTCACATTTATTAAAGCTTTCCTTAAAAGCAGATCACGATGTTGGAGAGTTAGAACCATACCGAAAACGCCTATTAAACTAAAAGACCACTTAGCCCCTTCTCTACATTCTACATTAATTCACTACCTAAGCTAAAATGGAATTGATCTAATTGCATTAAAGTATATACAAGTCAATCAAAGGGCATACAGGGAAGGAAAACGAAGATCACAACCTATCTATATTAACTACTACACGCAAATAACAATAATACGTTAAACCTAAATTACCTAGAATACAAATCACGAAATTAATATACTAATTAACATATAATTAAATATAAAATCAAAAACAGCAACCAGCTACAAATACCTACAGAATTTTTAATCAAATGAAACAAAATAAAATCTTACATTGAATCTAAATGCAATTACAAAGTGCTACCTAAAACTAAGAACATAACTCTACCCAAAAATTAATTATCCTACACTAATACACGTTAATGAATGAAATTGTAAAACTATGAAACACTAAAAATTAAACAAATAACATGCTGGACTTAATTCAAAACCGAAAACAGATTATCTACCTACACTACCATCGGCTAACAGCAACAAAATATAATTACCACAACAGAAAACATATTGGACGACTTAATCTACACAGCACACAATTAGTTTAACCTAAATTATCAGCAAACTTAACATTAACACAACGCATACTACAACCAGATGGACGACACACCTAAATAACAGATTAACATAACTCGACTTTTCATTTTTCACAAAATCTAAAAGCGCACAAAATAGAAAATCACAGGAACACTTTTCCTAAGGTACTAAACTCGAACAAAACAAGATATATTAGACCGAGAAAGACTAAAAAGACGCAGACACACAGATCCGAAAACTCAAAACACACGCACACACCCAACAAAATCCAAAAACATCCAACGTTGGAATGAAATTGCAGATTTAAATAAAACAAAACCTAAACACTCTACATGCTGGTTTATGCATGAACATTTTCTACACTAGAGCTGGACAAAAATACAGAAAACACATAGCCACATCACTCACACACAATATACGTTCTAACTAGAAGAAAGGGATGAGAGAACCAACCTCCAGGGCGATCCGACGACTGAGGGGGAGAAGAGAGCGGACTTTGCAATGATCTCGCGCCATGAAGGACCTCGTTGATGTTGTCTAACATCTCTTTGCTGTCTTTTGCATAGAAAAAGTCTGGATGGATATGCCCGAAGATGGCATGCTTTAATGGAGAAGAGAGCCATCAGAGGTACGAATGGCTTGCTATGGAAAGGTAGACGGCGCCCCTACCACGGCTGGTCACTCCACCTGCAGCTGCAATCTACAAAAGAAAACCTCAATGATTAGTTTCAACAGGGTGAGAAGAAGAACAAGATGTGAAAAGAAAAGAATGGAAGAAGAAGATGGCGTCTCCATTGAAGATGAGCTTCATGGATGAGGAAGAACATGAATGGGAGGGGCGGCTGGGTGGAAGTCGAGGTGAGCAAGAATCGTGACCCTAGGGCACGAAAATCAAAGCAAAGACAAGGCTGGAATGGGCATGTTCTCCCTTTTGACGTTTTGGGCTCTTTGGGCGTTTTTTCAGAAAAGCTGTTAAAAAGAAAATAATTGTTGGGTGCCTTTTTCTGCAGGGGGTTTTCAAAAAATGTTTTATGAAAACGTGAATTGGTGTAAAGTTGGGTTGAATCTATGTGTTTTGACCCGAATCCAAGATCCAAATAGGCGTCTGGATCCAAATCTTCTAAATCGGTTTCGAGATTTGACCCGTTACACTGTAAATGCATTAATTTCCTCAAATTAACTCCGATTTCGATGAAATTCGAACCAGAGCTCTATAATATCATTATGCACCTAAGTGTATGCCTTTAATCTATAGATGATGCATTTATGCAGTGAAAACATGTTAAGAAAACATGATATTTATGCATCATCATCAGCCTTTAGGGAATGTTGTGTACGCATCCTTGTTTGTGCAGCTATGATTGTGTAATATTTCCTTGTATTCCCTTGTATATATCAAACCTTCTTCAAAACCCTTGGGTGTATTATTCAAAATTTCCATTTATTTTCAAAAACCCCATGTGTATATTGTTCTTTTACCTACATTTTTTTCTCTCTCTTGTGTGAAAATTTTCTTTAAAAAAACAGTGGAAATCCCTTTTTCTAAATTCCCTTGATCTTTTTGCAAATTTCCAGGATTCATCTCTATCTTCTTCTTTCATCAAAAGTCTATCTGTAAGTCCTGCATTCCATTTAATTTTCTTCTTCTTTGCCTCAGTATCATTCCGATGGCCTCTGATTCCCTCGATGCTATCTTTCCCAGGGATCATGTCTTCTATCAAATAAGGGATGGAACCCCGGATCATCGGGTTATCCAGTCTCATTCCATCTTCCCTCGGTGGTACTTTTCTTGGTTCGCCACCTTCTCGCGTATGTTCCCAGACCACTTGGATGATTGTGGATTGGAGATGGCATCGGCAGTGGCCAAGCGAACCATCAACGGCAGTTTGATTCAAGCTATGGCAGAACGGTGGAATCCACGTACCTGCACATTCTGGTTTCCATGGGGAGAGATGACTCTGCTAATGGACGAATTCAGTGACATCATGGGATTGCCAGAGCCAACTGGTCAGCCAGACGACCCGGTCGAGCAGCAGTTCCTGATCAATGTCAAGGGGATAGATGTTCGAGAAGCATTAGCCAGAGCAACAGGGAGCATATCTTGGCCTCTCACTGAGATCAACCGTAGTCAGTTCATCGATCTGTTCGGACTCTATCGCAAGTATGGGGCCTACGAGGAAGTTGACACCTTGTCCCGAGCAGTAAGAGAAAGAATTCAACACGCCATGGTCCTATGCACGGTAGGATTAACGTTCTTTCAAGACGGTCAGAATTTCATCGATGTTAGAGTCGCCCAACTCTTTCGAAGATGGGGAAGCAAGCAGACCCGTCAGCTTTCAGTGTCCATGGCAGCTCTAGCCTTTCTCAACAGAGGCTTAGCTCGTTTTGCTCTCGGAGAGACCATTTTGGTGGAAGGATGCATGTATGCTCTGCAGTCTTGGTTCCTGCGACATGTACCGTCAAAAGCCAGTTCCTTTAGGTTCAGCAGCAAGAAGCTGAAGTCTGTCGTTCAGTATCGAACCTTGATTGAGAGTCTGCACCTGGAAGAGATCCTCTGGGATTACTTCGACAGACGAGAATCAGTTCCTCGCTACACTTATGCTCGTAGCAAGCGTTACAGATTGCTTGGCCCTTTCTTCTGTGTCGACTATCAGCCCGAGAGGTGTCTCAGACAATTCTCGCAGCGGGAAATTCATGTCAACACTGGCTTCCCAACGGGCCACATGCCAAAGTTCGATGTACAGTCGGATCAGTGGTCTGGGGCATACCATTTAACCAAGTACACTAGGGACTCCTTCATTCCTTTGTCTGTGTTTTCTGGTCCTAATGTATCTTCGGAATATCGAGAATGGTGGCAAACTGTCTGCCCACCTTCTCTTTGTATTTAAATTTTGTCATCAATAAAAATGCAACTTGGTGTTCTGTTAAAAAGCTCTTTATGGCCAAAATGTTATTCTTTTGTTTTGTTTTATGTGGTCATGACCCTCGTGACGACCTCATCCCTAGTGATGAGACTTTGCCTTATATTCTTCTTCAAATTATCTCTTATCATGATGGACGACCTCGCCTAGGTAACAAGGCATATTTTTTTCGTTACCATAAAATGGTGACACAATTATTACAAAATTTGTGATGACCCGATCCTTGGTGATGAGATAACTTGTTTAATTGTCTATCAATTCCTCTTTTCTTGTCTTTTTCTCAAAAGGTCATGTTTTCAAAAATTCCCCTGAACTCTAACTATTCCCTTTATTCTGTAGAAATCATTGGCATTGAGAAGATGGTTCAGACCAGAGCTGGAAAAGAGACTGCTCCTCAGCACAACGACAGTGAAGTCGAAGCAACGAACTCTCCTAAGTCAGTCAGAGGGCAGAATCAGAACAAAGGCGATGATATCGATCCTACTATGTACAACCTGTTTCAGAGGATGATGGTCAAGATGATGTCAGAACAAGCTGAGGCCAGTCAGAAAAAGGTTGTTCCGAAGAGCAAACCAAAGAAAAAAACTATGAAAAAGCCGGTCAGGATCGTCAGAAAGAAGGTCCAGCCTGACACCACTTCTGAGGAATCAGAATCAGCCGAAGAAGAATCAGAAGAAGAAGAACAATTTGTTTACCCTTAGAACCATCTGCAGCAATTTGTGAAGATCGCTGCAGAACCTGAATCAATAAACAAACCTATTCCAGCTAATGATCCGATGCATGAGCAGATGAAAGAAATGAATCGGGCCATTAAGGATATTCAGGCCAAAAGCAAAGGCAAACAGACTTACTCTGGTGAGGATTTTTACAATGGCCTAGACGGGGATAACAATCTAGAGAATCTCCCTCGGAAGTTCCTCAAGTTTGACGGAACGGGCAACCCTAAGGCTCATTTAGCTACATTCTATGCAGAGTGCGACCGTTTCAGGAAAGATAATCGGGCCTTGTCCATCTGTTTTCTCCGCAGTTTGGAAGGAGTAGCAGCCAGGTGGTATGCAGACCACATCAACCCCATCGAACTACAAGAGTTCGATAAAGTTGTGAACCTGTTCATCGAGCGCTTCATGTTCAATGTTGAAGCGTCACCAACTCTCAATCATCTTTATAATTTGAAACAACATGAGAATGAGAGAGCTGGCGAATTCATCCACAGGTGGAGAAGCACCTGTAACAGAATGAAGGTTCCCATCCCAGAGGAACATGCCCTACAAATTATCTTGAACAACTTTGCTCAGCCCCTGAGGAACCTCATTTCTACCTCTCCTGCCAAATCATTCATCAAGTTGATTGAGAGAGCCGAGTGGCTCAAGACAGGCTTAGATAACGGCCTCTACGAAGGGTACCCATTCGTCCGAGGTAACCCCGATCAGAAGAAGAAGGCACATGTCACCTACTCTACAAAGTTTTCAGATCATGGCAGTAGCTCTAACAGCAAGAAAAGCAAGAAAAAACACTGAAAAGACTCCGGACCCCCTAAGGCTGAAAGGACCAATTCGGCAGCTCAAAAAGGAAAATTTGTAAAGCCGCAGCCCGTCCAAGCAGCGCCACAGTCGGAAGCAAAGCAACAAGAAAAGCCAAAACACGAGGGTTGGAGTTATGATCGGGAGTTCACTGCTTTAAAACAATCCCGCGAGGACATCCTTGAGTACATGCTGTCTAAGGGAATGGTCAAACTCCCTAAGGTCGCAGAGCCTTCGGTCGCTATGGGCAAATGGAGTAACAAATTCTGCAAATTTCACCGGACTGTGGGGCATGACACAGAGCACTGTTTCGTCCTCAAAAACATCATCCAGGACTGTATTGACAAGAACTTGTTAATCGAGGATGAGGATGAGCAACAACCAAAAATCTTGTCCAAGCCATTCCCTAAGCATTCAGCTTCCGTGATTACCGAACAATCGATTTTTCTTCAAGGCAGCATCCAGGACATTCAGGACCAACATCAAGTCCTCGTATTGCGTCAAGCACAGTCTTCCACCAAGAGGGTGGATATTACTGCATTTTCCAGCAATAAGAAACCAAACAAGGAACCAGCCAAAGTAACGACAGAAATTGCCAGGCTAACTCCCAGGATTCTGAAGCGCTTCGTCAAGGCAGCTTCGAAGAAAGATGAAACTTCAGGATCAGTACAGAAGCCAATTACTGCTTTATCCAACATTTTTAGCCTGGATCTGACCCACGCTTCCCCGGAGCACCAGCAAGTGCTAGAAGATCTACTAAGAAAAATCAAGGTCAAACCTAGCACCACTCCGCATAACATGGCTTAAATCGTCAATCAAGCAATGACGAATGCACCAATCACTTTTTCTGATGAGGATTTGCCGAAGCCTCATTCTTTCCACAACAATGCTCTCTACATAGTGGTAAGGACCAGGGGCATGACTATCCCTCACGTATTGGTTGATGGAGGCAGCAACCTCAATATATGTTCGGAGATGACGGCCAAGGCCTTGGGTCTGAAGGAAGAAGAATACACCCCTGATCCCATAACGATCTACGGTTTTGACAACCATGGGCAGACAGCCAAGGGGAAGATTTTTCTCGAAATTTTCATCAACTACTCGGTGCATATTGTGCTTTTTCACATGGTCAATGTGCCGCCTACATACAACCTTCTTCTGGGGCGCACTTGGATCCACAACGCCAATGCGGTTCCTTCGACCTTTCACCAGTGTATCAAATGGTCGAAGGGAGCTATGATTACCACGGTCCTAGGAGAGGATCCGGAAGAGCGACTCCCGCAGCCAATGATTCCCCGTCCTACTTTCACTGCCGACATCCCAAGCATCAAGGAAGTCGATGAAATTAATCTGAGTGAAAGTCTGGACATGTTGAAGCTGAAAGAGATCCAGCCAACCGAAAATGTGGCAGCAGTAACCCAGTGGCAGGGACCTCGCTTTTTCAAGTTAGGCGGGCGCCTTGATTACACTTCATTCAAAGATCACCCTCTTTTCCCTCAGTTCTCGAAAACTAAGAAAGGGTTTGATCTTTTGATGAAGCACGGTTATCGACCCTTTAGGGGCCTGGGCAGAAATGAAGACGACATTCTGGAGCCAATCATCCCCGCTCGGCATGCTGATAATACAGGCTTGGGTTTCACCGGTCAGTCGTCTGGCAGAAAGACCACCTTCATCAAAGGAGCACAATGAAGACAATGCCAGTGTTTTCTGCTTCCTCTTTTCCTTTTTAAATGTCATCTTGTAAGGGCAAAGATCCGCCCCAGCTTCTTTCTTTTCTTCAAATAAAGCATATGTAAATATAAAAAATAGTTCAATCAATGAAATTTTGATTCTTATTTCTCATCTTGGTGTACACAAATTCTTCGTTTATATCCTTGTCTATGTTGTCATTCTCTGTTTCTGTACAAAAGGCTATTTTCAAACATTTTTTTCTCTCAAAAACCTTCTTTGCGCTTTCAGGATTGCCGGAATCATGGCTCCTAAATCACTCAAAAAACTCGTTATCAATACCAACTTTTTTCAAAATAAATCCAAACCGTCCAGAATCAGCAAGGCAAAGGCAGGGGCAGAAATCAGCAAGGCAACATCGCAGATCGAAGAGTTAGCAGAGTTCGACTCAGCAATTCAGGATTTGCCAGCATTCAGAAGCAGGACGAACTATCGCCATTTGTTCAGGATCCGACAGAGGATGTCAACATCGGTTCGGAAGATGATCCGAAAATCCTCAAAATTGGTTCCAGCTTGAATTCAGATGAGAAGGAAAGGCTCATCCATTTCCTCAAACAACATCAAGAAGTCTTTGCTTGGACTTATGAGGATATGTCAGGTCTAGATCCCAAGTTGGTTGAGCATCGCCTTGTGCTGAAGCCAGACTGCAAGCCAATCAAGCAGAAATTAAGGAAAATGGATCTCCGAGTAGCACCGCAAGTTAAAGAAGGACTTGAGGAGTTGTTAAAAGCAGGATTCATCAGGACTATTGAATATCCAGACTGGTTGGCAAACATCGTGGCAGTTCCCAAAAAGAATGGCAAAGTCTGGATTTGTATTGATTTCAGGGATCTGAACAAGGCCACCCCAAAGGATGATTATCCACTCCCCAACATCGATCTTCTAATCGATAGCACGACAGGCCATGCCATGTTTTCCTTTATGGATGGATACTCAGGCTATAATCAGATCAAATTGGCCGCTTGTGACCAATCTAAAACTTCCTTTACCACGCCTTGGGGCACATTTTGCTACACAGTCATGCCGTTTGGGCTCAAGATTGCTGGGGCAATCTATCAGAGAGCAATGGCAGTTATTTTCCATGACCAAATGCACAAGAACATGGATGCCTATGTGGATGACATCCTAGTCAAGTCTAAAGAAGGAGAGGATCATCTCGATGCTCTCGACCAAGTCTTTGAATAACTTATTCTCTACAAGTTGAGACTCAATCCGCAAAAATGTGTCTTCGGGGTAGAGTCAAGCAAACTGCTAGGCTATATGATCAGCAAGAAAGGCATAGAAGTGGATCTTGCCAAAGCAAATGCGATCATCGATATGCCACCTCCCACCAATCTCAAAGAACTGCGAAGCCTTCAAGGTCGCATCCAGTCCATTCGGCGCTTCATCTCAAATTTAGCCATGAGATGTGAGCCCTTCAATCACCTGCAGAGAAAAGAGGTAAAATTTGACTGGGGACCAGAATGTCAGCTCTCGTTTGAGCTTATCAAGCAGTATCTCCTCAATCCACCTGTTCTGAAGCCACCAGAACTTGGAAAGCCGCTACTCTTATACATTTCCGTCAATCAGAATGCTTGTGGCAGATTTCTTGCACAGTATGAGGAAGGCAGCCGGATAGAGCATGTCATCTACTACATCAGCAAGACCTTCATCGACTACGAGAAAAGATATTCTCAAATGAAAAAGACATGTCTAGCCTTAGTATGGATGTGTCAGAAGCTGAGACATTATTTCTTAGCTTCAGAAATCAAAATCCTGTCAAGACTCAATCCTCTCAAGTACATCCTTGAGCAACCTTTCCTTACTGGACGGATTGCAAAATGGCAAGTCCTCCTGATACAGTATGACTTAGAGTATGTATCTCAGAAGTCAGTCAAGGGTCATTCCATCGCAGATCAATTGGCAGATTTCCCGTTGATAGAAAAGATCAAGGCAGAAGATGATTTTCCTGATGACCGCATCAGCAGTATTCAGGAGTCCCCAGTTTGGACTCTATTCTTTGATGGAGCCAGAAACATGTCTGGTATAGGGATTGGGATCTTGTTAATCACTCCCGAAAAGGAGATGATCCCTTATTCTCTCAAGCCCAGCTTTCAATGTACTCATAATATGGCCGAGTATGAAGCTCTAATACAAGGCCTCAAAACTTTACAAGATTTCAATGTCAAAAGAGTACAGGCCTTTGGCGACTCATTGCTTGTTGTTAGCCAAGTTAATGCTGAATGGCAAGTCAAGGATTCAAAATTGATTCTCTATCAGAAGATTGCCTTAGCTCTCATAGGCAACTTTGAAGAATTTCAGCTCAACCATATCAAGAGCGAATACAATCATATAGCTGATGGCCTAGCCTGTTTAGGCTCTATCTTGTCGTTCAAAGACAGTGAATCCTGTCACTCCTTTGAAATCAGCAGACTTGATCAACCTGCCTACATTCCAGCTGAGCAAGTAAACCAAGCCACTCACAAAGAGAAGCCTTGGTATCAAGACATCAAAAATTTTATCGAAACTGGTAAATTTCCATCAAAAGTGCCAAGGAGCAATGTGTGATTCAACGCATGTCAGCCTGTTATTTCATCCTCGCCGGTACTCTCTACCGTCGTGGGTTCAATTCTGAGTATGCCAGATGCTTAGATAAAGATGAAGCCATGGAAGTTGTCCGAGAGGCACACGAGGGAATTTGTGGTGGTCACGTCGGCTACCAAACACTCGTCAAGCAGATTATCCGGGCAGGGTATTACTGGAAAACCATGCAGCAGAATTGCCATCATTTTGTAAGGAAGTGCGTAAAATGTCAAATGCACGCGCCTTCCATCCATGCGCCAGCCGCATATCTGCAATCTGTGGTTTCTCCTTGGCCTTTTTCGATGTGGGCCTTCGACGTAGTAGGTCCGATTACTCCTTCAGCCTCTAATGGCCACATACATTTCTTCGCAGCTACAAAATACTTCACCAAATGGGTCGAGGTCATGACTCTGCGAACAGTAGAAGGCCGACATGTGGTTTCGTTTATTCATAAGAACCTTCTTTGCCGCTTCGGCATCCCACATGATATTGTGTCTGACAATGGCAGTCACTTCAAAAATGAGAGGATGAAGACTTTCTGCTCGAAGTTCAGGATTCATCACCATTTCTCGGCTCCTTACTATCCTCAAGGAAAAGGCCAGGCAGAGGCCACCAACAAGATTTTGATCCGCATTCTGGAAAGAATTGTAGAAGCATACCGTGATTGGCACGAGAAGATGCATGATGCACTCTGGGCATACCGAACCACCATTCGGACCCCGACCAATGCTACTCCTTCAGAGCTTGTCTACGAGACCGAGGTAGTATTACCTCTCCACGTTCAAAAGCCTGCACTCAAGTTTGCGTCACTCGTCGAACTTCCGCTTGATCAGTATCAGCAGCAGAGGTTGGTACAACTTGATCTGTTAGACAAGAAAAGACTCAACGCAGTAGAGCACGCTCAAGCTTATCGTCAGAGGATAGCTCGGCACTACGCCAAATTAGTTATTGAGAGAAGATTCTGAGTCAGTGATTTTGTGCTCAGATCAACAGCTCATCTCAAGCATCGGCCGAAGGGCAAGTGGTCACCCAATTGGGAAGGCCCTTATGTGGTTAAGGAAGAGCTGCCTCGCAATTCCTATCGCCTGATCAACGCAGATGGAGTGGAACTGCCAGATCCTATTAATGTTTTACATTTGAAGAGATTTTACACTTAAATTGTTCATTCTAAGCCTTTCTGTACTCTTCATGAGTCTTTTTCAATAAAGCAATAATCTTCTATTGAATTCTCACATTCTTCTCCCTGATACTGGGGCATTCTATTTTGATTTATACTTATCTTCCTTCATCATGTGCAGGCAGGATCAGACGATTCTCTTTTTAAGAACCTTATCAACTTTTCGGTCAATCTATGTTATCTTTATTAAATTGCATTCCTTTCATTCTTTTTTAATTTAATCAAATTTTCATAAATTTATTGTCAACTTTATCAGTTTTTGTCAAGTTTTATTAAATTTTATCAACTTTTACTAAATTTTATCAAATCTTTATAAAAAACCCTTTCAGGTTAAGGGATAAACCTGATGCCTCGTTTCAATGGGGTATTTCCCTTTCAGGTTAAGGGACAAAAACCTAAACCTCGTCCTGCGAGGCCCCTTTACTTTCTTTCAAGACAGGGGATAATCCCAAATTCTTCTATCATCAATCTTTCCTCAAATTTCTGTCAATTCCTACTAAATCTTTATTATCAAATTTCATTAATTTATTCCTTTTATCAATCCTTCTTATCCTTTATCAATATCTATCAATCTTTTCAATTTTGCCAAATTCTCTTCAGAATCAGGGATAATCCTGAAAACCATTCTAAATAAAACTCAAATATTAGGCCACCTTGGGTCGAGGATCTTGAATAAGCTCTCTTCATTGTTGGAATCTATTCATGATTTTTGTCAATCCTTCTAAAATCCGACTCTTAGGTAGGAGTTATTTCCTTCCCGTCTAAGTTCCGACTCAGGTTTTGCTTTCATTTTATTCTTTATTTTTGGAAGATCCGAGTTTTGAATCGGGTTTTCCCCTTTTATTCTTATTTCTGAAGCTTCGAGTTCCGACTCGAACTTCCTTTTGAATCCAATGTTCGTGTTGGAACCAATCATTGCGTCGAGAATTCGAGTTCTCAAACTCGATTCTCATTCTTTTTTTTATTTTAAAAAAATGGGTTCCGACTCGGATTTTCCCTTTTATATATTCTTATTTTTGAAGCTCCGAGTTCCGACTCGGACTTCCTTTTGGATCCAATGCTCGTGTTGGAACCAATTGCTATGTCGAGAATTCGAGTTCTTAAACTTGATTCTCATTCATTCTTTTTATATTTATTTTTGAAAACCGGGTTCCGACTCGGATTTTCCCTTTTTGCATATTCTTATTTTTGAAGTTTCGGGTTCCAACTCGGACTTCCTTTTTGGATCCGATGCCCGTATTGGAACCAATTGCTACGTCGAGAATTCGAGTTCTCAAACTCGATTCTCATTCATTCATCTATTTTTGAAAAACCGGGTTCCGACTCAGATTTTCCCTTTTGTATATTCTTATTTCGGGAGATTCGAGTTCCGACTCGAACCTCCTTTTTGATCCAATGCTCATGTTGGAACCGATCGTTGCATCGAGAATTCGAGTTCTCAAGCTCCATTTCGTCGAGAATTCGAGTTCTCAAGCTCGATTCTCAATCTTTCTTTTATTTTGGAAAACCGGGTTCTGACTCAGATTTTTGTTTTTGTATATTCTTATTTTCTCGAGTTCCGACTCAAATTTCCTATGTGAACCCAATGCTCATATTGGACAAATATTTCTCCTTGCCTATCTCCCTTTTAGGTTAAGGGACAAACCTAAACATCCCCTTCAGGATAAGGGATAATCCTGAAACACTGACAATCATTCTCACTTAATTCTCAAGTATCTTCGAATGTCAGCCTCTTCCTCAAATTCTCCATTAAAAAATCAGTGCTCGTACTGGTGCACTTTCGAAAACCCAGTGCTCATACTGGTGTGCATTTTCAAAACCCAGTGCTCGTGCTGGTGTGAACTTTCGAAAACCCAGTGCTCGTACTAGTGTGCACTTTCGAAAGCCCAGTGCTCGTACTGGTGTGCATTTTTTAAACCCAGTACTCGTACTGGTGTGCATTTTCGAAACCCAACGCTCGTACTGGGGCATTTTTGAAATCCAGTGCTCGTACTGGTGTGTTTTCAAAAAAAAAAAAAACCAGTGCTCGTACTGGTACATCTTCAAAATCCAGTGCTCGTGCTGGTACATCTAGCGCTCGTGCTAGTGTTTGGCTGACTGATCAAGTTAGCTCCCCAGTTTCAGTATTCATACTAACCAATCATCAATAATTCAAGTTCTAAATTCTCAAATTCAACCTTCGGGTTATCATCTTGTCAAAAAATCAATCTTTTTCTCTTGCAAAGGACCCTCTTCAGGGAGAGTTCGAGGGAGCTCGTTCCTTTCGCATGCAACCATCTTTCGTTCGCAAGAACCCTCTTCCAGGGAGAGTTTGAAGGGACTCATTTTCTTCATGAATAGTTTGCAAAACAACAACCAACTTTACACAAAAGAACCCTTTTTTTCGGGAGAGCTTCAACGGAAGCTCGTTTCTTTTTGTGGTCCCTGTTTTTCTCATCTTTGGCCAACCCCTTCACAGAGGACCCTCTTCTAGGGAGAGTGTGATAGACTCGTTCTTCTGTGATACTTTCTGAACTTTGTTTTTCGACCGCCTTTCCATAAGAGAAGCCTAGAGATAGGGAGTTTTGACGAAAACTTAATTTCTCTTCGAAAGTTCCGTTTTGCAAACACCTCCTCTTTGGGGAAGAGAGGAGTATTTCCAACTTCCCATTCAGGTAAGGGCTAAGCCTGAGTCTCTCTTTTTGGGGAAAAAGAGAGAAGAATTTTGTCATGGACGTGTCAACCGGCTGTCAAGTAATTTCTTTCATCAAGGATTTCTAGAAAACTTTGCCAATTTGCTATCAAAAATCATTGTTGTTCTCAAAAATTTCATCGCATAAAGAATCATCTCGAACTACCTTTAGTATTATTTCCACAAGAGCAAGACTTTTGCGAAATAAGAACTGAATTCAAGCTTTTTCTGTTGGTCAACCAAGAGGAGGAAGAAAAAAATCTTCAATATGACCGGCAAAGGAAAAATTCAATGATGTCGAAAAGCCATAAGCGAACGGATATTGATCATAGCTATGGCACATTCTTAAAGATCATTCTTTTGGCAGTAAGACAGTGGAAATATCCTTGGCAGTAAAAAAGGACCTACCCAATCCATATTGCCTCAGTCATCCAAGCTGCAATCAAATATCCGCAAAAGGGATCTCTCAATTGTCGTCAAGATGAAGACGAATATGCGAGCTAGACCCCCGGGGCCAAAGAAGATTTGAATCATCTCCGAGATGAAGGAGTTTGTGAAAGATCCTTCTAGGGAAAGTTCAGATCACCGTCGAGATGAAGGCGAGTGCGATGAACCTACCGACAAACCCTAAAAGATATTTGATTTCTGCTCTCTAGAGATTTTGACCAATGAACCAATATCATCCAACATAATTCCAGAGAAAGAAAAAGAAGGATCAGAACATCTCCAAGATGAAGGAGTTTGTGACGTACGCTTCCCCGGAAAAGAGAGAAAAATTAGGACATCTCCAAAATGAAGGATGATGTAAAAGCCCAAGAAAACTCCATAACTCAAAAGAGTGCAAAAAGATCATCAGAGGAAAATGCCCAGGATATCAAACTGCTCGAAACTGCAAGGAATCATATTTATCCATGTGAAATTATTTTATCAATGACTTTTCACTCAAGTGCTTTTATGAAGCTAAGAATATTTCCTCTCTTTTCATATCAAGGAAATTGATATCTTCCTCAAAGAAGCTCAACAACAACAAATTTTGAATTTGATTTCTGATTCTACGGAGTTAGCCCAATTAGAGTTAATACTCTAGGTAGAAAGAGGTGATATTTTCAAGCATAATTCAATCATTCTGAATCAACTACAATTTTGACATTTTATTTGGTGATATTTTCTCATGATCCCAAAATGAAGCAAGAACTTGATGTTTATTTTGACGTATCTTGACGTTATCCCTCCTTAGGACTGAAAAGTCCTTTCCTTCCGTCTGATCTGAGCGCTCTCAGATCTGCACACTTCCCTGTGTTCTCCACTGTCCCGCCATAGACAGTTCCCGCTCAGGATAAGGGTTAAACCTGAACTTTCTGCAAAAGGCCTGTTATTCTCAAAACTATTTTCAGTCTCAACAATGAGGCGCCCAAGATCAACCCATTTTCAACCTTTAGGGACCCCCATTTTCATCCTTTTGCAAACCCCTCTTGGACTTGTTGTACAAAGTCTAGAGGTCCCATCACAGTTTTCTCGCTCTTCGAGGATCCTGTATCCATTCAGGCTAAGGATTAAACCTGTTACCTCACTCCTCGAGGTATCACCCAAACCTTTTGCAAGAGGTCGTCTGTTTTTAGAAAGCTGATTTAGTCTCAGCAATGAGACGCCCCAGATCATCCCCTTTCCAAGCTTTAGGAAATCCCTTGTTTTTCTCTTCTTGCGAACCACTTTCGGATTTGTTCGTCCAAACTCCGAAGGTCCCATCCTGGTTTATTCACCCGAGGATTCTGTATGGTCGCCCCTTTCAGGTTAAGAGTTAAGCCTGAACCTCGCTCTGCGAGGTATCCTTCCATTCAGGTTATGGTTAAACCTGAGTCTCATTTCGACTGAATATCCTTTCTAGTCCCATTACAGTTTCTTCATCCGAGGATTCCGTACGGTTCCCCCCACTCAGGTCAATGGTTAAAACCTGAATCTTGCTTTGGCGATGCATTTTGTTGTCCCATCACGGCTTCCTCGTTCGAGGATTCTGTATGGTCGTCCCTTTCAGGTTAAGGGTTAAGTCTGAGCCTCGTTCTATGAGGTACCTTCCGTTCAGGTTTGGGTTAAACTTGAACATCGTCTCGACGAGGTAATCCTCTCAGTCCCATCATGGTTTTCCCCCACAAAGGAATCCATGCTCTATGTATATCCATTCAGGAAATGATCATACTTGAGTTTCATCTTACAATGCATTTTCTAAAAATGTCCCATCAAGGTCCGCTTATATTCCTTTCCCCATCCAAATTATTTTGATCTATCCTCGTCCCGTCCAGGTTAAGGGCTAAACCTGAGTCGTTCCGAAAAGCTGATCCTGTCTCACCCACGAGATTTGATCAAAATTCTTATCTTTCATCATTTCGGAATCTTCAAAGTCCCATCACGATTTCCTCATTTTCTACTCAATCATATCATTTTCGAGGATTTCGTTTCTCCAAGGCCATTCAGGATAAGGTTTTATGCCTAAAAATTATTTCCTTTCAAAATAATTCTTCCACACCCAGTTCAAGTTTGCTAAACTGGGGAATTTTTCAAAATTTGGAGTGTTTTCTTTGCCACTAAGCTCGGCTTTCAACCGGCTTAGTAGCAAAGAGGGGCATCTGTGAACACCCCAAATTTTTCAAAATGTTGTAAATATTTTCCTTTTGCCCCTGACCCCATTTTCTGGGTAATTGAGTCACTTTTAAATCTAAATTCCATTTTATTTCTTAAGTTTTACTGAAATTAAATTCATTTTGTATATTTGACTCAATTTTGTATCCAGATCCAGATAAAAGATCCAAATTTGAGCTTCGTTGTCCAAATTTTTAAAATCAAATTCTTAAAATTACCAAAATAACCTTTTAAAAGGCTCAAACAGGTCATCCGGTATCCGTTTGGATCCATCATGTTATATTCCTCGATTCGAGATTTAAAACTTGAATATTTTCCCAAAACCTGTGTCCAAACCCATTTTCTGAAGAAATTTCCTCAAAATAGCCTTGTAAACCTTCTTTTGTAAATATTTCTCAAAAATACAAAAAAATTAGTTTAAATCCTTGTTTTTCCGTAAATTCTAGGATTTTATTCCAAAAATATCAAAAAAATATAGAAAATGAAGAAAAGAACAAAAAAATAAAAATATAGAAAAGAAACAAAAATCGGTTTTTGAAAAAAACTCTTTTTGAAAAAAAAAATTCTTTTAACTAAAACAAGTTTTTTGCAAAAATCTTTTAAAAAGGACCAGCCTTTTGAAATATTTTTTTTTATAAAAAACTCTTTTAAACGAAAAAACGATTTTTTTTTTTAGGGTTACGAAGGCGCCTCTTCTTCCTCTCTCTCTTGGGAAAACTCTGGAGAACCCTCTACCCATGGTCGACCCCATGTGCATTGCTCCTTCCTCCAAAACCCTCTGATCGCCTCACCTTCTCCTCAACCCTTCATCACCAACTACATCTCCTTCTCCTTCACGAAGCTTCCACCAAACTCCCCCATGTGCGATCTCCCTTTCCCCTCCATCCCCAACGGCCCCTTTTCGCAGAATTCTCACGCGGGATCAAAGGGTGGAAACACCTCTCGATCGAGAACCGCCATCTTGTGAACACCCCAAATTTTTCAAAATTCAGTAAAAATGACCTTTTTACCCTTGACTCCATTTTTCTGAGAAAACCAAAGCTAAATTTCAATCATTCTTCAGATTTTCTGGATTGAATTCCATATTGATATATTCGAATTCAATTCCGGATTTGAACCCAGTGTTTTAAATCCAAATCTTAACCTCGTTGTCCGATTTCCAAATTAAAATTACAAAAATACCAAAAAAATGGTTTTGAATGGCTCGAGTAATTCATCCGGCATCCTGTTGGATCCAAAACCCTATATTTTTCAGTTTGAGGTAGTAAACCTCGAATATTTCCTCAAAATTCAGATATAAACCCATTTTCTGAAGAAATTTTCCCAAAAATTGCCTTGAATTCTCAGAAAAAATTCCCTTTTGTAAATATTTTGCAAAAACACAAAAAATTAGTTTTAATCTTTGTCTTCTCGTAAAACTTTTAGGACTTTATTCTAAAAAATGCAAAAAAAATGGAAAAATAACACAAAACCAAAAAATTGGAAAAACTTCGAGAAAAACAAATGGTTTTGAAGCTTTTTAAGATAATTTTTTTGAAAACCTCATTTCTTAACCATTTTACAAATTTTTTTTTAAAAGGGAATCCTCTTTTTGGAAAAGAGGAAAAGTTCCAACGGACTCCTCCCGCGCGTTTCCCTCTCCTCTCTCCATCGTCCGATCTTCAACAACCTTCCTCTTTTCCACCTTCCATCTTCAACAGGTTTTCCTCTCGAATCCTCCACGGCTCCTTTAAGAAGAGGCCTCCACCGCTTCTCGAGGGGATCCATAAAAAACTTCATCAAGTTTTTCCATCATCTTCGTTCTTTCCTTTTCCCTTCCTGATTTTTTTTCTGCAAGACGCTGAAGAACAAATCCTCCCTCTGAAGCATTTCCACTGCAAAAAGCCGGTAAGAATCCCTTTGCTCCTCTCCAATTCTCTGTTGGTATTTCTCCTTTTCTTAACATTGCTGCGTTTTACTTTCCCCTTTTGGCTTTACCATATTCCCTTTTCGTTTTTTTTTCTTTTTTTTTTCTTTTTTTATTAATGCACAACTGAGTGCTTCGGTTTGCTTATAGCAACACCGATCTCTCCAGTGCAATAACAATGGGGTTCTCTAAATCCCAACATTTTTTTACTTTCTCCTCCCCTTTGTCGGTTCATTTCTGAATTCCTTTTAGTTTAATTTGCATAAATCCATTATTTAGTCACCTTATGTCTTTAGCTCTGGATCCATTGTAGAGGGGGATCTGAGCATTCGCCCGGCATGGTTTCAGCCATTCTAACAAGCTGTGAGATACCATCTGATTTAACTTGCCATAAAATTCTCCTTTGATTCATTATGAAGTCTTCATCAGCATCATAGATGACTTTCATAATAAGTCCAATTTCGGGAAATGTATGATCGGGTGTTATTTGCTCATATGTTATGTTAAGATCCCTCTCCTCGGCATCCTCGGCATCAACTGCCGAAACTCCATTACTGCAACCTCTTTGTATTGATCCAAGACTCGATGAAGGCTGGAAAATCGTTCCATGGTGAACATAATTCACCTGACAACAAACCTGTTAAAAATCTAGAGTTATTGATCTTCTGTATATACTACCTTTGCCTCAGAGTCATCCCACATTTACATCCATTTCTGTCATATGAAGCATTGAACGAAGGGTAAATGGTAGATTGTCAATAATTTATGTAAAGTAGCCCTCAAAGAAAGCTTGCAGAAGTATGCTTTAGGCCAATGTTTATGTATTTTGACACCATCTATCATGGTTTATGCATTTCATTCAAATGGATCATACATCATTCGATATTCCTTTCTGCAATAAATTATTAGAATGTTCATATACATTTGCACAGGTTACATCTTCCAGCATGCATATTTACAGTAGGCGCATCCGTTAAGCCCAAAATCCAATTCACTTACATTTTTTTTTTATTTCTAACACCTTCAGCGTGTAATTCCTGTATTTTATTTGGTACTTCTTACCGGCATCCATTCTGCATTTTTTGAAATACATGCGTAGACAGTAGTTAATAAATGACATTTTCAAATACTACCTAATGCACAGCAAATAACACTAATACCAATTATTCAGGATATTGTCGAGCCTCACTCTTGACAGGGTTCATTTTGTGCTCATCCCGCCTGCAGATATCTATCTTTGTGGTTATGAATTTTTTTTTTTAATCATCTGTTATGCATCGTCAAATTGTTTTCAGATTTATGTTATATTTAATTTCCTTTGCAAAGGAAATATTAAATTTTTTTTTTATTCTATCCTTTGGAGCCTAATTTCTAATAGATGTGGGCATTCATTGTATTGTAAGCTTACAGCCATGGTGGAAGTGATGCCTTGTTATTATACTTGTTGGTACAAGTAGATCCACAAACAAAAATCACAAAGCAGAATGCAAGGTGTTTACAGGGTAATTGGCGATGGAATTCTGATTCCTGCTGTCTTGATGTGACCCACTACACAGAATATTCACTCAGGGTCTTCAAAGATTTACCAAATTCAGGTGTTTTGTAGTTCACATACACAGCATTTTTCTACAACATTTATGCATCGTGTTTCTTTCATTTGTCACTATACTACACTCACCCACAGCCTCGTTTATTGCAGTACATAGCTTCCACTTCATTCATATTCACCCGCGAATATGCCTGTTGTAACTTTCACATCTATCTGACCTCGGCTCATGCCCCTGTTATATTGCCGTCGCACTCTCATCATCAGCTTTTTCTTTCACCTTTCACTGATATGCATCATACTTATATTCATTGCTTGCACATATTTCATTTCATTAATAACATTTTCTGTGTACTGTTACTATATTCAGCACCTCCATAATACACTCTGTTCATTGCTGTCACGATTGCATTCCATCTCCTACATCAGATTCTCAATAGTAGCCTCACTTGCTACAGCCCATCACTTCCATTCACGACTTCATAGTCTATCCACTCCACATTGTGGTATGCTCCCATTGTTGAACCATATCTCACTGCAATCACGTAGCACCCAACTACTTTAGTTTTCCAGCACTGCATTCATTATCACACAGCATTCACTCTTACTACCTCACTAACCTCACCACCAGCTCTGTGCATATATTTCAACTATCACCCACTTTGAGATTTATATCCATTCTACAGGGTATACATTCACCCTGTCATCCACTTCCCATGTAGATAAAGCCAGGTGTTTGCATTAGCGTGATAGCAATTTTTCTCTGTAGTTTTTCCAGGAGCATTTACAGCATCATCACTCCCCACTGCTGCCACTTGCTGCAAAATTGTGGCATACATAGTGTTCCCCCTACACTTCCTCAGTCCATCTGCTAAATTTCACCATATTCAGCATGCTGTCACCACAGCACTACCACATTCCATCCATCCCAAGTAATTCCCTAAGCAGCAGATGCTGAAGAAGCTAAGCAAACAATTAAATAGAGAGGAATGGACTTGGAATAACTTGAACACTCTTTGTTGGGCTATTGAATCAATATCTGGATCTATGGTGGAGGAGCAGAAAAATAGGTTTCTGGTTATGGTTATTCGTGATTTGCTGAATCTGTGTGAAATCACAAAAGGGAAAGGTAATAAAGCTGTGATTGTTAGTAACATTATGTATGTGGTTGGACAGTATCCCAGGTTTTTGAGGGCTCACTGGAAATTTCTTAAGACTGTTGTGAATAAGTTGTTTGAGTTCCTGCATGGAACTCATCCTGGAGTTCATGATATGGCTTGTGATACATTCTTGAAGATTGTTCAGAAATGCAAGAGGAAGTTTGTAATTGTTCAGGTTAGAGAAAGTGAGCCATTTGTATCTGAGCTTTTAACTGGTCTCTCTACAACTATTACGGATCTTGAGCCTCATCAAATTCATACATTTTATGAATCGGTTGGTCATATGATTCAATCCGAATCTGACCCACAGAAAAGAGATAAATATCTGCAGAGATTGATGCAGTTTCCTAATCAGCGATGGGTTGAGATTATTGGCCAAGCACGCCAAAGTGTTGATTTTTTGAAGGATCAGGCTGTGATAAGAACTGTGCTTGACATATTGCAGAAGTTCACCAGTGTTACCATTTTCATTTCTTACATCATATATATATGCAATCCAACATCTCATATATATCTTTCTTTATTCCTTTTTATCATGTCATGAAATATACACATGCCCATTTGTATGGTGGATTCAATATGATATTTGTATATTTGTTTATTATTTTGTGCTAACCCTGTTTCGCAGGGAATATGTGGAAAAAGATCATTATTGGGAGTTGTAAATTCAATTTTACGTGTTGTAATAGTTAGATCTTAAATGAGAATTTACACTTCCTATTTTAGATAGAATGAATGAGCATTGTAAATATCATAAATTGCTTATTTGTTATCATCGCAAAAAATTTTAACTTTTTGCGAGTCAAACTGACCTTTGAAAAAGTTTTTGAAAATAACTCGCCTCCGTTTTAAAATGCAGGATAATTCCGAAGAATGGGATTCGCCTGTCGGTACGAGGTTCAACCTTTCCTGCCACCTTTAACAAGGGTAATCGAACCAAGGATCAATCTACTGCTCTGCTCTATTCAACTTGTCTAAATCATATTCTAATTTCTAAATGCACATAGAATCAGGCATGTGCTATGAATTTTCTGAAAATGCATATTTGAAAACATGATGTTTGCTTTGAATAACTGAAGTACTTGGAAAGGATATCACATGGAAAATCGTGAATTAGGGTTGAGATGCTGTATTTGAGAAAGTGAAAATCAATTTCTGAAGTATTCAAGAGATTTTTGTGAAAATCGATTTTGAGAAATGTGAAATAACTTTGAAAAACTTGATTTCTTTGAATTCAAACTTTGAAATTGAAAATATAACTTAAAAAATCCAATTTGGAACTTGGGAAATACTTGAAACATACTTTGAGATTTTCATATTCTGAGAAAATCGATTTCTTCATATGACTTAGAAAATTTTGAGAAAATGAACTTCTTTGAATTGAGATTTGAATTGGAATTGGAATTGGCAAATGCATGAAATGAATGAATATGGATTTGAGGAATTGAGAAATACTTTTTGTATTTTTGAGAAATGCAGTGCATTTTTTAAGTTAGCCTAAGAGTGTAGGCTGAATGTGGCTAATGTGAAGATCATAAATCTGGGTATCATTCGTATTCTGACTATGGCCATAAATACAAATTCCACCAAGTTTATAAACTTCATAAAAGCTAGTGTATGTGCCATTCGTGTATACCATAGTGAATTAATAAAATGTGCATTAATTAGCATACATGGCAGTTATATATCAAAGTTTAAACTATATGAAATGCAAATCCTAATCTATGCAGGAATTTAAATTCTTATCCCAAAGTTTACATTTAATTTACATCACTATTGAAATTTAAATACATGAAATTAAAATCTTCAATGTACCTGCAAAACTAGAAAGTTAGGTTAGTGAATATATGTTGGCTTTTCTAGATTTATCCAGCAATATCTGGAAATTGCTGCATTTTGCTAGATATAAGCCTTTTTCCATGATTCCCTTAAATTAAAATGATAAAATATGAAATAAACTTGAATAAACATGAATATAAGATATGAAATTTCGAAATTGGGGTCAAAATGACCAAAATACCCCTAATAACAAGACTATGGCCTTGAAATTAGGGTTTTTAGAAAGATATTTGATAAAATGCAAGTTTTGAAGTTCAAATGAAGATAAATCAAACTAAATATAATGTGACATAATTAAAAATATGAAAATTAGGGTTAAAGACTTCAAAATTAAGGTCAAATGACCAAACTACCCCTGATAGCAAGACTATGGCCTTGAAATGAGGGTTTTTCAGAAAATATTTTGGTAAAACTTAGGTTTTATTCACTAAATGAAATCAAATGAACATCAAATTTAACCTAAAGTATCCTAATATGATTATGAATATGATTAAACCCTAAAAATATATGCTTATGCACGAAAATCCAAGAATATCACAAATTTTGTGATTTTTGCAGTGTTTTGCAATTCTTCAGGTGCCCTGTTTTGCAATTCAAGCCATTCAAACATCAAATGGATTCTAAAAATCCTCAAAATTGGTACCTGCACTTTTTATAACCCTAATATTAAATTAGAATTATAAAAATATTATTTTGGCATTAAATTAATCCGAAAATAGCATCAAACCCTAAAAATATGCTATTTTTGACCTAGTTCACCAACCAGTCTCAGTCCAAGACCCGAACCAGGGGTCAAACCTCCATGAAAATCTATGAAATTTTACAGAGACCAAATAGACAGGAATACAGAACTTTTCTATTTTACAGATATGAAAAATCCTTTAAAACCAGGGAGATACCCATCCGACAATCCGGACTTGAATATATTGATTTTAACCTTGGTCCTAACTGATACTTTCAATTGAAAATTCCAGGATAAATAGAAGTACTCATTCAAAATATCTGAGATTTTAACAGTGAACAGATATTATAAATATAACAGTACTCACTTTTTACAGATCATGAATCGGATCTGTGGTTTGGGATTTATAAACAACACAAGTCTGATTAGGGTTTTGGTAAACCCTAACGAGTTTTAAATTGAAAATCAGAGTCTCTGACAGAGGAAAAATACTAAATAGTGATCAAAAATTCTGAAAATTTCACAGTAGATAGATCTAATCAATATAAATCCATAGCACTTTACATATATAAAATCGAATATAGGATGAGAAAAATATCATCACCGCAAGTTACCTTTTTGATTTTAACAATGATTTTAAAGCTTTAAAAACCCAATTTGATGTCTGATTTTTCTGACAGGGTTCTCGAATCCCAAAACCTCTAATTTTTCTACAGTAGCTTATTTACATATGCATGTATCACATATAAAAAAATCAGACATTAACAGCAAGTACTTTAATCCGAAATAGTATGATCTTTTCTGTTCTAAACTAAAAACACACAGAAATCTAATAAAATCTAATAAAACATGCATTAACTAATAAAAACAATAAAATAAACCATAAAACAGTAAATAAAAATTATTTTTAAGCTGGAAAACGTGTAATAAACATGAATAAACAAATAAATAAATAAAAATTCTGGAATCAATGGCTGGAATTTAATATTACCTTTAAAGACATGGATTTAACCCATTAAAAGGGTAAATCACATGTTTTATTGGTTAATAATGTAAAAGAACATGCTAAAATTGATTCTAATGGATTAGAATCCCTGTAAAACCCAAAAAACAGAGTTAGATCATCTTCTTGAACCGTTCTTGATGGTTCTTGAGGTTAAACAATGGTTGAATCTTCATAAGGAGGGGCGCCCAAGGCTAAATCTAGGTTTAAATCATTAAAAACACTAAATAAAATATTAAAAATTGAAGAAATTATTTACCTTGGAGTTGCAGCAATGGAGGAAGGCTGGAGAGGAGAGAGAAGCTCCAAGATTTTCTCAAGAGGTGGCTGGAAAAATCGTCCCCCCTATAGCCCCTTTTTATAGAAAATTTTTAAGTTTTAAAAAAAAATGGAAATTTTGGAAATTTTGGACTCTAAAGGGGGGGGGGGGCGATTTTGGGGTGTAAAGACTATCCTACCCCTAGCCTAAATTATCCTATTTAATACCTAATTAACCTTTAGACTCTCCTAAAAATTCCCCAAATGTAATGCCACTTGGCATTTTTAACATTTGAGTTTTAAAACACCTTTTAAAAACCTTTAAAAACACTAGTTTTAATAACTAACTTTCAAAATGAGTTTTCAAAATAAATTTTCACTCTTCTAAACCCCTAACACTAACCAAGACACTGACTAACCCTAGTCTAGCCTTGACTTACTCGAATATGGCGCCACCTAGAGTGGGCCCTACTTGAGTTTTTCAAAAAGCGATTTTAAAACTTGAAATTGAAGGAGTTTTCAAAAGGATTTTCAAAAGCAATCTTAAAATTAGAATTTTTGAAATGGCATAGGGTTCTAACCAAGTCAGAACACCTCTGGATATGGTGCCAACTGAGTGGGCCCACATCGAGTTTTGAAGAATTTTGAAATAAACACTGAAAATGGTTTTGAAAAGGGGTTAAAATCAGTATTTGAAATTCAAGATCTTTGAAAATAGGGTCTCAAGCGAACTAGAACTCTGAGTTAGAGTCCTGAACTCTTAGGATTCTGAGATTTTAGATTTTAGAATTCAAATGGAAGAACTTTCGAAAGATTTTATCAAAAATTGATGAAATAAGTAAAAAAAAAACACAGTCAGGGTCAGACTCCTAACTCGACCGACCTCTAAAATAGAGTCCTGAATTAACTGGACTCTATAAAATGACCTAAATTTTGAAAACAATGGAAAAAGACTGACAATGGGAGTAAAACAGACCCCCGAACAGACTCCTGACTGGATTAGGACTCTGGGACAGAGTCCTGATCTGACTAAAACTTTCAAAAATTTGAGAAATTTGATGAATAGAGAAATTCAGAAGCGACACCACCTCAATGGGCCTCATCTGTGAATTGAAATCAATTGAAATTTGAAGTTAAAATGAATCCAGATTGTTTTCTGAGAAAATATTTCGAAATATGAGGTCCTGGGGTTGGAAAATGATAGAATGTTGACTAAAAACCCAGGTTTTGAAATTGATTTTAAAAGCAAGCTTTAAAACTCAAATCTGGATTGAAGGTTTTGAAAACAGGAGTGCTGGATCTCGAAAATGAGATGGGATGACATGCAATGCGATGAAATGATATGCAAAATGTATGCAATGATATGCAATGATCTGTAATGACATATGAAATGGACAAACACTGGATGAGGGTGAAAATTTGGGGTGTTTACATTATTCCCATGCTTTTTGCCTTTATTTCTCAAAATCTCACAATGGTGAAACACGAATGGCACGTGCACCATTTCGTAAGAGGTAATTAATCCTAAGTTGATGATTTACATCAATAGCCATAGTCAGGATGTAAACAAAACTTAGGATTTTTATCTTTTATAAAATAACACTGGATCCACACTGGATCCTTTTAAAAAATCATTATATTTTCTTTAAATATTTTTATTTTTTATCAGAATTTAATTTAAAATTAATTCAATATATATACCAATGGCCATAGTCAGGGTATATTGAGAGTTAATTTCATTTTAAATTCTATAAAAGCACCAAAAATATATTTTATTCTTCACTTGAATTTAAATGTGGTTATTATATAATACATTCAATGACCATAGTGAGGGATGTATTATATCTTCAATCTCATTTTTAATTCATTTAAAGAATGAAATATGATCTTCAAGTCCAATTTCAAAATTATTTGAATTCATTCATCATTTATGATAGAATTGCATCATATTTTCAAATTTTCCTTTTTCAAAATTCCAAGTGATTTCTTTTCTCAGATCAAATCTTATTTATAGATTCAAATTTAATTCTATCTCATTTCAAGATTCAAAAACTCAATTTCAAAGTCCAATTTGACTTTGGAATTTCAAAATCATTTTATATTAAAACTCCAAAATTCCAATTCAATTCAAAATTCAATTTAACTTTGAAGTTTCTGATTCATTTTCAAAATCAAAATCAAATTTTATCTGCTTACCTTCAAATTCAAAATAAAAGTTTGAGATTGATTCTGAATCTCAAAACTTGACCTTTCTTAAATTTTAAATTCAATCTGGGTTTCCAAAACCCAGATCTATCTTCAGAAGTCCCATTTGGACTTTCAGAATCCAAATCCAAAGTTAGATCATAATCCCAACTTGGATCCAGATTTCCAAGTACAAATATCCACTTTTTGGATCTCAGATCCAAAACCCATCTTAGGATCCAGAATCCAATTCCACCTTGGGTCTCAGACTTCAGATCCAAAATCCAGTATAGGATCCAGAATCCAATTTCACCTTGGATCTTAGACTTCAATTCCAAAATCCATTCTAGGATCCAGAACCCCATTCCATCATTGGATCTCAGGTTCAGATCCACAATCCATTTAGGATCCAAAATTCAACCTCCACTTTGAATCTCAGATTTCGGATCCAAATTCCATTTAGGATCCAGAATCCAATTCCATCTTCGATCTCAGATTTCGGATCCAAATTCTATTTAAGATCCATAATCCAATTCTATCTTGGATCTCAGATTTCAGATCCAAATTCTATTTAGGATTCATAATCCAATTCCATCTTGGATCTCAGATTTCAGATCCAAATTCCATTCCAAATTTCGGATCCAATTCCACCTTGGATCTCAGACTCCAGATCCAAATTCCATCTTGGATTCCAAATCTTGGATCCAATTCCATTTAAAATTCAGAATTCAACTTCATCATTGGATCTCAGATTTCAGATTCAACTCCCATTTAGGATTCTAAATCCAGAATTCAATTTCATCTTGGATTTCAACTCTATTTAGGATCCAAACTTTAGATTCAAATTCCATCTCGAATTTCAAATCAATTTCTATTCTCAACTCCAACTTTTCAAATCCAATTCCATTTCATTCCAGATTTCAAAATCCAAGTTTATCTTGATTCCCAAAAAAAAAATTCCAAAAACCAATTCTATTTCTCAATTCTATTTTAGATTTCCCAAATTTTATTTTGATTTCAAACTTCAAAGTTAGAATTCAATTCCATTCCAAATATTCATCCAGGTTCAAAACTCTAGTTCAAAGTCCATTTATGACTTTGAAATTTCATTTCTTCTCCTTTTATCTCAGCTTCAAAATCATTTCTCTCAAGATCCAGATTTCTTTTCCCAAACTCTGATTATTCCAAAAACTTAGAACTTTAAATCTTAAGTTCTAAAGTTAGAAATCATTTCTTCACTCTATTATCAGATTCATCTCAGAAATACTTAGAGATTTCCAAATCATTTTAAAAAAGAGCATACATCTTTGCATTGCACAAGCATGATTCTTTGTGCATTTAGACTTAGGATAAATTCTTAGGTAATATTAAGGGAAAGCAAAAGGCATGAATTCGACCCTTGGTTCAATTACCCCTGGTAAAGGTGCCAGGAACGGTCAAACCTCATACCGACGAGCGAATTCCGTCTCCCAGTTTTTCCGCAAATATTTCAAAACGGAGGTGAGTTATTTTCTTAAATATTTTCAAAATTAAGGTTAAGTGAGACCCCCGCAAAAGAGTTTCTCTTCTCTTCTTTTCTTTTCTCTTCTCTCTTTTCTTTTTGTCTTTTATTTTCTCTCCCTTCAAAAAGGAGAAAATAGAGGTTGGAAAGGAAAAGAGAAGGAAGAGAGAGAATACCAAGAGCAAAAAATTTTTGCGATGACCACAGTTTTGGCGACCACGATGGGACCTTCGTCTTCGTCCGGTCGAATTTAATGCCTTTTCTTCTTGCTTTGATATTGTCTAAGTCTTTATTCTACATATGTCAGCTTCATTTTCCATGCAAACCTTAGGAGCCTAGACTCTGTCCTAAGCTGACATCATTGCATATAGGATTTAAGTATGGTTTGGTAGGACCATATTGAGGAGATTATTCCATGCTCACATTAGATTAAGGTCTGAAATACAACTCTCCTCAATTCTAAGGAGTGAATGCAAACAATGTATGCAAGTGTATGCTTCTTTTCATTTAAATCTATCTCTTTAGGACTTGCATTAGAGTCATCTCATTTCTTGCATTTGAACATGTTTTCTGAAAACATCCCTACCTATATTGTCCCGGTCTTCACGTTGCTGAGCTGTCTCACTGAACCATAGTTTGGGAGAGAGCCTCACAACTGAACTACTTATTTGGGTTTGCGCCCCCCTACCACGTACCTAAGCGCCATAGTCCGAGGTATATCGGTAGGTGCTCAAGGATGTTGGGAAACCATTAACTTAGAACTGGAGAAATATTTATATGCCACGTACTTCGAGCTTCGGCTTGAGTATATCGGCGTATCTTGATTGGAATCAGATGATCTGAACCCTAAAGATAGGATTAAGGTCCTACTAGCCATTTCAAAATATTGCATTTAGAGTCAGCCTTTAGGGAGTGCTGTGTGCGCATCCTTGTTTTGTGCAGCTTTTGGGATGCGATGTTTCTCTTATTTTCACATATATATATATCTGTTATCGTCGCAAAATTTTTCCCGTCTTCCTTTCCGTGCGGAAGAGAAAGGGAAATCCTTTCACGATTCAAACTTGACCGGATTTTGGAAATTTGTTTTGAAATACTCGCCTCCGTTTTGAAAATTATGGGAAAATCCATGGGATGGGGCTCGACCTGTCGGTATGAGGTTCGACCGTTCCTGCCACCTTTAACAGGGGTAATCGAACCAAGGACCAAAATTGTGCTTGACTTAGCAAAATTATCAAAATTGTGTTCTATCCTAAATGCACAGAGAATTCAGGCATGTGCTATGAGATTTGGTAAAATATAAGTTGGAAAACTATGATGTATGCTTAGAAAACATTTGGAGTTAAAAAGCATTTCTCAGGAAAAAGATGGAAGTCAATCTCTTAGAAAACTCAGACGAAGAAGATTTGAAATCTCGCAAAAGTTTATAAATATTTGGAAAATCTTGAAGAAATGAGAATCTTGAGAAAATGGTAAGAATTTTTGAGAAAAGATGAACACTTGAAGAGGAAAACATTTGTCAAGAAAACTCGGACTTTGAGAATTTTCTTAGGAAAATGATGGAAATTTTATAGGAAAGCTCATTGGAGAAGGAAATTCAAAACTTAGGAAATTGAAATTCTGAGAATCTTGCCCTTGAAATATCTGAAAATCGATTTTGATTCTTGAGAAAGATGAGAAATTCCATTTGAAAAGAATCTTAAGAAAATAATATTTTCAGGGAAAATCACGGGAAAACTTGACTTGGGAAATCCAACTTCGAAAATCTTCATAGTTTCTTGAGGAATCGATTTCCATGAAGTGAAAGTTTCTTGAGAAAATCATGAGAAAAACAGATGATGCAAATGATTTGAATGAACGAATGCACTTTGAAAAGATTTTTTTGAAAAAATTTTGCTGGAAAAATGTAGATTAAGCCAAAGTAAATCCTTCACATATTCTAACTGTGGCCATGAATATGTTCAGAGTTTACTTGAGTTAATTCACAATATTTTGAAAATTTAGAAATATGATGTGCATTTTAAGATAGCCTAAGAGTGTAGGCTCAGTGTGACTAGTAGAGAGATGATGGATCTGGGTCTCGTCCATATTCCGACTAGGGCCGTAAATATGGACTCCACCGAGTTCATCAACTCCCTAAGAGTTGGTGCACGTGTCATTCGTGTACATCCATAGTGCTTTTGAAATAAAATGCATGAATCACATAAACAGGATATTGCAGGAATTTAAACTATATGATATGCATCCTAGTCTAAGCAGAAAATTAAATCTCTTATTCCAAAATTTACATTATTACATCACTAAATAAATGAAAGAAAGGGAAATTGCAGACTTCAATTCCTTCTTTTGAATGTCCCTGCCAAACTGGAAATGAGGTTAGCTCAAATATGCGGGTTTTTCCAAGATTTTCCAATAATATTATGAAATCATTGGATTTAATTGGATATAAACCCTATTATCATGCTTCCTTGATATTTGAAATGATGTAAATGCAAGAAATTCAGTAGAAAATAGTTTGAAATTCGAAATTGTGGTCAAAATGACCAAAATACCCTTAATATTGAAGTTACACCTTGAAAATCAGGGTTTTTGAAGGAAATTTCGGTAAAATTGAGATTTTTGAAATTCGAATTGAATCAAATGATGATGAAATGCATGATGAGACATGATGACATACTGCTAAACACCTTAAAACTGTAAAATCAGAATTTGATATTTTGCAATTTATCCAAAATAATGAATTTCGCTTGTTTTTCGTTTGGATCTGGGTCCCGCAGGGCCCTATTTTGATGATAGGGCTGAACCGAGCATCAAATGAATTCCAAATCACACCAAATTCCGTATGGAGCATCTATCCATTCTGATAAACAGCCTAGAATGCTAAAACTCACGAAATGACATGGTTTAGATACTAGAATTTAAAGAAAATCCTAAAATGGACGAATTTCGCCTACGGACCCGAACCAAATGCAATACTTAACATGATAATGCAAAAATTACACCATAAAAACCTATGATATTTTGCAAACTGCTAAAGGACCTGAAATTGAACATTTTTGGTTTTTACAGCCTCGAGATTTGAACTACGGTGAGTTCGGTAACGGGAATTTGGTTCTGATGGAGGTAAAATCGATCTAATCTAATACAAAATGCTAAAAACATAAAACACAGCCATGAAAATTTCTGATATTTAACAGAGTAACTCATGACACATACGGGAACAACTTTTATGTTTATGACTTTGGCAATTGATCAACAGAAACATGGATACAAATACAATTTTTCATGCCTAAAGCAACAGAACAGACAAATGTGACAAAACAGGAGACTGACAAGAAAAATCCGAAACAGATATCAAAACTATTCTAAAAATCATAAGCTTTCAGATGCAAATAGAGGACATCCCGAACATGACATTCACCTTTTACAGATTTGGATTTGGAGCAATACCTAAAGATAACCCATCTCCTTAAGTCGATCCAAAATCTCAGAGGCCCAAATCAGGCTCTGACACGTGTCCCGAACTCTCGGATTTTTGTCAGACATAAAAAAAATCATAAAAATCTGAGAAAATCAGGTTAAAAACTAGACCTCATCCCGAGTTCATAACATCTTTCAGATCGAAAATCAGACCTCCCACGAGAGAGATCTCGATTTTACAAGTCGGAAATGAGTTTTTAAAACGCATCCCGGGTAACAAACCCGACTTACCATTTTGAATGTTTACCATAGTAAACAAATTCAAATCCTTCCGAATTTTTGTCACATTTCTAGGGACACCTAAGGGCGCATACCATGATTTTTGTTAAAATTTTTAACGAAACATAAATGCATGAAATGACGTGTGGACTGACTGACAAAAATAGAGAATTACTGAAACTGAGCAGAATTGAAATAAATACCGAATTAAACCTAATTAACTTATAAAACATGCTAAATTAACGAAATAAAATACAAATTAAGTTTAGCTAAATGCATGAATGCTAAAAATCATCAAGGAAGCATAATTATATTTGTTTTTTTTTATATACGTCGTTTTGTGAGAATAGCTCAATCCATCCCTCGGATGAGCTCTTTCTTCAAGCGACAACATAAATCAAATTATGATATTATGAAATCAAGAGGAGAGGAGGTGCACCTTGCCTTTTTATGCAGCTTTGAAGCTCTCGAAATGGACGGCTACCAATGGCCTCTTTCGTCTTTCGATCCGGGCTTCAGATGGTTCACGAAGATTGAACCACGCTTAGATCAAATTGGCCACGACACGGACAAGGTTGGTGCTTCACTGCACCTTCTCCACTGAGCCCAAGGAGGGCATGAATTCAGAGAAACACACTTGAGTTCTAAAGGGGAGCTAAGCTGAAGTTCAAAATCCAAAATTGGAGTCCTTAAACTGGGCGTGAGTCCTTGTACTTGTAGCCTTCTTTTTAAAATTTTGAATTTCAAACAGTCTCAATCTGAGCCCTCCATGTGGCGCCATCTCAGGGCATGCTATTTTGATTTTTTTGAGAAAATAAAATGGGAATTTTGTGGGTGAGACACCTCAGCAGGGGAGTTTGAAAATTTTCAAAATGGTGGCTTGATTTTCTCTGCAGGAGGCTCTCAAATTGCCCCACCTCAATGGGTGTTCTCTTGGAGTTTGAAATTCAAACTTCTACTTTTTCTGAAGGTTCTCCTATGGTGCCACCTCAGAGGGCTACTTTTATAAAAGAAATAAAAATAAATACAAAATGAAGCCAAGTGGGGTTCTTGAATGGCGCCACCTCAAAAGGGAGTTTGAGGTTTAAAGTTGGAATAAGTAGGAGCATGCCATGTGGCGTCACCTCAGAGTGGCTTTTGACGCATGTCAGAAGAACAGGGCAGTGGGCTCAGAAGGTGCCACCTCAGAGGAGTTTGAATATTCAAATTTCTGCTTTTTCTGAAGGGAGCAGGGGCTGACATGTGGCGCCACACTGCCATGTGGCAGGAGAACAGGAATGGAAGAAGCAGAATGCGCCACCTCAGAGGGGAGTTGTTTCTACTTTTTCTGATGCAGGGAGGTCTGGACATGTGGCAGTTCAGGATGATTCTGCTTTTGACAAGTGTCAGCTGGCTGGAGGAGTCTTCTCAAATGGCACCACCTCAGAGGGAGATTTGAAATTCAAATGGGGTTGGCTCTGGAGGAATACAGGGTGGACATGTGGCGCCCCCTCTGGGAGATCCTGCAGTGACATGTGGTGGTTGTGGAGAGAGGAAGAACCTTGTGGCGCCACCTCAAAATAAAATAAGGGTGAGTTTATGCAGGAAAATCAGCATTTACGCCACCTAGGCCTTGTCTGAAAATTTTTGAATGGTTGCTTTTTCTGAAGAAGGCCAAGAGTGACACGTGTCTTCTACTTTTTCTGAAGGAGGCTAGAAATGACATGTGTCACCTACTTTTCAGAAAAGTAGGGGGAGACATGTGTCATCCTGCTTTTTCTGAAAGAAGCAGAGATTGACACGTGGCAGAGGGAAGAGAAGGAGGGCCAAGTACATGTGGCGCCATCTCAGACAAAATAGAAAAGGTGAAGTTCAGGATTTGCGCCACCTCTAGAAGGACTTGAATGTTTGAATTCTAGCTTTTTTTGAGAAGAGCAGAGAATGACATGTGTCACTTGCTTTTTCTGAGAAGAGTAGAGAATGACATGTGTCATTCTCCTTTTTCTGAGGAAAGGAGAGAGTGACACGTGTCCTCTGCAGGAGACACACTTCCACTGGCGCCACCTCAGGGGAGACAAACTTTACTTTTTCTGAACAGGACAACATATGACACTTGGCATCTCATGGTGACTTTGGAATGACACATGGCACAGGGTGAAGATGGTGGGCACTGACACGTGGCATGAAATGAAGAGGATGTCTAATGACATGTGGCGGCTTCTTAAGGTAGCCCCACACTGACACGTGTCAAAGGATGGCAGAAGAGAGAAGGTGACATGTGGCGCCACCTCTAGGTGAACCCTATGCTGACACATGGCAGGTAAATGGGAGGAGAGAGAAAGGACAAGTGGCGCCAATCCAGGGGACAAGGCTCCTATATTTTTGGGTTTTTCAAAGTTCAGGTTTTTCAAAAGAAAAGCCTATGTGACACCACCTCAGTGTGGGTCCCACATTTCTTCTTTATTGAAATAAGGACAAGACAACAAAAAACCTCTTTTTGAAATTTTCATAAAATCTGGACTAGTTGGCAAAAAAAACAGAAATTTTTTGAAAAGAGTTGGCCCCTGTAAGGCAATTTTGTAACAGAATGATAGTTGAAATTGTCAAAAGGGCAAAATCTAAGATAAAATTTATTGAAAATTATCCAGATTATTTTCCTGATAAAATATTTTGAAATTCAGAGTCTTGGGGGTAGAATGGGAAGAATTGATAATTTTGAAGACCCAGGGTTTTGAAATTAATTTTAAAAAGAGTTGAAATTCGAATCTGGATTGAAGATTTTGAAATCGAGAGTTCTGGATCTCGAAATGACATGCTGTGCAGTGCAGTGATATGAGATGCTCATGCAATGATATGCAATGCCATGTCTTATGACATGTAATCCTGAACCGGGCTTTGGAGATTCCCGCCTCCTGTCAGGAGTAGAATCTTGAACATCTGGGCTGTAATAGAGAATTTTTTAGAGTTGCAGATGAAATTTAGACTTTTGCAAGTTTTGAGCTCAAAAAATGACCATTTTGCCCTTCGATGATTTCAGAGGCTGAATGATGATGCTTGGTGGAAATGTCGGAGAGGTAAATGAAAATTTGGGGTGTTTACAGATGCCCCTCTTTGCTACTAAGCCGGCTTGTGGCCGAGCTTAGTGGCAAAGAAAAACACACCAAATTTGGGCTATATATAAAAAAATGCCCCCGTAAGAAGGATCTGACTAGGTGGGAGGAAATTAGCCCTGATGAAGATGGTAGATATGAAATGGAGAATGAAGAGAAATGATTTGCTCTGTGGCGGTGGAGTTCAGGTTTTTGCCCTTAACCTGGATGGGACAGAAATACCTCGCATGGAACGATGCTCAAGTTTGACCCTAAACCTGATTGGGGAATCAAATATCTCATAAAATGAGATTCAGGTTTGTACCCTTAACCTGATCGGGTGGAAGATGAAATGCCTCTTTGATTGAGGCTCAGGTTTGTACCCTTATCCTGATTGGGCGAAAAATGGAATACCTCTTAGGATGAGGCTCAGGTTTGTACCCTTATCCTGATTGGGCGGAAAATGGAATACCTCTTAGGATGAGGCTCAGGTTTGTACCCTTATCCTGATTGGGCGAAAAATGAAATACCTCTTAGGATGAGGCTCAGGTTTGTACCCTTATCCTGATTGGGCGGAAAATGGAATACCTCTTAGGATGAGGCTCAAGTTTGTACCCTTATCCTGATTGGGCGAAAAATGGAATACCTCTTAGGATGAGGCCCAGGTTTGTACCCTTATCCTGATCGGGCAGAAAGTGAAATACCTCATCAAAGGAGGCTCAGGTTTGTACCCTTATCCTGATCGGGCGGAAGATGAAATACCTCTTTGAATGAGGCTCAGGTTTGTACCCTTATCCTGATCGGGCGGAAGATGAAATACCTCTTTGAATGAGGCTCAGGTTTGTACCCTTATCCTGATCGGGCAAAAAATGGAATACCTCTTTGAATGAGGCTCAGGTTTGTACCCTTATCCTGATCGGGCGAAAAATGGAATACCTCTTAGGATGAGGCTCAGGTTTGTACCCTTATCCTGATTGGGCGGAAAATGGAATAGTATGATGAAACCTTCAGATTTTGCACAATAAATCCGACAAAGGTTTTGCAAAAGGAAGGAAAATGGGGTCCCTAAAGCTTGAAAAGGGGTTGATTTTGGGCGTCTCATTGCTGAGACTAAATAGCTTTTAAAATTGCCTTTTGCGGGAAATGATTGGTGGTTCAACCTCGAACCGAAATGGGACTGTCTATGGTGGGACACAGGGAAGTGTGCAAATCTGAGAGTTCATGCTCTCAAAGAAGGGAAGGAATCAAGTCCTTAAGAGGGATTTAAAATTGGTGTCAGGATGCATCGAAAACGAACATCAAGCTCTCACTTCACGTCAGGATAGCTAGAAAATATTGTCAAAATGTTGGAAATTTTGCTGTTGATTCAAAATATTTGAAAATGTTGCACATTGTTGCAAAGATATTCTTTCTTTTCTACCTGAAGCATTACCTCCAAACAAGGCTCACTTTGTAGAATCAAGATTGGAAACCCAAATTACTTGCGATTGCCCTTCTTCAAGGAAGCTATCAGTTTCTTTGATATGAACAGGAAAGAGAATTTGATATTATGAAAGCAATTTGATGAAAGAATACTGATAATAGAATTTCACAAATTTAAAGAGGATTCTTGATAGATTTGGCAGTTTGATATCCTGGGAGCTTCTCTCATGATAATCTTTCTGCACTCTTTTGGCTCTCTTGGGTTTTTGCTACATTCTCCTTCATTTTGGAGATGTTCTGACTTTTTCTCTCTTTCTTTTTCCTCTCTTGCTCTCTTTTTGGGAAGGGTACGTCACAAACTCCTTCATCTTGGAGATGTTTCGATCCTTCTTCGACAATGTTGGATCATGGGTTTAGATATCTTTGGATGATAGCTGAAATTAAATATCTTTTAGGGATTGTCGGGAGGTTCATCGCATCTGCCTTCATCTCGACAGTGCTTTGGACTTTCCCTGGAAGGATCCGTCACAAACTCCGTCATCTTGGAGATGTTTCAAATCTTATTTGGCCCCGGGAATCTACTCGCTTAATTTGCCTTCATCTTGACGACAATTGAGAGATCCCTTTTACGGATATTTAATTGCAGCTTAGGTGATTTTAAGGAGACAGGGTTTGGGTAACTGCTCTCTTTTTCTAGTGCTCAGGATATTTTCACTGCCTCGTCTTTACAAGAATAGTCTTTAAAGATGTGTCATTGACCGCGATCAATATTGATCATCTACGGCTTTTCAATAACATTGAATCTTCTTTTCTGGCCATATCGAGGACTTATCCTTCATCCTTTTGTTTGGCCAATAGAAAGAATTTGAATTCTGAATCTCTTTTCGCAAAAGCTTCACTCTTTTGGAAGTAATGCTGAAGGTAAATTGAGATAGGGATTTGTATAATAACGTTTTTGAAATCAACAATTAATTGATAAAATTTTCTTGAAATCCTTGGTGAAAGAGAGCACTTGAGGTCCGGCTCAACACATCCGTGACGAAAATTCTCCTCTCTTTTTCCCCCAAAAAGAGAGACTCAGGCTTAGCCCTTACCTTAATGGGAAATGGGAAATACTCCTCTCTTCCCTGAAGAGGAGGTGTTTGCAAAACGAACTTTCGAAGAGAAATTAAGCTTTCGTCAAAGCTCCCTAATATTAGGATTCTCTTCTGGAAAGGGGGCCGATAATAGTGAGGTCAGAAAATTTGGGTCATGAAAGGAACGAGTCCATCACACTCTCCCTGCAAAGAGGGTCCTTCATGACGAAAATGGCCTAGTAGAAAAATTGGGGGGTTACAAGAAAAGCGAGTCTCCGTCGAGCCTCTCCCTTTAAAAGGGTTCCTTGTGTGAAATTGGAAATTGTTTTGCAAACGGTTCACAAAGACGCGAGTCCCTTCAAACTCTCCCTGAAAAGGGGCTAAGTGAACGGATTGGATAGCATGCGAAAAGAATGAGCTCCCTCGAACTCTCCCTAAAAAGGGTCTCTCGCAAGAGAAAATGATTGAAATTGGATATTGATATTGTTTGACCCAAAGGTCGAAATTGAAAATTAGAAAATTGATTGTTGGAAATTTGAATGACTCGAAGGTCGAAATTGGATGACCTGACGGTCGAAATTGAGAATTGGTTTGACCGAAAGGTTGAAATTGTGTGACCCGAAGGTCGAAATTGAGAATTGAGTGACCCGAAGGTCGAAATTGGAAATTAAATGACCTGGAGGTCAAAATTGAGAATTTGGAATTGAGAATTGAGAATTGAAATTGAAATTGGAAATTGGGTGACCCAGAGGTCGGAATTGGAGAATTGCATGATCCAAGGATTTAAATTGGAAATTGGTGGGCAAAATATCGAATTTGAGCAATTGACAAACCCTGAGGATCGAAATGACTTGGATCAACAGAGGAGAATGATGAGTTCGAGTCAGAGCTCGAATAAAATATAGAGATCACGAGTCGGAACCCGGATCGACAAAGGAAAATAAAGGGCTCGAGTCAGAGCTTGAATAAGGTAATGAGATCACGGGTCAGAACTCGGATCAACAGAGAAAAATGAAGAGCTCGAGTTAGAGCTCGAATAAGGTAAAGAGATCACGAGTCAGAACCCGGATTAACAAAGGAAAATGAAAAGCTCGAATCAGAGCTTGAATAAAGTAAAGAGATCTCGAGTCGGAACCCGGATCAACAAAAGAAAAATGAAGAGCTCGAATCAGAGCTCGAATGAGGTTGAGAGATCACGAGTCGGAACCCGGATCGACAAAAGAAAATGACAAGCTTGAATCTGACCTCGAATGAGATAAAGAGATCACAAGTCGGAACTCGGATCAACAAAAGAAAATGAAGAGCTCGAATCTGAGCTCGAATAAAATAAAGAGATCTCGAGTCGGAACCCAAATCGACAAAAGAAAATGACAAGCTCGAATTTGAGCTCGAATGAGATAAAGAGATCACGAGTCGGAACTCGGATCAACAAAAGAAAATGAAGAGCTCGAATCTGAGCTCGAATAAATAAAGAGATCTCGAGTCGGAACCCGGATCAACAAAGGAGGATAATTTGAATAAAAACCCGAGTCGGAACTCGGTTTTCCAAACAGTTGGATTTTGAAAATGTACCAGTTTGAGCACTAGATTTTGAAATAATACCAGTTCGAGCGCTGGGTTTTGGTTCAGTATTGGCGATTATCTTCCCATTTTGAATAATTGTGATGGGACTGTTTGTTGAAATCCCAATACTGACCGGATTATTGTTAATGCAGTTGAATGCAAATTGATGCACATGAATACACAAGTGCGTGAAATGAGGAATTTTTTTATCCTACCTGCATACAGAACAAAATTTTAAAAATGCCCCAGTGTAACTGGGAAAGAAAGTTTGATCATTATTTAAAGAAAATAGGAAGATTACAAAGGAAGAGTAGATGCTTTAAGTATAGAACTTTTTCAAGTGTCGAGCATTAATGGGATCTGACAATTCTACCCCATCGGCATTGATGAGCCGATATGAATTGCGGGGTAAGGCTTCTTTGACAACATAGGGACCTTCCCAATTTGGCGACCATTTGCCACCAGGATGATGCTTGAGATAGGCTGTGGATCGAAGCACTAAATCATTGACTTTGAATCTTCTTTCGATGACAGACTTCGCGTATTGCCTGGCCACTCTCTGGCGATAAGATTGAGCATGCTTTGCTGATTTTAGCCTTCTCTCGTCGAGCAAGTCTAACTGCAACAGTCGTTGCTGTTGGTATTGATCCAGAGGTAATTGCAGAAGCGATGCGAATTTCAAAGCGGGCTTCTGAACATGTAGCGGCAATACTACTTCTGTTCTGTAGACCAATTCTGATGAGGTAGCATTCGTTGGTGTACGAATGGTGGTCCGATAGGCCCATAGTGCATCGTGGATCTTCTCATGTCAGTCACGGCCTGTTTCTACAGTTCGCTCCAAGATACAAATTAAAATTTTGTTGGTGGCCTCTGCCTGACCATTCCCTTGAGGATAGTAGGGAGCCGAAAAATGATGATAGATTTTGAACTTTGAGCAGAATGTCTTCATCTTTTCATTCTTGAAATGACTGCCATTATCTGACACGATGTCATGTGGGATGCTGAAATGGCAAAGGATGTTCTTGTGAATAAAAGAGACTACGTGTCGGCCTTCTACTGTGCGAAGAGTGATAGCTTCTACCCACTTGGTGAAATATTCTGTTGCGGCAAGGAAGTATTTGTGGACATTTGAAGCAGAAAGAGTGATGGGACCTACGACATCGAAGGCCCACATAGAGAATGGCCATGGAGAGACAACAGATTCTAAATAAGTTGTTGGAGCATGAATAGAAGGTGCATGTATCTGGCATTGCGCACACTTCTTCACATAGTGATAACAGTCTTGTTGTATAGTTTTCCAATAATAACCTGCTCTGATGATTTGTTTCACAAGAGTTTGGTAGCCGACGTGGCCACCACAAATGCCTTTGTGTGCTTCTCGCATGACTTCTTTGGCTTCGTCTTCGTCTAAGCACCTGGAGTACTCTGCACTGAATCCACGACGATAAAAAACTTTGGCCAGAATAAAATATTGAGTAGACATACGTTGGATTGCTCGCTGTTTTTTCTTTGAGAGTTCTGGAGGAAATTCGCCAGTTTCTACGAAAGTTTTGATATTGTAATACCAAGGCTTCTTCTTTTGCTTAGCTTGGTGTACTTGTTCTGTTGGAAGGAAAGCAGGTTGGTCAAGTCTGCCAATTTCAAAAGAACGGCAAGATTCTCCATTTTTGAATGCCATAATGGAGCCTAAACTGGCTAGACTATCGGCCATTTGATTAAAATCTCTCTTGATATGGAATAGCTGAAATTCTTCAAACTTGCTGACAAGAGCTGAAACGATCTTCTGATAAGGAAATAACTTTTGATCTTTGACTTGCCATTCGGCTCGAACTTGATTGACAACAAGTAATGAGTAACCGTAGGCATGCACTCTCTTGACATTGAAGTCCAGTAGAATTTTTAGACCTAGAATCAGGGCTTCATACTCAGCCATATTGTGGGTACATTGAAAATCTAACTTGAGGGAAAATGGAATCATGTCTTTCTCAGGAGTGATTAATAATATCCCAATGCCTATTCCATCCATATTCTTGGAACCGTCGAAAAATAAATTCCAGACTGGAGATTGCTGGATATTGCAAATTTGCTCATCATGGAAATCATTTTCGGCTTTCACTTCTTCTGCTAGAGGAAAATCCGCCAATTGATCTGCAATTGCTTGGCCTTTGATTGTATGCTGCGAAACATATTCTAAGTCATACTGCATCAGTAAGACTTGCCATTTGGCGACTCGTCCGCTGAGGAAAGGTTGCTCTAAGATGTACTTGAGAGGATTGAGTTTGGACAAAATTTTGACTTCTGATGCTAGCAGGTAGTGTCTTAGCTTCTGACACATCCATACCAGAGCTAGGCAGGTCTTCTCTATGTAAGAGTATTTCTTTTCATAGTCTATGAAAGTCTTACTCACATAATAAATAGCATGCTCTATCAAGCTGCCTTCTTTGTATTGCGCCAAGAATCCGCCGCATGCGACTTGATTGACCGAGATGTATAACAGCAGAGGTTTTCCTAATTCTGGCGGCTTCAGGATGGGAGGATTGAGAAGATATTTCTTGATTCGATCAAACGATTGCTGACATTCTGGTCCCCATTCGAACTTCACTCCTTTTCTGAGCAAATGATTGAAAGGTTCGCATCTCATCGCCAAGTTGGAAATAAATCGCCGGATTGATTGCATACGTCCTTGAAGGCTACGCAATTCTTTGAGATTTTTCGGGGGTGGCATATCAATGATAGCCTTTGCTTTAGCTGGGTCAACTTCAATTCCCTTTTTGCTGACCAGAAAACCCAACAGTTTTCCTGATTCGACTCCAAAGACACACTTTTGCGGGTTAAGCCTTAACTTGTAAAGAATGAGTCGCTTAAACACTTGGTCAAGAGCTTCGAGGTGATCTTCTTCCTCTTTAGATTTCACGAGGATATCATCGACATACGCATCCATGATTTTGCGCATCTGATCGTGACATATAACGGCCATTGCCCTTTGGTATGTTGCTCCAGCATTCTTGAGCCCAAAAGGCATAATTGTATATCAGAAAGTGCCCCAAGGCGTAGTGAAGGAAGTTTTGGATTGGTCGCGGGCGGCTAACTTAATCTGATTGTAGCCGGAATATCCGTCCATGAAAGAGAACATAGCATGTCCTGTCGTGTTGTCGACTAGAAGATCGATGCTTGGAAGTGGATAGTCATCCTTCGGAGTTGCCTTATTGAGATCTCTGAAGTCTATGCAGATCCTTACTTTGCCACTTTTCTTTGGGACAACGACGATATTGGCTAACCAATCCGGGTAATCAATAGCTCGGATAAATCCTGCTTTGAGTAAATCTTCAAGTCCTTCCTTGACTTGTTGTTCTATTTTAGGATCCATTTTTCTCAGCTTCTGCTTAACTGCCTTAGCATCTGGCTTCAGAACAAGACGGTGTTCGACTAGTTTTGGGTCTAAGCCTGGCATATCTTCGTATGTCCATGCGAACACTTCTTCATGTTGCTTGAGAAAATCTGTAAGCCTTTTCTTTTCTTCCGGACTCAGACTGGTTCCGATCTGGAGAATTTTGGGATCTTCCTCTGAACCGATATTGACATCTTCAGTCGGATCTTGTACTAGAGGAGATGGTTTGTCCTGCTTCTGAACTGCGGCGAACTCTGGTAATTCCTGAAGAGACTGATCATATTTTGCACAATCATCTGACTGCTTTGCAATCTTGTCATCTTCCATTTTTGCTTTGACTCTGTGAATTGCCGCCGATTTCTGAAAAGCCTTGGGATGGAGAACGAGCTTCTTGATTGTCCGAGAAGTCATTCTGAAATTTTGGATAAGAAATTTGGTTTAGATAAAATTGCCTATCGTAAGACAAGCAATCATTTGAAGAGAACTATGCATAAAATGGCATTAAAATTATAAAATGAGGAGATAGACGGAAAGGACAGATGGCATCCAGATAGACAAAGAAACTCGGCATTTTATTGATTTTGAATTGATCAAAGACATTGATAAAATGAGACATTTATTTGGGAAAGAATAGAAAGAAAATAACAAGTGGTCTTCATTGTGCCCCTTTGACAAAAACAGTCTTCTTTGGTGAGCTTCCATCGGAAAACCCTAGTCTTGCTCTGTGGGGACGATGCTTTTGGATTACTGGCTCGATGCGGCCATCTTCATTTTTGCCGAGTCCTTTGAAGGGTTGATAACCATGCTTCAAGAGCAAATCAAATCCCTTTTTTGCCTTCATGAATTGCGGAAACAACGGGTGGTCTTTAATGGCATTGTAGTTGATCCGACCTCCAACCTTGACGAATTGAGGACCTCTCCATCGGGTCATGGCTATCGTGTGCAGAGATAGTTCTGATGATGCCTGGAGTATTTCATGATTTTCTCCGAGATTGATCTCTTCACTTTCCCTGATGCTGGGAATATCCACAGTGAATGACGGTCGGGGAATCATGGGCTGCGGGAGCCTTTCTTCTGGGTCTTCTCCGAGCACTGTGGTAATCATTCCACCTTTTTGACCACTTCACGCATTGATGGAGGGTGGAAGGCACTGCATTTGCATTATGAATCCATGTTCTTCCGAGCAGTAGATTGTAGGTGGGTGGCACATTAACCACATGAAAGAGGACGGAGTGCACCGAATAGTTGATGAATACTTCCAGAAATATTTTGCCCTTAGCCGTTTGACCATGGTTGTCAAATCCGTAGATAGTGATGGGATCTGGAATGTATTCTTCATCTTTGATCCCTAATGCTTTTGCTGTCATCTCGGGACATATGTTGAGGCTACTGCCTCCATCGACCAGCACATGTGGTACTGTCATTCCTCTCACTCGAACAACGATGTACAAGGCATTATTATGAAATGAATGAGGCTTTGGAAGGTCCTCATCCAAGAAGGTGATTGGCGCATTGGTCATGGCAGAGTTCACAATATGTGCCATGTCTTCAGGAGTGGTACTGGGCTTAACTTTGATCTTTCTGAGCAAATCATCCAGTACTCGTTGGTGCTTGCGGGAATTCCTAGCCAAGTCCAAAATTGAAACATTGGACAGAGCAGTTAGAGGCTTCTGAGTTGAAGTTTCTCCCTTTTTTGGGTTGGACTTGAGAAAATGCTTTGGGAACCCCAGAATTTTACTGGCTACTGTAGAAAATACTTCGGCTGGCTCCGCTGATACTTTGAGCTTATCAAAAGCTGAAATTAGGTCCACCTTCTTGGTGGTTGGTGCTGCTTGTCATAGCACTGAAACCTGGTGCTGAACTTGGAGATCTTGTGCAGAACACGGCTTGATGTGCTCATGCGGTAGGAATGGCTGTGCAGACACTACTGCTGTGGTGTGTGGAGGAAAGGGGTGATTGAGAATATCCATTTTCTCTTCTTCTTCTCCTTCCACTAAAAGATTTTTTTCAATAAGATCTTGTACAATGTTTTTGAGAACAAAGCAGTTCTCAATGTTGTGTCCCATTGTCCTGTGGAACTTGCAAAATTGATCCTTCCACTTCCCCATAGGCACAGGGGGATCGGCCAATCTAGGCAACTTGACCATCTCTTTTGACAGCATATACTCGAGCACATCCTCGAGTGATTGGTCTAAAGGAGTAAACTTTCTGTCGTAACTCCATCCTTCATGTTTGGTCTTCTCACGCAGTTTCGGCCCTTGATCCTGCTGGGGAGGTTTGCTGTATTGAGGAGCAGGCTTTCCTTTTTGATCTCCTTTGTTGTTTGAACTTCCTGCGCCGTAGAAATAATTTTTCTTCTGTCCTTTGTACTGATTCTGACTGCTGTTGTTGTTGTTGTTGGCAGAATAGGTGGAGTGAGCTTTCTTCTTCTGCTCACCTTGGGGGTTGTTTTTGGAAAAAGTGAAGCCTTCGTAGACTCCATTCTCCACACTCAGTTCGAGCCATTCTGCTCGCTCAGTTAATTCAATGAAGGTACGGGATGGTACGGTGGAGATCAATTCTCTTAATGGTTGTGAGAAATTGTTGAGGATCAACGATAGGGCGTGTCTTTTCGAGATAGGATCTCTCATTTTTTTGTAGGCCGATCTCCATCTGTGAATAAAGTCCCGTGCTTTTTCATTCTCATTCTGCCTTAGATTGCAGAGATAACTCAATGTAGGAAGTGCTTCTGTGTTGAACAAGAAGCGTTTAATGAATAGATTTACAACTTTGTCGAACTTTTTGAGCTCGATGGAGTTGATATGCTCAGCATACCACTTAGCTGCAACTCCTTCCAAGCTGTGGGGGAAACATAGAAATAGTGCCCGGTTGTCCCTCTTGAACCTCGAGCATTCAGCAAAGAAAGTGGCGAGATGAGCTTTTGGGTCGCCAGAACCGTCGAACTTGATGAATTTTTGGGGAAGATTCTCCAGATCATCATCCCCTTCTAGGCCGTCGTAGAAGTCCTCGCTGGTGAAGACTTTCTTGGACTTGTCGCGGGCTTGGAGATCCTTAACAACTTGGGCCATTTCCCTGAACTGTGCTTGTAAGGGGCTTTTCTGCATCCTGACTCTTTGATTTGCGGCCTTTTCTTTGTTCTTGGCCCCACTTCTGAAATACCAGAGGCACTTCATATTCTTCATCTGTATCCTCAATTGAGTCTGTTCCATCTGAGATCTCTTCCGGCTGAACTTGCTTTTTAGAAGCCTTCTTATCCCTGTGCCCGTGGAATCTTTCTCTGAATGGATTCCTTTCTGAGCTGGTCCCGGGCTGTTCATTCATCATTTCTAGAACATGGCATACATTTGAGGGTCTATGCCATCGTCTTCTTGTTGCTGCTCTTGACTCCTCTCGGACCAGGGGGAACCCATCTCTTCTTCTGAGGCCGATGAGTACTGAGATGCCGTTGTTCTTTTGCCTGATCTTGTCCGAACCATCAAATGTTATGGATGCGCTCTGCAGGGCAAAGACCTGATTAGATTCTGAAGGAATTGGTTTTTGGAAGAAATATTTGTTGAAAATATGGTAGACAATCTGAAAAAGATATCCCATTACTAGGGACTGAGTCGTCGCGGGAATCACGACAATTGTGTTGTCATTCTTTTTGCAAGAGAAATAAACAACGAAAATATGCCTTGTTACCTAGGCGAGGTCGTCAAACCACAATAGAAAGAGAGAAAAATTTATAGAAATGAGGAAAATATGATTTTATTGATCTTGACAAAGAGGTGGAGGACAAACAATTTGCCACCATTCACGATAGTCGGCAGACACTCTAGGACCTGGAAAGATTTTAAGAGAGACAAAGGAATCCCAGTTGTAGTGGGCAGAATGATATGCCCCGGACCATTGTGCGGAAGTGAGATCGAACTCTGCCATAGCTCCTGATAGTAGTCTGGTTTCAATGTATTGCTGCCTCTGGGAGAACTGCCGAACACATCGCTCTGGCTGATAGTAAGTGCAGAAAAATGGTCCCAGCAACTTGAACCACTTGCCATAAGCGTATGTATATCTGGGAAGAGATAGTTGTCGATCAAAATAGTCCCAAACAATGTCATCTTCTTGAATGTTGTTGATCATGGATCGGTACTGCGCTACTGGAAGGAGTTCTTGCCCATTGTATCTGAAAGAGCTTGCTCGGGCTAGAACATGTTGGAAGAACCAGGATTGAAGTGCGTAGATGCAACCTTCAACTAAAATGGATTCTCCAAGTGAGAATCAAGTTAGACCACGATATAGGAAGGCGAGCGCTGCCATGGCTATGGAGAGGCGATTGGTCTGCCGACTTTCCCATCTTCTCATAAGCTGGATTATTCTGATGTCCATGTAGTTTTGTCCGTCTGGAAAGAGGGATAATCCTACAATGCACAGGACCATTGCATTCTGAATTCTTTCTCTGGCTGTCCTTGATAGCGAACTGACTTCAATGAAGGTTCCATATTGGCGGTACAACTCGAGCAGGTTAACATATTCATTTCCGTCCAACTGGATCAGGGGCCAGGATCGGCGGCCTGTCATACGAGCTAATGAATCTCGGGGGTCCAAACCCTTGACATTGATAAGGAATTGATGTTCTAAGGGATCTTCTGGTCGACCGGATGGTTCTGGTAACCCCATGATTTCTGAAAATTCATCCATTAAAACGGTCATTTCTCCCCATGAGAACCAGAAGGTACACGTCCGTGGATTCCATCGTTCCGCCATTGCGTGGATCAGGTTGCCGTTGATGGTCTGCTTTCCGACTGTTGACACCAGTTCTAATCCGCACTCGCTCAAATGGTCCGGGAACATTTGGGAAAAGCTTTTTAGCCAGGAATAGTACCACCGGGGAATGAAAGTTTCGGTGCTAAGGGCTCGATGTTCAGGATGACCTTGTCGCACCTCGTAGGAGATGTGACCTTCAGGAAAGATAGGATCAACTTGACTGGACGCCATCGAACTGAAAATAGAGAAAGACTCAGAATGAGACTTTTGGGAAAATGTGGGAAATTTTGGAAAATATTGCAGGCAGGATATAAAATGCGGCTGGAAATTCGAGATCCAGTAGAAAGGTGGGATAAAAAATCGCCTGGAGTTTTGAAAGAAATGGATATTTGAGAAAAATCATCCAGGGTTTGAGAAAAAGATCTTGTGGAAAATAAGGATATTTTGAAAAAGGCCTAATAAGTTGGAAAACATTGGGAAATATAAAGAATTGAGGAAATAACACACATACAATCATATCCTGCACAAACATTTATGCACATTCAGCACTCCCTAAAAGGCTGACTCTAGATGCATCATTTTGAAAACAACTGTAGGACCCTAATCCTAACTCTGGGTTCAGATCATCTTTGTCCAATCCGGTTATGCCGATATACCCGAACCGAAATCCGAGGTACGTGGCATAGAATTTCAACTCCGGTTCTAAGATAAGGTTTTCCAACATCCTTGAGCGCCTATCGATATACTTCGGACTGTGGCGCGTGGTACGTGGTAGGGGGGTGTTAACCCAAATAGTTGGTCCAGTTGTGAGGCTCTGTCCCGAACTAGGGTTCTGGAAGAGAGCCCAGCAACGTGAAGACCGGGTAATGATAGGTAATGGAGGTTTGAAAAAATGATCACATGCAAGAAATAGAGGGCTCTAAGTCCTAGAGAGATAGATTTTGAAAACTTTGAAGAAGCATACATTGTTTGCATTCAGATCCTAAATTGAAGAGAGTTGTATTTAGACCTAAGTCTATGTGAGCATGAAAATTTCTCCTCAATCTGGTCCTACCAAACCATGCCTAAGCTATATGCAATCAATGTCAGCTAGGTCAGAACCTAGGCTCCTAGGTTCGCATGATATCAAAAGTAAAAGAGCTGACATTTTGTGAACACAGTTTTGATAATTGAACTAAGTCAAGCACAATTTTGATCAGACAAGGACAGGTCCCATCTCGGTCGCCAAACCTGTTATCGTTGCAAAATTTTTCCAGTCTTCCCTTCCTTGTGGAAGAGAGAGGGAAATGCTTTCGCGATTCAAACTTGACCGAATTTTCGAAATTTGTTTTGAAATACTCGCCACCATTTTGACAATTGCGGGAAAATCCATGGGATGGGGCTCGACCTGTCGGTACGAGGTTCGACTGTTCCTGCCGCCTTTAACAGGGGTAATCGAACCAAGGACCAAAATTGTGCTTGACTTAGCGAAATTATCGAAATTGTGTTCTATCCTAAATGCACAGAGAATTCAGGCATGTGCTATGAGATTTGATAAAATATAAGTTGGAAAACTATGATGTATGCTTAGAAAACATTTGGAGTTGAAAAGCATTTCTCAGGAAAAAGATGGAAGTCAATCTCTCAGGAAACTCAGACGAAGAAGATTTGAAATCTCGCGAAAATTTATAAATATTTGGAAAATCTTGAAGAAATGAGAATCTTGAGAAAATGGTAAGAATTTTTGAGAAAAGATGAACACTTGAAGAGGAAAACATTTGTCAGGAAAACTCGGACTTTGAGAATTTTCTTAGGAAAATGATGAAAATTTTATAGGAAAGCTCACTAGAGAAGAAAATTTAAAACTTAGGAAATTGAAATTCTGAGAATCTTGCCCTTGAAATATCTGAAAATCGATTTTAATTCTTGAGAAAGATGAGAAATTCCATTTGAAAAGAATCTTAAGAAAATAATATTTTCAGGGAAAATCACGGGAAAACTTGACTTGGGAAATCCAACTTCGAAAATCTTTATAGTTTCTTGAGGAATCGATTTCCATGAAGTGAAAGTTTCTTGAGAAAATCATGAGAAAAACAGATGATGCAGATGATTTGAATGAACGAATGCACTTTGAAAAGATTTTTTTGAAAAAATTTTGTTGGAAAAATGTGGATTAAGCCAAAGTAAATCCTTCACATATTCTGACTGTGGCCATGAATATGTTCAGAGTTTACTTGAGTTAATTCACAATATTTTGAAAATTTAGAAATATGTTGTGCATTTTAAGATAGCCTAAGAGTGTAGGCTCAGTGTGACTAGTAGAGAGATGATGGATCTGGGTCTCGTCCATATTCCGACTAGGGCCGTAAATATGGACTCCACCGAGTTCATCAACTCCCTAAGAGTTGGTGCACGTGTCATTCGTGTACATCCATAGTGCTTTTGAAATAAAATGCATGAATCACATAAACAAGATATTGCAGGAATTTAAACTATATGATATGCATCCTAGTCTAAGCAGAAAATTAAATCTCTTATTCCAAAATTTACAATATTACATCACTAAATAAATGAAAGAAAGGGAAATTGCAGACTTCAATTCCTTCTTTTGAATGTCCGTGCCAAACTGGAAATGAGGTTAGCTCAAATATGCGGGTTTTTCCAAGATTTTCCAATAATATTATGAAATCATTGGATTTAATTGGATATAAACCCTATTATCATGCTTCCTTGATATTTGAAATGATGTAAATGCAAGAAATTCAGTAGAAAATAGTTTGAAATTCGAAATTGTGGTCAAAATGACCAAAATACCCTTAATATTGAAGTTACACCTTGAAAATCAGGGTTTTTGAAGGAAATTTCGGTAAAATTGAAATTTTTGAAATTCGAATTGAATCAAATGATGATGAAATGCATGATGAGACATGATGACATACTGCTAAACACCTTAGGACTGTAAAATTAGAATTTGACATTTTGCAATTTATCCAAAATAATGAATTTCGCTTGTTTTTCGTTTGGATCTGGGTCCCGCAGGGCCCTATTTTGATGATAGGGCTGAACCGAGCATCAAATGAATTCCAAATCACACCAAATTCCATATGGAGCATCTACCCATTCTGATAAACAGCCTAGAATGCTAAAACTCACGAAATGACATGGTTTAGATACTAGAATTTAAAGAAAATCCTAAAATGGACGAATTTCGCCTACGGACCCGAACCAAATGCAATACTTAACATGATAATGCAAAAATTACACCATAAAAACCTATGATATTTTGCAAACTGCTAAAGGACCTGAAATTGAACATTTTTGGTTTTTACAGCCTCGAGATTTGAACTACGGTGAGTTCGGTAACGGGAATTTGGTTCTGATGGAGGTAAAATCGATCTAATCTAATACAAAATGCTAAAAACATAAAACACAGCCATGAAAATTTCTGATATTTAACAGAGTAACTCATGACACATACGGAAACAACTTTTATGTTTATGACTTTGGCAATTGATCAACAGAAACATGGATACAAATACAATTTTTCATGCCTAAAGCAACAGAACAGACAAATGTGACAAAACAGGAGACTGACAAGAAAAATCTGAAACAGATATCAAAACTATTTTAAAAATCATAAGCTTTCAGATGAAAACAGAGGACATCCCAAGAATGACATTAACTTTTTACAGATTCGGATTTGGAGCAATACCCAAAGAGAACCCATCTCCTTAAGTCGATCCAAAATCTCAGAGGCCCAAATCAGGCTCTGACACGTGTCCCGAACTCTCGGATTTTTGTTAGACATAAAAAAAATCAGAAAACTCTGAGAAAATCAGGTTAAAAACTAGAACTCATCTCGAGTTCATAACATCTTTTGGATCGAAAATCGGACCTCCCACGAGAGAGATCTCGATTTTACAAGTCGGAAATGAGTTTTTAAAACGCATCCCGGGTAACAAAACCCGACTTACCATTTTGAATGTTTACCGCAGTAAGACATTCAAATCCTTCCGAATTTTTGGCACATTTCTAGGGACACCTAAGGGCGCATACCATGATTTTTGTTAGAATTTTTAACGAAACATAAATTCATGAAATGACGTGTGGACTGACTGACAAAAACAGAGAATTACTGAAACTGAGCAGAATTGAAATAAATATCGAATTAAACCTAATTAACTTATAAAACATGCTAAATTAACGAAAAAAAATACAAATTAAGTTTAGCTAAATGCATGAATGCTAAAAATCATCAAGGAAGCATAATTATATATATATATATATTTTGATATACATCGTTTTGTGAGAATAGCTCAATCCATCCCTCGGATGAGCTCTTTCTTCAAGCGACAACATAAATCAAATTATGATATTATGAAATCAACAAGAGAGGAGGTTCACCTTGCATTTTTATGCAGCTTTGAAGCTCTCAAAATGGACGGCTACCAATGGCCTCTTTCGTCCTTCGATCCAGGCTTCAGATGGTTCACGAAGATTGACCCACGCTTAGATCAAATTGGCCACGGCACAGACAAGGTTGGTGCTTCACTGCACCTTCTCCACTGAGCCCAAGGGGGCGTGAATTCAGAGAAACACACTTGAGTTCTAAAGGGGAGCTAAGCTGAAGTTCAAAATCCAGAATTGGAGTCCTTAAACTGGGCATGAGTCCTTGTACTTGTAGCCTTCTTTTGAAAATTTTGAATTTCAAACTGGCTCAATTTGAGCCCTCCATGTGGCGCCATCTCAGGGCATGCTATTTTGATTTTTTTGAGAAAATAAAATGGGAATTTTGTGGGTGAGACACCTCAGTAGGGGAGTTTGAAAATTTTCAAAATGGTGGCTTGATTTTCTCTGCAAGAGGCTCTCAAATTGCACCACCTTAGGGGGTGTTCTCTTGGATTTTGAAATTCAAACTTCTACTTTTCTGAAGGTTCTCCTATGGCGCCACCTCAGGGGGCTACTTTTATAAAAGAAATAAAAATAAATACAAAATGAAGCCAAGTGGGGTTCTGGAATGGCGCCACCTCAAAAGGGAGTTTGAGGTTTAAAGTTGGAATCAGTAGGAGCATGCCATGTGGCGTCACCTCAGAGTGGCTTTTGACACATGTCAGAAGAACAGGGCAGTGGGCTCAGAAAGTGCCACCTCAGAGGAGTTTGAATATTCGAATTTCTGCTTATTCTGAAGGGAGCAGGGGCTGACATGTGGTGCCACCTCAGGGTGGCTCCACACTGCCATGTGGCAGGAGAACAGGAATGGAAGAAGCAGAATGCGCCACCTCAGAGGGGAGTTGTTTCTACTTTTTCTGATGCAAGGAGGTCTGGACATGTGGCAGTTCAAGATGATTCTGCTTTTGACAAGTGTCAGCTGGGTGGAGGAGTCTTCTCAAATGGCACCACCTCAGAGGGAGATTTGAAATTCAAATGGGGTTGGCTCTGGAGGAATAGAGGGTGGACATGTGGCGCCTCCTCTGGGAGATCCTGCAGTGACATGTGGTGGTTGTGGAGAGAGGAAGAACCTTGTGGCGCCACCTAGGCCTTGTCTGAAAATTTTTGAATGGTTGCTTTTTCTGAAGAAGGCCAAGAGTGACACGTGTCTTCTACTTTTTCTGAAGGAGGCTAGAAATGACATGTGTCACCTACTTTTCTGAGAAAAGTAGGGGGAGACATGTGTCATCCTGCTTTTTCTGAAAGAAGCAGAGATTGACACGTAGCAGAGGGAAGAGAAGGAGGGCCAAGTACATATGGCGCCATCTCAGACAAAATAGAAAAGGTGAAGTTCAGGATTTGCGCCACCTCTGGAAGGACTTGAATGTTTGAATTCTAGCTTTTTCTGAGAAGAGTAGAGAATGACATGTGTCACTTGCTTTTTCTGAGAAGAGTAGAGAATGACATGTGTCATTCTCCTTTTTCTGAGGAAAGGAGAGAGTGACACGTGTCCTCTGCAGGAGACACACTTCCACTGGCACCACCTCAGGGGAGACAAACTTTACTTTTTCTGAACAGGACAACATATGACACTTGGGATCTCATGGTGACTTTGGAATGACACATGGCACAGGGTGAAGATGGTGGGCACTGACACGTGGCATGAAATGAAGAGAATGTCTAATGACATGTGGCGGCTTCTTAAGGTGGCCCCACACTGACACGTGTCAAAGGATGGCAGAAGAGAGAAGGTGACATGTGGCACCACCTCTAGGTGAACCCTATGCTGACACATGGCAGGTAAATGGGAGGAGAGAGAAAGGACAAGTGGCGCCAATCCAGGGGACAGGGCTCCTATATTTTTGGGTTTTTCAAAGTTCAGGTTTTTCAAAAGAAAAGCCTATGTGACACCACCTCAGTGTGGGTCCCACATTGCTTCTTTTTTGAAATAAGGACAAGACAACAAAAAACCTCTTTTTGAAATTTTCATAAAATTTGGACTAGTTGGCAAAAAAACAGAATTTTTTTGAAAAGAGTTGGCCCCTGTAAGGCGATTTTGTAAAAGAATGATAATTGAAATTGTCAAAAGGGCAAAATCTGAGATAAAATTTATTGAAAATTATCCAGATTGTTTTCCTGATAAAATATTTTGAAATTCAGAGTCCTGGGGGTAGAATGGGAAGAATTGATAATTTTGAAGACCCAGGGTTTTGAAATTAATTTTGAAAAGAGTTGAAATTCGAATCTGGATTGAAGATTTTGAAATCGAGAGTTCTGGATCTCGAAATGACATGCTGTGCAGTGTAGTGATATGAGATGCTCATGCAATGATATGCAATGCCATGTCTTATGACATGTAATCCTGAACCGGGCTTTGGAGATTCCTGTCTCCTGTCAGGAGTAGAATCTTGAACATTTGGGCTGAAATAGAGAAATTTTGAGAGTTGCAGATGAAATTTAGACTTTTGCAAGTTCTGAGCTCAGAAAATGACTATTTTGCCCTTTGGCGATTTCAGAGGCTGAATGATGATGCTTGGTGGAAATGTCGGAGAGGTAAATGAAAATTTGGGGTGTTTACAATATCAAACCCTTTCAAAACCCTAGGTGTATTATTCAAAATTCCTCCTTACTTTCAAAAACCCTAGGTGTATGTTTTCCTCTACCTAAATTTTTGTTCTTTTTTTAGATCAAATTTTCTTCAAAAGCCCTGGAAAATTTCCTTTAAAAAAATTTCCTCGACCTTTCAAAAATTTCCAAGTTTGATTCTTCAAGAGTCTATCTGTAAGTTCTGCATTCTATCTGATCCTCCTCGTTCTTCTTTGCCCCAGTATCATCTCGATGGCGTCCGATTCTCTCGATGTTGTCTTTCCCAGAGATCATGTCTTCTATCAGATACAAGATGGATCCCCGGATCATCGGGTTATCCAGTCTCATCCTTTCTTCCCTCGGTGGTATTATTCTTGGTTCGCCACCTTCTCGTGTATGTTCCCAGACCACTTGGATGACTGTGGATTGAAGATGGCATCGGCAGCAGGCAAGCGAACTATCAATGGAGCTCTGATTCAGGCTATGGCAGAACGGTGGAATTCACGTAGCTGCACATTCTGGTTTCCATGGGGAGAGATGACTCTACTGATGGACGAATTCAATGATATCATGGGATTGCCCGAACCAGCTGGTCAGCCAGATGATCCTGTCGAGCAGCAGTTTTTTATCAACATCAAAGGGGTGGATGTTCGAGAAGCTTTGGCCAGAGCAACAGGGAGCCGATCTTGGCCTCTTACTGAGATCAATGGGAATCCGTTCATTGACATGTTCGGACTCTATCGCAAGTACAAAGCTTACGAAGAGGTTGACACTCTGTCTCGAGCAGCAAAAGACAAAATTCAACATGCCATGATCCTATGCACAGTAGGATTAGCTTTCTTCCAAGATGGCCAAAATTTCATAGATGTCAAAGTTGCCCAGCTCTTTCGAAGATGGGGAAGCAAGCAGACCCGTCAGCTATCAGTTTCTATGGCAGCCTTGGCTTTTCTTTACCGAGGTTTGGCTCGATTTGCCCTCAGAGAGACCATTCTGGTAGAAGGATGCACTTATGCCCTGCAATCATGGTTCCTGCGACATGTTTCATCGAAGGCCAGCTCCTTCAGATTCAGCAGTAAGCAGCCGAAGTCGGCCATTCAATATTGAGCCTTGATCGAGAAACTACATCAGGAAAAGATAGTTTGGGACTTCTTCGACAGAAAAGAGACAGTTCCTCGTTACACTTATGCTCGCAGCAAGCGCTACAGATTGCTTGACCCCTTCTTCTGTGTTGATTATCAGCCAGAAAGAAGTCTCAAACAGTTTTCGCAGCGACAGGTTTGTGCCAACACCCGCTTCCCGACAGACAACATGCCAGAATTCAACCTACAGTCGGATCAGTGGTCTGGGGCATACCATGTCACCAAATATACCTGGGACTCTTTTGTTTCTCTATCTGTATTTCCTGGACCAAATGTATCATCTGAATATCAAGAGTGGTGGCAAACTATCTGCCCACCCTCTCTTTGTCTTTGAATGTTAACTATCAATAAAAAATTACTTTTGGCCAAAATTTTATTTCTTGTATTTTGTTTTATAGCACAAATGGTCACAATTTTGGTGACAACCTCATCCTGGGTAAAGGGGACATTCCTTCCACTTTTTCTTCACTATATTTTATCATGGTTGACGACCTCGCCTAGGTAATAAGGCACATTGCTCTGTTATCATCAAAATGGTAACACAATTGTCACAAATCTTGTGATGACCTAATCCCGAGTAATGGGATAATTTCTTGAAATTGTCTACCAAAATCCTTCATTCTTTCTTCCTTAAAAATTATGGTTTTCAAAAGCTTCTCCGTATTTTAACCATTCTCATATTCTACAGAAAAAATTTGGCATCCAAAGATGGTTCAGACAAGGGCTGGTAAGCAGACTGTTCAACAACACAGTGACAACGAGAGAGAAGAGAGGAATTCTCCTAGATCAAGGGAAGAGAGCGATGTCGATCCTGCCATGTACCGGGTCTTTCAAAAGATGATGTCCAAAATGATGGCCGAGCAGGCTAAGGCTGGTCCGAAGAAAGCAGCTTCTAAGAGCAAGGTTAAGAAAAAGCCCGTCAAGATCAGCAAACAGAAAGTATAGCGTGATAGTACTTCTGAGGATTCCGAGTCAGCAGAAGAAGTCTCTGAAGAAGAAGAGCAGCTGATTTATATTCCGAAACATTTGCGGCAATCCAAGAGGCCAGTGGAAGAGCCATTATCAGTGAACAAACCCAAGTACAGGGCCCCCGTAGAGGATTCGATTCAGGCATTAACGAAGATAGTCAAGGATCTGCAAATCCGAGACAAGGGAAAAAGATCGTATACCAGGCAGGATTTCTACCTCGGCTTGGAAGGGGACAGCAATATGGAGAACCTCCCCCGAAAATTCATTAAGTTTGATGGATCCGGCGATCCTAAGGCCCATCTCGCCATGTTCTTCGCAGAATGCGCCCGGTTCAGCAAGGATAACCGTGCCCTTTTTCTCTGTTTTCCCCGCAGTCTGGAGGGGATAGCTGCTAAGTGGTATGCCGAGCACGTCAATCCCATCGAATTAAGGGATTTTGACAAAGTTGTTAATATGTTTGTCGAGCGCTTTCTGTTCAACACAGAAGCTCTGCCTACGCTAAACCATTTATGCAACCTCAAACAGGAGCCTTATGAAAAGGCCAGAGATTTCATTCACAAATGGAGGAGCATTTGTAATAAGATGAGGAATCCTATTTCTGAAGAGCATGCCCTTCAAGTCATCCTTAACAACTTCTGTCAGCCCTTGAAAAGCCTACTTTTCCCATATCCATCCAAGTCGTTTATTGAACTGACGGAGAGAGCAGAATGGCTCGAGATGGGGGTAGAGAATGGAATGTACGAAGGTGTCGCTCTGGCCAAAAATGTCTAGGATCCGAAGAAGAAGGCACATTTCACTTACTCAGCCGAGGTTCCAGGGGATGACCAGGGCAGTCGCAGCAAGCATGGCAGCGGCACGAAGCCTGAACAGAGCAGAGGGAAAAAGGGGAAGTTCTTCAAGAACAATGACAAGCCTCTCCCGACCGGTCCTCAACAAAAAGAGGACCTTCAGAAAAAACCCAAGCACATAAACTGGAGCAGGGATCGGAAATTCACTCCCCTCGACCAGCCTTTGGAAAAAGTTCTGGAATATTTACTATCTCACGGAATGGTGAAGCATCCCAAAGTTGCAGATCTGCTAGTGATCATGGGAAGATTCAAGGAACAGTACTGCAAGTTCCACAGGGCGACAGGCTATGATACAGAATATTGCTTTGTCCTGAAGCATTTGATCCAGGATTGCATTGATAAGAGCATCCTCAACGAAGATGAAGAGGAAGGCAAAATGGAAATCCTGTCCGCCCCATTCCCAAAACATTCAGCATCAACCATTTCAGAACATTCTTTTCTTCCGCAAAGTCATATACATCCATGTTCCAGCGAAGATATAAGTCTTCAGCATCAGGTGATGGTTCTACATCAGGATCAACCTACATCTCAGAGGATGAACCTCCTCTCATTTTTGAACTTAAGGAATATGTCAGTTGAGAACGGAAAAACTCAAGTTTTTTCGAAAAGATTTCTTAAGAAAGAAGTCTGCACAGAGGAAGCAAAAACCTCTGAGGCAGCAGAAGAGCGGGCCAAAAACCTCCAAAAGCCGATTACAGTGCTCTCTAACATTTCTATTTTAGAATTAACTCATGATTCTCCCAGGCATCGGGAAAAGTTAGATGATCTATTGAGAAAGATCAAGGTAAAGCTGGGCACTACGCCCGAAGATATGGCACAAATCGTGAATCAGGCGATGACTAACGCGCCTATCACCTTTTCAGACGAGGACCTGCTGAGGCCTCATTCTTTTCATAATAATGCATTGTATATCGTGGTAAGGACCAGGGGCATGACTGTCCCACACGTGCTTGTTGATGGAGGCAGCAGCCTTAACATTTGCCCAGAGATGACAGCGAAGGCCCTAGGATTGAAAGAAAAAGAATATGTGCCTGATCCCATTACCATTTATAGCTTCGACAATCACGGGCAGACTGCAAAGGGCAAGATCTTTTTGGAAATTTTCATCAATTACTCAGTTTTTTCCATGTCGTCAATGTGCCACCAACTTACAATCTTTTGTTGGGACGAACATAGATTCACAATACTAATGTTGTTCCATCAACCCTCCACCAGTGCATAAAGTGGTCCAAGGGAGGAATGATTACCACTATCCTAGGCGAAGATCCTGAAGAGAGGTTGCCACAACCCATGATCCCCCGTCCAACATTTACGGCAGATATTCCAAGCATCCAGGAAGCGGATGAAATCAATCTCAGTGAAAGTCTAGAGATGCTGAAGCTAAAAGATATCATGGAAGAAGAAAATTTGGCAGCCACGATCCAATGGCAGGGACCTTGTTTTTTCAAGTTAGGAGGACGCATCAATTACACCTCCTTCAAAGATCATCCCTTATTTCCTCAGTTTTCCAAAGCCAGAAAGGGATTTGATCTTCTGATAAAACATGGATACCAGCCGTTCCGGGGCATAGGAAAAATGAAGATGGCATAGTGGAGCCTATCATTCCTATTCAGCATGCGGACAGCTCAGGGTTGGGGTTCACTGGCCAGGATTCCAGCAAAAAGACCATTTTTGTCAGAGGAAGCAATTGAAAAGATGATGCCTCAGTTTTTCCTGCTTTTCTGTTCTAATCTTGTAGGGACAACACAGTCCCATCTTTTGTCCAGTCTTGTAAATATTATACTTCCAATCAATGAAAAGATCAATTTTTCTCTTCATATTTTGGGCATCTATCATTCTTATATTTTGTCTGTGTCATTATTCTTTACTTTGTAAAAAAAATTGTTTTGGCTCGTGCTTTCTCTTAAAAAACCTTTCTTACATTTTCAGGACCATTAACTCTTGAATCGATGAAGAAATTCATTATCAATCCCAAATATATAAAATTGGCAAGGTTTCTAGAGATGAAAGACAAGGCAGAGGTCAGCCAGGCAGCAGAGCAGACCGAAAAGCCAGCCGAGTTTGACTCAACTATCCAAGAATTGCCAGAATTTGCTCATATTCAGAAGCAAGATGAACCCTCGTCTTTGGTTCAAGATCCAACTGAGGATATCAACATTGGGTCGGAAGATGATCCGAAAATTCTCAAAATCGGTTCGGGTCTAAGCGAAGTTGGAAAATGTGATCATCGCAAAATTTTTCCTCTCTTGTGTATTTCTCTCTTTTCCTTTCCAACCTCTATTTCCTCCTTTTTGAAGGGAGAAAATAAAAGACGGAAAGAAAGAGGGAAGAGAAAAGAAGAGCAAAGAAGAAGAGGAATTCTTTTGCGGGTTTTCACTTGACCTTAATTTTGAAAATATTTAAAATAACTCGCCTCCGTTTTTTAAATATTTGCGGGAAAACTGGGAGACGGGATCCGCTCGTCGGTACGAGGTTCGACCGTTCCTGGCGCCTTTACCAGGGGTAATCGAACCAAGGGTCGAATTAATGCCTTTTGCTTTGCTAAGAAATTATCTAAGAATTTATCCTAAGTCTAAATGCACAATGAATCATGCTTGTGCAATATGCAAAGATGTATGCTCTTTTTGAAAATATTTTGAAGAATTCCCAAGTGTTTCTGAGATGAATCTGATAAAGTGAAGAACTGATTTCCAACTCAGAACTTAAGATTAAAGTTCTAAGTTTTTAGAATAATCAAGAGCTTGGGATGATTTTGAAGTCTTTGAGATAAAAGAGGAAGAAAGGGATTTTCAAAGTCATAAATGGACTTTTGATCAGAATAGAAATGAAAATGGAATTGAATCAGAAGGAAAGATAGAATTGGGAAATTTGAACAAAATTGAGAAATGGAATTGATTTAAAAGTTGGATTTTTCAAGATGAAATCCGAATCCAATATCTAGATTCTGAATAGAATTCAAAGTTGAATTTTGAATTTAGGATTTGAAATGGGAACTTGATTTGAAATCTAGAATGAAGTGGAATTGGTTTTAAGGATTGGAGTTAAAAGTGGGATTTGGATTGGGAATTTTGAATGGAATTGGATTCAAGATTTGGAATCCAAGAAGGTATTTAGATCTAAAACTTGAGTTTCAAGATAGGGTTGGAAGATGGAATTGGATCTGAAGTCTGAGATCCAAAGTAGGATTGGATTCTGGATCCTAAAATGGAATTTGGATCTGTAATCTGAGATCCGAGGTGAATTGGGTTCTGAATCTTAAAGAATGGATTTTGGATCTGAAGTCTGAGATCCAATGTAGAATTGGGTTCTGGATCCTAAGAAATGGATTTTGGATCTGAAGCTGAGATCTAAAGTAGAGTTGTATTCTGGATCCTAAGAATTGGAATTTGGATCTGAATCTGAGATCCAAAGTAGAATGAGGATCTGGATCCTAAATGGGATTTGAATCTGTAATCGGAGACCCAAAGTGGAATAAGGATTTGGATCCTAAATGGAATTTGAATCTGTAATCGGAGATCAAAAGTGGAATAAGGATTTGGATCCTGAATGGAGTTTGGATCTGTGATTGGAGATCCAAAGTGGAGTAAGGATCTGGATCCTAAATGAAATTTGGATCTGTGATTGGAGATCCAAAGTGGAATGGATTTTATACTTGGAAATTTGGATCCAAGTTGAGACTAGGTTTTAACTTTGGATTTGGGTTTTGAGAAGTCCAAATAGGACTTTTAAAGATGGATCTGGGTTTTGAAAACCCAGATTGAAATTAGGAAGGTTTGGATTTTGAGATTCAGAGTTAATCTCAACTTTGATTTAAAACTTTGAAGAAAAACTTGGTTTTTAACCAGAAGATGAATCGGAAGCTTCAAAGTTAATTTGAATTTTGAAATTGAATTTTTGAATTGAGTTGAAAATTTGAACTATGAATATAAAATCATTTTGGAATTTCAAAGTCGAATTTGACTTTGAAATTGAATTTTTGAATCTTGAGATGAGGTAGAATTGGATTTGAATAAGATTTGATCTGAGAAATGAAGAAGAAGAATCACTTGGAATTTCGAAAAGGAATTTTTGGAAATATGATGCAATTCTATCCTATATGATGCATGAATTTGAATAAGTTTGAAATTGGACTTGAAAATCATATTTCATTCTTCAAATGAATTTAAATAAGATTAATAATATAATACACTCCTGACTATGGTCATTGAATGTATTATATAATAGTCATATCTAAATTCAAATGAAGGATAGAATACCTTTTTCGTGCTTTTATAGAATTTAAAATGAAATTAACCCTCAATATACCCTGACTATGGCCATTGGTATATATTTTGAGTTAATTTTAAGTTAAATTCTGATAAGAGAAGAAAATATTTAGGAAAATATGATGAATTTTGAAAATTGGATCCAGTGTGGATCCAATGTTATTTTGTAAAAGATAAAAATGCTAAGTTTTGTCCACACCCTGACTATGGCCATTGATGTGGATCATCAACTTAGTATTTATTATCTCTTACGAAATGGTGCACGTGCCATTCGTGTTTTACCATTGTGAGAATTTTGAGAAATAAAGAAAAAAATGCATGAAAACAAACAATTCATGATATTTTACCATGCTCATTCATTCTACCTAAAGCAGGAAATATAAATTTTCATTCTAATCTAGCTATTACAATATATATATATAATCAAATTTACAACTCCAAATAATAGCCTTTTCCACATATTTTCTGCAAAACAACTGGGTTAGTAGGAAAATTTGCACACATATATATAGATGTTAATTGATGAGGTGCTTACGCAAGAATGATAGTGGACATATATGCAAAAAATGGGGAAATGAAACATTACTAAAAACATAACACAATGTAGATATTGTTAAACTAAATCATTATTTACTGTAATGCGATAATGAATATCGAGAATCCATATCCTTATGCAGTAAATGCACATGTAAGTTATATAAAAAAAAAGTTCACCAAAGATATGCATTGGAGTGCACAAGAACTATGAATTATAATGCAGGGAGTGTTTAGTTGCTGTTGCCGATGAATATGCAGCTAAAGAGGTGCAGCAGTAGGGTAACAGTGGGTGCAAGCATGGTATAATGCATAATGGTGAGTTTGTGAGCATCTTCATCGATGTGCAGTGAGATGGATGCTTGAGCAGTGAAAATGATATTATTATGTGGTATAATGAGGATATACAGGGGATGCAACAGTGTTGTAAATGAGGTGCCATAGTGGAGAATATGATGTCACCAATGAGGATTGGGTTGATGAAGCAATGAAGGGAATCATTACAGTGAGCTGTGAAAAACTCGTGCTTGTGTAATGAGAGAGGTAAGTGGGGTGCAATGGATGTTGACATAATGAGGATGACATCTGGAGACACTGATGAGATAAGATTCCACAACATAGGTGATGAGGGCTCGATTTTTTTTTTTTTTTTTGTGATGATTCTAGAGACACAACCAGAGGCTTGTTTTTGACACAACTTTTTGTTGTATCTGACTGATTTTCACCAACCATCTTGTTCTCTTCTTGATATTCAAAAACCTTACTATGGTCCAAACCCTCTTCGATCCAACAGAAGCTTCTTGAATGCACCTGAAACTTTAGCTTTCTAATGGCATATTGGTGACATTGAATTCATCATTCTGAACTTCTTGGGGCCAATTGTCCAATGATTTCACACTTGAACTTTATCCTGATCCATCACAGAAACCAACTGCTCAGCTTTAGGAGGGTTTGTAAGACCTCCTTCCAACTCTATTGATATAAAGAAGCCTTCCAGTATCACATTTCATTCACTCCAGAATTTTGCTCACCTCCACCATTGGTCACCATTAAGACTTTAGCATATACCTGGATTTTGATTGGCTACTGGAAATCTTCAGGTGATGACCACTAGTGTCGTGATGACCCAGCTTTCTTATGGCTTATTGCTAGCAAGGAAATAGTACAGGTTACTAGGTGAAGGTTATGGAGATACTTCCTTGTAAGCAGTAGTAAAAAAAAAATGGAATACTGATACATGGGTTGACGCTGGACATACACTATGCACAGTGGTGGAACCATCAGGTAGTGGGAAAATGATGAGAGTTAGTGTTGAGATACAGATTTTTATCCATACCATGGACCAGGGATCCTGGAGAGAGAGAGAGGCTAAGTCAGAAACCCTGTTTGCTGAGATAAAATATGATGTTGTTGTGGCGTGGATGTGGAAGCCACAATGAAGGAGAAAAAAAAAAGGTGACCACATGTGCTAAAGGGAGTAGCTGTAGAAAAGTAAAAGACATACCAAAGTGGTAAGGGTGTCGCAGAAAGAGGATTTCTCGCAAGCCCTATCAATTATCATACTGATTCTGGGAGTCCAATCCTTATGGACAATTCCCTAAAGACACCAAGAAGGGTCTAGAATTCCGATGAACTAACTCCAAGATCATGGGTTATCAACCTTCAGACCAACAAGATGGCAGAGCAGCAGATTTACCCTCTCCTTTGTCCATCTACCTTTTTGCCAAATACATATTATACTCAACAAGGAGTTTTAGCGATTTCATTGATCAGATCCTTACTGTATTTCCATCCCTTATCTGAATACGTCACTCAGCTGGTTGATTCTGTGACAATAGTTGACATACACTTCTGGTAGTAACCAGAGTAGCAAGACCCTTGGATACAAAGAAACCATAAACTTCTAAAAGCCATTTTATGCAACAACCATGGTACCTTCATTTTGGCGGGCACATCTGAGAGAAAATTCTGGGACTTCAGCAATGACATCCTGACTTTTAGCACTCTCTTTTACATCTTCTGAGATTTAACTTTTTAGGCTTTTGAATTACCACCTCATACGCACTACCCGTGATCAGGGGCTCAGGTATGTTGATTCTGGGATGTCCTGTATCATTGAAAGATTAACTAAGGCTGATGGGAAAGGTATAACGGGGTCCTAACTTGATGGCCTATCTTCTCTTGAATGGGTAATGGACATGGAACCAGAGCATGTTGGACCCCAAATCTTGAAGACAGAAAATAAAAATGGGGTGATGGGCTGTATGAGAATGCATGGAGGTTGTGGCAGGTTGTGATTTGTGGGAGATAAAATATTACAGATGCTATATTACAGGTGAAATGTAGAGTGTGTGATGTTATGATATGATGATTATGGACATACAGATGCTATATTCAATCATCGGAGAATACCTGTAACGAGTATGAAAATGCCATGAACACCACAAACATGGTGAGGTGCGGATGACCGACAAACAATGGAGCCATTTGCATTCAAATTCTTTTGATAAGTTTCCACCCAATCCAGTAACTCTTGGCGACACCGTCACATCTATGCTTAATTGATTCTTCGATTTCATCATTATATAAAGATCAAATGAGGACCGGCCAATTTATGTCATAACTCAAAAACAGATAAAAGAAAATTTAGGTTCTTACCATTTTCCGGACATGATGCGTAGATACAGGTCAATATGCAGGAATCATTATACACAAAAATGTTTAATATCTCAATTTAGTGCAGAGGATCAAAACATGCGATAGATCCAAGAGCATCAAAACTAAATAGAATGCAACTATAGAATCATGCCGACGAGAGAACACTAGAAACCAGTATAATACAATCATGAAACTATACTAAACAGAGGTGATATGAGATAATAACGAACAGCAAAAAAAAAAAAAAAAACTCAGAATAGGCCAGGAGCTGGAGAAGGCGGCAACGAATCAATGTTCAACTAAGGGATTCGTTCATCATGTGGTATATAAACCAAAGTGTGATAAGAGGTAATGCCGATTCAGTCCATTAAAAGGGCCTCATAAAACCAGAAAGAGATCAAGGATCGGTGATGCTACTCTAAATCAAGACATGGGGGTGGAAACCAAATCGATGTAATTTGGAGTACAGAACCCATAAAACTTTGAAAAGGAAGATAATAACGCTCCCCAATAGATAATGAAGAAGGAAATGTGGATCAGAGCCAAAAAAAAAAAAAATTAAAATTAGGAACTAGCAAGAACATTAGACTGATATTATCGGATCACTGAATTCGACAGCATGATCAGAATAAAGCAAATCGCAGGAAAGAAAAAAAAAAAGCAAAAGGAAGCAAAACAGAAATGCGGAAAAGAAATATTGGAATTAGAAAATTCCGATTGCTGTCGCACAAGAGGAGAGTTAATGCTGCTATAAGCAACTCAACACAACTCAGGGGTGCATCAATGGGAGTTAAAAGCAGGAAAGATAGGAAGAAAATCAGGTAAAAACTAAAGGGGCAGGTACTTACCGAAGCGATTTGCAGAAATCCTGAAAGAGGGAGTCAATACTTCGGTGGAAACAGAGGAGAAGCTCTCTAGGTTTCTCTTGCTTGCAACAATTGTGAAAGGAAGAGCAGATGATGATTACAGGCGATGGAAGGTTCGAAGTTGGATTTGTAGAGAAATTCCGATGCCTTTTGGGAAGAGGAATCAGTGGATGCTTATTACTTCCAAGAAGACGGATGGAAAAGAGAATTTTATCACCGATGAAGTTGCCCCCCCTGAAGAAGATGGGGTGCCTCTTCTTAAAGAGGGCCCGGATGATTCGAGAGTGAAGGCTGTTGCAGATGAATGGAGGAGAACAAGAAGGCTGTTGAAAATCGAACGGTGGTGAGAGAAGAAGAGGCAAGCGCGGGAGGAGTCCGTTGCAGCTTTTCCCTATTTCAAAAAGGTGGTTCCCCTTTTAAGAAATTTCTGAAAAATGGTTAAGGAATGAGGTTTTTGGTAAAAATGGTTTCAAAAGCTTGAAAATCATCCGTTTTCCTTGTAGCTTTTTCTCAATTTTTGGTTTTTTATGTTATTTTTCAATTTTTTGTACTTTTAGACTAAAATTCTAAAACTTTACGAGAAATCAAAGATTTAAAACTAATTTTTTTGTGTCTTTGTAAAATATTTACAAAAGAGAATTTTTCTGAGAGTTTTAAAGCTATTTTGAGAAAATTTCTTCAGAAATGGGTTTGGATCCGGGTTTTGAGGAAATTTGGATTTAAAACGCTGGATTCGGATCCGGAATTGATTTTGAATACATTAATATGGAATTTAATTCAGAAAATCTGAAGAATGACTGAAATTTAGCTTTGAAATTGTTTTGATTTTCTCAGAAAATGGAATCAGGGGCAAAAGGGGTCATTTTGTAAACCTTTGAAAAATTTGGGGTGTTCACAGATGCCCCTCTTTGCTACTAAGCCGGTTGAAAGCCGAGCTTAGTGGCAAAGACAACACTCCAAATTTTGAAAATGCCCTAGTCAGCAAGTCTGAACTGGGTATGGAAGAATTTATTTTGGGAAAACATGGCTTCTCAGGCTTTGAAACCTTATCCTGAATGGTTTTGGGGAAACGAAATCCTTGAAGATGATGTGATCAAATGATAGAGAAGAGGAAATCGTGATGGGACTTTGGGTGAAATCCCGAAATGGTGGGAAATGAGAATTTTGATCAGGTTTCATGGATGAGACAAGATACTTTCTTTGGGATGATTCAGGTTTAGCCCTTAACCTGGATGGGACGAAGATATATCAAAATGAATTTGAAATGAGGAAAGGAATACATGAGAATCTTGATGGGACATTTTTGGAGAATGCCTCGTGAAATGAAGCTCAAGTAGGATCCTATCCTGGATGAATATACAAAGCATGGGTTCCTTGATGGGAAGAACCATGATGGGATTGGAAGAAAACATCTCGTCAAAACGAGGAATTTTGTTGGAACGAGACTCAGGTTTGATCCAAAAACCTGCAAGGAAGATACCTCGCGAAGCGAGGTTCCGGGTTAACTCTTGATCTGGATAGGAAATCTACCATACGAGTTTCTCAAAAATGGAGAAAGCACGATGGGACCTTCAGAATTTGGATGAACAAATCCGAGAGGGGTTTTTGCGAAAGGAGAAAATATAGAGTCCCTAAAGCTTCGAAAAGGGGAAGAAATGGTGCGTCTCATTGCTGAGACTGAAATAGCTTTTGAAGTAAATGATCTCTCGCAGAAAATTCAGGTTTTGACCCTTAACCTGAGTGGGAACACCATACGGAATCCTTGACTGAAGAAACCGCGATGGGACAGGAAGAGATACTTCAACTGAGTGAGGCAACTCTTCTGGAAGATATAAATAACGCTTGGTTGCAAAAAATGGATATTGAATGTTTATTTCATTTTTGGAATGGCTAGAAAATTTTGCCAATGAGATAAAATCGTAGTAGATTCAAATGCTTAGAAATGTGCATGTATGGGCAAAGATATTCCCTCTTTTACCTAGAGTATTTCCTCCAATGAGGTTAACTCCTCAGTTCTAAGAGTCAAAATTCAAAATTTTAGCATTGATGATTTTCTTCAAGGAAGTTATCCATTTCCTTGATATGAGAATAGAAGAAATATTCTTAATTTCATAAAAGCAGAAAATGAAGAGATATTGATAAAAGAATTTTGCATGAGAAAAGATGACTTCTGGCAACTTTGGCAGTTTGATATCTGGGTGTTTTCCCACGATGATCTTTTTGCACTCTTTTTGAGTCATTGGGCTTTCTCGGTTTTTCACATCATCCTTCATTTGGATGTTTTGACTTTTCTCTCTTTTTCAGGGAAGGGTACGTCACAAACTCCTTCATCTTGGAGATGCTCCGATCCTTCTTTTTCTCAGGGATTATATATGATGACATTGGCTCAAAAGGTCTTTTTGATGATAGCAGAAATCAAATATCTTTTAGGGTTTGTCGGTAGGTTCATCGCATCTGCCTTCATCTCGACAGTGATCTGAACTTTCCCTGGAAGGATCTGTCACAAACTCCGTCATCTTGGAGATGTTTCAAATCTTCTTTGGCCCCGGGGATCCACTCGCTTAATTCGCCTTCATCTTGACGACAATTGAGAGATCTTTTTTGCAGATATTTGATTGCAACTTTTAAATGAATGTGAAGACATAGATTGAGTGGATTCTTTTTATAGCTCAAGATATTTCCACTGCCTGATTGCCAGAAAGTCATTTTAAAGCATGCGCCATAGCCAAGATCAATATCATTTCGCTTATGGCTTTTCAACGTCATTGAAGATTTCTTTCATTGATCATATCGAGGATATTTCTTACATCCTTTTAGTTGATCAACAGGAAAAGATTTGAATTTTACCTCTTTTTCGCAAAAAGTTTCACCTTTTGGAAGGAAATAGTAGAGGTAATCTGAGGAAATTCTTTTTGTGTAGTCAGACTTTTAGAATCAACTAATGCTTTTAGCAAACTGGCAAAGTTTTCACGAATTTCTTGTGAAATAATCACTCAATATAGATTTTGATGAGACATTTAGCTGTAATTTAGAGAAATGGTGCAAGAAATCAGACTTTAGAAAACTGAACTAATGAAATACATTAGGTTTTTGGAAATCCCGACCAGTTTATGAGAATCTGGATTTTTTTTTTTTTTATAATCCCGACCAGTGAAAACACTGGATTTCAAATCCCGACCAGTGAAAAATACTGGATTTCAAAACCCGACCAGTTATGACAACTGGATTTCAAATCCCGACCAGTTATAAAAACTGGATTTCAAATCCCGACCAGTGAAAACACTGGATTTCAAATCCCGACCAGTTATGAAAACTGGATTTCAAATCCCGACCAGTTATAAAAACTGGATTTTAAATCCCGACCAGTTATGAAAACTGGATTTCAAAAATGAAGTATTTAATCTGATGAGTTGAAAGTGATTGAATTTGGGAGATTATGACCCGAGGGTTGAGAAAATGATAAGATTTTGAGGATATTACAACCAAAGGTTGGGAAACTGATAGAATTGTGAGATTGGAGAACTTGAAGGTTTGGAAATGATAGAGCTGAGGAGTCTCACCCTAAGGTTTTGATATTTTGGAATACACGACCAACGGAAGCTGGCTCTTTTGGAAATACATGACCAACGAGTGTTGGATCTTTTTGGAAATACATGACCAGCGAGATGCTGGATCCTTTGGGAATACATGACCAGCGAGATGCTGGATCCTTTGGAAATACATGACCAATGGGATGTTGGATCTTTTGGAAATACATGACCAACTGGTGTTGGATCTTTTGGAAATGCATGACCAGCGAGATGCTGAATCTTTTGAAAATACATGAAGTTTTAGGAGATTTAAGTCAGAACTTGAATTTAGAAGGAGAAAGGTCTTTGGTCAGAAGACTGTTTTTAGAAGGTTACCGGTGTGAGAACCGGATTTTCCAAATGAACTCAATATATGACTGAAAAGTTTGAGAAATAACCAGTGCTAAAACTGGGTTTTGAAGATGAGCTAGATTTTCAAAATGAGTTTTTTTTTTAGAAGATAATTCAGGATTTATCCCCTTATCCTGAACGGGGGAAAAAATAAAAAAAGAATACCTCATTGAAAGGAGGCATCAGGTTTATCCCTTAACCTGAAAGGGGTATATTTTAAAGGTAAAGGTAGATGAAAATTTTAATAAGATTGACGGAAATTTGTTTAAAACTTGACATAAATGAGCAATAGCTTGAAGAAGATCTGCTCAAACCAAAAAGTAAATCAAATGTAATGAAAATAAAGATCATAAGATGAGAATTAACAAAATTCGAGGAAAAGAGCTTTTGTCTAATCCTGCCTGCATATGATGAAAGAAGATGATTATAGATCAAAAATAAAAATGCCCCAGTATCATGGAGGAGAATGTAAGAATTGATAGAAGATCCTTATTTTATTGAAATGGCTCTTTGAAGAGTACAAAGGCTTTAGAATGAACATTCTAAGTATAAAATTTCTTCAGATGCAAAGCGTTGAGTGTTGATGGGGTCTGGCATTTCTACTCCATCTGCGTTGATTAGACGATATGAATTGCGAGGTAATGCTTCCTTAACCACATAAGGGCCTTCCCAATTGGGTGACCACTTGCCCCATGGTCGATGCTTGAGATGAGCTGTCGATCTGAGCACCAAATCGTTAACTCGAAATTTTCTCTCAATGACAGACTTGGCATAGTGTCGAGCTATCCTTTGCCGATAAGCTTGAGCGTGCTCTGCTGCTTTGAGCCTCTTTTCATCTAGCAGATCCAGCTGCACCAGTCTCTGTTGTTGATACTGATTGAGTGGCAATTCTGTGAGAGAAGCGAATTTGAGAGCGGGCTTCTGGATATGGAGAGGTAACACCACTTCAGTTCCGTAAACAAGTTCTGAAGGAGTGGCATTAGTCGGAGTCCGAATGGTGGTCCGATATGCCCAAAGTGCGTCATGAATTTTCTCATGCCAATCTCGACCTGTCTTCACAGTCCTTTCCAGGATACGAATCAAGATTTTGTTGGTGGTTTCTGCTTGGCCGTTCCCTTGAGGATAGTAGGGAGCTGAGAAGTGATGGAAAATCCTGAATTTAGAACAAAATGTTTTCATCCTCTCATTTTTGAAATGGGTTCCATTGTCTGAAACAATATCATGTGGTATGCCGAAACGGCAAAGGATGTTCTTGTGAATGAAAGAAACCACATGGCGGCCTTCTACTGTGCGTAGAGTAACAGCTTCAACCCATTTCGTGAAATATTCTGTCGCAGCCAGGAAGTACTTGTGGCCGTTGGAAGCAGAAGGAGTAATCGGGCCTACGACGTCGAATGCCCACATGGAAAATGGCCAAGGAGAAACAACTGATTGCAGATACATGGCCGGAGCATGAATGTAAGGTGCGTGCACTTGACATTTGACGCATTTCTTCACAAACCTATGACAGTCCTGCTGCATGGTATTCCAATAGTAGCCTGCTCGGACGATCTGCTTGACAAGAGTCCGATCAACCATTTCTTCACCCCATTATCAAGTTCATCTAAAAGAACTTGGAAATTTTCAAAACATTTTCTCAAAAGAGTATACATCCTTGCATTGCACAAGCATGATTCTTTGTGCATTTAGACTTAGAATAAATTCTTAGATAGTATTTAGGCAAAGCAAAAAGGCATAAATTCGATCCTTGGTTCGATTACCCCTGGTAAAGGCGCCAAGAACGGTCGAACCTTGTACCGATGAGCGAGCCCCGTCTCTCCCGATTTTCCCGCAAATATTTCAAAACGGAGGCGAGTAATTTTCTAAATATGTTCAAAATTAAGGTCAAGTGAGACCTTGCAAAAGAGTTCCTCTCTCTCATCTTTCTTTCCTTTTCTCTTCTCTCTTCTTTTCTGTCTTTTATTTTCTCACTTCAAAAAGGAGGAAATAGAGATTAAAAAGTAAAAGAGAAGGAAGAGAGAAAAATACCAAGAGAGTAAAAATTTTGCGACGATCACAGACTTCAAAATTAAAGTTTGAATCTTTGAAATAAGATAGAAGAATGAATTGAAATAGAGATTGAAGAAAGATATTTGAGATCACTTGGATTTTGGAAAAGAATTTTGAAAATATGATGTTGTTCTATCTTAAATGATGAATGAATTTAAAGAATCTCGAAATTGGATTTGAAAATCTTATTTTATTCTTTAAATGAAATATAAATAGGATTAATGATATAATACGCTCCTGACTATGGTCATTGAATGTATTATATAGTAATCATATCTAAATTCAAATGAAGAATAAAATACATTTTGGTGCCTTTATAGAGTTTAAAATGAAATTAATTCTCAATATATCCTGACTATGACCATTGATATATGTATTGAATCAATTTTAGACTAAACTCTGATAAAATGGGAAAATATTTAAAGAAAATATGATGAATTTTAAAAGGGACCCAATGTGGATCCAGTGTTATTTTATAAAAGATAAAAATCCTAAGTTTTGTTTACATCCTGACTATGGCCATTGATGTAAATCATCAACTTAGGATTAATTACCTCTTACGAAATGGTGCACGTGCCATTCATGTTTCCATTTGTGAGATTTTGAAAAATAAAGATAAAAAGCATGAAAATAAGCAATCTATGATATTTACAATGCTCATTTATTCTATCTAAAACAGGAAATGTAAATTCTCATTAAGATCTAACTATTACAACACACAAAATTGAATTTAAATTTCCAAGTAATGACCTTTTCCACATATTCCCCTGCAAAAATACTTGGTTAGTATGAAAAGGGAAGAGAATTTACATACATTGTCGGGATTTCAGAGATGCTGATGAAAAGAAAAAAAATGCTCATATACCAAGATATTTAAAATCTAAAAGTATGGAAAGATGAAGATGATGATATATATATCTATGTGCATATATACATGCATGTATATATATATGTAGATCTGTATACATATATGTATAGATATATGAATATATATATAGGTATACAGGTGGGATAGTGAATGTGAAGGAAATGAACCTTAAATGAGATGGATATATAAAAGGTGATGACATATATGAGAGTATGCAATGCTTATGAATGACCACTGACCCATATATGAAATATGTGGAAAAACTGACTTCTTAGTTTTGAATGTAAATCGACTTCAATGAATTGAAATCCCTTAGCAGTTCGGCTTCTCAAACTGATATGCCATAGCACAACAGCCTGGTAAGCCGTCTCCAATAGCAACCGAACATTTTACATTCATATTACTCAAATGAATTCAGTGATACTGCCTAGTTGTGTTTCCTTTGCTGATTTGGTGAAATCTAACAGTTTATCCAGCGAATCAGGGCGATCGCGCACAATGAAGCAAACTTCTTGTAAAATCAAATCAGTGATCTTCCTTTCTTGACAGCAATGAATCACCAAACCTTTTTCTTGATAGTATCAACTTAGTTACAGTAAAACTGCCTTCATGTAAACACCCCAAATTTTCACTCCCATTCAGTGTCTATATTTCTTGTGTCATTGCATATCACTGCATGACTTCGGCATACCATTTCATTGCATTGCATAGCATTGCATGTCATTACATCTCATTTTCGAGATCCAGTACTCTTGTTTTCAAAATATTCAATCCAGAATTGAGTTTTAAAGCTTTTCTTTCAAAAATTAATTTTAAAACCTGAGTTTTTATTCAATATTCTGTCATTTTCCAACCCTAGGACTTTATATTTTGAAATATTTTCTCAGAAAATAATCTGGATTCATTTCAAATTCAATTTCAATTAATTTCAATTCTCAGATGAGACCCATTTAGGTGGTGTCGCTTCTGGATTCCTTTACTTGTCAAAAATCTCCAAAAATTTCAGAGTCCTAGTTGGATCAGGACTCTTTTTCCAGAGTCCAGTCGGATCAGAACTCTACTTTTCACTACATTTTTACCTGTTTTGAAAAAAACCTTTCAAAATCTTCTGTTTTGGCCAAAATTTCAGAGTCCTAGTTGGATCAGGACTCTTCTTCAAGAGTCCAGTCGGATCAGGACTCTTCTTTAGAGTTTCAATTGGATTGGAACTCTAATCTTTTACAGCTATTTTATCCATTTTCAATCAAATCCTTCAAAATCTTTCAAAATGAGTCAGAAACTCAGAGTTTCAGTCAAAGCAGGACTCTATTCAGAGAGTCCTAGTTGGATCAGGACTCTGATCTTGATTTCAATTTTGAGAGAATCTTTGAGAAATCTTTCAATCTACCAAAACTATTACACTTTTATCAAAGAATTTCAAAATTCTGAGGTTTTATCTCAGAGTCCTGATCAAATCAGGACTCTACCCCAGAGTCCTGATCGAAGTAGGACTCTATCCAAAATTGATTTTTTATACTTCATTTTCACTAGTTTTCAAAAGCTTTGCTTTAATTTCATCATTTACTTATCAGAAAACCAAAAGTTTTTAGAGTTCTGATCGAATCAGGACTCTTTCTCAGAGTCCTAATCAGAACAGGACTCTGAACCAAAACTTCAATTTCATCCTATTTTTTAACTGTTTTCCAAAATTCTCTCATTTGTTTTCTAAAAAAATCCAAAAATCTGAGAGTCCTAGTTCAATCAGGACTCTGTCCTCAGAGTCTCAGTTGAATCGAAACTCTATCTTATTTCAATATTTGTTATTGTTTTCACTGTTTTCGCAAGTTCTTTCATCTGTTTTTCAGAAAAATACCAAAAAAAATCTAGAGTTTCAGTCCGATCAAGACTCTGTCCCGGAGTCCTAGTCTAGTTAGGAGTCTGTTTTGAAGTCTGTTTTTATTCTATTTTCATTTATTTCCATTTGTTTTCAAAAATTAGGTCATTTTACAGAATCCAGTTAGTTCAGGACTCTATTTCAGAGTTCGGTCGAGTTAGGAATCTAACCCTGACTGTGTTTTCTGACTCATTTCACCATTTTCTCATAAATTCTTTTAAAAATTCTTTCACTTGGCTTTTAAAATCCAAAATCTTTGAGTTCTAAGAGTTCAGGACTCTAACCCGGAGTTCCAGTTCGCTTGAAACTCTATTTTCAAAAATTCTGAATTTCAATTATTGATTTTAACCCCTTTTCAAAGTTATTTTCAGTGTTTATTTCAAATTTTTTAAAACCTGATGTGGGCCCACTCAGTTGGTGCCATATCTAGAAGAGTTCTGACCCAGTTGGAACTCTATGTCATTTCAAAACTTTTAATTTTAAGTTTACTTTTGAAGATCTTTTGAAAATTCTCTCAATTTCAAGTTTTAAAATCGTTTTTGAAAATTCAAGTGGGGCCCACTCGGGGTGGCGCCACATTTGAAGAAGTCAAGGTTAGACTAGGGTTAGTCATTGTCCTAGTTAGATTAGGGGTTTATAGGAGTAAAAACAATTTTAAAAATCCAATTTATTTAAATTTTAAACCATTGGTTTTTAAAGGTTTTAAATTCAAGTTTTAAAAACCAAATGTGGGTCCATACTAGGTGGTGTCACATTTGGACTTTCTAGGGTTTAATTAGGTGTTAATTAGGGATTAATTAGAGTCCATTTAGGTTAGAATTCTCCAAAAAAATCGTCCTCCCCATGTGGTTTATCAAAAACAATTAAAAAGAGTCCAAAAAAATCAAAACTCTTCCTAAACAAATCCAAAAAAAAAAATCTATAAATAGGGGACCTAAAGGGGGTCAAAGGGAACTCTTTTTCTCTCAAATTTTCGTGGCTTATCTCTCCTCTCCAGCACCTTCACCTTCCTCCATTGCAGCTTCAGCCCCAAGGTGAGTTTATTTAATATTATTTTATTAGTTTTTTTATGATTTTTCAATAGATTTCACCAAGGAAACTCTTGTGTTCATGGATTTAACCATGGATTTCAGCCAAGAACCCCAAAATCGACACAAGAAGATGATCTAACTCAGTTTGAGGGTGATTTCAAGGATTCTAATCCATTAGAATTGATGAGAGGTACGTTTTTCATGTTCTTAACCGACGAAACGTGAGATTTACCCGTTAAATGGGTTAAATCCATGATTTCAAAGGTGAAAGCAAATTCCAGCCATGGACTCCCTGTATTTTATTTATTTCTTTGCTTATTCATGTTTATTACACGTTCTCCAGCATAGAAATCAATTTTATTTTACTGTTTTGGTATTTTCTTTATTGTTTTCATTGATTAATGCATGTTTTATTGGGTTTTATCAAATTTCGGTGTGTTTTTAGTTTAGAACAGAAAAGAGTATGCTGTTTCGGATTGAAATATTTAATTTTAATTCTTGATTTTTTTATATGTGATACATGCATATGTAATTGAACTACTGTAAAAAAATCAGAGTTTTTGGAATTCGGGAACCTAGTCAGAAAAATCAGACATCAAATCAGATTTTTAAAACTTTAAAAGTGTTGTTAAAATCAAGAAGGTAACTTGCTGTTATGATATTTTTCTCATCTTATATCCGATTTGAGATATGTTAAGTGCCATGGATTTATATTGATTAGATCTATCTAATGTGAAATTTTTTTATATCTGTTTCTATTTTTCCTCTGTCAGAGAATCTGATTCTAAATTTAAAATTCGTTAGGGTTTACCAAAACCCTAATCAGACTTGTGTTGTTCATAGATCCAAAACCACAGATTCGATTCATGATCTATAAAAAGTGAGTATTATTATTTTTCTGTCTACTATTCACTTCTAAAATATCAGAATTTTTTTATTGAGTTTGCTATTTATGTCTGTATTTTCAATCTGAAGTAGCTGTTTTAACCCCTGTTAGGTTTGTTAGATTCTAGCTCAGATTGCCGGAAGGGTTTCTCCCTAACCAGAGATTCTTTTTCCAATATGTAAATTGGAAAATCTCTGTTTTTCTTCCTAGTTTATCTCTGTAAAAATTCAAAAGTTTTCATGGAGGATTGACCCCTGATTCGGGTCTAACTTTGAAACTGGTATGTGACCTAGGTTCAAAATAGCTTATTTCAAGTTGATAATGCAATTTTCGGATTAAAATAATGTCAAAAAAATTATTTTTGCAATTCCAATCTGATTTTAGGGTTATAATAAGTGTCTGTGCCAATTTTTATGAAATTTAGAATTCATTTTATGTTTGAATAGAAATTGCAAAACAGGGTACCTGAAAGATCCAAAAACACTGCCAAAATCACAATTTTTGTGATATTTCTTGATTTTCGTGCATAAGTGTGTGGTTTTAGGGTTTGTTCATGTTTAAAATCATGTTAGAATGTTTCATGTTTGATTTTGTGTTTATTTCCATCATAAATCTCAAGTTTTATCAAAATCTATTTCAGAAAACCCTGATTTCAAGGCCATAGTCTTGCTATCAGGGGCAATTTGGTCATTTGACCTAAATTTCGAAATTCCAAAACCCTAATTTTCATACTTTTAATCATTTCACATCATACTTAGTTCAATTTATTCTTATTTGGATTTTAAAACTTACATTTTACAAAATATCTTTCTAAAAACCCTGATTTCAAGGCCATAGTCTTGCTATCAGGGGTATTTTGGTCATTTTGACCCCAATTTCGAAATTTCATATCTTATCTTTGTTATTTATTCAATTTTATTTCATATTTTATCAATTTTGATTTAAGGGAATCATGAAAAAGGCTTATATCTAGCAAAATCCAGTAATTTCTAGATATTACTGGATAAACCTAGAAAAGCCAACATATCATCACTAACAAAGTTTTCTAGTTTTGCAGGAACATTGAAGACTTTACTTTCCTTTAATTTCTTGTATTTAAATTCAATAGTGATGTAAATTAAATTAAATTTGGAATAAGAATTTAAATTTCAGCTTAGACTAGGATTGCATTGCATATAGTTTAATTCTGCAAATATTAAATGTCTAATGAATGTATCATTCATGCACATTTTCATAAATTTACTATGGTCTACACGAATGGCACGTGCACTAGCTCTTATGGAGTTGACAAACTTGGTGGAATTTGTATTTATGGCCATAGTCAGAATACGAATGATACCCAGATTTGTAATCTTCGTATTAGCCACATTCAGCCTACACTATTAGGCTAACTTCAAAATGCACTGCATTTCTCAAAAATACAAAAAGATTTTCTCAATTCCTCAAAATCAAGTATTTCAAATCCATATTCATTCAATTCATGCATTTACAAATTCCAATTTCAATTCAGAAAAATCAGTTTTCTCAAATTTTCCTAAGTCTTATTCAAAAATCGATTTTCTCAAAATATGGATTTGCCAATGATATTTCAAGTATTTCCCAAGTTCCAAATTCGATTTTTCTAAGTTATATTTTCAATTTCAAAGTTTGAATTCAAAAAAATCAAATTTTCCAAAGCTATTTCACATTTCTCAAAATCGATTTTCACAAAATCCTTATATTTCTTCAGAAATCGATTTTCACTTTCTCAAATACAGTATCTCAATCATGATTCACGATTTTTAAAGAGTTCATTTTCCAAATATTTTCCAATCTTTGAAGCAAACATCATGTTTTCAAATATGCATTTTTAGAAATTCATAGCACATGCCTGATTCTTTGTGCATTTAGGAATTAGAATATGGTTTAGACAAGTTGAACAGAGCAAAGCAGTAGATTGATCCTTGGTTTAATTACCCCTAGTAAAGGCGCCAGGAACGGTTGAACCTCGTACCGACAGGCCAGTCCCATTCTTCGGAATTATCCCGCATTTTAAAAACGGAGGTGAGTTATTTTCAAAATCTTTTTCAAAGGTCAGTTTGACTCGCAAAAGTAAAATTTTTGCAATGATAACACTTCATCAAAGAGCTACTATGGTGACTGGAGGTTCAAACAGTAAACGATTATATACAGGCAGTGTGTAGGAAACACAAAAAACAAAACATCTAATCGCATAGCGAAATATATTGCAATTTGCTGGAAATAGACATATACCCGGTGACAATGTGCAGGAAATATAGGTATTATGCAGCAGTGCTAACAGTGAACCACACATAAGTGGAGACACAAAGGCATTAAACAGGGGATATTGTATGTGAATGACATAGGGGTTGCTTGCTGGCAATAGCAGGATGTTGTTTGAGACACCTACAGCAGATAGTGGGATGCGGTGGCAGCAATGTTCGGTTAAGCGTAAGTGCAGAGAAATCAGACGATAAAGTGTAAGGGGATGGTGTTGACTGTTGTGGGTGGCATATGCAAATCGAAAGGGGCTGCTAGGCGCTGTAAATGGGTTGGCAGCAGGACATATATGATGATAAAATGATGACAGGTGCATGAATTAAGTGTACCGGCATAATATAGTGGAGGAATGCAGGATGCAACAGGACAATAAAATATGGTGGACGTCAAGTGCTGTAGGGTGTTTGTGATGCTATGCAGCACATTGTGAAAGAGGTGTAATGTAGCTGATAGTGGTTATGAAAAAAAGAAAAAAAAAGAAAAAGACAAATGGCAGGGAGTATGGGTGCAAAAGGAACTTAAAGTCTTAAACAGAGAAATAACAGATTACTGTAACAAAACAGTCTTGAAAAGTCCTCACACTGCTAAAATGATGAATCGAGGTGGCCTTTTGAAGCCAATAAGATGAGAAGCAAACAGTGAAGCTTTTTGTGCTGGCAGCAACTAACGTTGCACTCCAATTTTCAAGGGAAATAAGAACCAGATTTTGGATGGGTGCATCCATGCATCACATCACCAACGTGAGGAAGCCATAGTAAAAAAAGGAAGAAAAAAAAAAGAAAAGAAAGAAAAGGGGTTCCAAAAAGTAGAGCAAGCAAAAAAAAAAAATACATGTACACCTATCATTACAGATTGCTGATGACAAAAAAAAAAAAAACTCTAAGCTGAGAAACTATAGGCAAAAGTGCAAGTGACCAGCTGGGCTAAGATAGAGGGCCTTGCCTACCCAAGAGATGACACGCTGTGAAGTCATAGCATGCACGTCAGTATCTTATCAGAGAAAAAAAAAATGCCAATACTGGGCTTAGCAACAGTCAGAACCAAAAATAGTTACTGCTCCTTGTGATTCAATGATGAATAGGGTCGCTACTCCAGATAGAGGAATCAACCTGCTAATGAATCCTTCAACCAAGATCTGAAGCTTCGTGGCAATAATGGGCTTTATAGCATCATTCAATGATATCTACATTGACAAATATCAAACCACCTGATGTCACGCAGGAAGTGCTCCTTATGAGGAGTGTATATCCACACTCAGATGTGCAACCTAAGCTCTTTTTCAACAGGCGATGGAGCCAAATGATAGCAATGCGGGAGAGAATGCTGATAGGTGACGTGACATACCAACACTGTGAGTGTGTGATACTGCTAAAGTTATGCAGCAGTGAAAACCGAGTGTAGTCTATTCAAATATCACCATTTTTTGAAAACTTCATAAATAGAAACAATGTAATAAAAAAAAACTGTAGGGAAATGCTTGGGTTGACTAATTACACACAGCCAAGATGTGAGAGAAAGAAAAGAAAAAAATTTGCTGCCTTAATTAGGTAATAAGACAACTATTTGACATTGGTGTCTATGATGACCAGACCAAAGCCCCTGTTACGAAGCTACTGTCAGTATAGACAACATCAAAATTGATATACTATCATGTGAAGTGAAATGATAATAACAGATTAAATATAACGTCAGCTTCCATAGATGCGCACTATCAAACTCTAGTCAAGCCAAAAAAAAACTTTCATTTCTCATGAGCTATGCTGCATTCATATCCCCCTTTTCAGGCTCCAGCTATAGTTGCTGCATGCAGAGAAACAGATGTTGTTAACAATGGAAGCATAAATAAAATAAAAAAATTTCCTGCAAAATGAATGGCTAATTACAAGCTATGGGGATTTCCCCCTCTTTTTCTCTTTTTTTTTTTTTATTTGCTAAAAAATGTTCTAAAGAGCACTATATCACTTAAAATGAACATCTGCATAAGGAGGAACAGGACACTGAGGGCTTTTGGGAATACAGTCGAGACATTGCTTATCGCCCATCATCAACCTGCTTCTAACAGGAAGAGAGCATTCAGCTCAGGCATAGTGATTAAGGTGTCTGTAGCTTGAAAATAATGTAACATTTTCTTTTATCCATGAAATTAGGTGAACAGGATTTATGATGGTTTCAACTTTTCCAGCTACAAATAGGATCTTCCAAAAGACCCTGCGGCAACGATTGATCTTGCCTTTATAACTCTTCCTTTTCAACCCTGCTCACCCAAACTATGGGGTGATACAACAGCATTATCATGTTTGGATTTGAGGCTCTTAAAAGGGTAGATCAAGATTTAAACCATAAACGAGGCTTTCCTATTCTATGGATACTGCCATATTCTTCATGGAGAGTAATACAATACAGCTTTTCGGTGAGGCTAGTTTCAAGATAAGATAAGCATGGCCTAACCAAGAAATTTTGAATCAAATTCACACTATCTGTAATGAAAACATGGCCATGTGATCATACTGGAAATTCTTGCAAATTCTAAATGCCTAAAGCTGGAAATACACACGCAGATGAGCCAAATAGGCAGATGCACATCAGGATGATTATTATCACAGCGGGGGAAATAACAGAGAAGACAATTAAAGGGATGAACCATAAAATCTAAAGGAATGTACAGGGTATTTCATCAGAACTATAGGGATGATATTAATAATGGGACTTCAGAAATCTAAAACATCAACATAGTAATGAACGCAGCGAAATGGAAAATTCTGAATCGAGTATTGTAAGAGAAAAATGTCTATCAATAACCGCAACTAACAAAAAAGCAAATCCGATCAACAAAATTGCCGACTAATTCATCATGAAGGATTCAAACTCCCCTATATTTCAGGATAACACGATGAAAATTAGGAATCAATCACGATGAAGATTAGCAAGCAATGTAGTCAATAGAATGAACGAAAAAAAAAAAAAAAGACAAGAAAGAAAGGCAGAAAGAAAAGAAAAAAAGAAACAGAAAAAAAAAAGAAAGAAACAGAAAAGAAGGAAAAAAAACGTGTCAGAATGTTTTACTCCTTTACTGTTGAACTATGTAATCTGATTTGCTATGCATAAATCGGATTTACAAAGCATGCATCCACGGGACAAAGTAAATCAAAGGCATTAATGGGAAAATGAACCATAAGCAGAAGACTGTAGTAAGAGGTGGATCGATCCTGTTATAAACAAGCCGATCATGCCTCCAAATGCTTTTATGATGACAAAGAGATGCAGAAAAGCAAAATTGTAGAGGAACCTTTGGAAAATTTAAATAAGGAGGAAAGGAAAAAAAAATGAGCTACTTACCCTTTTGTATTGCCGCAGATCTTGATTTCCGAAACAGATTGTTGAAGGAGTGATTGATCTTCAACTGCTCAAAGTGGATGTCTCAGAGAGCCTGGAGATGGAAGATGAGGCAGAGAGCCTTGTAGACGACCAAGAGAACAAAGGTAAGGGGGGAGGAAATGGGCGTCCAGAAGGAGAAGGCCGAAGACTCAATAGGAATGAAGATGACCGATATGACTGGCTGCTAAGTGATGCCCCTCCTGCTTCTCCGTTGCTTTCTTTTATAGAGAAAGGAATAAGAATCGAGAAGGTGGGGTTTGTTAGGAATCAACGCGGGGGAGGTGAGATCAATTGATCGAAGGGTTCTCCGCCCTTCGGTCCCTGCGATGAACTCTCGAGAAGGAGCCGTTGCACATTTCGCTGCAGGGGTCCTACTTTTTCTGAAAATTTTGAAACAATGGTTGTTTTCAAAGGAGTTCTTTCTAAAAAGGGGTTCTAGTGAAAGTAAGTTTCAGAAGAGGTTTTTAAACTATATATATTTATATATATATTTCTGTATTTCTGTATTTTTTGACAATAATACTCTAAAATTTATGAGAAAACAAAGGATTTTTGAAATATTTTATAGCATTTGAAAATATTTACAAGGGGAGGATTTTCCGAGAATTCAATGCTATTCTCTGAAAAAATCCTTAGAAAAACAGGTTTGGATTCAAAATTTGAGAAGATTTTCGAGTTTTTAACCTCGAATTGAGAAATATAGAGCAATGAATCTAAACGGATGCCAAATGGACTGTCCGAGCCATTATTATTTTTTTTTTGGTATTTTTGGTAATTTTAATCTGAAAATTAGACAACGGGGCTCAGATTCGGATCTTTTACCCGGATATGGACCTGAAAATTGAGTCAGATATATAAAAATAAACTTAATTTCAATAAAATCTGAGAAATAACTGGGATTTAGATTTAAAACTGACTTGATTGCTCAGAAAAATGGGGTCAGAGGCAAAAAGGGAATATTAATAATATTTTGAAAAATTTGGGGTGTTCACAGATGCCCCTCTTTGCTACTAAGCCGAGCTTAGTGGCAAAGAAACACTCCAAATTTTGAAAAATGTTCCAGTCAGCAGATCTGAGCTGGGTGTGTGTGATCATCGCAAAATTTTTCTTATTCTCTTGGTGGTTTCTCTCTCTTCCTTCTCTTTTCCTTTTTCTAACCTCTATTTTCCTCCTTTTTGAAGGGAGGAAAATAAAAGAAAGAAAAAGAAAGAGAGAAGAGAAAAGAGAAAAGAAAGAAAGAAATAGAGAAGAGGAATTCTTTTGCGGGTTTTCACTTGACCTTGATTTGAAAAGTATTTAGAAAATTACTCGCCTCCGTTTTTGAAAATATCGCGGGAAAAATGGAGAGACGTGATTCGCTCGTCGGTACGAGGTTCGACCGTTCCTGGCGCCTTTACCGGGGGTAATCGAACCAAGGATTGAATCTATGCCTTTTGCTTTGCCGAAATATAATCTAAGAATTTATCCTAACTCTAAATGCACGAAGAATCATACTTGTGCAATGCAAGAATGTATGCTCATTTTAAAAGATGTTTTGAAAATTTCCAAGTTATTCTGAGATGAACTTGGTAAAGGAGTGAAGAAATGATTGAATTTAACTTAGAACTTGAGATAGATCAGAGAAGTTCCAAGTTTTTGAAGTAAATCAGAGTTTTGGAAGGATAGATCTTGACTTTAAGAAAGAATGATTTAAAGCTTTGAAATGAAAGGAAATGAAGTTTCAAAGTCAGAAATAGACTTTGAATTTAATCATGGATTTAGAAGAAGAAGATGAAGTTTTTGAAGTGATATTGAATTTGAATTTTAGAATGAACCTGGGAAAATCAAATGGTATTTAAGAATAGAAATGGATTTAGGGAGTTCAAATGAGACCTGGAAATGGACTTGGATTTGAAATCCAGACTTGGAAATGGATTTTGGATCCTTTTAAAGAATGGGTTTAAGTCTGAGATCCAAGATATGAATCGGATTCTGGGTCCTAAAAATGGATTTTGGATCTGAAGTCTGAGGTCCAAATGTAGAATTGGGTTCTGGATCCTAGAATGGAATTGGATCCAAAGTCTGAGATCCAAATATAGAATTGGACTCTGGATCCTAAGATGGATTTTGGATCTGAAGTCTAAGATCCAAAAAAGTGGGACTGGGTTCTGGATCCTAGAATGGAGTGGATCTGAAGTCTGAGATCCAATGTAGAATTGGACTCTGGATCTTAAGATGGAATTGGATCTGAAGTCTGAGATCCAAGATAGAGTTGGACTATGGATCCTAAGATGGTATTAGATCTGTAATCTGAGATCCGATATGAATGTTGAATCCTAGATCCTAAAGGGGAATTTAGAGTTGTCAAATTCAGAAGATGAATTAAAAACTTCCAAGTTTAAATTGAATTTTGAAACTGAAGTTTAGAATTTGAATATACAAATGAATTTCAAAGTCAAATTGGACTTTGAATTTGGGGCTGGGATTTGGATTTTTAGAAAATGAATCAAAAATCTCAAAGTTAATTTGAACTTTGAGTTTGATTGGAGTTTTGAATATAAAATGAATTTGGAATTTTAAAGTCGAATCGAACTTTGAAATCTGATTTGAATTTGAATATAAAAATAACTTTGAAATCTCAAAGTTGAATTGAACTTTGAGATTGAAAATGAAATTGAATTTGAGGATGAATTGGATTTTATAAAAATTTAAGATAGATTGAGGAAGATATTTACATTACTTGGAATTTTTGGAAAGGGAATTTTGAAAATATGACGCAGTTCTATCCTAAATGATGAATGAATTTAAAGAATTTGAATTTAGATTTTTGAAAAGCTATCTTATTCTTGAACTGAATTAGAATAAGATTGAAGATATAATACATCTCTGACTATGGTCATTGAATGTATTATATAATAATCTATATTTAAATTCAGGTAAAGAATAAGATACATTTGGTGCTTTTATAGAATTTAAAATGAAATTAACTCTCAATATACCCTGACTATGGCCATTGGTATATATTTTGAATTAATTTTAAGTTAAATTCTGATAAAAGAAGAAAATATTTAAGGAAAATATGATGAATTTTGAAAACGGATCCAGTGTGGATCCAATGTTATTTCGTAAAAGATAAAAATTCTAAGTCTTGTTTATATCCTGACTATGGCCATTGATGTAAATCATCAACTTAGGATTTAACTATCTCTTACGAAATGGTGCGTGTGCCATTCGTGTTGCCATTTGTGAGAAAAAAAGTAAGCAATTTATGATATACAATGCTCATTTATTCTATTTAAAAGCTGGAAAATGCAAAATTTCTCATGATCATCTAACTATTACATCATTGACTTAAATAAATAATTTCTAAGTTAAGAAGAAGATTGCTTTTTTCATGTACTTCCTGCAAAAGGCGGAGTTAGCACAAGATAATAGGCAAAAAAAAAATGCTACATTAAAACTAGAGACGTACCTGAAAATATCCATTCCACTGAAGGATGAATATACTAAATACAAAGCCTTTCTTTTTGTCCTAGTCACAGACAGCATACAAGGTATATTATTATAACTGCAACAATGTACCCCTTTCAACTTTCAATAAAACTTTCAAAAGAAACCAAATTCCCCTTTTACACTTAAATCTTGAATAGTGCACAGCCTGTTTGGAGGATCCTGTTAAACACCAAAACAATGATAACTTTACTTATCTGTGCAGGAGTGATAATCCATTCTGGCGATATGCATAAACCTTGAATTCCTTTCTAAGGCAACCTTTTGGAATTTTCAAAGGACGGTATACTCTGCTTTACACAATATTCAGACTCATGCCAGACTGGATCTTTTAATTTGATAAAGAACTTTTTCAAACTCTCAAAGGACACTGAATGATGCTTTCTTAATATTCATATTCATGCACACCTTTTGATGTGGATATTTGATACTTCCACTCTATGAACGTGGGTAGTATGCTCACGATGGAGGTGATGCTTGTGAACTTTAGCAACCGTGAGCTTCTGTGAAGATCTCATAGTAGAATGAAGGCTCAGTGAAAGTTGTGCAAACGTGGGTAGTTTTAACATAGTGTAACGATACCTGATGAATGGATACACAGTCTTTACTATAAACCAGAAATAATTTAGACATTTTATGTTCATTCAGGGACTACTGATGAAATTCTTCTGTAGGAAAAGAAAAAAAATACAAGTCTTCTAAAGATACTCACATCACATCAATTTCAGGGAAGCATATATATATATATATATATATATATATATATATATATATATATATATATATATAACCAGTATGGACTTTGTAGAGTTTAAAACAAACATTAACTGCCAGGCTGCTAACATTGATAAAAAGAGAAAAACTTTTACACGTTGTTAATCAAATGGAATTCAAAACTTTTTTTTTTTTAAAGGGCAGTATCATTGAGCACCAGATCTCATGTTATCAATTTAAAAACAGTAATATCATCAAAAGCATATCCACCGTAAATATGAGATCTCAGATTAGCATCCAAACGTATCTGCAAAGATAAATGTGTTACTTCTCTTTGATGCAATACAGCCTTTTCCTGCAAACAAACTACCTAATTTGTGAAGAGAGTGCGTCAGAACAAATTGTCATATATATTCAATACAAATTTTAGAATTTACCTGCTCAACAACATATAAATCCTAGTCTCCAATGATGCACCTCATCCCAAAGCAGCAACCTGTTTTCTCAAACTCTCTGGCTCTTGCTTTTTGCTATTTCATGGAATATATCAATGCTCATTCTGCAGAGCAGAGGCTTCACGCTGATTTCCTTCATCTCGTGAATTCACATTTCCTACATATGCTCTGTATCTTTGCATCATCTTCAGCTGGGATATTGATATTTTGATTTAGGCACCATTTTATTCAAAATATTTTGAACAGCCATCTCAAATGCCTTATCTGTAATAAGGATTGATGTGGTTGCTAAAAGAATGAAAATGGAGTTTTCTCTTGGGAGACATCGATTTTCTGCTCTAAAGCCTTTAGAGACATGGCTCAATAAGGCAGCACATCCATCAGAATTTTGCAGTTCCCTGATCTCAAACAGATAGTTGGTCAATTCATAGGAACCTCAATGATTGCTTGTATGGAAATGTCATTTTGAACCAACCTTGGTGCTTTTGGTTACAGGGTTTTGCTCCGTGGGAGGACCACTGTCAATATGAACTTACTTACAGCAATTCACTTATTTACAGGGGGTTGTGAAAATGGGGGTAAGCAAGTTTTGACAAGGTAGATATAGGTGACGAAAAATACAGGTGACACCATTAAGATATAAATGCTAGGTGTAAAGTGTATGGTGTAATGTAAATAAAGAATATCAAAATATATTGAACTAATGATATGCAGGAAATAGTAAATATACCATAATCGACCTGTAGGGAATATCTTCTACCCACTGCTCTATGGATTAACCTGCTGCAATTTATTGAGTTAGTAACCAAAGATAGGGTTACAGAAAAAGAGTGTATGTCCTAGTAGAAAGTTGTGAATAGTTCATGCTCATTACTGACAAAACTCAGTTTCTCACATTAGAATAACAAAGGAAGATATTCAATAAACTGAAATGAAACAACAAGAGATAATCATGCAACCATTCCTAATCAAATTTCAGATTCCTTCAAAACAAAACTGGCTATGTGCCCAGTATCCAAAAGAGACATGCCATTTACTTACCTGAAAAGGATTCATGTCCACAAACTGATAAATACTAAATAGAAAACACATTTGTTTTTTATACAATCTGGAAAATATACAGAGTTCGTGGCAATCATCGAATCGGCATATATGCCATGAGGGACATCAACAAGCCATCCTTAGAATGAATTATCAAGGAATGTATGGCCACTGCAATCATGCATGTGGAATTAACCTATATTTGTCATAAAGAATTAGGCACGATGACAGGACATTCAGTGTACATACCTTAAGCAAATACTGCATATGTTGGGAGATGTAGGATCAATGGAGGACTTCTGCAGTGGTAAGGTAAACTGAGCGTGTTGAGGGACAGGGCAACTTTGTACAAAATATATATTCCATTTGATATGGCTATCTTGGACGTCAAACGATCTGGCCCTCACGGTGAGGGATGAACATTAGCAACAAAAATTCCCGGAAAGTGGAGCCCCTCAGATTTCACGACCATTAAACTTATCTTCTCTTTTCTTTAACATAAATCGTGGATCAGAGAAAATCATGACTATTTATATGATCTTATTTTCCTGTGAAGCAGACGAGCCTCTACTGCATGCACGCTTTTCAGATAATGATAGACAGAAACCGATTGTGTAACATGAGCATCCAGAAAAAAAAAATTGTACCGTAATGCTGCAAATAGAATGTAAAATGAGAAATAGTAATAACACAGACGCTGAATGTCGAGTCATCGAAAGATGAGATATCAGAACGCTATCCAAAATAAGAAGTTAGGCATGAAATCAGAGCAAAACAGAAAATCAAAACATCGACAAAATAATCATACATAAAAGAAAAAAGAAAAACATCAGAAATGAAGTAAAAATAAGCTATAAATTGGAACGCATCGCAGAGGAGAAAGAAACAAAACAAAATATATCGGAATGTGGATTCCGTTCGTTGTAGCACGAGGGAAGAATTGGTGTTGCTATAAGCAACCCAACACAACCCAAGGGTGCGTCAATGGAGTAAAACAAAAACAACGAGAAGAAAAAAAAAAAGAAAAAAAAAAGAGAAACAATACAGAGAAATTTAACAAAGAAGAAGGAGAAAGGGGATCATTTACTGTGGATCGGCGATAGCTGAGATGGGAGGGGTCCTTTCTTCGGATATTGCTATCGCAGGATTGGATTTCTTTGCACAATAACAAGGGACGACAGAGGAATGGGAAAGGGGGTATTCCCTCTGGATGTTTGTAGAGAGGGCCAACTTCCTTCAGCTGGTGGGGAGAGATCGAGAGAGGTCCAATACAACTGCGCAGGAGATGATTCTTTCTTATGGACATCGGATGGCTTCGATTCTTCCAAACAAGATAACAAAAACAAGGGGAAAATAAGGGGCACTCGAGAAGGAGGAATGTGCAGAGGTGAGGAGCGGTCGATGCATGAAGGAGAACGGGGTAATGGTGGGGTGAAGACGGGTGAAGAAAAATGGATTTCTGGATGTCTTTTGAAGGGAAAACAAGAAGGCTGGAGAAGGGTGAGGCCATTGAAGATGAGCGGTTGAGGCGAATGGCCATGGCGATCGATCGAGTCCGATGGTGAGGAGGCTTCCAGAAGGTTTTGGAGATGGAGGGAAGGAAAAAGGGAAAGATGGCTGAGGGTTTTGGAAGACCGAGAGGAGGGTGCGCGGGAGGCGGCTGAGGTGAAGGAAGGAAGATGGCGAGAGTTAGGGTTTTCAAAACCCTAACTCGACTTTTAAATGAAAATAAGGTTTTTCCATGGAAGGGCCTCTTTAAAAAGTTTTCTCTAAAACGGGTTTCTAAAAACCATTTTGCAATTTTCTTCATTTATTTTTTATTTTTTTTTGTTCTTTTCTCGGATTTTTAATTTTTTTTGTATTTTTTGGAATAAAAATCCTAAAATGTACGGCAAAACAAGGATTAAACTAATTTTTGTGTATTTTTGAGAAATATTTACAAAAAGAAGGTTTTCGAGGTTATTTAGAGGAGATTTCTTCAGAAAGAGGGGTTTGGACCCAGGTTTTGGAGAAAATGTTCGAGTTTTGACACTCGAATCGAGAAATACAATGTGATGGATCCAAACGGATGTCGGATGGACTGTCCGAGCTATTAAAAACTATTTTTGGTATTTTCTGTAATTTTAATTTAAAAGTTGAACAATGAGACTCAGATTTGGATCTGGATAATGGATCCAGATCCAAAATCAATTTAAACATATAAAATGAATTTAATTTCAGTAAAGCTTGAGAAATGAACTGGAATTTAGATTTAAAATGACTCATTTGCTCAAAAAATGAATTTAGGGGCAAGAAGGGAATATTTAAAAGATTTTAAAAAATTTGTGGTGTTCACAGATGCCCCTCTTTGCTACTAAGCCGGTTTTAAGCCGAGCTTAGTGGTAAAGAAAACACTCCAAATTTTGAAAAAAAATGCCCCAGTCAGCAAATCTGAACTGGGTGTGGAAGAATTATGGCTTTTCAGGCTTAGAGCCTTGTCCTGAATGGCTTGAGGGGGGCGAAATCCTCGACAATGATATGACTGAATGATAAAGATGAGGAAATCGTTATGGGACTTTGGGTGAAGATCCCGAAATGATGAAAGGATTTTGATCAAGTCTCATGAACGAGGCGAGATCAGCTTTTTGGAATGACTCAGGCTTAGCCCTTAACCTGGATGGGACAAAGATATATCAAGATAATCTGAATGGGGAAAGGAGTATGTGATGACCTTGATGGGACATTTTTGAGGAAACGCCTCATGAGATGAAGCTCAAGTAGGATTTTATTCTGGATGGATATACAAAGCACAGAGATACTTCAACTGAATGGGGTAACTCTTCTGGAAAATATAAATAACTCTAGGTTGCATCAAAATGGATATTGAATATTTATTTTATTCTTAGAATATCTAGAAAATTTTGCCAATAGGATAAATTTATAGTTGACTTCAACGCTTGAAAATGTGCATATGTGTGCAAAGATATTCCCTCTTTTACCTAGAGTATTTCCTCCAACCAGGTTAACTTCTCGGTCTTAAGAGTCAAATTCAAAATTTTAGCGCTGATGATTTTCTTCAAGGAAGCTATCTATTTCCTTGATATGAGAAGAGAAGAAATATTCTCAATTTCATAAAAGCAAGTAGTGAGAAGATATTGATAAAAGAATTTTTCATGAGAAAAGATGACTTTTGGCAATTTAGGCAGTTTGATATCTGGGTGTTTTCCCATGATGATCTTTTTGTACTCCTTTTGAGTCATTGAACTTTTTCGAGCTTTTTACATCATCCTTCATTTTGGAGATGTCCTGACTTTTCTCTCTTTTTCAGGGAAGGGTACGTCACAAACTCCTTCATCTCGGAGATGCTCCGATCCTTCTTTTATCTCAGGGATTATATATGATATTGGCTCAAAGGTCTTTAGATGATAGCTGAAATCAAATATCATTTAGGGTTTGTCAGTAGGTTCATCACACTCGCCTTCATCTCGACGGTGATCTAAACTTTCCCTGGAAGGATCCTTCACAAACTCCTTCATCTCGGTAGATGATCCAAATCTTCTTTGGCCCCGGGGGTCTGCGCGCCTATTCGTCTTCATCTTGACGGCAATTGAGAGATCCCTTTTGCAGATATTTGATTGCAGCTCTAAGTGGATAAGGAGACATGAATGAGTGGATTCTTTTTATCGCTCAGGATATTTTCACTGCCTAATTGCCAGAAAATCATTTTAAAACATGCGCCATGGCCATGATCAATATCAATTCGCTTCTGGCTTTTCAACGTCACCGAATATTTCTTTCGCCAATCATACCGAGGATATTTCTCTCATCCTTTTGGTTGATCAATAGGAAAAAGATCTGAATTTTACCTCTTTTTCGCAAAAAGTTTCACCCTTTTGGAAAGAATACTAAAGGTAATCTGAGATGATTCTTTTGTGCAATAAGAATATTGGAATCAACAAATATTTTTAGCAAATTGGCAAGGTTTTCAAGCATCTTTTGTGAAATAATTACTCAATATAGATTTTGATGAAACCTTGAGTTGAAATTTTTAGGAAGGAATATTTAGATTTTTGTTTTGGTCGACCAGCTCGAAAGCAGGATTTTTTTGGAAGTACCAGCTCGAAAGCATGATTTTTTAGAAGTATCAGCTCGAAAGCAGTATTTTTTTGGAAGTACCAGCTCGAAAGAAGGATTTGTTTGCCCGACCAGCTCGAAAGCAGGATTTGTTTGACCGACCAGCTCGAAGGCAGGATTTTTTTAGACCGACCAGCTCGAAAGCAGGATTTGTTTGACCGACCAGCTCGAAAGCAGGATTTTTTGAGGTACCAGCTCGAAAGCAGGATTTTTGGAGGTACCAGCTCGAAAGCAGGATTTGATTGCCCGACCAGCTCGAAAGCAGGATTTGATTGACCGACCAGGTCGAAAGCATGATTTTTTAGAAGTACCAGCTCGAAAGCAGGATTTTTTTGGAAGTACCAGCTCAAAAGCAGGATTTGTTTGCTCGACCAGCTCGAAAGCAAGATTTGTTTGACCGACCAGCTCGAAAGTAGGATTTTTTTTGACCGACCAGCTCAAAAGTAGGATTTTTTTTGACCGACCAGCTCGAAAGCAGGATTTGTTTGACCGACCAGCTCGAAAGCAGGATTTTTGGAGGTACCAACTCAAAAGCAGGATTTTTGGAAGTACCAGCTCGAAAGCAGGATTTGATTGCCCGACCAGCTCGAAAGCAGGATTTGATTGACCGACCAGCTCGAAAGTAGGATTTGTTTGCCCGACCAGCTCGAAAGCAGGATTTGTTTGACCGACCAGCTCGAAAGCAGGATTTGATTGACCGACCAGGTCGAAAGCAGGATTTGTTTGCCCGACCAGCTCGAAAGCTGGATTTTTTTGACCGACCAGCTCGAAAGCAGGATTTTTTTGGAAGTACCAGCTCGAAAGCAGGATTTGATTGCCCGACCAGCTCGAAAGCAGGATTTGTTTGCCTGACCAGCTCGAAAGCAGGATTTGTTTGACCGACCAGCTCGAAAGCAGGATTTTTTTGACCGACCAGCTCAAAAGCAGGATTTTTTTGGAAGTACCAACTCGAAAGCAGGATTTGTTTGACCGACCAGCTCGAAAGCAGGATTTTTTGGAAGTACCAGCTCGAAAGCATGATTTTGATTGCCCGACCAGCTCGAAAGCAGGATTTGATTGCCCGACCAGCTCGAAAGCAGGATTTGATTGACCAACCAGCTCAAAAGCAGGATTTGTTTGCCCGACCAGCTCGACAGCAGGATTTTGATTGCCCGACCAGCTCAAAAGCAAGATTTGATTGCCCGACCAGCTCGAAAGCAGGATTTGATTGGTAAAATGGTTGGTATTGATAGAGTTGTGACCCGAAGGTTTGGAAATGATGGATATTTGATGAAATTGCAACCCGAAGGCTCAAACTTTGATATACTTTGATGAATTTGCAAACCGAAGGCTTTGAGGAGGATATACGTGGATGAATTTGTAACCCGAAGGCTTGACAGTGATAGACATTAATGAGATTGTAACCCGAAGGCTTGAAATTTTAAGAGATATAGATAAAATTGTGACCCGAAGGCTTGAAAATGATCTACTTTGATGAAGGTGTGACCCGAAGGCTTGAAGATGATAGACATTGATAAAATGGTAACCCGAGGGCTTGATAATGAAAGACATTTGATGAATTGATAGACATTTGATGAGAATTTAGGATATAATAGCCAGTGATTCAGGTTTATCCCTTAACCTGAAAGGGAAGAGGGAGATTTTTTAGGATATACTTGAGACTTGAATTTAGAAGAGATATGACAAGATTTATGATTTATGATCTAGGATTTAGATGGACCAACACATTTGGCTGTATGCGGTCCAATTTTCAGGATTAACCCTTATTCCGAGAGGGGAAAAGAAGGAATAAAATTTAAGAAGATAGAAGGAGATAGAATTTAATGAAAGATTAACAAAAATGGAGAAAATTTGAGAAAAATTATGAAAATTTATTTTGTAAAAAGAATTCTCACGAGTAGCATTATTGCTCTTATGAGTGTTCTCAGGATTATCCCTTGTACAGAGAAAGAATACCTCGAATGTCGAGGTTCAGGTTTATCCCTTAACCTGAAAGGGGAAAGGATAGAATTTAAGAAAATATAATTTTTAGAAAATCAATTTAATGAAACTTGTATTTGCAAAAAGAATTTTCATAGGTATCATTATTGCCCCTACGAGAGGTTCTCAGGATTATCCCTTGTCCTGAATGGGAAAAGAATCTAGGGAATTTAAATGAAGGGAAATTGACATAAATTTAGAAAATCAATGAAGGTTTATGAAACTTGTATTTACAAAAGAATCCTCATAGGTAGCGTTATTGCTCCTACAAGGGGTTTCAGGATTTTCCCTTATCGTGAATGGGAAATGGAATAGAATTTAAGAAAATTTAATGAAGGAAAATTGATATATATCTAGAAAATTAACAAAGATTGATGAAACTTGTATTTACAAAAGAATCCTCATCGGGTAGCGTTATTGCTCCTACGAGGGATTTCAGGATTATCCCTTATCCTGAATGGGAAAAAGAATAGAGTTTAAGAAAAATTAGCGAAGGCAAAATTGATATAAATCTAGAAAATCAATAAAAGATTGGCAAGACTTGTATTTACAAAAGAATCCTCATAGGTAGCGTTATTGCTCCTACGAGGGGTTTCAGGATTTTTCCTTATCCTGAATGGGAACACCTCGGACAACGAGGGTCAGGTTTATCCCTTAACTTGAGCGGGAAAGAGAATAAAGGAAATATCTCATGGGAAAGAGGCATCAGGTTTATCCCTTAACATGAAAGGGTAAAAGAATTGATAAAATTTAATAGAATTGAGGAGAAATTGATAAAACTTGATAAAAACTTGATAAAACTTGATGAAAAATGAATGAAACTGATATAAATATCAAATTTACCTGAAAATTTTATAAGATTTAAGAGAAAAAGGAGTTTTTCTGATCCTGCCTGCATATGGGATCCTGAAAGGAAAATGTTTATTTAAAAGATAGATGAAAAATTATTTTTGGGAAGAAAGTCCACTGTAAGGAGAATGATCAGTGCGAGATCTGATCCTTTTAAAAGGAATCATTATGAGAGATCATCATGAGGGTTAATTTTGAAGATAATGGTTTAAAAACTTATTTTGAGAAAAATTAATGTGATAGTTTATTTTGAAGAAGATTTGGACCAAAGCATTGAATTTTTGGTGAACAAGGCGAAGATTTTGCAGAAATTCTCAAGATTTTTGTGATTTTGAAAATCCTCATAGGTAATATCATTTCTCTCATGATGATGTTTTTAGGATTGTCCCTTATTTAAAAAGAATATGAGAAATACAAATTTTTCAAAAATATATGCCCCATCCTGGCGAAGGATAGAGGTATTTGATATCAACAAGTGTGAAGAAAATTGACATTTCATTGATTAATAATAACGACTGCAATATTTACAAGTTTTGTTGACCAAAGGTCACAAAAGACTAGGACTGAGTTGTCCCTATTAGGTGACTGAAAAAGAGAGAAAGCAGAAAAATATTGACATGGTTCGGGAAGCTAGGCCAGGATGGGTAGCTACTCTTTTTCTTGATCTTCCACCAGCAGCTTTTTGTCAATGCAGTCTTGGATGATGTTTTTGAAAACAAAGCAGTGCTCAATGTCATGCCCCATCGCCCGATGGAATTTGCAGAACTGATCCTTGAACCTTCCCATAGTCACAGGTGGATCTGCTACCTTGGGAAGTTTAACCATCTCTTTTGTTGTCATATACTCAAGAACTTCCTCAAGTGTTTGCTCTAAGGGGGTAAACTCGCGGTCATATCCCCAACCATCATGCTTCGGCTTCCCTTGGGGCTTAGACTCTAACTGGATGCTCGAGGGAGGGCTGCCATTCTGCCTGCTGATCCCACTCTTTTGATTGGAACAGTCATCTCTGCCTGACCCGCCAGTGTGGTTCTTTCTGCCACCTCTTTTGTTTTTGCCATTGTTGTTGAAGGAACTGGTAGAAAAGGTAAAGTTGGTTTTCTTTTTCACATCCTGACTCCCTCCTGCCAAGGTGATGCCATGATAGGTTCCATTCTCTAATCCCATTTCGAGCCATTCGACTCGCTCTATTAACTTGATGAAAGATTTAGACGGAGAAGTAGAGATCAGACCCTTCAGAGGTTGAGAGAAATTGTTCAAAATTATTGAGAGTGCATGCCCCTCTGATATCGGATCTTTCATCCGGTTGCAGGTGGATCTCCATCTATGAATGAAATCTTTTGCCCTCTCATTGTCATTTTGCTTTAGGTTGAAAAGATGGTTGAGGGTAGGCGGAGCCTCGGTATTGAAGAGAAACCTTTCAATGAACAAGTTGATGACCTTGTCGAACTCTCGCAGTTCAATCGGGTTGATGTGGTCGGCATACCATCTTGCTGCAACTCCCTCTAGACTGCGTGGAAAGCACAGGAATAAAGCCCTATTATTCTTTCTGAATCGGTTGCACTCGGCGAAAAATGTAGCCAGATGAGCCTTGGGGTTGCCGGTCCCATCAAACTTTAGGAATTTACGAGGAAGATCTTCCCAGTTGTCATCTCCTTCTAGGCCGTCATAAAAATCTGCACCGATGTAGACCTTTTTGCCTTTGTCCTGGGTTTGTAAGTCTTTGATTGCACGAGTCATGTCTCTCATTTGCTTATGCATCGGATCTTCTGCCGGGTTCTGAAATTTGGTTTTGCTTGCCGACTCATGCCCCTCATTGACTTTCTTGGACCGATACAAGGGGTTGTGAAAATATGTCGGTTGCTCTTCCTCTAAGTCCTCCTCTGCTGACTCTGAAGTGCTATCATACTGAACTTGCTTCTTACTGATTTTTCCCTTGGCTTTGCTTTTAGAAGATATTTTCTCAGGGTTTTCCTCAGTCTGTTCAGACATCATTTTGGCCATCACTTTCTGAAACAACTTGTATGTAGCTGAATCAACATTGCTTTCTGCTTCTTTGCCCTGCTGCTTGGATGATCTGATGGAGTTCATTTCTTCTCCTTCACTGCCGCTTTGCTGGGGCACTGTTTCCTTTCCAGTCCTCGTCTGAACCATGATGAAATGTCAATGTCCTCTCTGAAGGTAAGAATGGGATATTTAGAAAATTTTTGGAGGAAATTATGATAAAGGAGGAAATCAAAGTCTGATAATGAAAATATCCCATTACGAGGGATTGGGTTGTCACAAAAAAATTTGTGACAACCATATTGTTTTTCTGAAAAAGGATAAACAAATATTTAATTTTGAAAGGGACATATCCTGAAAAAAATTATTTTATCACAAAAAGAATTTGAAAGAGGATAAAGAAAATTTTGAAGAATTGCAGGCAGGATCAAAGAATTTGAAGAAATCAGAAAAATAAAGGGAAAATACACCTGGGTTAAAAAAAAGAGAAAATTTTGAATAATATATACCCAGGGTTTTGAAGAATATAGGGAAGATATAAAATATCATACAATCACAGATATACAAACAAGGATGTACAAGCAGCGTTCCCTAAAGATGACTCTACATGCAATATTTTTAAATGGCTGATAGGACCTTAATCCTAACTCTAAGATTTATATCATCTGATTCCAATCAAGGTATGCCGATATACTCAAGCCGAAGCTCGAAGTACGTGGCATATAAGAATATCTCTTCGGTTCTAAGGCAATGGCTTCCCAACATCCTTGAGCACCTACCGATATACCTCGTACTATGGCCCTTAGGTACGTGGTAGGGGGCGCGAACCCAAATAAGTGGTCCAGTTGTGAGGCTCTCTCCTGAACTATGGTTCAGTGAGACAGCCCAGCAACGTGAAAACTGGGACAATGTAGGTAGGGATGTTTTCAAAATATGATCAACATGCAATAAAATCAGAAGGCTCTAATGCAAGTCCTAAAGAGATAGAATTTAAATGAACAGAAGCATACACTTGCCTACATTGTTTGCATTCAATCCCTAAAATTGAGGAGAGTTGTATTTTAAGACCTAAGTCTAATGTGAACATGGATAATTCTCCTCAATATGGTCCTACCAAACCATACTTAGATCCTATATGCAAAGATGTCAGCTTAGGACAGAGTCTAGGCTCCTAAGGTTTGCATGGAAATGAAGCTGACATAGAAGAATAAAGACTTAGAAAATATTAAAACAAAGCAAAGGCATAATTCGACCAGACGGAGACGATGTCCCATCACGGTCGCCAAAACTGTGATCATCGCAAAATTTTTCCTATTCTCTTGGTGGTTTCTCTCTCTTCCTTCTCTTTTCCTTTTTTTAACCTCTATTTTTCTCCTTTTTGAAGGGAGGAAAATAAAAGAAAGAAAAAGAAAGAGAGAAGAGAAAAGAAAGAAAGAAATAGAGAAGAGGAATTCTTTTGCGGGTTTTCACTTGACCTTGATTTGAAAAGTATTTAGAAAATTACTCGCCTCCGTTTTTGAAAATATCGCGGGAAAAATGGAGAGACGGGATTTGCTCGTCGGTACGAGGTTCGACCGTTCCTGGCGCCTTTACCGGGGGTAATCGAACCAAGGATCGAATCTATGCCTTTTGCTTTGCCTAAATATAATCTAAGAATTTATCCTAACTCTAAATGCACGAAGAATCATACTTGTGCAATGCAAGAATGTATGCTCCTTTTAAAAGATGTTTTGAAAATTTCCAAGTTATTCTGAGATGAACTTGGTAAAGGAGTGAAGAAATGATTGAATTTAACTTAGAACTTGAGATAGATCAGAGAAGTTCCAAGTTTTTGAAGTAAATCAGAGTTTTGGAAGGATAGATCTTGACTTTGAGAAAGAATGATTTAAAGCTTTGAAATGAAAGGAAATGAAGTTTCAAAGTCAGAAATAGACTTTGAATTTAATCATGGATTTAGGAGAAGAAGATGAAGTTTTCGAAGTGATATTGAATTTGAATTTTAGAATGAACCTGGGAAAATCAAATGGTATTTAAGAATAGAAATGGATTTAGGGAGTTCAAATGAGACCTGGAAATGGACTTGGATTTGAAATCCAGACTTAGAAATGGATTTTGGATCCTTTTAAAGAATGGGTTTAAGTTTGAGATCCAAGATATGAATCGGATTCTGGATCCTAAAAATGGATTTTGGATCTGAAGTCTGAGGTCCAAATGTAGAATTGGGTTCTGGATCCTAGAATGGAATTGGATCCAAAGTCTGAGATCCAAATATAGAATTGGACTCTGGATCCTAAGATGGATTTTGGATCTGAAGTCTAAGATCCAAAAAAGTGGGACTGGGTTCTGGATCCTAGAATGGAGTGGATCTGAAGTCTGAGATCCAATGTAGAATTGGACTCTGGATCTTAAGATGGAATTGGATCTGAAGTCTGAGATCCAAGATAGAGTTGGACTATGGATCCTAAGATGGTATTAGATCTGTAATCTGAGATCCGATATGAATGTTGAATCCTGGATCCTAAAGGGGAATTTAGAGTTGTCAAATTCAGAAGATGAATTAAAAACTTCCAAGTTTAAATTGAATTTTGAAACTGAAGTTTAGAATTTGAATATACAAATGAATTTCAAAGTCAAATTGGACTTTGAATTTGGGGCTGGGATTTGGATTTTTAGAAAATGAATAAAAAATCTCAAAGTTAATTTGAACTTTGAGTTTGATTGGAGTTTTGAATATAAAATGAATTTGGAATTTTAAAGTCGAATCGAACTTTGAAATCTGATTTGAATTTGAATATAAAAATAACTTTGAAATCTCAAAGTTGAATTGAACTTTGAGATTGAAAATGAAATTGAATTTGAGGATGAATTGGATTTTATAAAAATTGAAGATAGATTGAGGAAGATATTTACATTACTTGGAATTTTTGGAAAGGGAATTTTGAAAATATGACGCAGTTCTATCCTAAATGATGAATGAATTTAAAGAATTTGAATTTAGATTTTTGAAAAGCTATCTTATTCTTGAACTGAATTAGAATAAGATTGAAGATATACTACATCCCTGACTATGGTCATTGAATGTATTATATAATAATCTATATTTAAATTCAGGTAAAGAATAAGATACATTTGGTGCTTTTATAGAATTTAAAATGAAATTAACTCTCAATATACCCTGACTATGGCCATTGGTATATATTTTGAATTAATTTTAAGTTAAATTCTGATAAAAGAAGAAAATATTTAAGGAAAATATGATGAATTTTGAAAACGGATCCAGTGTGGATCCAATGTTATTTCGTAAAAGATAAAAATCCTAAGTCTTGTTTACATCCTGACTATGGCCATTGATGTAAATCATCAACTTAGGATTTAACTATCTCTTACGAAATGGTGCGTGTGCCATTCGTGTTGCCATTTGTGAGAAAAAAAGTAGGCAATTTATGATATACAATGCTCATTTATTCTATTTAAAAGCTGGAAAATGCAAAATTTCTCATGATCATCTAACTATTACATCATTGACTTAAATAAAGAATTTCTAAGTTAAGAAGAAGATTGCTTTTTTCATGTACTTCCTGCAAAAGGCGGAGTTAGCACAAGATAATAGGCAAAAAAAATGCTACATTAAAACTAGAGACGTACCTGAAAATATCCATTCCACTGAAGGATGAATATACTAAATACAAAGCCTTTCTTTTTGTCCTAGTCACAGACAGCATACAAGGTATATTATTATAACTGCAACAATGTACCCCTTTCAACTTTCAATAAAACTTTCAAAAGAAACCAAATTCCCGTTTTACACTTAAATCTTGAATAGTGCACAGCCTGTTTGGAGGATCCTGTTAAACACCAAAACAATGATAACTTTACTTATCTGTGCAGGAGTGATAATCCATTCTGGCGATATGTATAAACCTTGAATTCCTTTCTAAGGCAACCTTTTGGAATTTTCAAAGGACGGTATACTCTGCTTTACACAATATTCAGACTCATGCCAGACTGGATCTTTTAATTTGATAAAGAACTTTTTCAAACTCTCAAAGGACACTGAATGATGCTTTCTTAATATTCATATTCATGCACACCTTTTGATGTGGATATTTGATACTTCCACTCTATGAACGTGGGCAGTATGCTCACGATGGAGGTGATGCTTGTGAACTTTAGCAGTCGTGAGCTTCTGTGAAGATCTCATAGTAGAATGAAGGCGCAATGAAAGTTGTGCAAACGTGGGTAGTTTTAACATAGTGTAACGATACCTGGAGAATGGATACACAGTCTTTACTATAAACCAGAAATAATTTAGACATTTTATGTTCATTCAAGGACTACTGATGGAATTCGTCTGTAGGAAAAGAAAAAAAATACAAGTCTTCTAAAGATACTCACATCACATCAATTTCAGGGAAGCATATATATATATATATAACCAGTATGGACTTTGTAGAGTTTAAAACAAACATTAACTGCCAGGCTGCTAACATTGATAAAAAGAGAAAAACTTTTACACGTTGTTAATCAAATGGAATTCAAAACTTTTTTTTTTTAAAGGGAAGTATCATTGAGCACCAGATGTCATGTTATCAATTTGAAAACAGTAATATCATCAAAAGCATACCCACCGTAAATATGAGATCTCAGATTAGCATCCAAACGTATCTACAAAGATAAATGTGTTACTTCTCTTTGATGCAATACAGCCTTTTCCTGCAAACAAACTACCTAATTTGTGAAGAGGGTGCGTCAGAACAAATTGTCATATATATTCAATACAAATTTTAGAATTTACCTGCTCAACAACATATAAATCCTAGTCTCCAATGATGCACCTCATCCCAAAGCAACAACTTGTTTTCTCAAACTTTCTGGCTCTTGCTTTTTGCTATTTCATGGAATATATCAATGCTCACTCTGCAGAGCAGAGGCTTCACGCTGATTTCCTTCATCTCGTGAATTCACATTTCCTACATATGCTCTGTATCTTTGCATCATCTTCAGCTGGGGTATTGATATTTAGATTTAGGCACCATTTTATTCAAAATATTTTGAACAGCCATCTCAAATGCCTTATCTGTAATAAGGATTGATGTGGTTGCTAAAAGAATGAAAATGGAGTTTTCTCTTGGGAGACATCGATTTTCTGCTCTAAAGCCTTTAGAGACATGGCTCAATAAGGCAGCACATCCATCAGAATTTTGCAGTTCCCTGATCTCAAACAGATAGTTGGTCAATTCATAGGAACCTCAATGATTGCTTGTATGGAAATGTCATTTTGAACCAACCTTGGTGCTTTTGGTTACAGGGTTTTGCTTCGTGGGAGGACCACTGTCAATAGGAACTTACTTACAGCAATTCACTTATTTACAGGGGGTTGTGAAAATGGGGGTAAGCAAGTTTTGACAAGGTAGATATAGGTGACGAAAAATACAGGTGACACCATTAAGATATAAATGCTAGGTGTAAAGTGTATGGTGTAATGTAAATAAAGAATATCAAAATATATTGAACTAATGATATGCAGGAAATAGTAAATATACCATAATCGACCTGTAGGGAATATCTTCTACCCACTGCTCTATGGATTATCCTGCTGCAATTTATTGAGTTAGTAACCAAAGATAGGGTTACAGAAAAAGAGTGTATGTCCTAGTAGAAAGTTGTGAATAGTTCATGCTCATTACTGACAAAACTCAGTTTCTCACCTTAGAATAACAAAGGAAGATATAAAATAAACTGAAATGAAACAACACGAGATAATCATGCAACCATTCCTAATCAAATTTCAGATTCCTTCAAAACAAAACTGGCTATGTGCCCAGTATCCAAAAGAGGCATGCCATTTACTGACCTGAAAAGGATTCATGTCCAAAAACTGATAAATACTAAATAGAAAACACATTTTTTTTTATACAATCTGGAAAATATGCAGAGTTCTTGGCTGTCATCGAATCGACACATATGCCATGAGGGACATCAACAAGCCATCCTTAGAATGAATTATCAAGGAATGTATGGCCACTGCAATCATGCATGTGGAATTAACCTATATTTGTCATAAAGATTTAGGCACGATGACAGCACATTCAATGTACATACCTTAAGCAAATACTGCATATGTTGGGAGATGTAGGATCAATGGAGGACTTCTGCAGTGGTAAGGTAAACTGAGCGTGCTGAGGGACAAGGCAACTTTGTACAAAATATATATTCCATTTGATATGGCTATCTTGGCCGTCAAACGATCTGGCCCTCACGGTGGGGGATGAACATTAGCAACGAAAATTCCCGGAAAGTGGAGCCCCTCATATTTCACGACCATTAAACTTATCTTCTCTTTTCTTTAACATAAATCGTGGATCAGAGAAAATCATGACTATTTATATGATCTTATTTTCTTGTGAAGCAGACCAGCCTCTACTGCATGCACACTTTTCAGATAATGATAGACAGAAACCGATTGTGTAACATGAGCATCCAAAAAAAAAAATTTGTACCATAATGCTGCAAATAGAATGTAAAATGAGAAATAGTAATAACACAGACGCTGAATGTCGAGTCATCGGAAGATGAGATATCAGAACGCTATCCAAAATAAGAAGTTAGGCATGAAATCAGAGCAAAACAGAAAATCAAAACATCGACAAAACAACCATACATAAAAGAAAAAAGAAAAACATCAGAAATGAAGTAAAAATAAGTTATAAATTGGAACGCGTCGCAAAGGAGAAAGAAACAAAACAAAATATATCGGAATGTGGATTCGGTTCGTTGTAGCACGAGGGAAGAATTGGTGTTGCTATAAGCAACCCAACACAACCCAAGGGTGCGTCAATGGAGTAAAACAAAAACAAAAACAAAGAGAAGAAAAAAAAAGAAAAAAAAAGAGAAACAATACAGAGAAATTTAACAAAGAAGAAGGAGAAAGGGGATCATTTACTGTGGATCGGCGATAGCTGAGATGGGAGGGGTCCTTTCTTCAGATATTTCTATCGCAGGATTGGATTTCTTTGCACAATAACAAGGGACGACAGAGGAATGGGAAAGGGGGTATTCCCTCTGGATGTTTGTAGAGAGGGCCAACTTCCTTCAGCTGGTGGGGAGAGATCGAGAGAGGTCCAATACAACTGCGCAGGAGATGATTCTTTCTTATGGACATCGGATGGCTTCGATTCTTCCAAACAAGATAACAAAAACAAGGGGAAAATAAGGGGCACTCAAGAAGGAGGAATGTGCAGAGGTGAGGAGCGGTCGATGCATGAAGGAGAACGGGGTAATGGTGGGGTGAAGACGGGTGAAGAAAAATGGATTTCTGGATGTCTTTTGAAGGGAAAACAAGAAGGCTCGAGAAGGGTGAGGCCATTGAAGATGAGCGGTTGAGGCGAATGGCCATGGCGATCGATCGAGTCCGATGGTGAAGAGGCTTCCAGAAGGTTTTGGAGATGGAGGGAAGGAAAAAGGGAAAGATGGCTGAGGGTTTTGGAAGACCGAGAGGAGGGTGCGCGGGAGGCGGCTGAGGTGAAGGAAGGAAGATGGCGAGAGTTAGGGTTTTCAAAACCCTAACTCGACTTTTAAATGAAAATAAGGTTTTTCCACGGAAGGGCCTCTTTAAAAAGTTTTCTTTAAAACGGGTTTCTAAAAACCATTTTGCAATTTTCTTCATTTATTTTTTATTTTTTTTTGTTCTTTTCTCAGATTTTTATTTTTTTTGTATTTTTTGGAATAAAAATCCTAAAATGTACGGCAAAACAAGGATTAAACTAATTTTTGTGTATTTTTGAGAAATATTTACAAAAAGAAGATTTTCGAGGTTATTTAGAGGAGATTTCTTCAGAAAGAGGGGTTTGGACCCAGGTTTTGGAGAAAATGTTCGAGTTTTGACACTCGAATCGAGAAATACAATGTGATGGATCCAAACGGATGTCGGATAGACTGTCCGAGCTATTAAAAACTATTTTTGGTATTTTCTGTAATTTTAATTTAAAAGTTGAACAATGAGACTCAGATTTGGATCTGGATAATGGATCTAGATCCGAAATCAATTTAAACATATAAAATGAATTTAATTTCAGTAAAGCTTGAGAAATGAACTGGAATTTAGATTTAAAATGACTCATTTGCTCAAAAAATGAATTTAGGGGCAAGAAGGGAATATTTAAAAGATTTTAAAAAATTTGGGGTGTTCACAGTGTGGAAAAAATTTATTTTGAAAGGATGGCTTTTCAGGCTTAAAACCTTATCCTGAATGGTTCTGGGGGGACGAAATCCTCGGCAACGATATGACTAAATAGCAGGAATGAGGAAATCGTGATGGGATTTTGGGCGAAGATGCTGAAATGATGAAAGAAAAGAATTTTGATCAAGTTTCATGGGTGAGACAAGATCAGCCTCTTGGAATGACTCAGGTTTAGCCCTTAACTTGGATGGGACGAAGATATATCAAGGTACTTTTGATGGGGAAAGGAATATAAGTGGACCTCGATGGGACATTTTTGAGAGAAAAGTTTTGTGAGATAAAACTCAAGTATGATCCTTTCCTGGATGGATGCACAGAGAGCATGAATTCCTTTGTGGGGAAAAACCATGATGGGACTGGAAGGATTACCTCATCGAAACGAGATTTAGGTTTAACCCAAACCTAAAAGAAAGATACCTCGTGGAACAAGGTTCAGGCTTAACCCTTATCCTAAAAGGGACGACCATACAGGATCCTCGAACGAGGAAGCCGTGATGGGACAACGAAATGCATCGCCAAAGCAAGATTCAGGTTTAACCCTTGACCTGAGTGGGGGGAAATCGCACGAAGTCCTCAAATAAAGAAACCGTGGTGGGACTAGAAGGGATATTTAGTTGAAGCGAGATCCAGGTTTAACCCTAACATGAACGGAAGATACCTCGGGGAGCGAGGTTCAGGCTTAACCCTTAACCTGAAAGGGGCGACCATACGGAATCCTCGGATGAAGAAACCATGATGGGATCTTCGGAATTTGGATGAACAAATCCGAAAGGGGTTTTGCGAGAAGAGAAAAACAAGGGATTCCCTAAAGCTTGGAAAGTGGATGATCTGGGGCATCTCATTGTTGAGACTAAATCCGCTTTCTAAAAACAGATGACCTCTCGCAAAAGGTTTGGGTGATACCTCGAGGAGCGAGGTAACAGGTTTAATCCTTAGCCTGAATGGATACAGAATCCTCGAAGAGCGAAGAAACTGTGATGGGGCCTCTAGGCTTTGCACAACAAGTCCAAGAGGGGTTTGCAAAAGGATAAAAAATGGGGGTCCCTAAAGCTCGAAAAAGGGTTGATCTTGGGTGCCTCATTGCTGAGACTGAAAATAGCTTTTGACAATAACAGACCTTTTGCAGAAAGTTCAGGTTTAACCCTTATCCTGAGCGGGAACTGTCTATGGCAGGACAGTGGGGAACATAGGGAAGTGTGCAGATCCGAAAGCGCTCAGATCAGACGAAAGGAAAGGACTTTTCAATCCTAAATGAGGGATGACATCAGGGTACATCAAGACAGATATTAAGTTCACATTTCATGTTGGGATAACGAGAAAATATTGCCAATAAGATGCCAAAAAATTGTAGTTGATTCAAAATGATTAAATTGTGCATATATGTGTGAAAATATCACCTCTTTCTACCTAGAGTATTAACTCCAATTGGGTTAACTCTGTAGAATCAAGAATTAAATTCAAAATTTGTTGTTGTTGAGTTTCTTCAAGGAAGATATCAATTTCTTTGATATGAAAAGAGAGGAAATATTTTTAGCTTCATAAAAGCATTTTGAGTGAAAAGACATTGATAAAAAAATTTCATATAGATAAATATGATTCCTGGCAGTCTCGGGCAGTTTGATATCCTGGGTGTTTTCCCATGATAATCTTTTGCACTCTATGGAGTTTTCTTGGGCTTTTACATCATCCTTCATTTTAGAGATGTCCTGACTTTTCTCTCTTTTCAGGGAAGGGTACGTCACAAACTCCTTCATCTTGGAGATGCTCTGATCCTTCTTTTTCTTTCTCAGGAATTAGGCTTGATGATATTGGTTCATTTGGTCAAAATCTCTGGATGGTAGCAGAAATCAAATATCTTTTAGGGTTTTGTTGGGAGGTTCATTGCAGTCGCCTTCATCTTGGCGATGATTTGAACGTTCCTTGGAAGGATCCGTCACAAACTCCTTCATCTCGGAGATGATCTAAATCTTCTTTGGCCCCAGGGATCTAGCTCGCATATTTTGTCTTCATCTTGACGACAATTGAGAGATCCCTTTTGCGGATATTTGATTGCAGCTCAAATGACTGAGGAGATGTGGATTGGGTAGGTTCTTTCTACCGCCCAGAATATTTCCACTGTCTTACTGCAAAAAGAATGATCTTTAAAAATGTGCCATAGCTATGATCAATATCAATTCACTTATGGCTTTTCAATGTCATTGAATTTTCCTTAGTCAGTCATATCGAAGATTTTTTTTTCATCCTCTTGGTTGACCAATAGAAAAAGTTCGAATTCAATTCTTATTTCGCAAAAAGTCGTCCTATTGGAGATAATATTGAAGGTAGTTGGAGGAAATTCTTTTATCTGATGAAAGCTTTGAGATCAACAATGGTTTTTTATAGCAAATTGGCAAAATACTCTTGAAATCCTTGATGAATGTAATCGCTTGACATTGAATTGACACGTCCGTGAAAAAATTCTCCTCTCTTTTTCCCCAAAAAGAGAGACTCGGGCTTTGCCCTTACCTGAATGGGAAGTTGGAAATACTCTTTTCTTCCCCAAAGAGGAGGTGTTTGCAAAACAAAACTTTCGAAGAAAAATCAAGTTTTCGTCAAAACTCCCTATTTCTAGGCTTCTCTTATGGAAAGGCGGCCGAAAAACAAAGTTGAGAAAGTATCACAGATGAACGAGTCCATCACACTCTCCCTAGAAGAGGGTCCTCTGTGAAAGGGTTGGCCAAAGATGAGAAAAATGGGGGCCACAAAAGAAACGAGCTTTCGTCGAAGCTCTCCCTGGAAAAATGGTTCTTTTGTGAAAAGTTGGTTGTTGTTTTGCAAACTGTTCGCGAGAAAAATGAGTCCCTTCAAACTCTCCTTGGAAGAGGGTCCTTGCGAACGAAAGATGGTTGTATGCGAAAGGAACGAGCTCCCTCGAACTCTCCCTGAAGAGGGTCCTTCGCAAGAGAAAAAGATTGATTTTTTGATAAAAATGATAACCCGAAGGTTGAATTTGAGAATTTAGAGCTTGAATTGTGATGAACGGTTAGTACAAAGACCGAACCTGGAGGGCTAACTTGATCAGTCAGCCAAACACTAGCACGAGCGCTAGATATACCAGCACGAGCACTGGATTTGAAGATGTACCAGCACGAGCACTGGGTTTTGAAAAACATGCCAGCACGAGCACTGGATTTCAAAAAAATGCCCCCGTATGAGCGTTGGGTATCGAAAATGCACACCAGTACGAGCACTGGGTTTTTGAAAAGTGCATACCAGTACGAGCACTGGGTTTTTGAAAAGTGCATACCAGCACGAGCATTGGGTTTTCAAAAATACACACCAGCACGAGCACTGGTTTTAAAAAATGCACACCAGCACTGGTTTTCGAAAATGTATACCAGCACGAGCACTGGGTTTTCGAAAGTGCACACCAGCACGAGCATTGGTTTTCAACAATGCCCACCAGTACGAGCACTGGGTTTTAAATGGAGAGTTGAAAACGAGACCAACATTCAAAGATACTTTTAAGCAAGAATGGTTGTCGGTGTTTCAGGATCATCCCTTATCCTGAAAGGGAAGTTCAGGTTTGTCCCTTAACTTGAAAGGGAAATGCAAGGAGAATTTTGGTCCAATACGAGCATTGGATCAACATGAAAAATTCGAGTCGGGACTCGAGAAAATAAGAATATATAAAAGCGAAGATCCAGGTCAGAACCCGGTTTTTCAAAATAAACGAAAGAATGAGAATCGAGTTTGAGAATTCAAATCTTTGATGCAATGATTGGTTCCAACACGAGCATTGGATCCAAAAGGAAGTCCAAGTCGGAACCCGAAACTTCAGAAATAAGAATATACAAAAGGAAAAATCCGAGTCGGAACCCATTTTTTCAAAAATAGCAGAATGAATGAGAATCGAGTTTGAGAACTCGAATTCTCGACGTAGCGATTGATCCAACACGGCCATCAGATCTAAAAGGAAGTCTGAGTCGGAACCCGGAACTTCAGAAATAAGAATATATAAAAGGGAAAATCTGAGTCAGAACTCAGTTTTTCAAAAAATAAAAGAGTGAATGAGAATCGAGTTTGAGAACTCGAATTCTCGACGCAATGATTGGTTCCAATACGAGCATTGGATCCAAAAGGAAGTCCGAGTCAGAACCTGGAACTTCAGAAAGAAGAATATATAAAAGGAAAAATCCGAGTCAGAACCCGGTTTTTTCAAAAATAGCAGAATGAATGAGAATCGAGTTTGAGAACTCGAATTCTCAACGCAATGATTGGTTCCAAATACAAGCATTGGATCCAAAAGGAAGTCCGAGTCGGAACCCGAAACTTCCAACGAAAGAAAAAGGGGAAAACCCGAGTCGGAACTCGGATCTTTCAAAAATAAAGAATAAAATAAAAGCAAAACTTGAGTCGGAACTCAGACGGGGAGGGAATAAACTCCTACCCAAAAGTCGGATTTCAGAAGGATTGACAAAAAGCATGAATAGATTCCGATGATGAGGCTGAGAAACTTATTCAAGGTCCTTGACCCAAGATGGCCTAAGACCTGAATTTTACTTAGGATGGTTTTCAGGATTATCCTTGATCCTGAAGAGAATTTGGCAAAATTGAAAAAGATTGGTAGAAATGGATAACGGATAAATGGATTGATAAATTAATGGTATTGACAATAAAGATTTAGTAGAAATCGACAGAAATTTGAGAAAAAATTGATGATAGAAGAATTTGGGATTATCCCCTGTCTTGAAAGAAAATAAAGGGCTTCGCGGGACGAGGTTCAGGTTTTATCCCTTATCCTGAAAGGGAAATACCCCATTGAAACGGGGCATCAGGTTTATCCCTTAACCTGAAAGGGTTGAAAAGCATACCTCATTGAAAAGAGGCATCAGGTTTATCCCTTAACCTGAAAGGGTTTTATAAAGATTTGATAAAATTTAGTAAAAATTGATAAAATTTAATAAAACTTGACAAAAATTAATAAAATTGACAATAAATTGATGAAAATTTGATTAAATTGGAAAATGAAATGAATGCAATTTAGTAAAAATAACAAGACTGACCGAAAACTTGATAAGATTCTTAGAAAAAGATTCGTCTGATCCTGCCTGCATATGATGAAGGAAGACAAGTATAGATTAAAATAAAATACCCCATTATCATGGAGAAGAATGTGAGAATTTGATAAAAGATTATTGCATTATTGAAAAAGACTTTTGAAGAGTACAAAAGGCTAGGATGAACAATTTAAGTGTAAAATCTCTTCAAATGTAGAGCATTGATAGGGTCGGGCTGTTCCACCCCATCTGCGTTGATCAGACGATAGGAATTGTGAGGCAGTGCTTCCTTAACCACATAAGGGCCTTCCCAATTGGGTGACCACTTGCCCTTTGGCCGATGCTTGAAATGAGCTGTCGATCTGAGCACAAGATCATTGACTCAAAATCTTCCCTCAATAATGGACTTGGCATAGTGCCGGGCTATCCTTTGACGATAGGCTTGAGCATGTTCAGCCGCTTTGAGTCTTCTCTCATCTAACAAATCAAGTTGCACCAACCTCTGCTGCTGATATTGATCAAGTGGGAGTTCAATGAGTGACGCAAACTTGAGAGCGGGCTTCTGAACGTGGAGAGGTAATACCACCTCGGTTCCATAGACGAGCTCCGAAGGCGTAGCATTGGTCGGAGTCCGAATGGTAGTACGGTACGCCTAGAGTGCATCATGCATCTTCTTGTGCCAATCACGACCCGTTTCCACAGTTTTTTCTAGAATACGGATCAAAATCTTGTTGGTGGCCTCTGCCTGGCCATTCCCTTGAGGATAATAAGGAGTCGAGAAGTGATGATGAATCCTAAACTTTGAGCAGAAGGCCTTCATCCTCTCATTCTTGAAGTGGCTGCCATTGTCTGACACAATATCATGTGGAATGCCGAAGCGGCAAAGGAGATTTTTGTGAATGAACGAAACCACATGTCGGCCTTCCACTGTTCGCAGAGTTACAACTTCGACCCATTTGGTGAAGTATTCTGTAGCTGCGAGGAAATACCTGTGGCCATTAGAAGCCGAAGGTGTAATCGGACCTACTACGTCGAAGGCCCACATCGAGAAAGGCCAGGGAGAAACCACGAACTGCAAGTATGCGACTGGTGCATGAATTGAAGGTGCATGCATTTGGCATTTCACGCACTTTCTTACAAAATGATGGCAATCCTGCTGCATGGTTTTCCAATAATACCCTGCTCGGATAATCTGCTTGACGAGCGTTTGGTAGCCGATGTGACCACCACAAATTCCCTCGTGTGCCTCTTGGACAACTTCCATGGCTTCGTCTCTGTCTAAGCATCTAGCGTACTCAGAACTGAACCCACGACGGTAAAGAGTATTGGCGAGGATGAAATATCGGGCTGACACGCGCTGAATCGCACGTTGCTCCTTTCTTGGCATTTTCGATGAAAATTCACCAGTTTCAATAAAGCTTTTGATGTCTTGGTACCAAGGCTTCTCTTTCTGAGTGGCTTGGTTTGCTTGCTCAGCTGGGACAAAGGCAGGTTGATCAAGTCTGCCAATGTCGAAGGAACGACAGGACTCACTGCTTTTGAACAACAAAATGGAACCCAGACAGGCTAGGCCATCCGCTATGTGGTTGTATTCCCTCTTGACATGACTGAGCTGAAATTCCTCAAAGTTGCCTATGAGAGCTAAGGCAATCTTCTGATAGGGAATCAACTTTGAATCCAATACTTGCCATTCTGCATTAACTTGACTAACAACAAGTAACGAATCGCCAAAGGCATGTACTCTCTTGACATTGAAATCTCGCAAAGTTTTGAGGCCTTATATTAGAGCTTCATACTCGGCCATATTGTGAGTATATTGGAAGTTGAGCTTCAGGGAATAAGGGATCATCTCCTTTTCGGGAGTGATCAACAAGATCCCAATCCCTATACCAGACATGTTTCTAGCTTCATCAAAGAAAAGGGTCCAAACTGGGGACTCCTGAATATTGCAGATGCGATCATCGGGAAAATCATCTTCCGCTTTGATCTCTTCTGTCAACGGAAAATCTGCCAACTGATCTGCGATGGACTGACCCTTGACTGACTTCTGAGATACATACTCCAAATCGTACTGCATCAGGAGGACTTGCCATTTTGCGATCCTCCCAGTAAGGAAAGGCTGCTCAAGGATGTACTTGAGAGGATTGAGTCTTGACAAGATTTTGATTTATGAAGCTAAGAAATAATGTCTCAGTTTCTGACACATCCACACTAAGGCTAGACATGTCTTTTCCATCTGAGAGTATCTTTTCTCATAATCGATGAAGGTCTTGCTGATGTAGTAGATGGCGTGCTCTATTCGGCTGCCTTCTTCATACTGAGCAAGAAATCCGCCACAAGCATTTTGATTAACGAAAATATATAAGAGTAGCGGCTTTCCAAGTTCTGGTGGCTTTAGAAGTGGTGGATTGAGGAGATACTGCTTGATGCGCTCAAATGAGAGTTGACATTCTGGTCCCCACTCAAATTTTACTTCTTTTCTCAGCAAGTGATTGAAGGGCTCGCATCTCATGGCCAAATTTGAGATGAAGCGCTGAATAGACTGAATGCGACCCTGAAGGCTTCACAGTTCTTTGAGATTGGTGGGAGGTGGCATATCAATGATCGCCTTTGCCTTGGCAGGATCCACCTCTATGCCTTTCTTGCTGATTATATAACCAAGTAGCTTGCCTGACTCTACTCCGAAGACACACTTCTGCGGATTGAGTCTCAACTTGTAGAGAATAAGTCTCTTAAAGACTTGACCGAGAGCATCGAGATGATCCTCTCATTCTTTTGACTTGACCAAGATGTCATCTACATAAGCATCCATGTTCTTGTGCATCTGGTCATGAAAAATAACTGTCATTGCTCTCTGATAGGTTGCCCCAGCATTCTTGAGCCCAAACGGCATGACTGTATATCAAAATGTGCCCCAAGGTGTAGTAAACGAGGTTTTAGATTGGTCACGAGCGGCCAATTTGATTTGATTGTAGCCTGAATATCCATCCATAAAGGAAAACATGGCATGACTTGCCGTGCTATCGATCAAAAGATCGATGTTGGGAAGTGGATAATCATTCTTTGGGGTGGCCTTGTTCAAATCCCTGAAATTGATACAGATTCGAACTTTGCCATTCTTTTTGGGAACTGCCACGATGTTTGCCAACCAGTCTGGGTATTCGATAGTCTGGATGAATCCTGCTTTTAACAACTCCTCAAGTCCTTCTTTAACTTGCGGTGCCACTCGAGGATCCATTTTTCTCAGTTTTTGCTTGATTGGCTTGCAATCTAGCTTCAGCACGAGACGATGTTCGACCAACTTGGGATCTAAGCCCGGCATATCCTCATAAGTCCAAGCAAAGACTTCTTGGTGCTGTTTGAGGAAATGGATGAGCTTTTCCTTCTCATCTGAACTTAAGCTGGAGCCAATGTTGAGGATTTTTGGATCATCTTCCGAACCGATGTTGACATCTTATGTCGGATCCTGAGCCAAAGGCAATACTTCATCCTGCTTCTAAATACTGGCAAATTCTGGCAATTCTTGAATCGCTGAATCAAACTCTGCTAACTCTTCAATCTGCCCCGTTACCTTGTTGACTTCTGCCCCTGCCTTTGCCTTGCAGATTCTGGCCTGTTTGGATTTATTTTGGGAGAAGTTGGTATTGACAACGAGCCTTTTGAGCAATTTATGAGCCATGATTCTGACAATCCTGTAAGCACAAAGAAGGTTTTTGAGAAAAGGGTAAGACGTTCAAAAATAGCCTTTTGTACAGAAACAGAGAATGACAATATAGACAAGGATATAAGCAAAGAATTTGTGTATACCAAGATGAGAAATAAAAAATCAAAATTTTATTGATTTGAAACATTCTTGATATTTACATATGCTTTGAAGAAAAGAAGGAAACTGGGGTGGATTTTATGCTCCTACAAGATGACATGAAAAGAAAAGAAAGCAGAAAACACTGGCATTGTCTTCTTCACTGGGCTCCCTTGACGAAGGTGGTCTTTCTGCCGGATGACTGACCGGTGAAACCCAAGCCTGTATTATCAACATGCCGAGCAGGGATGATTGGCTCCAGAATGCCGTCTTCATTTCTGCCCAAGCCCCTGAAGGGCTGATAACCTTGCTTCATCAGAAGATCAAACCCTTTCTTAGTTTTTGAGAACTGAGGGAAAAGAGGGTGATCTTTGAATGAAGTGTAATCAAGGCGACCGCCTAACTTGAAGAAGCGAGGTCCCTCCCACTGGGTTACTGCTGCCACATTTTCTGTTGGCTGGACCTCTTTCAACTTTAACATGTCCAGACTTTCACTCAGATTGATTTCATCGACTTCAGTGATGCTCGGGATGTCGGCAGTGAAAGTAGGACGGAGAATCATCGGTTGCGAGAGTCGCTCTTCTGAATCCTCTCTTAGGACCGTGGTAATCATGCCTCCCTTCGACCATTTGATGCACTGGTGAAGGGTTGAAGGAACAACATTGGCGTTGTGGATTCAAGTGCGTCCCAGAAGAAGGTTGTATGTAGGCGGCACGTTGACCACATGGAAGAGCACAGTATGCACCGAGTAGTTGATGAAAATTTCAAGAAATATCTTCCTCCTGGCTGTCTGCCCGTGGTTGTCAAAACCGTAGATCGTGATCGGATCGGGGGTGTATTGTTTTTCCTTCAGGCCCAAGGCCTTGGCCGTCATCTCCGGACAGATATTGAGGTTGGTGCCTCCGTCAACCAACATGTGAGGGACAGTCATGCCCCTGGTCCGCACCACTATGTAGAGAGCGTTATTGTGGAAAGAATAAGGCTTCGGCAAATCTTCATCAGAAAAAGTGATTGGTGCATTCGTCATTGCTTGATTGACGATTTGAGCCATGTCCTGCGGTGTTGTGCTAGGCTTGACCTTGATCTTTCTTAGTAGATCTTCTAGCACTTGCTGGTGCTCTGGTGAAGCATGGGTCAAATCCAGGATGGAGATATTTGATAAAGCAGTAATTGGCTTCTGAACTGACCCTGAAGTTTCATCCTTCTTCGAAGTTGCCTTGACGAAGCGCTTCGGAATCCTAGGGACTAGCTTGGCAATGTCTGCTGTTACTTTTCCTGGTTCCTTGGTTGGTTTCTTGTTGCTGAAAAATGTAGTAATATCCACCCTCTTGGCGGAAGACTGCGCTTGACGGAGGACCAGGACCTGATGTTGATCCTGAATGTACTGACTGGAACATGGCTAAATACTTTCTTGCGAAGAAAATGTCTGTTCTGTGATAACTGACACTGAGTGCTTAGGAAATTTTTTGGACAAGATTTCCGGTTGTTGCTCGTCCTCATCTTCGATCAACAATTTTTTGTCAATACAGTCTTGGATGATGTTTTTAAGGACAAAACAATGCTCAGTGTCATGTCCAACAGTCCGGTGAAACTTGCAAAATTTATTAGTCTACTTTCCCATAGCTACTGGAGGATCTGCCACTTTGGGGAGTTTGATCATTCCTTTCGACATCATATATTCTAAGATGTCTTCGCGGGATTGCTCTAGAGCGGTAAACTCTCGATCATAACTCCAACCTTCATATTTCGGTTTCTCCGGCTGCTTTACTTCAGGCTGCGGCGCTGACTGGACAGGCTGTGGCTTAACAAATTTTCCCTTCTGGGCTGCAAAGTTTGTTCTTTTGGCTCTGGCGTGCCCTGAGTTCTTGTTGCGGTTTTTCTTGCTTTTCTTGTTGCCAGAACTACTGTTGTTGTCGGAAAAATCCGTGGAGTAAGCCATGTGGGCCTTTTTCTTCTGCTCAGGATTCCCTCTGACAAAAGGGTACCCTTCTTATAGGCCGTTGTCTAATCCGGTCTCGAGCCACTCGGCTCTCTCTATCAGCTTGATGAATGATTTCGCAGGAGAGGTAGAAATGAGGTTCCTCAGGGGCTGAGCAAAGTTGTTCAAAATGATCTGTAAGGCATGCTCTTCTGAGATGGGAACCTTCATTCTGTTACAGGTGCCCCTCCACCTGTGAATGAATTCGCTAGCTCTCTCATTCTCGCTCTACTTTAGATTATACAAATGGTTGAGAGTTGGTGAGGCTTCTATATTGAACATGAAGCGTTCAATGAACAAGTTTACGACTTTATCGAACTCTCTTAGTTCGATAGGGTTGATGTGGTCAGCATACCACCTGGCTGCTACACCCTCTAGACTGCGGGGAAAACAGATGAACAGAGCCCTGTTGTCTTTCCTGAAACGGCCGCACTCGGCATAGAAGGTGGCCAAATGAGCCTTAGGGTTGCCTGTTCCGTCGAACTTGAGGAACTTCCGAGGGAGATTCTCTAGATTGTCATCCCCATCTAGGCCATTGTAAAAATCTTCACCGGAGTAAGTCTGTTTGGCCTTGCTTTTGGCCTGGATATCCTTAATTGCTCGATTCATTTCTTTCATCTGTTCGTGCATTGGATCATTAACTGGAATAGGCTTGTTCACAGATTCAGGCTCTGCAATTATCTTTACGAATTGTTGCGGAGGATTCTGATGGTAGATAAACTGTTCTTCCTCTTCTGATTCTGATTCCTCAGAAGTGGTGTCAGGCTGGATCTTTTTTCTGACAATCCTAACCAGCTTTTTCACAACTTTCTTCTTTGGTTTGCTCTTCGGGACATCCTTTTTCTGACTGGCCTCAGCTTGTTCTGACATCATCCTGGCCATCATCCTCTGAAACAGGCTGTACATAGCAGGATCGATATCATCACCTTTGTTCTGATTCTGCCCTCTGACTGACTTAGGAGAGTTTGTTGCTTCGACTTCACTGTCGCTGTGCTGAGGAGCAGTCTCTTTTCCAGCTCTGGTCTGAACCATCTTGCCAATGCCAATGATTTCTGTGGAATAAAGGAATGGTTAGAGATCGGAGGAATTTTTGAAAACACGACCTTTTGAGAAAAAGACAGGAAAGGAGGAATTGACAGACAATTAAACAAGTTATTCCATCACCAGGGATCGGGTCGTCACAAATTTTGTGATAATTGTGTCACCATTTTGTGGTAACGGAAAAAAATATGCCTTGTCACCTAGGCGAGGTCGTCCATCATGATAAGAGATAATTTGAAGAAGAATATAAGGCAAAGTCTCATCACTAGGGATGAGGTCGTCACGGGGATCGTGACCACATAAAACAAAATAAAAGAATAAAATTTTGCTACAAAGAGCTTTTTTTAACAGAACACAAAATTGTATTTTTATTAATGACAAGATTTAAATACAAAGGAAAGGTGGGCAGACAGTTTTCCACCATTCTCGATATTCCGAAGATACATTAGGACCAGGAAACACAGACAAAGGAATAAAGGAGTCCCAAGTGTATTTGGTTACATGGTATGCCCCAGACCACTGATCTGACTGCAGATTAAACTCTGGCGGGAAGCGGGTGTTGACACAAATCTGCCACTGCGTGAATTGTCTAAGACATCTCTCTGGCTGATAGTCGACACAGAAGAAAGGGCCAAGCAATTTGTAACGCTTGCTACGAGCATAAGTGTAGCGAGGAACTGACTCTTGCCTGTTGAAGTAATCCCAAAAGATCTCTTTCTGATGCAGACTCTCGATCAAAGCTCGATACTGAACAGCAGACTTCGGCTTCTTGCTACTGAATCTGAAGGAACTGGCTTTTGTTGGCATATGTCGCAGGAACCACGACTGCAAGGCATAAGTGCATCCTTCCACCAGAATGGTCTCTCCGAGGGCAAAACGAGCAAAACCCCTATAGAAAAAGGCTAGAGCTGCCATGGACACAGAAAGCTGACGAGTTTGCTTGCTTCCCCATCTTCGAAACAGTTGGGCGACTCTGACATCAATGAAATTTTGACCATCCTAAAAGAATGCCAATCCTACTGTGCATAGGACCATGGCATGCTAGATTCTTTCTTTTGCGACTTGACATAAAGTACCAACTTCCTCGTAGACTCCATACTTGTGATAGAGGCCGAACAGATCGATGAACTGACTTCCATTGATCTTGGTAAGAGGCCAAGATCTGCTCCCTGTCGCTCTGGCTAATGCTTCTCGAACATCTATCCCCTTGATGTTGATCAGGAACTGCTGCTCGACCGGATCATCTGGCTGACCAGCTGGCTCTGGCAATCCCATGATGTCACTGAACTCGTCCATTAGCAGAGTCATCTCTCCCCATGGAAACCAGGATGTGCAGGTATGTGGATTCCATCGTTCTGCCATAGCTTGAATCAGACTGTCATTGATGGTTCGCTTGCCCACCGCCGATGCCATCTCCAATCCACAATCATCCAAGTGGTCTGGGAACATACGTGAGAAGGTGGCGAACCAAGAATAGTACCACCGCAAGAAGAAGGAATGAGACTGGATGACCCAATGATCCGGGGTTCCATCCCTCATTTGATAGAAGACATGATCTCTGGGAAAGATAGCATCGAGGGAGTCTGACGCCATTGGAATGATACTGAGGCAAAGAGGAAGAGAATCAGATAGAATGTAGGACTTACGGATAGACTTTTGATGAAAGGAGAGGATAAACATAAATCCTGGAATTTTGTAAAAAGATCAAGGGATTTTTAGAAAAGGGATTTCCAGGGTTTTTTTAAAAAGTTTGACACAAAAGAGAGAAGAATGTAGGTAAAGGAAAAATACACACCTAGGGTTTTTAAAAATAGAGGGAAATTTTGGATAATACCCCCAGGGTTTTGAGAAGGTTTGATATATATAGGAGAATACAAGAAAACATCGCACAATCAGAGCTGTACAAACAAAGATGCGCACACAGCACTCCCTAAAGGCTGACTCTAAATGCAATATTTGAAATGGCTTGTAGGACCTTAATCCTAACTCTATGGTTCAGATCATCTGATTCCAATCAAGGTATGCTGATATACTTAAGCCGAAGCTCGCAGTACGTGGCATAGAAATAATTCTTCGATTCTAAGGTAAAGGCTTTCCAACATCCTTGAGCGCCTACCAATATACCTCGGACTATGGCCCTTAGGTACGTGGTAGGGGGGCGCGAACCCAAATAAGTGGTCCAGTTGTGAGGCTCTTTCCCGAACTATGGTTCAGTGAGACAGCCCATCAACGTGATGACCGAGACAATATAGGTAGGGATGTTTTCAAAAACATGTTCAGCATGCAATAAAATCAGATGGCTCTAATGCAAATCCTAAAGAGATAGAATTTAAATCAAGAGAAGCATACACTTGCATACATTGTTTGCATTCAATCCCTAGAATTGAGGAGAGTTGTATTTTGGACCTAAGTCTACATGAATATGGAATAATCTCCTCAATACGGTCCTACCAAACCATACTTAGATCCTATATGCATTATGTCAGCTTAGGATAGAGTCTAGGCTCCTAAGGTTTGCATGAAAATGAAGCTGACATTTATAGAATAAAGACTTAGATAATATTAAAGCAAAGCAAAAGGGCATAATTCGACCAGACGGAGACGGGTCCCATCTCGGTCGCCAAAACTGTGATCATCGCAAAATTTTTCCTCTCGTGGTATTTCTCTCTCTTCCACCTCTTTTCCTTTCTAACCTCTATTTCCTCCTTTTTGAAGGGAGAAGATAAAAGATAGAAAAAGAAGAGAGAAGAGAAAAGAAAGAAAGAAGAGAAAGAGGAGCTCTTTTGCGGGGTCTCACTTGACCTTAATTTTGAAAAATATTTAGAAAATAACTTGCCTCCGTTTTGAAATATTTGCGGGAAAAATTGGGAGAGGGGGCTCGCTTGTCGGTACGAGGTTCGACTGTTCCTGGCGCCTTTACCAGGGGTAATCGATCCAAGGATCAAATTTATGCCTTTTTGCTTTGTCTTAATATTATCTAAGAATTTATCCTAAATCTAAATGCACAAAGAATCATGCTTGTTCAATGTAAGGATGTATGCTCTTTTGAGAAAATGTTTTGGAAATTTCTAAGTTTTCTGAGATGAACTTGATAATGGAGTGAAGAAATGATTTCTGAATGATTGAATCAAACTTAGAACTTGAGATAGACTGGAGTTCTAAGTCTTTGAAATAATCAGAGTTGGGAGAATAAGTTTTGAATTTTAAAAAGAATGATTTGGAGATGAGATAAAAGGAAATGAAGCTTCAAAGTCAGAAATGGGCTTTGAATTTGGATTTTAAACTTGGATTTAGGAGAGGAAATGAATATTTGAAATGGAATCGGATTCTAGATTTAATATTGGAAATCAGGATGGAATTTGGATTTGAGCAATCCAAATGAAAAATAGAAAATGGATTTAAGAAGTTCAAATGGGATTTGAAAGTGAAATTGGATTTGAAATCTGGAAGTCAAGATAGATTTGGATTTGAAGTCTGAATCTTAAAATGGAATCTGAAATCTGAGATATAAGATGGAATTGGGTCCGAAGTTTGGAATGGAATTTGGATCTGAAATCTGAGATCTAAGATGGAATTGAATTTTGGATCCTAAATGAAATTTCGGATCTGAAGTCTGAGATCCAAAGTGAAATTGGATTCTGGATCCTAAAATGGAATTGGATCTGAAGTCTGAGATCCAAAGTGGAAGTTGGACTCTGGATCCTAAAATAGAATTGGTTCTGAAGTCTGAGATCCAGAAGTGGAGATGGATTCTGAATCCTAAATGGAATTGGGTCCAAGGTCTGGAATTCAAGATATAATTTGGATCTGGAGTCTGAGATCCAAAAGTGGAGATTGTATTTAGAAATCTGGGTCCAAGTTGATCTAACTGTGGATTTGGACTTTGAAAGTCCAAATGGGACTTTTGAAGATGGATCTGGGTTTTGAAAACCCAGATTGAATTTAAAATTTAAGAAGGGTCAAGTTTTGAGATTCAGATACAATCTCAAACTTTGATTTTGAATTTGAAGATGATAAAATTAAACTTGATTTTGAAACAGAAGATGACTTCAAAGTTAAATTGAACTTTGAAGTTTGATTTAGAATTTGAATTTTTTGGGATATACAAATGAATTTCAAAATCAAATTGAACTTCGAATTTAAAATTTGAATTGGGAATCAGAAATTTTAAAGTGTAAATTGAACTTTTGAAATTTGATTTGAATTAGAATTAGAATTTTGGATATACAAATGAATTTGAAATTTCAAAGTCAAATTGGACTTCGAAATTGAAGTTTGAATCTTTGAAATAAGATAGAAGAATGAATTGAAATAGAGATTGAAGAAAGATATTTGAGATCACTTGGATTTTGGAAAAGAATTTTGAAAATATGATGTTGTTCTATCTTAAATGATGAATGGATTTAAAGAATCTCGAAATTGGATTTGAAAATCTTATTTTATTCTTTAAATGAAATGTAAATAGGATTAATGATATAATACGCTCCTGACTATGGTCATTGAATGTATTATATAGTAATCATATCTAAATTCAAATGAAGAATAAAATACATTTTGGTGCCTTTATAGAGTTTAAAATGAAATTAATTCTCAATATATCCTGACTATGGCCATTGATATATGTATTGAATCAATTTTAGACTAAACTCTGATAAAAGGAGAAAATATTTAAAGAAAATATGATGAATTTTAAAAGGGACCCAATGTGGATCCAGTGTTATTTTATAAAAGATAAAAATCCTAAGTTTTGTTTACATCCTGACTATGGCCATTGATGTAAATCATCAACTTAGGATTAATTACCTCTTACAAAATGGTGCACGTGCCATTCGTGTTTCCATTTGTGAGATTTTGGAAAATAAAGATAAAAAGCATGAAAATAAGCAATCTATGATATTTACAATGCTCATTTATTCTATCTAAAACAGGAAATGTAAATTCTCATTAAGATCTAACTATTACAACACACAAAATTGAATTTACATTTCCAAGTAATGACCTTTTCCACATATTCCCCTGCAAAAATACTTGGTTAGTATGAAAAGGGAAGAGAATTTACATACATTGCCAGGATTTCAAAGATGCTGATGAAAAGAAAAAAAATGCTCATATGCCAAGATATTTAAAATCTAAAAGTATGGAAAGATGAAGATGATGATATATATATCTATGTGCATATATACATGCATGTATATATATATGTAAATCTGTATACATATATGTATAGATATATGAATATATATATATATATATATATATATATATATATATATATATATATATATATATAGGTATACAGGTGGGATAGTGAATGTGAAGGAAATGAACCTTAAATGAGATGGATATATAAAAGGTGATGACATATATAAGAGTATGCAATGCTTATGAATGACCACTGACCCATATCTGAAATATGTGGACAAACTGACTTCTCAGTTTTGAATGTAAATCAACTTCAATGAATTGAAATCCCTTAGCAGTTCGGCTTCTCAAACTGATATGCCATAGCACAACAGCCTGGTAAGCCGTCTCCAATAGCAACCGAATATTTTACATTCATATTACTCAAATGAATTCAGTGATACTGCCTAGTTGTGTTTCCTTTGCTGATTTGGTGAAATCTAACAGGTTATTCAGTGAATCAAGGTGATCGCACACAATGAAGCAAACTTCTTGTAAAATCAAATCAATGATCTTTCTTTCTTGACAACAATGAATCACCAAACCTTTTTCTTGATAGTATCAACTCAGTTACAGTAAAACTGCCTTCACCAAAGAGCTACTATGGTGATTGGAGGTTCAAACAGTAAACGATTATATACAGGCAGTGTGTAGGAAACACAGAAAACAAAACATCTAATCGCATAGCGAAATATATTGCAATTTGCTGGAAATAGACATATACCCGGTGACAATGTGCAGGAAATGTAGGTATTATGCAGCAGTGCTAATAGTGAACCACACATAAGTGGAGACACAAAGGCATTATACAGGGGATATTGTTGGTGAATGACTTGCTTGCTGGCAACAGCAGGATGCTGTTTGAGACACCTACAACAGATAGTGGGATGCGGTGGCAGCAATGTTCGATTAAGCGTAAGTGCAGAGAAATCAGACGATAAAGTGTAAGGGGATGGTGTTGACTGTTGTGGCTGGCATATGCAAATCGAAAGGGGCTGCTAGGCGCTGTAAATGGGTTGGCAGCAGGACATATATGATGATAAAATGATGACAGGTGCATGAATTAAGTGTACTTGCATAATATAGTGGAGGAATGCAGGATGCAACAGGACAATAAAAGATGGTGGACGTCAAGTGTTGTGGGGTGTTTGTGATGCTATGCAGCACATGGTGAAAGAGGTGTAATGTAGCTGATAGTGGTTATGAAAAAAAGAAAAAGAAAAATGGCAGGGAGTATGGGTGTAAAAGGAACTTAAAGTCTTAAACCGAGAAATAACAGATTACTGTAACAAAACAGTCTTGAAAAGTCCTCACACTGCTAAAATGATGAATCGAGGTGGCCTTTTGAAGCCAATAAGATGAGAAGCAAACAGTGAAGCTTTTTTGTGTTGGCAGCAACTAACGTTGCACTCCAATTTTCAAGGGAAATAAGAACCAGATTTTGGATGGGTGCATCCATGCATCACATCACCAACGTGAGGAAGCCATAGTAAAAAAAGAAAGAAAGAAAAGGGGTTCCAAAAAGTAGAGCAAGCAAAAAAAAAAAAATACATGTACACCTATCATTACAGATTGCTGATGACAAAAAAAAAAAAAAACTGTAAGCTGAGAAACTGTAGGCAAAAGTGCAAGTGACCAGCTGGGCTAAGACAGAGGGCCTTGCCTACCCAAGAGATGACACACTGTGAAGTCATAGCATGCACGTCAGTATCTTATCAGAGAAAAAAAAATGCCAATACTGGGCTTAGCAACAATCAGAACCAGAAATAGTTATTGCTCCTTGTGATTCAATGATGAACAGGGTTGCTACTCCAGATAGAGGAATCAACCAGCTAATGAATCCTTCAACCAAGACCTGAAGCTTCATGGCAATAATGGGCTTTATAGCATCATTCAATGATATCTACATTGACAAATATCAAACCACCTGATGTCACGCAGGAAGTGCTCCTTATGAGGAGTGTATATCCACACTCAGATGTGCTACCTAAGCTCTTTTTCAACAGGCGATGCAGCCAAATGATAGCAATGCTGGAGAGAATGCTGATAGGTGACGTGACATACCAACACTGTGAGTGTGTGATACTGCTAAAGTTATGCAGCAGTGAAAAGCGAGTGTAGTGTATTCAAATATCACCATTTTCTGAAAACTTCATAAATAGCAACAATGTAATAAATAAAAAAAAAACTGTAGGGAAATGCTTGGGGTGACTAATTACACACAGCCAAGATGTGAGAGAAAGAAAAGAAAAAAATTTGCTGCCTTAATTAGGTAACAAGACAACTGTTTGACGTTGGTGTCTATGATGACCAGACCAAAGCCTCTGTTACGAAGCTACTGTCAGTATAGACAACATCAAAATTGATATACTATCATGTGAAGTGAAATGATAATAACAGATTAAATATAATGTCAGCTTCCATAGATGTGCACTGTCAAACTCTAGTCATGCCAAAAAAAAAAAATTCTTTCATTTCTCATGAGCTATGCTGCATTCATATCCCCCTTTTCAGGCTCCAGCTGTAGTCGCTGCTTGCAGAGAAACAGATGTTGTTAACAATGGAAGCATAAATAAAATAAAAAAATTTCTTGCAAAATGAATGGCTAATTACAAGCTATGGGGATTTCCCCCTCTTTTTCTCTTTTTTTTTTATTTGCTAAAAAATGTTCTAAAGAGCACTATATCACTTAAAATGAACATCTGCATAAGGAGGAACAGGACACTGAGGGCTTTTGGGAATACAGTCCAGACATTGTTTATCGCCCTCGCCCATCATAAATATGCTTCTAACAGGAAGAGAGCCTTCAACTCAGGCATAGTGATTAAGGTGTCTGTAGCTTGGAAATAATGTAACATTTTCTTTTATCCATGAAATTAGGTGAACAGGATTTATGATGGTTTCAACTTTTCAAGCTACAAATAGGATCTTCCAAGCAACGATTGATCTTGCCTTTATAACTCTTCCTTTTCAACCCTGCTCACCGAAACTATGGGGTGATACAACAACATTATCATGTTTGGATTTGAGGCTCTTAAAAGGGCAGATCAAGCTTTAAACCGTAAACGAGGCTTTCCTATTCTATGGATACTGCCATATTCTTCATGGAGAGTAATACAATACAACTTTTCAGTTAGGCTAGTTTCAAGATAAGATAACCATGGCCTAACCAAGAAATTTTGAATCAAATTCACACTATCTGTAATGAAAACATGGCCATGTGATCATACTGGAAATCCTTGCAAATTCTAAATGCCTAAAGCTGGAAATACACACGCAGATGAGCCAAATAGGCAGATGCGCATCAGGATGATTATTATCACAGCGGGGGAAATAATGGAGAAGACAATTAAAGGGATGAACCATAAAATCTAAAGGAATGTACAGAGTATTTCATCAGAACTATAGGGATGATATTAATAATGGGACTTCAGAAAGCTAAAACATCAACACAGTAATGAACGCAGCGAAATGGAAAATCCTGAATCGGGTATTGTAAGAGAAAAATGTCTATCAATAACCGCAACTAACAAAAAAGCAAATCCGATCAACAAAATTGCCGACTAATTCATCATGAAGGATTCAAACTCCCCTATATTTCAGGATAACACGATGAAGATTAGCAAGCAATGTAGTCAATAGAATGAACGAAAAGAAAAAAAGAAAAAAAAGAGAGAAGAAAGAAAGGCAGAAAGAAAGGGAAAAAAGAAACAGAAAAAAAAGAAAGAAAGAGAAAAGAAGGAAAAAAAAGTGTCAGAATGTTCTACTCCTTTACTGTTGCACTATGTAATCTGATTTGCTATGCATAAATCGGATTTACAAAGCGTGCATCCATGGGACAAAGTAAATCAAAGGCATTAATGGGAAAATGAACCATAAGCAGAAGACTGTAGTAAGAGGTGGATCGATCCTGTTATGAACAGGCCGATCATGCCTCCAAATGCTTTTATGATGACAAAGAGATGCAGAAAAGCAAAATTTTAGAGGAACCTTTAGAAAATTTAAATAAGGAGGAAAGGAAAAAAAATGAGCTACTTACCTTTTTGTATTGTCGCAGATCTTGATTTCCGAAACGGATTGTTGAAGGAGTGATTGATCTTCAACTGCTTAAAGTGGATGTCTCAGAGAGCCTGGAGATGGAAGATGAGGCAAAGAGCCTTGTAGACGACCAAGAGAACAAAGGTAAGGGGGGAGGAAATGGGCGTCCAGAAGAAGAAGGCCAAAGACTCGATAGGAATGAAGATGACCGATATGACTGGCTGCTAAGTGATGCCCCTCCTGCTTCCCCGTTGCTTTCTTTTATAGAGAAAGGAAGAAGAATCGAGAAGGAGGGGTTTGTTAGGAATCAACGGGGGGGAGGTGAGATCAATTGATCGAAGGGTTCTCCGCCCTTCGGTCCCTGCGATGAACTCTCGAGAAGGAGCTGTTGCACATTTCGCTGCAGGGGTCCTACTTTTTCTGAAAATTTTGAAACAATGGTTGTTTTCAAAGGAGTTCTTTCTAAAAAGGGGTTCTAGTGAAAGTAAGTTTCAGAAGAGGTTTTTAAACTCTATATATATATATATTCTGTATTTTTGTATTTTTTGACAATAATACTCTAAAATTTATGAGAAAACAAAGGATTTTTGAAATATTTTATAGCATTTGAAAATATTTACAAGGGGAGGATTTTCCGAGAATTCAAGGCTATTCTCTAAAAAAATCCTTAGAAAAGCGGGTTTGGATTCAAAATTTGAGATAATTTTCGAGTTTTTAACCTCGAATTGAGAAATATAGAGCAATGAATCTAAACGGATGACAGATGGACTGTCCGAGTCGTTCAAAAATTATTTTTGGTATTTTTGGTAATTTTAATCTGAAAATTGGACAACGGGGCTCAGATTCGGATCTTTTACCCGGATCTGGACCCGAAAATTGAGTCAGATGTATAAAAATGAACTTAATTTCAATAAAATCTGAGAAATAACTGGGATTTAGATTTAACAATGACTTGATTTCTCAGAAAAGTAGGGTCAGGGGCAAAAAGGGAATATTTACAATATTTTGAAAATTTTAGGGTGTTCACATGGATCCAGTGTTATTTCATAAAAGATGAAAATCCTAAGTTTTGTTCACATCCTGACTATGGCCATTGATGCAAATCATCAACTTAGGATTTAATCACCTCCTATTAGAATGGTGCACGTGCCATTCGTGTTCCCATTTGTGAATTTTCAGAAATAAAGGAAAATAATGAAACAAATGTTATTTACATGTTCAGCCATTCTAATCTAAGACTGGAAATGTAGAGTTTTCATTAATATCTAGCTTATTACAAGTTTGGGAATGCAAAGAAATAATAAAATCCTAAAGCTAAGAAAATTTCAACAATTTCTGAATATTTCCTACAATACACTTAGTTAGTATAAGATGAGACAAAAATGGAAATGGAAAAATATTTACATTGAATCCAGGGATACTGACAATTAGATAGACATGCCTAAAATGAGAAGTAATGGCATATTTTGTATGAGAGAATGTGCATATATACATGTATATGTATATATATATATATATATATGTGTGTGTGTATATACATATATATAACACCATAGGTAAATGAAAACCTATATGAGAGGGCATATGCAATGGATGAAGGCAAGAGCCAGGATAGTCCAAGGTGAACCATCATGAAATGTGGTGGTTCCTGATGAACTACCGTAGAAAGGAAGAGACATAGTGGTTTATTGCGAACCACCGTGGAACATGGCAGCTATGGTAGTCCTTGATAAACTACCATAGAGAAAAGGGGAACACAGTGGTTCATTGTGAACCACTGTGAAATATGGTGACTATGGTAGTTCTTAATGAACTACCTTAGAGAAGAGGGGAACAGAGTGGTTCATTGTGAACCACTGTGACATATACAACAGTTGTTGGGTTACTGTATTGGGCAGTTATAAAGGGGGTCACTGCATGTGGTAAGAAGAATGGATGCAAGTGGAAACAATGTTGTGGTAGAGATGCTCCATATGGCTGACGCATTTCTTTCTGAATTTTAGCCCTACACGTCTGGGAATTAGGCAACTAATACCAGTGTAACAGGCTTCTCTTTATACATTGTTGATAGAATTTTCGACCTCTAATAAATTTTGTTTAGTAAAGAAGCAAGATTTAATAAAGAGATAAAATTCCTAACAGATGACAAAGATAAAGAAGGAGAAGTGAATTTCATCATGCTTCAAGATATCATTTTCAGAAAATAAGAAATTTTAATAACCCAGATTAAACAAGATAGTGATAAGTCATCGACAGGGCTCTGCTGATTCTGGAGATGCATCTGGACCCTTATCCAAGGCATGGCTTTCGGCTGGCACCAAAATTTCATCAGGAAAATGACTAAACAGAGCAACTTGGCACGCTTAAACAAAGAACAGAGTTTTTGCTAACGGTATTCACTCTGGCTATTCTTCTTCTTTCTTTTTTGTTTTTTTTTTTGATATCTGTAATCAAAGTAAAAAAAAATTGTCCGGCTCTAATGGGGTGTCATTAGAGCCTTTTCCTTTAGGACAATGATACATGCAGCAGGGATGATTGACTGAAATATCAGTCAGAGAGACTTAACTGAGTGTGGAGGTAGCAGGCATAGCACTAATTATGCAGTTAATGTATGTCCTATCCTAATGCTTAGATGTTAATTGCTAACATCTACACTAACTGACAATTCCTGATTGTCAACAAAGACCCTAACATTGATGCAAGTTGTTGAAAATAACAAATGCTAACTGATATTAGATTAACCATCAACATGTATCAACATGACTATCGAGCCCAGACTATTTTAGTGAGGACCGACACCCCTACTGCTAACCCCTTCTGTAATTTCAAATTCAACGTTAACCTGCTAATACAAACTATGCTGACTCACCAAGCAATATATGCTATATAATTCAACACTTAACAAGTCTATTAACTGCAATTATTTAGGGATTCAAAGGATAACTTCCATTCCAAACCTAATATCTGTCATTCAAACTGAGTTCAACGGTTTAAGCATCAAAACTGATCTGATAAGGTGACTATCAGTAAGAATGACATTTGCCCAAGATAAATGGCAATCAACTGGAATCCAAATAACATTCAAACACTTTGACCTTCATGTTCAAATGTTCATTCATTGTGCAAGATCAACCGTATTCCGACAGGTCCGAACCATCACAAATTTCAACAGATAAAACTCAATGAATTACTTCAAACCTCAGTAGACAATGCTTTTAATCAATATACAGCTGACAGGAATTCCATACAGCAGCCACTGAAACAAAACATTTCAATATCAGTCAATGAACTATTGAGTGAAAACACTATCAAGGTTATATGGATGGTATTTACCGTGAGACATTGACATATATGAAATGGGAAGTGTAATGATTCATGAACCGCTGTGCAGGGTGATAGCGGTTGAGGTGATGTGGGAGGATGAAATCATAGGGAAATAAATGATAAAGAAAAAGAAAACCTACTCGAAATGCATGAGATGAATAGGAAAATATGACAGCTACTGTATTTATCAGTGTGAGACTTCAACTATAGTATACCACTTGTGAGTCACTGATATGCAAAAACATCATACAAGGAAAAAGCATATATGATTGAATCAACAAAAGCGGATAAATAGGTGAAATTAACTAGCATATGAGTATAGCTGTAGAATACCCAAAAAAAAAAACTAGCATATGCAAATTTGTAAATCAAGATGCATCAGCACAAACCAACATATAAGCCTAAAATTTCTGCAGGTGTACTAATGTATTTGATCTACGTGCATGTTTGAGCAATAGCTAGTTAAAGCTGCAGGGGATAGAAGCTCCCACAGGTTGCAGATATTGGAATTGCTGGGAATGAACTGATGGCAAAATCAGTTGCCTTAACTAAGACAAGTCGATTAATGAGATGATCTTGTGAATACAAGGATTACAATATCGTCACTCATAAAAAAAAAAATTATCATCAACACTGAGGGTATGTTATTTCCTTGAAATACACAAATGACCACAGTTAATACTTACCTTTGAAAACCGCAGCAAGAAAAAGAGAAAAAATAAAATAAAATAACCTGTAAGCATGTTTCACCAGCTGAAACGGATGTAGCACACTTGATTTCCTGCGAAACGAAAATGTTATAAGAAATTCCTCCTTTTTCCTCCAATCCCTTAGGCTGGCATCTCCAGTGTATGCCACGGCAACAATGGCTTTTTCTTCCAAGACAAAATGAACAGAGCAGATGAAAACTATTTACAATTACAGATTTGCAGGTATTACTAAAAAAAAAAAAGTGTTATCATCCATGTATTTCCTGTATATTGTTATCTGGGTTCCCTAGTTCAAAGAACTCTTTACCATCATAGGCATCTCATCTTGCTGCGATAGATAGGCATGATCGCTATCCATGAATTTGCCTGGAACATGTGATGAAACATCAATAGTCCATCACACATGTTCAGTTGAACTACCATAAAAAACCGTGAAAAACTGATATAATGGTCTATTAAACAATGTAGTGATTTTTTTTTAGTGTTATCTTCAATGTCCTCTTAAATTCCTTGTGCTTTTCTCGATGGTTCACCATGAGCCTTCGACATCCAATCCAAATTCTAGACGACATTTGCGATGGAGCACACATTTAACAGGTGAATACACAGGGGGCCTTACGCCGGATATTATACTAAACAAAATACAGATACAAATCTCGATACACATGGGATCTGGACTAAGATACAGGAAGAGGGAAATGGGAGTGAACTCAAACAGGGAGCCGCAGACAAACACAACAAAAATTACATGACAAATATGGCTCAAGACCCAAAAGGGATGCTGAAACGATGCAGATTGAGACAGTGATAAAATGGGATATGAGACTATGAATGCAAGCATTAGAGATTATTTCAGAGGGAGTTCGAAACATAATTTTCTGGATGATACCCCGACCAGGGCCAAATCAGCTAATAAAATCATGAAGACGATTTCAATAACTAGAAGGATACATAAACACGCACGGATCCGAAATTAGCGAATCTACAGACCTACTGTTTGTCAAATGGTAATAATGGAAGCAAAAGAAGCAAGATAAACAACAATTTAGGTTTATAAGACTTGTGTAAGTTGCAAAAAGAAAGAAAGAGGAATGTAAAGATACGAAAAAAAAAGTTGCAGAGCATAATCGTAAAATGGTAACATAAGTATAAAGCATATGGATGCGGAATTTACAAAAAACGGGGAAAAATTATAGGAACCATTCATTCCCTTTGATTTTGCACCTTTTACACAGATCGATACTTGCTATCTGCAAGATCAATGTTGCGTGGGTGCTTCGATAAAAAAAAAATTCTGAAAACAAGATAAAAGAGAGCAACAAAACGAAAGGGGAGAAAGAGGTTTTTTACCGAATTTCTGCAGGGGTCGGCTGGAGTTCTTCGGGAAGTTGGAGATGAAGAATCCCTTTGGTCAACCAGAAAAAGATGAGTAGGCTTGCTTTACTATGTTGCAGGTTTTCCTTGATCGACGGGAGGAGCTGGGAGGTGAAGGAAGGCCGATGAGAACCGATCGAGAGAGGCGATTGAGGGGTAGGAACTTCTTTTTTTTTTCGCTCCCTTCCCCTTGTGCCTCTTTTATAGAGAGGGAGGAAGAATCGAGAGGCAGGTGGTTTGAGATCAATGGCTGAGAGTGGAGCCATTGATCGGAGGGTCTTCCGCCCTCCGATCCCCTGCGAGTGTTTTTCTGGGGAGGAGGCCGTTGAGGAGAAGTTTCTAGGGGGTTCGGTGGGATGGCCATGGGGAAGCTTCTGGCGGCTGATGGAGGGTTCGAACGAGAGAGGGTTTGCGAAAAAAAAAGGAACGAGAGAGGGTTTTGGTAACCCTAAAAAAAAATTGTTAAAAGCGAGACTTCGTTTTTAAAGAATTTTCAGAATGGTGGTCCTTTTCAAAAGGTTTTTCTAAAAAATGGTTTTTAAAAGATGTTTTTCAAAACGAGATTTTCAGAACTATTTTTTTTCTTTTCTATATATTTTTTTCTTTTTATTTTTTTGTTCTTTTCTTCATTTTCCATTTTTTTTTTATATTTTTAGAATAAAACCCTAAAATTTACAAGAAAACAAAGATTTAAAACTGATTTTTTGTATTTTTAAGAAATATTTACAAAAGAGGGTTTTTCTGAGAATTCAAGGCTATTTTGGGGAAATTTCTTCAGAAAATGACTTTGGACCCAAGTTTTGAGAAAATATTTGAGTTTTAAACCTCGAATCGAGGAATATAACGCGATGGATCCAAATGGATACCGGATGAACTGTCTGGTCCTTTTAAAAGGTTATTTTGGTAATTTTGAGAATTTATTTTAAAAATTGGATAATGAAGCTCATATTTGAATCTTTTATCTGGATCCGGATCCGAAATTGAGTTAGATATGTAAAATGAATTTAATTTCAACAAAATTTGAGAAACAAAAATGGAATTTAGATTTAAATCTGACTCAATTACCCAGAAAATGGGGGCAAAGGGCAAAAAGGGAATATTTACAACATTTTGAAAATTTTGGGTTGTTCACAGATGCCCCTCTTTGCTACTAAGCCGGTTGAAAGAAACACTCTAAATTTTGAAAAATGACCCAGTCAGCAAATTTGAATTGGGTGTGGAAGAATTGTTTTAAAAACATGGCTTTTTAGGCTTAAGTCCTTATCCTGAATGGTTTTGGGGGGACGAAATCCTCGAAAATGATATGACTGAATAATAGAAATAAAAAGATCCCAGAAATGGTGAAAGATAAGAATTTTGATCAAGTCTCGTGTGTGAGACGAGATCAGCCTTTGGAATGACTCAGGTTTAGCCCTTAACCTGGATGGGACGAAGATAGATCAAGATAATTGGATGGGAAAAGGAATATAAGCAGACATCGATGGGACATTTTTGAGAGAAAGGCCTCGTGAGATGAAACTCAAGTATGATTCCTTCCTGGATGGATATATAGAGCATGGATTCCTTTGTGGGAAAAACCATGATGGGACTGGGAGGATTACCTCATCGAGACGAGGTTCAGGTTTAACTCAAACCTGAATGGAAGGTACCTCGTGAAACAAGGTTCAGGCTTAACCCTTATCCTGAAAGGGACGATCAAACAGAATCCTCGAACAAGGAAGTCGTGATGGGACAACGAAGTGCATCGCCGAAGCGAGATTCAGGTTTAACCCTTGACCTGAGTGGGGGGGACCGTACGGAATCCTCGGATGAAGAAACCGTAGTGGGACTAGAAAAAATATCTAGTCAAAATGGGATTCAGATTTAACCCTAACCTGAACGGAAGATACCTCATGGGGCGAGGTTCAGGCTTAACACTTAACCTGAAAGGGGCGAACACACGAAATCCTCGAATGAAGACACCATGATGAGACCTTCAGAATTTGAATGAACAAATCCAAAAGGGGTTTGCGAGAAGAGAAAAACAAGAGATTCCCTAAAGCTTGAGAAGGAGATGATTTGGGGCGTCTCATTGCTAAGACTAAATCAGCTTTCTAAAAACAGACGACCTCTCGCAAAAGGTTTAGGTGATACCTCGAGGAGCGAGGTAACATGTTTAATCCTTAGCTTGAATGGATACAGGATCCTCGAAGAGCGGGGAAACTGTGATGGGGCCTCTACACTTCGCACAACGAGTCCAAGAGGGGTTTGCAAAAGGATGAAAATGGGGGTCCCTAAAGCTTTAAAAAAGGGGTTGTTCTTGGGTATCTCATCGTTGAGACTGAAAATAGCTTTTGACAATAACAAACCTTTTGCAGAAAGTTCAGGTTTAACCCTTATCCTGAGCGGGAACTGTCTATGGCGGGACAGTGGAGAACGCAGGGAAGTGTGCAGATCTGAGAGCGCTCAGATCAGACGGAAGAAAAAGGACTTTTCAGTCCTAATGAGGGATGATGTCAGGATATGTCAAAATGAACATCAAGTTCTTACTTCATGTTGGGATAATGAGAAAATATTGCCAATAAGATGCCAAAATTGTAGTTGATTCATAAATGACTGAATTGTGCATATATGTGTGAGAATATCACCTCTTTCTACCTAGAGTATTAACTCCAATTGGGCTAACTCCATAGAATCAGGAATCAAATTCAAATTTACTGCTGTTGAGTTTCTTCAAGGAAGATATCAATTTCCTTGATATAAAAAGAGAGGAAATATTCTTAGCTTCATAAAAGCAATTGAGTGAAAAGATATTGATAGGAGAATTTCACATAAATAAAGATGATTCTTGACAGTTTCGGGCAGTTTGATATCCGGGTCATTTTCCCATAATGATCTTTTTGCACTCTTTTGAGTCATGGAGCTTTCTCGGGCTTTTACATTATCCTTCATTTTTGGAGATATCCTGACTTTTCTCTCTTTTTCGGGGAAGGGTACGTCACAAACTCCTTCATCTTGGAGATGCTCTGATCCTTCTTTTTCTTTTTCAGGAATTAGGCTTGATGATATTGGCTCATTGGTCAAAAAGGCCTCTGGATGATAGCAGAAATCAAATATCTTTTAGGGTTTGTCGGGAGGTTCATTGCAGTCGCCTTCATCTTGGCGGTGATCTGAACTTTCCCTGGAAGGATTCGTCACAAACTCTTTCATCTCGGAGATGATCCAAATCTTCTTTGGCCCCGGGGGTCCAGCTCGCATATTCGTCTTCATCTCGACGACAATTGAGAGATCCCTTTTGCGGATATTTGATTGCAGCTCAAATGACTGAGGAGATATGGATTGGGTAGGTTCTTTTTACTGCCCAGGATATTTCCACAGTCTTACTGCCAAGAGAATGATCTTTAAGAATGTACCATAGCTATGATCAATATCAGTTCACTTATGGCTTTTCAACATCATTGAATTTTTCCTTTGCTGGTCATATCGAAGATTTTTCTTCATCCTCTTGGTTGACCAACAGAAAAAGCTTGAATTTAGTTCTTATTTCGCAAAAGTCTTGCTCTTTTGGAAATAATACTAAAGGTATTTTGAGAAAATTCTTTATGTGATGAAAACTTTGAGATCAACAATGGTTTTTGATAGCAAATTGGCAAAGTATTCTTGAAATCCTTGATGAACGTAATCGTTTGACATTCGATCGACACATCCATGACAAAATTCTCCTCTCTTTTTCCCCAAAAAGAGAGACTCAGGCTTAGCCCTTACCTGAATGGGAATTTGGAAACACTCCTCTCTTCCCCAAAGAGGAGGTGTTTGCAAAACGAAACTTTTGAAGAGAAATTAAGTTTTCGTCATAACTCCCTATCTCTAGGCTTCTCTTATGGAAAGGCGGCCGAAAACAAAGTTGAAAAAGTATCGCAGAGGAACGAGTCCATCACACTCTCCCTAGAAGAGGGTCCTCTGCGAAGGGTTTGGCCAAAGATGAGAAAAACGGGGGCCACAAAAGAAACGAGTTTCCGTCGAAGCTCTCCCTAGAAAAAGGGTCTTTTTGTGTAATGTTGGTTGTTGTTTTGCAAATTGTTCGCGAAGAAAATGAGTCCCTTCAAACTCTCTCTGGAAGAGGGTTCTTGCGAATGAAAGATGGTTGCAAGCGAAAGGAACGAGCTCCCTCGAACTCTCCCTAAAGAGGGTCCTTCGCAAGAGAAAAAGATTGACTTTGGATAAAATGATAACAGGATGTACCAGTACGAGCACTGGGTTTTGAAAAACGCAACAGCACGAGCACTGGATTTCAAAAAAAATGCCCCAGTACGAGCGTTGGGTTTCGAAAAGGCGCACCAGTACGAGCACTGAGTTTTTGAAAGTGCATACCAGCATGAGCACTGGGTTTCGAAATGCACACCAGCACGAGCACTGGGTTTTCGAAAAGGCACATCAGCATGAGCACTTAGTCTCGAAACTGCACCAGTACGAGCACTGGGATTTCCGACATTCGAAGATACTTGAGAATTAAGTGAGAATGATTGTCGGTGTTTCAGGATTATCCCTTATCCTGAAGGGGAAATTCAGGTTTGTCCCTTAACCTGAGAGGGAAATAGGCCAGGAGAACTCTTGGTCCAATATGAGCATTGGATCAACAGAGGAAACTTGAGTCGAAACTCGAGAAAATAAGAATATACAAAAGCGAAAATCCGAGTCGGAACCCGGTTTTTCAAAATAAAAGAAAGAGTGAGAATTGAGCTTGAGAACTCGAATTCTCAATGCAACGATTGGTTCCAACACGAGCATTGGATCCAAGAGGAAGTCCGAGTCAGAACTCGAAGCTTCACAAAATAAAAATATACAAAAGGGAAAATCCGTGTCGGAACCCATTTTTTTTCAAAAATAAAGAAATGAATGAGAATCGAGTTTGAGAACTCGAATTCTCGATGTAGCAATTGGTCCAACACGAGCATTGGATCCAAAAGGAAGTCCGAGTCGAAACCCAAAACTTCAAAAATAAGAATATACAAAAGGGAAAATCCGAGTCGGAACCCGGTTTTTCAAAAATAAAGGAATGAATGAGAATCGAGTTTGAGAACTCGAATTCTCGACGTAGCAATTGGTCCAACACGATCATTGGATCCAAAAAGAAAGTTCGAGTCGGAACCCAGAACTTCAGAAATAAGAATATACAAAAGGAAAAATCCGAGTCGAAACCCAGTTTTTCAAAATAAAGGAATGAATGAGAATCGAGTTTGAGAACTCGAATTCTCCACGCAGCAATTGGTCCAATGTGAACATTGTGACCAAAAGGAAGTCTGAGTCGGAACCCGGAACTTCAAAAGAAAGAATATACAAAAAGGGAAAATCCGAGTCGGAACTCGATTTTTTCAAAATAAAAGAATGAATGAGAATCGAGTTTGAGAACTCGAATTCTCGACGCAGCATTTGGTCCAATGTGAACATTGTGACCAAAAAGGAAGTTCGAGTCGGAACCCGAAACTTCAAAAGAAAGAATATACAAAAGGGAAAATCCAAGTCGGAACCCGATTTTTCAAAATAAAGGAATGAATGAGAATCGAGTTTGAGAACTCGAATTCTCGACGCAGCAATTGGTCCAATGTGAACATTTTGACCAAAAGGAAGCCCAAGTCGGAACTCGAAGCTTCAGAAGAAAGATAAAAGGGGAAAACCCAAGTCGAAACTCGGATCTTCCAAAAATAAAGAATAAAATGAAAGCAAAACCTGAGTTGGAACTCAGATGGGAAGGAAATAACTCTTATCCAAAGGTCGGATTTTAGAAGGATTGACAAAAAGCATGAATAGATTCCAACGATGAGGATGAGAAACTTATTCAAGGTTCTTGACCCAAGATGGCCTAAGATCTGAATTTTATTTGTGATGGTTTCCAGGATTATCCCTGATCCTGAAGAGAGTTTGACAAACTCTAAAAAGATTGATAGAAATGGATAAAGGATAAAAAGACTAATAAAAGGAATAAATTATTGAAATTGACAATAAAGATTTAGTGGAAATTAACAGAAATTCGAGGAAAAATTGATGATAGAAGAATTTAGGATTATCCCCTGTCTTGAAAGAAAATAAAGGGCCTCACGGGACGAGGTTCAGGTCTTTATCCCTTAACCTGAAAGGGAAATACCCCATTGAAACGAGGCATCAGGTTTATCTCTTAACCTGAAAGGGTTTAAAAGAGGAGATTGATAAAATTTAATAAAATTGATAAAACTTGATAAAACTTGACAAAATTGACAATAAATTGATGAAAATTTGATTAAATTGGAAAATGAAACGAATGCAATTTAATAAAGATAACAAGATTAACCAAAAAGTTGATAAGATTTTTAGAAAGAGATTCGTCTGATCCTGCCTGCATATGATGAAGGAAGTATAGATCAAAATAAAAATGCCCCAGTATCATGGAGAAGAATGTGAGAATTTGATAAAAGATTATTGCTTTATTGAAAAAGACTTTGGAAGAGTACGAAAGGCTAGGATGAACAATTCAAGTGTAAAATCTCTTCAAATGTAGATCATTGATAGGATCTGGCAGTTCCACCCCACCTGCATTGATCAGACGATAGGAATTACGAGGCAGCACTTCTTTAACCATATAAGGGCCTTCCCAATTGGGTGACCACTTGCCCTTCGACCGATACTTGAGATGAGCCGTTGATCTGAGCACAAGATCATTGACTCGAAATCTTCTCTCAATAACTGATTTGGCGTAGTGCCGAGCTATCCTCTGACGATAGGCCTGAGCATGCTCTGCTGCGTTGAGCCTTTTCTCATCTAACAGATCAAGTTGTACCAACCTCTGCTACTGATATTGATCAAGCGGAAGTTCGATGAGTGATGCAAACTTGAGTGTGGGCTTATGAACGTGGAGAGGTAATACTACCTCAGTTTCATAAACTAACTCTGAAGGAGTAGCGTTGGTTGGGGTCCGAATGGTGGTTCGGTACGCCTATAGTGCATCATGCATCTTCTCGTACCAATCGCGGCCTGTTTCAGCAATTTTTTCTAGAATGCGGATTAAGATTTTGTTGGTGGCCTCTGCCTGGCCATTCCCTTGAGGATAATAAGGAGCTGAGAAATGGTGATGAATCCTGAACTTTGAGCAGAAGGTCTTCATCCTCTCATTCTTGAAGTGACTTCCATTGTCTGATACAATATCATGTGGGACGCCGAAGCGGCAAAGAAGATTCTTATGAATAAATGAAACCACATGCCGGCCTTTTATTGTTCGCAGAGTTACAACTTCGACCCATTTGGTGAAGTATTTTGTAGCTGCGAGGAAATACCTGTGACCATTAGAAGCTGAAGGAGTAATTGGACCTACTACGTCGAAGGCCCACATCGAGAAAGGCCAAGGAGAAACCACGGACTGCAAATATGCGGCTGGCGCATGAATAAAAGGTGCGTGCACTTGGCATTTCACGTACTTCCTCACAAAGTGACGGCAATCCTGCTGCATGGTTTTCCAATAATACCCTGCCCGGATAATCTGCTTGACGAGCGTTTGGTAGCCGACGTGGCCACCACAAATTCCCTCGTGTGCCTCTTGGACAACTTTTCTGGCTTCATTCTTATCTAAGCATCTGGCGTACTCAGAACTGAATCCACGACGATAAAGAGTATTGGCAAGGATGAAATAATGGGCCGACATGCGTTAGATCGCACGTTGCTCCTTGGCATTTCTGATGGAAATTCACCAGTTTCAATAAAGCTTTTGATGTCTTGGTACCAAGGCTTCTCTTTATGAGTGGCTTGGTTCACTTGCTCAGCTGGAATGTAGGCAGGTTGATCAAGTCTGCCAATCTCAAAGGAACGACAGGATTCACTGTCTTTGAACGACAAAATGGAACCTAGACAGGCTAGGCCATCCGCTATGTGGTTGTATTCCCTCTTGACATGATTGAGCTGAAATTCTTCAAAATTGCCTATGAGAGCTAAGGCAATCTTCTGATAGGGGATCAACTTTGGATCCTTCACTTGCATTCTGCATTAACTTGGCTGACAACAAGTAACAAATCGCCAAAGGCATGTACTCTTTTGACATTGAAGTCTTGCAAAATCTTGAGGCCTTGTATCAAAGCTTCATACTCGACCATGTTGTGAGTACATTGGAAGTTGAGCTTGAAGGAGTAAGGGAGCATCTCCTTTTCGGGAGTGATCAACAAGATCCCAATCCCTATACCAGACATGTTTCTGGCTCCATCAAAGAAAAGGGTCCAAACTGGGGACTCTTGAATACTGCAGATGTAATCATCGGGAAAATCATCTTCTGCTTTGATCTCTTCTTTCAACGGGAAATCTGCCAACTGATCTGCGATAGACTGACTTCTGAGATACATATTCTAAGTCATATTGCATCAGGAGGACTTGCCATTTTGCAATCCGCCCAGTAAGGAAAGGCTGCTCAAGGATGTACTTGAGAGGATTAAGTCTTGACAAAATTTTGATTTTTGAGGCCAGCAGATAATGTCTAAGCTTCTAACACATCCACACTAAGGCTAGACATGTCTTCTCCATCTGAGAATATCTCTTCTCATAGTCGATGAAGGTCTTGTTGATATAGTAGATAGCATGCTCTATCCGGCTGCCCTCCTCGTACTGCGCGAGAAATCCACCATAAGCATTCTGATTGACAGAATTATATAAGAGAAGTGGCTTTCCAAGTTCTGGTGGCTTCAGAACTGGTGGATTGAGGAGATACTGCTTGATGCGCTCAAATGAGAGCGAACATTCTGGTCCTCATTCAAATTTCACTTCTTTTCTCAGCAAGTGATTGAAGGGCTCGCATCTCATGGCCAAATTAGAGATGAAGCGCCGAATTGACTGAATGCGACCCTGAAGGCTTCGCAATTCTCTTAGATTGGTGGGAGGCGACATATCAATGATTGCCTTTGCCTTGGCAGGATTCACTTCTATGCCTTTTTTGCTGATCATATAGCATAGCAGTTTGCATGACTTTACTCCGAAGACACACTTCTGTGGATTGAGCCTCAGCTTGTAGAGAATAAGTCTTTCGAAGACTTGGCCGAGAGCATCAAGATGATCCTCTCCTTCTTTTGACTTGATCAGGATGTCATCCACATAGGCGTCCATGTTCTTATGCATCTGGTCATGGAAAATAACATCCATTGCTCTCTGATATGTTGCCTCAGCATTCTTGAGTCCAAATGGCATAACTGTGTAGCAGAATGTGCACCAAGGCATCGTAAAAGAAGTTTTGGACTGGTCACGAGCGGCCAATTTGATTTGATTGTAGCCTGAGTATCCATCCATAAAGGAAAACATGGCATGGCCCGCCGTGCTATTGATCAAAAGATCGATGTTGGAGAGTGGATAATCATCTTTTGGGGTTGCTTTGTTCAGATCCCTGAAATCAATACAAATCCTGACTTTGCCATTCTTTTTGGGAACTGCCATGATGTTTGCCAACCAATCTGGGTACTCAATAGTCCGAATGAATCCTGCCTTTAACAAATCCTCAAGTCCTTCTTTAACTTGCGGCGCTACTCGGGGATCCATCTTTCTCAATTTCTGTTTGATTGTCTTGCAATCTGGCTTCAGCATGAGACGATGCTCGACCAGCTTGGGATCTAAAACAGGCATATCTTCATAAGTCCAAGCAAAGACTTCTTGATGCTGTTTGAGGAAATGGATGAGCCTTTCCTTCTCATCTGAACTCAAGCTGGAACCAATTTTGAGGATCTTTGGATCATCTTCTGAACCAATATTGACCTCTTCTGTCAGATCCTGAACCAATGGCGATGGTTCATCCTGCTTCTGGATACTGGCAATTCCTGAATCGCTGAATCGAACTCTACCAATTCTTCGGTCTGCCCTGTTGCTTTGCTGACCTCTGCCCATGCCTTTGCCTTGTAGATTTTGGCCGGTTTAGAATTACTTTGAGAAGAAATAGAATTGATAATGAGCCTTTTGAGCGATTTAAGAGCCATAATTCCGGCAACCCTGAAAGCGCAAAGAAGGTTTTTTGAGAAAAAGGTAAAATGTTCGAAAATAGCCTTTTGTACAAAGATAGAGAATGATGACATAGATAAAGATATAAGCAGAGACTTTGTGTACGCCAAGATGAGAATCGAAAATTTCATTGATATAAGTAACTCTGATATTTACAGACGAAGAAAGGGAAAAACTGGGGCAGATTTTTTTTTTTGCCCCTACAAGATGACAAAAGAAAGAAAGCAGAAAACACTGGCATTGTCTTCTTCATTCTGCTCCTCTGATGAATGTGGTCTTTCTGCCGGATGATTGACCGGTGAAACCCAAACCTGCGCTAGTGACATGCCGAGCGGAGATGATCGGCTCCAGGATGCCATCCCCATTCTTACCAAGGCCCCTAAAGGGCTGGTAGCCATGTTTCATCAGAAGATCGAACCCTTTCTTAGTTTTCGAGAATTAAAGAAACAGAGGGTGATCCTTGAATGAAGTGCAATCGAGGCGTCCACCTAGCTTGAAGAAGCGAGGTCCCTGCCACTGAACCACTGCTGCAACATTTTCTGTTGGGTGGACTTCCTTCAGTTTCAGCATGTCCAGACTTTCACTCAGATTGATTTCATTGACTTCTCTGATGCTTGGGATGTCGGCAGTGAAAGTAGGACGGGGAATCATCGGTTGCGGGAGTCTTTCCTTGAGATCCTCTCCTAGGACTGTGGTAATCATGCCTCCCTTCGACCATTTGATGCACTGGTGAAGGGTTGAAGGAAGAGCATTGGCATTGTGGATCCAAGTGCGCCCGAGTAAAAGGTTGTATGTGGACGACACATTGACCACATGGAAGAGCACGGTATGCACTGAATAATTAATAAAAATTTCCAGGAAGACTTTTCCCTTGGCTGTCTGCCCATGGTTGTCGAAACCGTAGATCGTTATGGGATCTGGGGTATATTCTTCTTCTTTAAGACCTAATGCCCTGGCGGTCATCTCCGGACAGATATTGAGGCTGCTACCTCCATCAACCAGCACGTGAGGGACAGTCATGCCCCTAGTTTGCACTACTATATATAAGGCATTATTATGGAACGAATGAGGCTTCGGCAAATCCTCATCGAAAAATGTGATTGGTGCATTCGTCATAGTCTGATTGACGATTTGAGCCATATCATGCGGTGTTGTGTTAGGTTTGACCTTGATCTTTCTTAGTAGATCTTCTAGCACTTGCTGGTGCTCTGGGGACGCATGGGTCAGATCCAGGATAGAGATGTTTGATAAAGCAGTAATTGGCTTCTGTACTGACCCTGAGGTTTCTCCTTTCTTCGAAGCTGCCTTGCTAAAGCGCTTCGGGATCTTGGAAACTTGTTTGGTGCTTTTTGTTGTCACCTTTGCTGGCTTATTCATTGACTTGCTGAATAATGCAGTGATATCCACCCTCTTGGCGGAAGACTGTGCCTGATGTAATACGAGGACCTGATGTTGATCCTGAATGTCCTTGCTGGAACATTGTTGAATATTGCCTTGCAGAGAAAATGTATGTTCTGTGATGACTGAAGTTGAATGCTTAGGAAATGGTTTGGACAAGATTTTCGGCTGTTCTTCGTCCTCATCCTCAATTAATAAATTCTTGTCAATACAGTCCTGGATGATGTTCTTAAGGACAAAACAGTGCTCAGTGTCATGTCCAACAGTCCGGTGAAACTTGCAAAATTTATTAGTCCATTTACCCATAGCCACAGGAGGATCTGCCACTTTGGGGAGTTTGATCATTCCTTTCGACATCATATATTCCAAGATGTCTTCGCGGGACTGTTCTAAAGCTGTAAACTCCCGATCATAACTCCAACCTTTGTGCTTTGGTTTTTCTTGCTATTTTGTTTCAGGCTGTGGTGCTGACTGAACAGGCTGTGGCTTAACAAATTTTCCCTTCTGGGCTGCAGAGTTCGTCATTCGGCCCTGGAGTATCTGACATTCTTGTTGCGATTTTTCTTGCTGTCAGAACTACTGCTGTTGTCGGAAAAATCTGTGGAGTAAGCAACATGTGCTTTCCTCTTCTGCTCAGGATTCCCTCTAACAAAAGGGTACCCTTCATATAGGTCGTTGTCCAATCTGGTCTCGAGCCACTCGGCTCTCTCAATCAGCTTGATGAATAACTTCACGGCGGATGTGGAAATGAGGTTCCTTAAAGGCTGCACAAAGTTGTTCAAAATGATCTGTAGGGCATGCTCCTCTGGGATGGGAACCTTCATTCTATTACAGGTGCTCCTCCACCTGTGGATAAATTCGCCAGCTCTCTCATTCTCATTCTGCTTTAGATTGTACAGATGGTTGAGAGTTGGTGATGCTTCAACATTGAACATGAAGCACTCAATGAACAAGTTTACGACTTTATCGAACTTTCGTAGTTCGATAGGGTTAATGTGGTCTGCATACCATCTGGCCGCTGTTCCCTCTAGGCTGCGAGGAAAGCAAATGAATAACGCTCAGTTATCCTTCCTGAAACGGCCGCACTCTGCATAGAACATGGCCAAATGAGCCTTGGGATTGCCTGTTCTGTCAAACTTGAGGAACTTACGAGGGAGATTTTCCAGATTGTCATCCCCGTCTAGGCCATTATAGAAATCTTCACCAGAATAAGTCTGCTTGCCCTTGCTTTTGGCCTGGATGTCCTTAATTGCCCAAGTCATTTCTCTCATCTGCTCGTGCATCGGATCCTCGACTGGAATGGGTTTGTTCACAGATTCAAGTTCTGCGGTGATCTTCACAAACTGCTGCGGAGGATTCTGATGGTAGACAAACTGTTCTTCTTCCTTTGATTCTTCCTCAGCTGATTCTTATTCCTCAGAAGTGGTGTTAGGCTGGACCTTCTTTTTGACAATCCTGACTGGCTTTTTCACAGCTTTCTTCTTTGGTTTGCTCTTTGGAGCGACCTTCTTCTAACTGGCCTCAGCTTGCTCTGACATCATTCTGGCCATCATTCTCTGAAACAGACTGTACATGGCAGGATTGATATCATTGGTTTTGCCCTGACTCTGTCCTCTGACCGATTTGGGAGAATCCATTGCTTCGATTTCGCTGTCACTGTGCTGAGGAGCAGTCTTTTTTCCAGCTCTTGTCTGAACCATCTTGTCAATGCCAATGATTTCTGCAAAATAAAGGAATGTTTAGAGCGCGGAAGAACTTTTGAAAACACGACCTTTTGGGAAAAAGACGAGAATGAAGGAATTGATAGACAATTAAACAGGTTATCCCATCACCAGGGATCGGGTCACCACAAAGCTTGTGATAATTGTGTTACCATTCTTGCGATAACGGAAAATGTGCCTTGTTACCTAGGCGAGGTCGTCCATCATGGTAAGAGATAATTGAAGAAGAATATAAGAAAAAGTCTCATCACTAGAGATGAGGTCGTCATGAGAATCACGACTATCTATGCTATAAAACTAGATAAAAGAATAAAATTTGGCCAAAAAAGCTTTAGAACAAAAGTTGATCTTTATTGATGACAAAATTCAAATACAAAGAGAAGGTGGGCAGACAGTTTGCCACCATTCTCGATATTCAGAAGATACATTGGGTCCAGGAAATACAGACAAAGGAATGAAGGAGTCCCAAGTGTATTTGGTTACATGGTATGCCCCAGACCACTGATCCGACTGCAGATCAAACTCTGGCATGTGGCCCGTTGGAAAGCGAATGTTGGGGCAAACCTGCCACTGCGAGAACTGTCTGAGACACCTCTCTGGCTGATAGTCGACACAGAAGAAAGGGCCAAGCAATCTGTAACGCTTGCTACGAGCGTAAGTGTAGCGAAGAACTGACTCTTGTCTGTCGAAATAATCCCAAAGGATCTCCTCCTGATGCAGACTCTCAATCAAAGTTCGATACTGAACAACAGACTTCGGTTTCTTGCCGCTGAACCTGAAGGAACTGGCCTTTGATGGCATGTGTCGCAGGAACCACAACTGCAGGGTGTACGTGCACCCTTCTACCAGGATGGTCTCTCCAAGGGCGAAACGAGCTAAGCTTCGGTAGAGAAAGGCTAGAGCTTCCATGGACACTGAAAGTTGACGGGTTTGCTTGTTTCCCCATCTTAAAAAAAGTTGGGCGACTCTGACATCGATGAAATTCTGACCGTCCTGAAAGAATGCTAATCCCACTATGCATAGGACCATGGCGTGCTGGATTCTTTCTTTCGCTGCCCGAGACAAGGTGTCAACTTCCTCGTAGGCTCCATACTTGCGATAGAGTCCGAACAGGTCGATTAACTGACTTCTGTTGATCTCAGTGAGAGGCCAAGATCTGCTCCCTGTAGCTCTGGCTAATGCTTCTCGAATGTCTATCCCTTTGACATTGATCAGAAACTGCTGCTTGACCGGATCATCTGGCTGACCAGCTGGCTCTGGCAATCCCATGATGTCACTGAATTCATCCATTAGCAGAGTCATCTCTCCCCATGGGAACCAAAATGTGCAGGTACGTGGATTCCACCATTCTGCCAAAGCTTGAATCAAACTGTTGTTGATAGTTTGCTTGCCCACTGCCAATGCCATCTCTAATCCACAATCATCCAAGTGGTCTGGGAACATACGCGAGAAGGTGGCGAACCAAGAATAATACCACCGAGGGAAGAAGGAACGAGACTGGATAACCCGATGATCCGGGGTTCCATCTCTCATTTGATAGAAGACATGATCCCTGGGGAAGACAACATCGAGGGAATCAGATGCCATAGGATTGATATTGAGGCAAAGAAGAAGAGAATTAGATAGAATGCAGGACTTATGGATAGACTCTTGATGAGAAAGAGGATAGACACAACTCCTGAAAATTTTTGAAAGATCAAGGGATTTAGAAAAAGAATTTTCCAGGGCTTTTAAAGAAAATTTGATAAAAGAGAAAAAGAATGTAGGAAAAGGAAAAAAATATACACCTGGGGTTTTTGAAAATAAGAGGAAATTTTGAATAATATACCCAGGGTTTTTGAGAAGGTTTGATATATATAGGAGAATACAAGGAAACATTGCACAATCAGAGTTGCACAAACAAAGATGATCACACAGCACTTCCTAAAGGCTGACTCTAAATGCAATATTTGAAATGGCTTGTAAGACCTTAATCCTAACTCTATGGTTCAGATCATCTGATTCCAATCAAAGTATGCCGATATACTCAAGCCGACGCTCGAAGTACGTGGCATAGAAATAATTCTCCTGTTCTAAGGTAATGGCTTCCCAACATCCTTGAGCACCTACCGATATACCTCAGACTATGGCCCTTAGGTACGTGGTAGGGGGGCGCGAACCCAAATAAGTGGTTCAGTTGTGAGGCTCTCTCCCGAACTATGGTTCAGTGAGACAGCTCAGCAACGTGAAGACCGAGACAATATAGGTAGGGATGTTTTCAAAAATATGTTCAACATGCAGATAAAACCAGAAAGCTCTAATGCAAGTCCTGAAGAGATAGATTTAAAATAAAAAGAAGCATATACTTGTATACATTGTTTACATTCAATCCCTAGAATTGAGGAGAGTTGTATTTCAGACCTGAGTCTAATGTGAGCATGGATAGTTCTCCTCAATATGGTCCTACCAAACCATACTTAAATCCTATATGCCTTGATGTCAGCTTAGGACAGAGTCTAGGCTCCTAAGGTTTGCATGAAAAATGAAGCTGACATTTATAGAATAAAGACTTAGATAATATCAAAGCAAAGCGAAAAGGCATAGATCCAACCGGACGAAGACGGGTCCCATCACGGTTGCCAAAACTGTGATCATTGCAAAATTTTTCCTCTCTTGTATCTTTCTCTCTTTTTCCTTTCTAATCCCTATTTCCTCCTTTTTGAAGGGAGAAAATAAAAAACAGAAAAGAAGAGAGAAGAGAAAAGAAAAGAAAGAAGAGAGAGGAACTCTTTTGCGGGGTCTCACTTGACCTTGATTTGAAAATATTTAGAAAATTACTTGCCTCCGTTTTGAAATATTGCGGGAAAAATGGAGAGACGGGGCTCGCTCGTCAGTACGAGGTTCGACCGTTCCTGGCGCCTTTACCAGAGGTAATCGAACCAAAGATCAAATTTATGCCTTTTGCTTTGCCAAAATATTATCTAAGAATTTATCCTAAGTCTAAATCCACAAAGAATCATGCTTGTACAATGCAAGGATGTATGCTCTTTTGAGAAAATGTTTTTGAGAATTTCCAAGTTTTCTGAGATGAACTTGGTAATAGGGTGAAGAAATGATTTCTGAATGGTTGAATCTAACTTAGAACTTGAGATAGATCAGAGAAGTTCTAAGTCTTTGAAATAATCAGAGTTGGGAAAATGAATCTTTGAATTGAAAAGAATGATTAAAGCTGAGGTAAAAGAAAAAGGAATGAAATTTTTAAGTCAGAAATTGACTTTGAATTTGAATTTTGAACCTGGTTTTAAGAGAAGGAGAGTGATATTAAATTCTAGATTTAAAATTTGAAATCAAGATGGATTTGAGAAATCCAAATGGTATTAAAAAAAAAACAGAACTGGATTTAGGAAGTTTAGATGAGATCTGAAAATGAAATTGGATTTGAAATCTGGAAAAGATAGACTTGGATTTGAATTTTAGAATTAGGAATGGAATTTGTAACTGAGGTCGGATATCCAAAGATGGAACTGGATCTGAGATCTAAGATCCGAGTTTAGGGTTGGATCCGGGTTCTGGAATTCTAAATGGAATTGGATCCGAAGTCTAAGATCCAAGATAAAGTTGGATTCTAAAATCTGGATCCTAAATGAGAATTGGACTTTGGACCCTAAAATAGACTTTGGATCTGAAGTCTAAGATCCAAGGGTAGAGATTGCATTTGGGAATCTCGATCTAAGTTGGGATTGGGTTCTAACTTTGGATTTGGATTTTGAAAGTCCGAATGGGACTTTTGAAGATGGATCTGGGTTTTGAAAACTCAGATTGAATTTAAAATTTAAAGAAGAGTCAAATTTTGAGATTTTAGAATCAATCTCAAACTTTGATTTTGAATTTTAAAGATGAGAAAGATAAACCTGATTTTGAAGCAGAAGATGACTTCAAAGTTAAATTGAACTTTGAGTTTTGGATTTTGATCTGGAACACGAATTGGAAATTTCAAAGTCCATTTGGATTTTGAAATCGATTTTGAATTTAAAAAAATGAATTTAGAAATCCAAAGTTGAATTGAACTTTGAATTTTGATTTAGAAATTGAATCTTGAATATACAAATGAATTTCAAAGCCAAATTGGACTTTGAAATTGAAGTTTAAATTTGGAATCAGAAGATGAATAATATATCTCAAAGTTAAATTGAACTTTGAAATTGGATTTGGAAATGGAATTTTGAATATAAAATTGAATTTGAAATCTCAAAGTCAAATTGGACTTTGAAATCGAAATTTAAATCTTTGAAATAAGATAGAAGAATGAATTGAAATAGAGATTGAAGAAAGATATTTGAGATCACTTGGATTTTGGAAAAGAATTTTGAAAGTATGATGCTGTTCTATCTTAAATGATGAATGAATTTAAAGAATTTTTGAAATTTTATTTGAAAATTTTATTTCATTCTTTAAGTGAATTAAAATAAGATTGAAGATATAATACATCCCTGACTATGGTCATTGAATGTATTTTATAATAATCATATTTAAATTCAGGTGAAGAATAAAACACATTTCAGTGCTTTTATAGAGTTTAGAATGAAATTAGCTCTCAATATATCCTGACTATGGCCATTGATATATGTATTGAATTAATTTTAAACTAAACTCTGATAAAAGAGGAAAATATTTGTGAAAATATGATGAATTTTGAAAAGGGTCTAGTGTGGATCCAGTGTTATTCCATAAAAGATGAAAATCCTAAGTTTTGTTCACATCCTGACTATGGCCATTGATGCAAATCATCAACTTAGGATTTAATCACCTCCTATTAGAATGGTGCACGTGCCATTCGTGTTCCCATTTGTGAATTTTCATAAATAAAGGAAAATAATGAAACAAATGTTATTTACATGTTCATCCATTCTAATCTAAGACTGGAAATATAGAGTTTTCATTAATATCTAGCTTATTGCAAGTTTGGGAATGCAAAGAAATAATAAAATCCTAAAGCTAAGAAAATTTCAACAATTTCTGAATATTTCCTGAAAAACACTTAGTTAGTATAAGATGAGACAAAAATGGAAATGGCAAAATATTTACATTGAATCCAGGGATACCAACAATTAGATAGACATGCCTAAAATGAGAAGTAATGGCATATTCTGTATGAGAGAATGTGCATATATACATGCATATGTATATATATATATATATATGTGTGTGTATATACATATATATAACACCATAGGTAAATGAAAACCTATATGAGAGGGCATATGCAATGGATGAAGGCAAGAGCCAGGATAGTCCAAGGTGAACCATCATGAAATGTGGTGGTTCCTGATGAACTACCGTAGAAAGGAAGAGACATAGTGGTTTATTGTGAACCACCGTGGAACATGGCAGCTATGGTAGTCCTTGATGAACTACCATAGAGAAAAGGGGAACACAGTGGTTCATTGTGAACCACTGTGAAATATGGTGACTATGGTAGTTCTTAATGAACTACCATAGAGATGAGGGGAACATAGTGGTTCATTGTGAACCACTGTGACATATACAGCAACTGTTGGGTTACTGTATTGAGCAGTTATAAAGGGGGCCACTGCATGTGGTAAGAAGAATGGATGCAAGTGGAAACAATGTTGTGGTAGAGATGCTCCATATGGCTGACACATTTCTTTCTGAATTTTAGCCCTACAGGTCTGGGAATTAGGCAACTAATACCAGTGTAACAGGCTTCTCTTTATACACTGCTCATAGAATTTTCAACCTCTAATAAATTCTGTTTAGTAAAGAAGCAGGATTTAATAAAGAGATAAAATTTCTAACAGATGACAAAGATAAAGAAGGAGAAGTGAATTTCATCATGCTTCAAGATATCATTTTCAGAAAATAAGAAATTTTAATAACCCTGATTAAACAAGATAGTGATAATTCATCGACAGGGCTCTGCTGATTCTGGAGATGCATTTGGACCCTTTTCTAAGGCATGGCTTTCGGCTGGCACCGAAATTTCATCAGGAAAATGACTAAACAGAGCAACTTGGCACATTTAAACAAAGAACAAAGTTTTTGCTAACGGCATTCACTCTGGCTATTCTTCTTCTTTCTTTTTTGTTTTTTTTTTGGATATATGTAATCAAAGTAAAAAAAAAATTTGTCCGGCTCTAATGGGGTGTCATTAGAGCCTTTTCCTTTTGGACAATGATACATACAGCAGGGATGATTGACTGAAATATCAGTTAGGGAGACTTAACTGAGTGTGGAGGTAGCAGGCATAACACTATTTTTGCAGTTAATGTATGTCCTATCCTAATGCTTAGATGTTAATTGCTAACATCTACGCTAACTGACAATTCCTGATTGTCAACAAAGACCCTAACATTGATGCAAGTTGTTGAAAATAACAAATGCTAACTGATATTAGATTAACCATCAACATGTATCAACATGTGTAAGACCCGCAATTTTTCAGAAAATATCTGAATAAAATTCATGAGGCATTTACCGGTAAAAATGACATTTTTCTCAGAATGCGAAACGAATCAATTCCTGCGAGCCAGTTACACTTAGGATATTCGTCGAATCGCGAATATATGCTCAAACACTCTGGAAGCCATAACTTCCTATCTGAACAAAATCAAAGGATTCCTGCGAGCCAACTTTCTTAGTGGCATCAATACGAAGATAATGGCGTACTCAGAATTTTTCGGAAAAAAATCGCCGAAAACCCGAAATTCTTGCGAGACCCACAGAAATATGGGTGGGACCCACAGAAATATTTCTCAGAAAATATTCTAGAAGATTCTAGAATATTCCATCACCTTCCATCACCTTCCAGAGCCTTCCAGCTCCTTCCAGCACCTTCCATGGAAGGGATTGTCAGAAAAGCCCAAGGGTAAAGAGGGGATTCTGAAACTTGGGGCCCAAGTTTCAGAACCTATAAATAGAGGACCCCCCCTCCTTTAGAAAATCGCCAACCCCTCTCTCTCTCCTCCTTTTCCAAACCTCCCCTACCTAGCCTAGCCCACCTGAGCCCACCTGACCTGGTCTGAGCCTGCCTGACTTAGCCTGAGCCTGCCTGACCTGGTCCTAACCCACCTGACCTAGGTCTGAACCTACTTGACCTAAGTCTGAACCCAGTTGACTTGACTTGAACCTGGTTTGGTTCAAAGTCAAAGTCCAAGTCCTTTTTCGTCCGAAGTTCGAAGTTAATCCTTTTTCGAAGTCGAGCCTCGTTCGAAGCGTTTGAAGCAATCGGAGTCGTTTCTTCCTCAAATTGAAGTAAGTTCGCTTCATTAAACCATCTCTCTCAAGTATTTGATTGTTTGTATATAGCATATACTTTCTGAAGTAGTATCTTGCTTTAGTTCTTGGTTGAGCCCTCTAGGACACTTCGGTGTTCACGCGCTCGCCTCGTAACTATCGTCGGATATATATGTTCGAATACGCAGTATATGCGTTCTTCAAAATAGTATCTCACCCTAGTTCTTGGTTGAGCCCACTAGGACACTTCGGTGTTCACTCGCTCGCCTCGTAACTATCGTTGGATATAGATCTAGGTGTATATCTACTGATACTGCTGACGCGTCTTATATCGCACAGGCCATGTAATTTACCTTTGCCGTCGCGTCGTATGATGCCAAGGCTCCCTGCTTTCTGTACTTCCGATTACTGCACTTCCGATTATGCATTTACTTACGCCGTCGCGTCGAACGATGCCAAGGCTCCTGCTTTCTGCAATGTATTTACTTACGCCGTCGCGTCGAACGATGCCAAGGCTCCTGTTTTGTTATATATGTAGAATATTTCGTTCAGTTACACACCCTGAACAATAGTATATGCATTTCCTTTACGCCGCCGCTGTATAAAGCACAGGCTTCTGCTTATATTTCATATATGGCGCGTAAGTGAGCGTTCAAACGGAGATCAACTCCAAAATCGCCCATGTGATTCCCTTACCGCTCTTCGTACAAGATTCTGCTTGACGAATGAAGCCCCTATTGGAAAGGCTTCGCCTTTTGGCAAAATGCTCTTTACGTAAAGACTAAATCAATTACGTATGGCCTGGCTATGGCCCAAGGTTCCTGCAACCTTGATGGATGCAAAGTACGCACAACGGTGCGCATCCATTTCCCGAGTTAAGCGTAGCAATTTCCCACCAAAGAGGGGAGATGCCGCTGAAACGGATAAAAGAAACGCACGCTTTCTCCATAAAAGAGAGGAAGTGCTGCTGAAATTCCTGAAGGAGCTAAGAATGGCTCAGAAAGAACGTAGCAGAAGTGCTACCCAGTTATGGAACGCCTTCTACGATGTAGAAGGGTTCGTCGCACCACTGCCGGTAGAGCAGAGAAGGTGTTGACAGAATGGTTGGCAGAAGAGCTGCCAAAACCAGTTAAGTGGCACAATGATGTCCTTTGTGGGAACGATGTCAGAATGACTGGCCTCCCTGACACCTGCAAGGGCATCATACTTGTAAGAGCCGTTGCGCCAAAGTAGTGGTAGCGCCTTGACAAGGTCCTGAGCTCGTTGCATAAAAATACGCCGAGTAGCCGATCTGTAGAGATCGAGTCATGTGCATGCTCATTAAGAATTATCAGACAGCCAGACCCGTAAGGGCCACTGAGCCGGAGTGTGTTGTTTCCACCGAAAGAGGTGAAGTGCTCGTCAAGGCCGAAGTGCCGAGAGCAGAGTTAAGCATGCATATGAATAAAAACCTTTGTTCCACGGTGAAAGCCGTGTGGTTGATTGGGGTCGGGTACATACTTCTCAAAGGCTGCCCTATAGGCATGCAATGTTCGTCAAGTAATTGTAAGACCGGCAGGCCCCTTTCAGAATTTCTCACCAAGGAAGACGGTGATGGCGCAGCCTTGAGTGACATATATTTCACCCGAACCTGATAGAGTTCATTGATGGCCTTCGTCACTCAGAGGTATGGAGGTCGTGGTTATCCTTAAATATCTAAGGATTGAACCCAACTACTGCAGTAGCAGAATGCATTCGGATACCTAGTAAGGATCTCTTCCGGTATGTTGTACCGTCCTACTAGGGGGATGGGGTCAACAGGCCTCTGGGGTATCTAAAATACATAGAATAATCAACCTCCAGATCGTCGCGTTGTCGCCCAGATATGAGTCCCCTAAGCCCAGGGGGAGGTGCAATTATCGAAACAAAGCATTAGCTTAGGTACAGCGCTACTTTGAATGTATGAGTGGATGACGTTGTTGAGTCAGTCCTACATAACCTTTGTGAAGGTGTCATGGTCGATATACTACTGGACCGATTGGGAAAGAACCCCATTGATATCCGTACGACTAAGTGAAGCTCGGAGAGCTGTCCTTAGATTCGTAGGATACGGATGTGCCAAGCATAGAGGCTTGAGCTAGACATCCATTCGTGACTCTGAGGAAGTCAAGGTTAAGTCGTAGAGACTTGAGAGGTTATTCTAACTCACAGCCCTGAAGAGGCTTATGCGAAGTCATGACGACTTGCGTGGATGTTCAACTCATAGCCCTTATGAGGCTTGTGCGATATACGCTAAGTCATGGAGGCTTGAGCGTCGTATTACGAACTGCGACCCTGAGTGGTCTATGCATTTACTTGAGTTGAATAGATAAGTGTTTGCCTACTTACCAGACCATCAGTGGTTCTGACCCCGTTTAATGGGGATTTCAGGTGTTGAACCTGCGTGGCGATATGTGGAGCAAGGCGGCATCAAGTTCCAGGGTTTCTCTAGACAGAGTTGTACTGCTTCCTTTTTATTGAACCTTCACTACTTTTCTAAGCAGTAGTGTTGTAATAAACATGTGCTTTCGATAAAATGGAACACTTTGGTGGTCAATGAGTTGTTTGGCCACATACCTGCAACGTGCTCAGAGTTTTCTAAAACAGACGACTCATTATCGTCTTATTCCGCTGCTAAAAGCTTTTCTAAGTTCCGCTGCAAAGAAAAAAAAAAAAAAAATCCATGAAAATTTTAACTTAGCTTTGTTTTGAAAATCCAGGGCGTTACAGAATTGGTATCAGAGCAAGAGTCTGAGAAACCTGGTTCGAGATCCGACATGTCCACTATATCGCACTGTAAGTATATTTTATACTTCTTGTTCTGATCTGGGTGCATCTTTGTATAGATGGCAACTCACGACTCCCGAGGATACTGCTATCGTTGCGGGATCATGCACGATGAGTGGGTATGCCCATATGAAGTCCAAGACTGTCAATATTGTGGCGAAGAAGGGCATTCCGTCAACGAATGCCAAATGAAGCATACTGCCGATATGGGTCGGTGGGGATCGCTTGGTCTTAGGGATGAGACCTCGCGTGTTAGTGGGCCACATTACTCCAGTAGAGAGAGTAGCCGTACTCCAGCAACTTCTGATGAACTACCATCTCTGGTAGGATTTGACTTGAACTTCCTTGAGGGATTTGGTCAATCGCAAGGCTATCAACAGGCATCATGTACGCCTAGCTTGCACAGTTGGGAGGAGGGATGCAACAACTCCTTCTATAATCCCATTATGATTTCAGATTCCTCGAATCAAAGTACTATTATATGAGGGAACAGAGCGGCTACACCAACGCCGAGTCTGAATGGCCAGGAAGAGGGATACAACCTATATCATCCCGTTATGGTCTCGGATTCTCCGAGCCATGATGCCACTGAATGGGCAAGTGGACCGGCATCACTGATCTATCCACAAGAGTCGCTTGAGAGTGCGGAAGTGCCGCCCAAGCCAAAGCTAGTTGTGCCTGCACCAAGGCAATGTGGAAGTAAACGATACTTCGGGTTCTTTGGGTCAAGAAAGAAATCCAGTTCCTAGAAGAGACTGGTAGTGTTTTGGAGTCAATATACTCATGTACCTAGTTTCTCAACGCCTAAAAGTCTGCCAGTGCGGCATGACATTTTGTTTAAGGCGATGCTTGTGTAAATGTGATGTATATTAAGTAAATAAAACTTTGCTTCGATATATACATTGTGAAACTAAAACACGTTGTTTGTATGTGGTAGATAAATGGCTCCTACGACGAGGAGAACCATACCAAGCGAGGAGTCCCATACTCAAGGATTTCTGCTGGAAACACTCAACAATTTGGTTACTGCCATTCGAGAAACAAGGCCAGAACCAGTCGCACCTCGAAGCGAAAACCTTGGTGGAATAACCTATGAAAAATTCCTCAAGCTCGATCCACCAGTCTTCGCTGGTAGAGCCGATCCTGAACTGGCAGAAAGTTGGGTCGAAGAGACCGAACGTGCCTTCCTGGTGCTGGGAGTACCAGAAGAAAAGAAGACCAACTTTGGCACGTACAGGCTGAAAGACAACGCACGAAAGTGGTGGGATACCACTAAGATTATCCAGTTCTCGGAAGTTGAAGTCATTCCTTGGACTGACTTCCGGAGAGCTTTCATGGATAATTACTTTCCATTACACTCCAGAAACAAGAAGAAGATGGAGTTTCTGGAATTGGAGCAGGGTGGCATAAATCTGATTGACTATACCACCAAATTTCAATATCTTGAACGGTACTGCTCCCGGTTATTTGAGACCGACCAAGAAAGGGCCGACAAGTACATCAATGGACTGCGAGAAGGGCTAAGGTCACGGGTTATCACCAGCATGCCCCAAACGTTTCAAACGGCTGTGGCAGCAGCTTCAAAAATATAAGTGGATTGGGAGCGATCAAAAGTGATCATAGCAAAAAGGCCCATAGTTGATGGTGGGAACAAGAAGAGAATGTTTCCAAGTGGCCAGGGTTCACGACAACCCTTTCAGAAGAAAAGGTTCCAAGGTGGGAACAACACTCAACAAGTTGTAAGGCCAAGGCAGAACATGGCTCCAAACAACCTGCAGTCCAACCCAAACTGCCCAAAATGCCATGTTAATCACGCAAGAGGACCATGTCCACGTGACACAGGTGGATGCTTCTACTGTGGCAAAGTGGGCCACATTGCAAGACAATGCATGAAGAAGCTTATTGATGAGCAGAGGAGGAATGCCGGATCTGCCGGACCCTCTCAACAAGTACCACAACGAACACAAGTCCAACGACCCCCACCTAGAGTAGAACAAAGGCCTGCTGCAGGTCGTGTATACGCTGTAACGACTGAACAAGTCGAAACCGGTGACCTAATTGAAGGCACCGTACCTGTTAATGGACATGCAGCTTACGTCTTGTTTGATTGTGGTGCTACTCATACGTTTATCTCCGACGATTTCACCGAACAACTCCACGCCTCGGTGCAACCGATTGATAAAATGATCGAAGTATATAACCCGTTGGGTTCACGCACCAAATGTATCCGGTGTGTGAAAAATTTGGATATTGAGATAGCAGGGCAACACTTGCCTACTGACGCCATCCTGATCGATATGATACAGTACGATGTCATTCTGGGAATGAATTGGTTGGCTCAGAATAATGCCAAGATTCTATGCCGCGAGGGCAGAGTGATTCTATCTCGACCCGGATTACCTAAGATGGAATACCGGTTATCCAAACCAGTTCCACAAAAAAGGCTCATATCGGCACTTAAGGTACAAAAATACCTTAGGAAGGGTTGTGTGGCCTTCCTGTTGAGTCTCTCGGTGGAAAAATCCAACGACCAACCCCTTGAGAGTTTGGAAGTAGTGCGAGAGTTTCCTGATCTGTTTCCTGAGGAATTGCCAGGACTTCCGCCACTTCGTGAGGTTGAATTTGAAATTCAATCCTTACCTGGAACAGCGCCAATATCCAAAGCCCCTTATCGTATGGCACCAGCTGAACTCAGTGAGTTGAAGTGTCAGTTGGAAGAACTGATGGAACAAGGGTTCATCCGACCAAGTATGTCACCATGGGGAGCCCCGGTACTATTTGTAAAGAAGAAGGATGGATCCCTTCGGTTATGCATCGATTATCAGATACTTAACCAGGCAACCATTAAAAATAAGTACCTGTTGCCTCGGATTGAGGACTTATTCGATCAGCTCAGAACAGCGAGAGTGTTCTCCAAGATCGACCTCAGGTCTGGATACCATCAGCTCAGAGTTAAGGAGGAGGATATACCTAAGACTGCCTTCAGAACGAGATATGGCCATTTTGAGTTCGTAGTAATGCCCTTCGGACTTACAAATGTGCCTGCTGTCTTTATGGACCTGATGAACCGAGTGTTGAAACCATACTTAGACACTTTTGTCATCGTCTTCATTGATGACATTCTCGTGTATTCAGAGAATGAGGAACAATACAAGGAGTACTTCAGAATCGTCTTGAAAACCCTTCAAGATAATCAGTTATATGCCAGGTTTTCAAAATGTGAATTCTGGCTAGACAAAGTAATGTTCCTTGGCCATGTGATCTCAAAAGATGGAATCGCAGTAGATCCTGCGAAGGTCGAAGCTGTGATAGACTGGAAGCATCCAGAAAATATCACTGAGGTCCGCAGCTTCCTTGAACTTGCCGGATATTATCGGAAGTTCATACAGGACTTCTCCCAAATCGCCGTACCAATGACGAAATTACTGAAAAAGGGAGTCAAGTTTGAATGGACTGACCAATGTAAGGAATGCTTTGAGGTTCTCAAACAGAGGCTTACCACTGCCCCTGTCCTTACCTTACCTTCTGGTCAAGGAGGCTTCATTGCTTATACCGATGCCTCGGGAACGGGTCTGGGTTGTGTATTGATGCAGCATGGCAAAGTAATCGCCTATGCATCCCGTCAGTTAAGAATTCATGAGAAAAACTATCCAACCCACGATCTGGAGCTTGCCGCGGTAGTGTTCGCGCTTAAAATCTGGCGACACTACCTGTATGGAGAGAAATTTGAGGTCATGTCGGACCATAAAAGCCTAAAATACCTTTTTTCTCAAAAAGAACTCAATATGCGGCAACGGCGATGGCTGGAATTCCTCAAAGACTATGAATTCACGCTTTCCTATCACCCTGGAAAGAAGAATGTTGTAGCAGATGCCCTTAGTCGCAAGACTGTTGGCACTCTGGCCAGCCTCACCGGACAATGGAAGCTGATGGAGGATTTTGTCAGTTGGAAGCCATTCCTGGCTGACCCAGGAAAGATTCGATTGTCATGCCTGACAATCCATATCGAGATCCTCGATCGCATTGTAGCCGAACAGTTCAAGGACCCCCAGTACTTGGAATTAAAAGCTCGTGCTGAAAGAGATGACACTTTCTTCCATTTAAAAGAAGATGGAGGAATATGGATGGAAGAAAGGATTTGGGTCCCAAATAACCCTGAGCTAAGACAGGAAGTACTCCAGGAGGCTCATAACAGCAAATACACCATTCACCCTAGAGGTACGAAAATGTTTCGGGACTTACAGAGAAAGTACTGGTGGAGGGGTATGAAACAGGATGTGGCTACATTTGTCTCAAGGTGTTTAATCTGCTAGCAAGTAAAAATTGAGCATCAACAACCTGGTGGAAAAATGCAACGGATCGAGATTCCAGAATGGAAATGGGAGGGCATTACGATGGATTTCATCGTTGGATTGCCTCGGTCCAAGAGACAACATGACTCAATATGGGTGATCGTAGACAGACTCACCAAGTCTGCTCACTTCCTGCCAATCAACACTCGATACTCAACTGAACGATTGGCGGAGATCTACATTCGGGAAATCGTTAGACTCCATGGAGTGCCGATTTCGATCATATCTGATCGTGACCCGAAATTTACCTCTCACTTTTGGGAGCAGCTTCAAAGAGCCCTGGGGACGAAACTCAAGTTCAGTACAGCATTCCATCCCCAAACAGATGGGCAATCAGAACGAACCATACAGACTCTCGAAGATATGCTAAGAGCCTGTATGCTAGAATGGAAAGGTGATTGGGATTCCCACCTAGCGTTGGCTGAATTTGCTTATAATAATAGCCACCACGCTAGCATTGGGATGGCACCGTATGAAGCCTTGTACGGGCGACCCTGTAGATCACCAATCCATTGGGGTGAAGTGGGTGAGCGAACCTTGGACTCGCCCATAGTGTTGCAGCATTATACTGAGCAGGTCCACATGATCAGGAAGAAGCTACTGACTGCTCAGAGTCGACAGAAGAGCTACGCTGATCAGCGGCGTAGGGAACTCACTTTTGCGGTTGGAGATAAGGTTTTTATCAAGGTCTCCCCAACCAAGAGTGTGTTTCGTTTCGGAAAGAAGGGGAAGCTCAGCCCCAGATTCGTTGGTCCCTTCGAGGTTTTGAGCCGGATAGGAGAGACCGCCTACAGAGTAGCATTGCCACCGCAGTATACACAGATACACAATGTATTTCATGTGTCAATGCTTAGAAAATACGTTCACGACCCTTCCCACGTCATCCAACATGAAGATATTGACATCTAGGAGGATATGACGGTGGAAGAAAGGCCAGTAGAGATCATGGACCGACGGGAGCAAGTGCTAAGGACAAAGGTCATTCCACTTGTCAAAGTAAGATGGCAACATCACGGAGTCGATGATTGCACTTGGGAGCCCGAATCGGATATGCAGGATAAATATCCTGAACTCTTCACCTTGTACTCTTAGCTGAATTTCGCGGACGAAATTCCTTTAAGGGGGTAATGATGTAAGACCCGCAATTTTTCAGAAAATATCTGAATAAAATTCATGAGGCATTTACCGGTAAAAATGGCATTTTTCTCAGAATGCGAAACGAATCAATTCCTGCGAGCCAGTTACACTTAGGATATTCGTCGAATCGCGAATATATGCTCAAACACTCTGGAAGCCATAACTTCCTATCTGAACAAAATCAAAGGATTCCTGCGAGCCAACTTTCTTAGTGGCATCAATACGAAGATAATGGCGTACTCAGAATTTTTCGGAAAAAAATCGCCGAAAACCCGAAATTCTTGCGGGACCCACAGAAATATGGGTGGGACCCACAGAAATATTTCTCAGAAAATATTCTAGAAGATTCTAGAATATTCCAGCACCTTCCAGAGCCTTCCAGCTCCTTCCAGCACCTTCCATGGAAGGGATTCTCAGAAAAGCCCAAGGGTAAAGAGGGGATTCTGAAACTTGGGGCCCAAGTTTCAGAACCTATAAATAGAGGACCCCCCCCTCCTTTAGAAAATCGCCAACCCCTCTCTCTCTCCTCCTTTTCCAAACCTCCCCTACCTAGCCTAGCCCACCTGACCTGGTCTGAGCCTGCCTGACTTAGCCTGAGCCTGCTTGACCTGGTCTGAGCCTGCCTGACCTGGTCCTAACCCACCTGACCTAGGTCTGAACCTACTTGACCTAAGTCTGAACCCAGTTGACTTGACTTGAACCTGGTTTGGTTCAAAGTCAAAGTCCAAGTCCTTTTTCGTCCGAAGTTCGAAGTTGATCCTTTTTCGAAGTCGAGCCTCGTTCGATGCGTTTGAAGCAATCGGAGTCGTTTCTTCCTCAAATTGAAGTAAGTTCGCTTCATTAAACCATCTCTCTCAAGTACTTGATTGTTTGTATATAGCATATACTTTCTGAAGTAGTATCTTGCTTTAGTTCTTGGTTGAGCCCTCTAGGACACTTCGGTGTTCACGCGCTCGCCTCGTAACTATCGTCGGATATATATGTTCGAATACGCAGTATATGCGTTCTTCAAAATAGTATCTCACCCTAGTTCTTGGTTGAGCCCTCTAGGACACTTCGGTGTTCACTCGCTCGCCTCGTAACTATCGTTGGATACAGATTTAGGTGTATATCTGCTGATACTGCCGACGCGTCTTATATCGCACAGGCCATGTAATTTACCTTTGCCGTCGCGTCATATGATGCCAAGGCTCCCTGCTTTCTGTACTTCCGATTACTGCACTTCCGATTATGCATTTACTTACGCCGTCGCGTCGAACGATGCCAAGGCTCCTGCTTTCTGCAATGTATTTACTTACGCCGTCGCGTCGAACGATGCCAAGGCTCCTGTTTTGTTATATATGTAGAATATTTCGTTCAGTTACACACCCTGAACAATAGTATATGCATTTCCTTTACGCCGCCGCTGTATAAAGCACAGGCTTCTGCTTATATTTCATATATGGCGCGTAAGTGAGCGTTCAAACGGAGATCAACTCCAAAATCGCCCATGTGATTCCCTTACCGCTCCTCGTACAAGATTCTGCTTGACGAATGAAGCCCCTATTGGAAAGGCTTCGCCTTTTGGCAAAATGCTCTTTACGTAAAGACTAAATCAATTACGTATGGCCTGGCTATGGCCCAAGGTTCCTGCAACCATGATGGATGCAAAGTACGCACAACGGTGCGCATCCATTTCCCGAGTTAAGCGTAGCAATTTCCCACCAAAGAGGGGAGATGCCGCTAAAACGGATAAAAGAAACGCACGCTTTCTCCATAAAAGAGAGGAAGTGCTGCTGAAATTCCTGAAGGAGCTAAGAATGGCTCAGAAAGAACGTAGCAGAAGTGCTACCCAGTTATGGAACGCCTTCTACGATGTAGAAGGGTTCGTCGCACCACTGCCGGTAGAGCAGAGAAGGTGTTGACAGAATGGTTGGCAGAAGAGCTGCCAAAACCAGTTAAGTGGCACAATGATGTCCTTTGTGGGAACGATGTCAGAATGACTGGCCTCCCTGACACCTGCAAGGGCATCATACTTGTAAGAGCTGTTGCGCCAAAGTAGTGGTAGCGCCTTGACAAGGTCCTGAGCTCGTTGCATAAAAATACGCCGAGTAGCCGATCTGTAGAGATCGAGTCATGTGCATGCTCATTAAGAATTATCAGACAGCCAGACCTGTAAGGGCCACTGAGCCGGAGTGTGTTGTTTCCACCGAAAGAGGTGAAGTGCTCGTCAAGGCCGAAGTGCCGAGAGCAGAGTTAAGCATGCATATGAATAAAAACCTTTGTTCCACGGTGAAAGCCGTGTGGTTGATTGGGGTCGGGTACATACTTCTCAAAGGCTGCCCTATAGGCATGCAATGTTCGTCAAGTAATTATAAGACCGGCAGGCCCCTTTCAGAATTTCTCACCAAGGAAGACGGTGATGGCGCAGCCTTGAGTGACATATATTTCACCCGAACCTGATAGAGTTCATTGATGGCCTTCGTCACTCAGAGGTATGGAGGTCGTGGTTATCCTTAAATATCTAAGGATTGAACCCAACTACTGCAGTAGCAGAATGCATTCGGATACCTAGTAAGGATCTCTTCCGGTATGTTGTACCGTCCTACTAGGGGGATGGGGTCAACAGGCCTCTGGGGTATCTAAAATACATAGAATAATCAACCTCCAGATCGTCACGTTGTCGCCCAGATATGAGTCCCCTAAGCCCAGGGGGAGGTGCAATTATCGAAACAAAGCATTAGCTTAGGTACAGCGCTACTTTGAATGTATGAGTGGATGACGTTGTTGAGTCAGTCCTACATAACCTTTGTGAAGGTGTCATGGTCGATATACTACTGGACCGATTGGGAAAGAACCCCATTGATATCCGTACGACTAAGTGAAGCTCGGAGAGCTGTCCTTAGATTCGTAGGATACGGATGTGCCAAGCATAGAGGCTTGAGCTAGACATCCATTCGTGACTCTGAGGAAGTCAAGGTTAAGTCGTAGAGACTTGAGAGGTTATTCTAACTCACAGCCCTGAAGAGGCTTATGCGAAGTCATGACGACTTGCGTGGATGTTCAACTCATAGCCCTGATGAGGCTTGTGCGATATACGCTAAGTCATGGAGGCTTGAGCGTCGTATTACGAACTGCGACCCTGAGTGGTCTATGCATTTACTTGAGTTGAATAGATAAGTGTTTGCCTACTTACCAGACCATCAGTGGTTCTGACCCCGTTTAATGGGGATTTCAGGTGTTGAACCTGCGTGGCGATATGTGGAGCAAGGCGGCATCAAGTTCCAGGGTTTCTCTAGACAGAGTTGTACTGCTTCCTTTTTATTGAACCTTCACTACTTTTCTAAGCAGTAGTGTTGTAATAAACATGTGCTTTCGATAAAATGGAACACTTTGGTGGTCAATGAGTTGTTTGGCCACATACCTGCAACGTGCTCGGAGTTTTCTAAAACAGACGACTCATTATCGTCTTATTCCGCTGCTAAAAGCTTTTCTAAGTTCCGCTGCAAAGAAAAAAAAAAAAAAAATCCATGAAAATTTTAACTTAGCTTTGTTTTGAAAATCCAGGGCGTTACAGAATTGGTATCAGAGCAAGAGTCTGAGAAACCTGGTTCGAGATCCGACTTGTCCACTATATCGCACTGTAAGTATATTTTATACTTCTTGTTCTGATCTGGGTGCATCTTTGTATAGATGGCAACTCACGACTCCCGAGGATACTGCTATCGTTGCGGGATCATGCACGATGAGTGGGTATGCCCATATGAAGTCCAAGACTGTCAATATTGTGGCGAAGAAGGGCATTCCGTCAACGAATGCCAAATGAAGCATACTGCCGATATGGGTCGGTGGGGATCGCTTGGTCTTAGGGATGAGACCTCGCGTGTTAGTGGGCCACATTACTCCAGTAGAGAGAGTAGCCGTACTCCAGCAACTTCTGATGAACTACCATCTCTGGTAGGATTTGACTTGAACTTCCTTGAGGGATTTGGTCAATCGCAAGGCTATCAACAGGCATCATGTACGCCTAGCTTGCACAGTTGGGAGGAGGGATGCAACAACTCCTTCTATAATCCCATTATGATTTCAGATTGCTCGAATCAAAGTACTATTATATGGGGGAACAGAGCGGCTACACCAACGCCGAGTCTGAATGGCCAGGAAGAGGGATACAACCTATATCATCCCGTTATGGTCTCGGATTCTCCGAGCCATGATGCCACTGAATGGGCAAGTGGACCGGCATCACTGATCTATCCACAAGAGTCGCTTGAGAGTGCGGAAGTGCCGCCCAAGCCAAAGCTAGTTGTGCCTGCACCAAGGCAATGTGGAAGTAAACGATACTTCGGGTTCTTTGGGTCAAGAAAGAAATCCAGTTCCTAGAAGAGACTGGTAGTGTTTTGGAGTCAATAGACTCATGTACCTAGTTTCTCAACGCCTAAAAGTCTGCCAGTGCGGCATGACATTTTGTTTAAGGCGATGCTTGTGTAAATGTGATGTATATTAAGTAAATAAAACTTTGCTTCGATATATACATTGTGAAACTAAAACACGTTGTTTGTATGTGGTAGATAAATGGCTCCTACGACGAGGAGAACCATACCAAGCGAGGAGTCCCATACTCAAGGATTTCTGCTGGAAACACTCAACAATTTGGTTACTGCCATTCGAGAAACAAGGCCAGAACCAGTCGCACCTCGAAGCGAAAACCTTGGTGGAATAACCTATGAAAAATTCCTCAAGCTCGATCCACCAGTCTTCGCTGGTAGAGCCGATCCTGAACTGGCAGAAAGTTGGGTCGAAGAGACCGAACGTGCCTTCCTGGTGCTGGGAGTACCAGAAGAAAAGAAGACCAACTTTGGCACGTACAGGCTGAAAGACAACGCACGAAAGTGGTGGGATACCACTAAGATTATCCAGTTCTCGGAAGTTGAAGTCATTCCTTGGACTGACTTCCGGAGAGCTTTCATGGATAATTACTTTCCATTACACTCCAGAAACAAGAAGAAGATGGAGTTTCTGGAATTGGAGCAGGGTGGCATAAATCTGATTGACTATACCACCAAATTTCAATATCTTGAACGGTACTGCTCCCGGTTATTTGAGACCGACCAAGAAAGGGCCGACAAGTACATCAATGGACTGCGAGAAGGGCTAAGGTCACGGGTTATCACCAGCATGCCCCAAACGTTTCAAACGGCTGTGGCAGCAGCTTCAAAAATATAAGTGGATTGGGAGCGATCAAAAGTGATCATAGCAAAAAGGCCCATAGTTGATGGTGGGAACAAAAAGAGAATGTTTCCAAGTGGCCAGGGTTCACGACAACCCTTTCAGAAGAAAAGGTTCCAAGGTGGGAACAACACTCAACAAGTTGTAAGGCCAAGGCAGAACATGGCTCCAAACAACCTGCAGTCCAACCCAAACTGCCCAAAATGCCATGTTAATCACGCAAGAGGACCATGTCCACGTGACACAGGTGGATGCTTCTACTGTGGCAAAGTGGGCCACATTGCAAGACAATGCAGGAAGAAGCTTATTGATGAGCAGAGGAGGAATGCCGGATCTGCCGGACCCTCTCAACAAGTACCACAACGAACACAAGTCCAACGACCCCCACCTAGAGTAGAACAAAGGCCTGCTGCAGGTCGTGTATACGCTGTAACGACTGAACAAGTCGAAACCGGTGACCTAATTGAAGGCACCGTACCTGTTAATGGACATGCAGCTTACGTCTTGTTTGATTGTGGTGCTACTCATACGTTTATCTCCGACGATTTCACCGAACAACTCCACGCCTCGGTGCAACCGATTGATAAAATGATCGAAGTATATAACCCGTTGGGTTCACGCACCAAATGTATCCGGTGTGTGAAAAATTTGGATATTGAGATAGCAGGGCAACACTTGCCTACTGACGCCATCCTGATCGATATGATACAGTACGATGTCATTCTGGGAATGAATTGGTTGGCTCAGAATAATGCCAAGATTCTATGCCGCGAGGGCAGAGTGATTCTATCTCGACCCGGATTACCTAAGATGGAATACCGGTTATCCAAACCAGTTCCACAAAAAAGGCTCATATCGGCACTTAAGGTACAAAAATACCTTAGGAAGGGTTGTGTGGCCTTCCTGTTGAGTCTCTCGGTGGAAAAATCCAACGACCAACCCCTTGAGAGTTTGGAAGTAGTGCGAGAGTTTCCTGATCTGTTTCCTGAGGAATTGCCAGGACTTCCGCCACTTCGTGAGGTTGAATTTGAAATTCAATCCTTACCTGGAACAGCGCCAATATCCAAAGCCTCTTATCGTATGGCACCAGCTGAACTCAGTGAGTTGAAGTGTCAGTTGGAAGAACTGATGGAACAAGGGTTCATCCGACCAAGTATGTCACCATGGGGAGCCCCGGTACTATTTGTAAAGAAGAAGGATGGATCCCTTCGGTTATGCATCGATTATCAGATACTTAACCAGGCAACCATTAAAAATAAGTACCTGTTGCCTCGGATTGAGGACTTATTCGATCAGCTCAGAACAGCGAGAGTGTTCTCCAAGATCGACCTCAGGTCTGGATACCATCAGCTCAGAGTTAAGGAGGAGGATATACCTAAGACTGCCTTCAGAACGAGATATGGCCATTATGAGTTCGTAGTAATGCCCTTCGGACTTACAAATGTGCCTGCTGTCTTTATGGACCTGATGAACCGAGTGTTGAAACCATACTTAGACACTTTTGTCATCGTCTTCATTGATGACATTCTCGTGTATTCAGAGAATGAGGAACAACACAAGGAGCACTTTAGAATCGTCTTGAAAACCCTTCAAGATAATCAGTTATATGCCAGGTTTTCAAAATGTGAATTCTGGCTAGACAAAGTAATGTTCCTTGGCCATGTGATCTCAAAAGATGGAATCGCAGTAGATCCTGCGAAGGTCGAAGCTGTGATAGACTGGAAGCAGCCAGAAAATATCACTGAGGTCCGCAGCTTCCTTGAACTTGCCGGATATTATCGGAAGTTCATACAGGACTTCTCCCAAATCGCCGTACCAATGACGAAATTACTGAAAAAGGGAGTCAAGTTTGAATGGACTGACCAATGTAAGGAATGCTTTGAGGTTCTCAAACAGAGGCTTACCACTGCCCCTGTCCTTACCTTACCTTCTGGTCAAGGAGGCTTCATTGCTTATACCGATGCCTCGGGAACGGGTTTGGGTTGTGTATTGATGCAGCATGGCAAAGTAATCGCCTATGCATCCCGTCAGTTAAGAATTCATGAGAAAAACTATCCAACCCACGATCTGGAGCTTGCCGCGGTAGTGTTCGCGCTTAAAATCTGGCGACACTACCTGTATGGAGAGAAATTTGAGGTCATGTCGGACCATAAAAGCCTAAAATACCTTTTTTCTCAAAAAGAACTCAATATGCGGCAACGGCGATGGCTGGAATTCCTCAAAGACTATGAATTCACGCTTTCCTATCACCCTGGAAAGGCGAATGTTGTAGCAGATGCCCTTAGTCGCAAGACTGTTGGCACTCTGGCCAGCCTCACCGGACAATGGAAGCTGATGGAGGATTTTGTCAGTTGGAAGCCATTCCTGGCTGACCCAGGAAAGATTCGATTGTCATGCCTGACAATCCATATCGAGATCCTCGATCGCATTGTAGCCGAACAGTTCAAGGACCCCCAGTACTTGGAATTAAAAGCTCGTGCCGAAAGAGATGACACTTTCTTCCATTTAAAAGAAGATGGAGGAATATGGATGGAAGAAAGGATTTGGGTCCCAAATAACCCTGAGCTAAGACAGGAAGTACTCCAGGAGGCTCATAACAGCAAATACACCATTCACCCTGGAGGTACGAAAATGTTTCGGGACTTACAGAGAAAGTACTGGTGGAGGGGTATGAAACGGGATGTGGCTACATTTGTCTCAAGGTGTTTAATCTGCTAGCAAGTAAAAATTGAGCATCAACAACCTGGTGGAAAAATGCAACGGATCGAGATTCCAGAATGGAAATGGGAGGGCATTACGATGGATTTCATCGTTGGATTGCCTCGGTCCAAGAGACAACATGACTCAATATGGGTGATCGTAGACAGACTCACCAAGTCTGCTCACTTCCTGCCAATCAACACTCGATACTCAACTGAACGATTGGCGGAGATCTACATTCGGGAAATCGTTAGACTCCATGGAGTGCCGATTTCGATCATATCTGATCGTGACCCGAAATTTACCTCTCACTTTTGGGAGCAGCTTCAAAGAGCCCTGGGGACGAAACTCAAGTTCAGTACAGCATTCCATCCCCAAACAGATGGGCAATCAGAACGAACCATACAGACTCTCGAAGATATGCTAAGAGCCTGTATGCTAGAATGGAAAGGTGATTGGGATTCCCACCTAGCGTTGGCTGAATTTGCTTATAATAATAGCCACCACGCTAGCATTGGGATGGCACCGTATGAAGCCTTGTACGGGCGACCCTGTAGATCACCAATCCATTGGGGTGAAGTGGGTGAGCGAACCTTGGACTCGCCCATAGTGTTGCAGCATTATACTGAGCAGGTCCACATGATCAGGAAGAAGCTACTGACTGCTCAGAGTCGACAGAAGAGCTACGCTGATCAGCGACGTAGGGAACTCACTTTTGCGGTTGGAGATAAGGTTTTTATCAAGGTCTCCCCAACCAAGAGTGTGTTTCGTTTCGGAAAGAAGGGGAAGCTCAGCCCCAGATTCGTTGGTCCCTTCGAGGTTTTGAGCCGGATAGGAGAGACCGCCTACAGAGTAGCATTGCCACCGCAGTATACACAAATACACAATGTATTTCATGTGTCAATGCTTAGAAAATACGTTCACGACCCTTCCCACGTCATCCAACATGAAGATATTGACATCCAGGAGGATATGACGGTGGAAGAAAGGCCAGTAGAGATCATGGACCGACGGGAGCAAGTGCTAAGGACAAAGGTCATTCCACTTGTCAAAGTAAGATGGCAACATCACGGAGTCGATGATTGCACTTGGGAGCCCGAATCGGATATGCAGGATAAATATCCTGAACTCTTCACCTTGTACTCTTAGCTGAATTTCGCGGACGAAATTCCTTTAAGGGGGTAATGATGTAAGACCCGCAATTTTTCAGAAAATATCTGAATAAAATTCATGAGGCATTTACCGGTAAAAATGGCATTTTTCTCAGAATGCGAAACGAATCAATTCCTGCGAGCCAGTTACACTTAGGATATTCGTCGAATCGCGAATATATGCTCAAACACTCTGGAAGCCATAACTTCCTATCTGAACAAAATCAAAGGATTCCTGCGAGCCAACTTTCTTAGTGGCATCAATACGAAGATAATGGCGTACTCAGAATTTTTCGGAAAAAAATCGCCGAAAACCCGAAATTCTTGCGGGACCCACAGAAATATGGGTAGGACCCACAGAAATATTTCTCAGAAAATATTCTAGAAGATTCTAGAATATTCCAGCACCTTCCAGAGCCTTCCAGCTCCTTCCAGCACCTTCCATGGAAGGGATTCTCAGAAAAGCCCAAGGGTAAAGAGGGGATTCTGAAACTTGGGGCCCAAGTTTCAGAACCTATAAATAGAGGACCCCCCCCCTCCTTTAGAAAATCGCCAACCCCTCTCTCTCTCCTCCTTTTCCAAACCTCCCCTACCTAGCCTAGCCCACCTGACCTGGTCTGAGCCTGCCTGACTTAGCCTGAGCCTGCTTGACCTGGTCTGAGCCTGCCTGACCTGGTCCTAACCCACCTGACCTAGGTCTGAACCTACTTGACCTAAGTCTGAACCCAGTTGACTTGACTTGAACCTGGTTTGGTTCAAAGTCAAAGTCCAAGTCCTTTTTCGTCCGAAGTTCGAAGTTGATCCTTTTTCGAAGTCGAGCCTCGTTCGATGCGTTTGAAGCAATCGGAGTCGTTTCTTCCTCAAATTGAAGTAAGTTCGCTTCATTAAACCATCTCTCTCAAGTACTTGATTGTTTGTATATAGCATATACTTTCTGAAGTAGTATCTTGCTTTAGTTCTTGGTTGAGCCCTCTAGGACACTTCGGTGTTCACGCGCTCGCCTCGTAACTATCGTCGGATATATATGTTCGAATACGCAGTATATGCGTTCTTCAAAATAGTATCTCACCCTAGTTCTTGGTTGAGCCCTCTAGGACACTTCGGTGTTCACTCGCTCGCCTCGTAACTATCGTTGGATACAGATTTAGGTGTATATCTGCTGATACTGCCGACGCGTCTTATATCGCACAGGCCATGTAATTTACCTTTGCCGTCGCGTCATATGATGCCAAGGCTCCCTGCTTTCTGTACTTCCGATTACTGCACTTCTGATTATGCATTTACTTACGCCGTCGCGTCGAACGATGCCAAGGCTCCTGCTTTCTGCAATGTATTTACTTACGCCGTCGCGTCGAACGATGCCAAGGCTCCTGTTTTGTTATATATGTAGAATATTTCGTTCAGTTACACACCCTGAACAATAGTATATGCATTTCCTTTACGCCGCCGCTGTATAAAGCACACGCTTCTGCTTATATTACATATATGGCGCGTAAGTGAGCGTTCAAACGGAGATCAACTCCAAAATCGCCCATGCGATTCCCTTACCGCTCCTCGTACAAGATTCTGCTTGACGAATGAAGCCCCTATTGAAAAGGCTTCGCCTTTTGGCAAAATGCTCTTTACGTAAAGACTAAATCAATTACGTATGGCCTGGCTATGGCCCAAGGTTCCTGCAACCGTGATGGATGCAAAGTACGCACAACGGTGCGCATCCATTTCTCGAGTTAAGCGTAGCGATTTCCCACCAAAGAGGGGAGATGCCGCTGAAACGGATAAAAGAAATGCACACTTTCTCCGTAAAAGAGAGGAAGTGCTGCTGAAATTCCTGAAGGAGCTAAGAATGGCTCAGAAAGAACGTAGCAGAAGTGCTACCCAGTTATGGAACGCCTTCTACGATGTAGAAGGGTTCGTCGCACCACTGCCGGTAGAGCAGAGAAGGTGTTGACAGAATGGTTGGCAGAAGAGCTGCCAAAACCAGTTAAGTGGCACAATGATGTCCTTTGTGTGAACGATGTCAGAATGACTCGTCTCCCTGACACCTGCAAGGGCATCATACTTGTAAGAGCCGTTGCGCCAAAGTAGTGGTAGCGCCTTGACAAGGTCCTGAGCTCGTTGCGTAAAAATACGCCGAGTAGCCGATCCGTAGAGATCGAGTCATGTGCATGCTCATTAAGAATTATCAGACAGCCAGACTCGTAAGGGCCGCTGAGCCGGAGTGTGTTGTTTCCACCGAAAGAGGTGAAGTGCTCGTCAAGGCCGAAGTGCCGAGAGCAGAGTTAAGCATGCATATTAATAAAAACCTTTGTTCCACGGTGAAAGCCGTGTGGTTGATTGGGGTCGGGTACATACTTCTCAAAGGCTGCCCTATAGGCATGCAATGTTCGTCAAGTAATTGTAAGATCGGCAGGCCCCTTTCAGAATTTCTCACCGAGGAAGACGGTGATGGCGCAGCCTTGAGTGACATATATTTCACCCGAACCTGATAGAGTTCATTGATGGCCTTCGTCACTCAGAGGTATGGAGGTCGTGGTTATCCTTAAATATCTAAGGATTGAACCCAACTACTGTAGTAGCAGAATGCATTCGGATACCCAGTAAGGATCTCTTCCGGTATGCTGTACCGTCCTACTAGGGGGATGGGGTCAACAGGCCTCTGGGGTATCTAAAATACATAGAATAATCAACCCCCAGATCGTCGCGTTGTCGCCCAGATATGAGTCCCCTAAGCCCAGGGGGAGGTGCAATTATCGAAACAAAGCATTAGCTTAGGTACAGCGCTACTTTGAATATATGAGTGGATGACGTTGTTGAGTCAGTCCTGCATAACCTTTGTGAAGGTGTCAGGGTCGATATACTACTGGACCGATTGAGAAAGAACCCCATTGATATCCGTACGACTAAGTGAAGCTCGGAGAGCTGTCCTTAGATTCGTAGGATACGGATGTGCCAAGCATAAAGGCTTGAGCTAGACATCCATTCGTGACTCTTAGGAAGTCAAGGCTAAGTCGTAGAGACTTGAGAGGTTATTCTAACTCACAGCCCTGAAGAGGCTTATGCGAAGTCATGACGACTTGCGTGGATGTTCAACTCACAGCCCTGATGAGGCTTGTGCGATATACGCTAAGTCATGGAGGCTTGAGCGTCGTATTACGAACTGCGACCCTGAGTGGTCTATGCATTTACTTGAGTTGAATAGATAGGTGTTTGCCTACTTACCAGACCATCAGTGGTTCTGACCCCGTTTAATGGGGATTTCAGGTGTTGAACCTGCGTGGCGATATGCGGAGCAAGGCGGCATCAAGTTCCAGGGTTTCTCTAGACAGAGTTGTAATGCTTCCTTTTTATTGAACCTTCACTGCTTTTCTAAGCAGTAGTGTTGTAATAAACATGTGCTTTCGATAAAATGGAACACTTTGGTGGTCAATGAGTTGCTTGGCCACATACCTGCAACGTGCTTGGAGTTTTCTAAAACCGACGACTCATTATCGTCTTATTCCGCTGCTAAAAGCTTTTCTAAGTTCCGCTGCAAAGAAAAAAAAAAAAAAAGAAATCCATGAAAATTTTAACTTAGCTTTGTTTTGAAAATCCGGGGCGTTACAACATGACTATCGAGCCCAAACTATTTTAGTGAGGACCGACACCCCTACTGCTAACCCCTTCTGTAATTTCAAATTCAACGTTAACCTGCTAATACAAACTATGCTGACTCACCAAGCAAGATAAATGGCATTTGCCCAAGATAAATGGCAATCAACTGGAATCCGAATAACATTCAAACACTTTGACCTTCATGTTCAAATGTTCATTCATTGTGCAAGATCAACCGTATTCTGACAGGTCCGAACCATCACAAATTTCAACAGATAAAACTCAATGAATTACTTCAAACCTCAGTAGACAATGCTTTTAATCAATATACAGCTGACAGGAATTCCATACAGCAGCCACTGAAACAAACCATTTCAATATCAGTCAATGAACTATTGAGTGAGAACACTATCAAGGTTATATGGATGGTATTTACCGCGAGACATTGACATATATGAAATGAGAAGTGTAATGATTCATGAACCGCTGTGCAGGGTGATAGCGGTTGAGGTGATGTGGGAGGATGAAATCATAGGGAAATAAATGATAAAGAAAAAGAAAACCTACTCGAAATGCATGAGATGAACAGGAAAATATGACAGCTACTGTACTTATCAGTGTGAGACTTCAACTATAGTATACCACTTGTGAGTCACTGATATGCAAAAACATCATACAAGATAAAAGCATATATGATTGAATCAGCAAAAGGGGATAAATAGGTGAAATTAACTAGCATATGAGTATAGCTGTAGAATACCCCAAAAAAAACTAGCATATGCAAATTTGTAAATCAAGATGCATCAGCACAAACAAACATATAAGCCTAAAATTTCTGCAGGTGTACTAATGTATTTGATCTACGTGCCTGTTTGAGCAACAGCTAGTTAAAGCTGCAGGGGATAGAAGCTCCCACAGGTTGCAGATATTGGAATTGGTGGGAATGAACTGATGGGAAAATCAGTTGCATTAACTGAGACAGGTCGATTAATGAGATGATCTTGTGAATACAAGGATTACAATATCGTCACTCATAAAAAAAAAATTATCATCAGCACTGAGGGTATGTTATTTCCTTGAAATACACAAATGACCACAGTTAATACTTACCTTTGAAGACCGCAGCAAGAAAAAGAGAAAAAATAAAATAAAATAACCTGTAAGCATGTTTCACCAGCAGAAACGGATGTAGCACACTTGATTTCCTACGAAACGAAAATGTTATAGGAAATTCCTCCTTTTTCCTTCGATCCCCTAGGCTGGCATCTCCAGTGTATGCCACGACAACAATGGCTTTTTCTTCCAAGACAAAATGAACAGAGCAGATGAAAACTATTTACAATTACAGATTTGCAGGTATTACTAAAAAAAGTGTTATCATCCATGTATTTCCTGTATATTGTTATCTGGGTTCCCTAGTTCAAAGAACTCTTTACCCTCACCATCACGGGCATCTCATCTTGCTGCGATAGATAGGCATGATCACTATCCATGAATTTGCCTGGAACATGTGATGAAACATCAATAGTCCATCTCACATGTTCAGTTGAACTGCCATGAAAAACCGTGAAAAATGGATATAATGGTCTATTAAACAATGCAGTGATTTTTTTTTTTAGTGTTATCTTCAATGTCCTCTTAAATCCCTTGTGCTTTTTTCGATGGTTCACTATGAGCCTTCGACATCCAATCCAAATTCTCGACGGCATTTGCGATGGAGCACGCATTTAACAGGTGAATACACAGGGGGCCTGTGATCATCGCAAAATTTTCCTCTCTTGTGGTTTCTCTCTCTTCCTTCTCTTTTCCTTTTCTAACCTCTATTTTCCTCCTTTTTGAAGGGAGAAAATAAAAAGACAGAAAAGAAGAGAGAAGAGAAAAGAAAGAAAGAAAGGGAAGAAGAACTCTTTTGCGGGGTCTCACTTGACCTTGATTTGAAAATATTTAGCAAATAACTCACCTCCGTTTTGAAATATATTGCGGAAAAAATGGAGAGACGAGATTCGCTCATCGGTACGAGGTTCGACCGTTCCTGCCGCTTTTACCAGGGGTAATCGAACCAAGGATCGAATCTATGCCTTTTGCTTTGCCTAAATATTATCTAAGAATTTATCCTAAAGATCTAAATGCACAAAGAATCATGCTTGTGCAATGCAAGGATGTATGTTCTTTTTGAAAATTTGATTTGGAAATTTCCAAGTATTCTGAGATGAACTTGATATAGGAGTGAAGAAATGATTGAATCTAACTTAGAACTTGAGATAGATCAGAGAAGTTCTAAGTCTTTGAAGCAAATAAGAGTTGGAAAAATAAATCTTGACTTTGAGAAAGAATGATTTGAAGCTTTGAAATGAAAGGAAATGAAGTTTTCAAAGTCAGAAATGGGCTTTGAATTTAATCATGGATTTAGGAGAAGAAGATGAAATTTTGAAGTAATATTGAATTCGAATCTTAGAATGGATCTGAGAAAATCAAATGGTATTTAAAAATAAAAATGGATTTAGGAAGTTCAGATGAAATCTAAAAAATGGAATTGGATTTAAAATCTAGAATAGGGAATGGAATTAGATCTCAAAAATGGATTTAAGATCCGATGTAGAATTGGGTTTTGGATCCTAAAATGGATTTGGATCTAAGGTCTGAGATCCAATATAGAATTGGACTATGGACCCTAAGATGGATTTTGGATCTGAAGTCTGAGATCCAATGTAGAATTGGATTCTGGATCCTAAAGTGGAATTGGATCTGAAGTCTGAGATCCAAACTAGAACTGGATTCTGGACCCTAAAGTGGAATTTGGATCCGAAGTCTAAGATCCAATGTAGAATTGGGTTCTGGATCCTAGGATGGAGTGGATCTGAAGTCTGAGATCCAAAAGTGAAATTGGATTCTGGACCCTAGAATGAAATGGATCTGAATCCTGAGATCCAATATATAGAATTGTATTTAGAAAACTGGATCCAAGTTGATCTAATTTTGAATTTGAATTTTTTTTAAAGTCCAAAAAATGGGACTTTTGAGTATAGATCTGGGTTTTGAAAACCCAGATTGAATTTTAAAACTTAGAAAAGGCCAAGCTTTTGAGATTCAGGATCAATCTCAAACTTTGATTTTGGATTTTGAAGATGAACTTAGTCTTGAATATGAAGATGAATCAAAAGTTTCAAAGTTAATTCAAACTTTGAAATTTCATTCAGATTTTGAATTTTGGATATGCAAATGGATTTCAAAGTCAAATTGGACTTCGAATTTGAAGTTAGAATTTAGAAGATGAGTCAGAAAACTTCAAAGTTTTAATTTGAACTTTGAATTTTGATTGGAGTTTTGAATATGAAATGAATTTGAATTTTCAAAGTCAAATTTGACTCTGAAAATGAGATAGAATTGATGAAATAGAAATTGAAGAAAGATATTCAAGATCACTCGGATTTTTGAAAAAGATTTTTTTTGAAAATGTGATGCAGTTCTATCCTAAATGATGAATGAATTTGAAGAATTGTGAAATTGGATTTTGAAAAGCTATTCAATTCTTTAGATGAATTAAAATAAGATTGAAGATATAATACATCCTTGACTATGGTCATTGAATGTATTATATAATAATCTATATTTAGATTCAAGAGAAGAATGAAATACATTTGGTGCTCTTATAGAATTTAAAATGAAATGAACTCTCAATATACCCTGACTATGGCAATTGGTATATATTTTGAGTTAATTTTAAGTTAAATTCTGATAAAAGGAGAAAATATTTAAGGAAAATATGATGGATTTTGGAAACGGATCCAATGTGGATCCAGTGTTTATTTCGTAAGAGATAAAAATACTAAGTCTTGTTTACATCCCGACTATGGCCGTTGATGTAAATCATCAACTTAGGATTAATTTACCTCTTACGAAATGGTGCACGTGCCATTCGTGTTGCCATTTGTGAGAATTTGAAAAATGTATGAAGAACAAATAATTCATGGTATTTACAATGCTCATTCATTCTATCTAAAAAGCTGGAAATGTAGAGTCTTATTTAAAATCTAACTATTACAATGTGTGAAATTGAATTTATGACTCCAACTAACGAGATTTTCCACATATTCTCTGCAAAACAACTGGATTAATATGAAGATGGAAGAAAATTGCACATAAAAAAATGTTCATATGCCAAGATATGTAAGATCCAAAGTGTAGAAAAGATGAAAATGATATATACCTATGTACATGTATATCTATATACGTACATGTATATATGAATCTGTATACGTATATACATATAGGTGGAATGGAGAAGTACCAAATGGCTATGCAAATGTACTATAGATATGTAAATATAATTTGCAGAAATGATGAAATATGAACATAGTAAATATAGTATGACATATATTGTGAAGATGAAGGTATCATAAGAGGGGGAAGCATGTAACAGGGTACAGGGGAAGAGGGTACATAATGGTAGTGGTTGTTGGAAGGTGAAGCATAGCAGCAATGTTGTGATATTGGATGTATTACTACAATAAATATTATGCTGAAGATGCTGTTCTAAGAAAAGCATTAAGTGCCCGAGTGTGGTGGACAGGTGCAACATGGCTGTTTGTGAACTGCCATGGCATGTGCAGCAAGGAGCACAGAGGCTGTAGCTAAGTGCTGCAAATAGTGGAGGTATGAGGGTAAATAGTAGATATTGCTGGTATTGTAGCAATGAGATGAGGCCTTGTGTGTGGATGTAGTAGATGGAGATGGTTGGAATGGTTGTGATATATGACACATGATAGACACAGCACTGTTTGGTCATGAAGAATAGATTTGAGGGAAGATAGTGGTGTACGGCAGTGAGGGGAAAGTAAGTGAAAGGAGGTGTTGTGAGGTGGTGTCGGAAGTGGAGTTGATGTTACATACAAAAGGGGATGAAAGGCTGAAGACATTCCATTGCAGCAATGTCCAGCATTGCCACAGAAAGTCATAGTGAAATCATGGTGATACTTGATTACTATCACCAAAATGGCACCATAGCAGTGCTTTAAGCACTGCCGTAGGTGGGTGGAAGAGACTAATTACAAACGGCTGGACAATATGGAAATCATGGACTGTAGCAGTGAATATAATGCTATAAGATGGCTGGACACCTACTGGGTGCTAGGTTGATGTGATGGCATGAAGAGGTATGATAAAGTGGGTGAAAATGAGGTGAAATAATAGGTACATGGATAGCAAGGATGGTGAGGTAGTAGAAGACATGAATATGCAATGGCAAAGGGGATGCAATTGGCAGCAGTGACGTGCAGTAGTGCAGCTAGCAGGGATATAGTGCGATGGTAGTGGAAGTTCAGTGGGTGTGTAGGTAGAATGCCATGTACAAAGACATAACACAGGTGTATTGACATGCAATAGAAGGTGGCCTAAATGATTCATAACTCAATGGAGTATGCTTTGAAATAAAAATGACTTACAGCATCAAAAGGAACTGAAACAATTTTTATGCCTAGGCAAGCACATACAAAGCACAATATATATATCCTAATCAGAAAGGAAAAGAAAAAAAAAAATAACTGCTCCATGAGTGCTATAACGTCCAGTATATACAGTTACACTGCATGTAATTGAATTGATACCTTAAGCATTTTCAGCTATTCAGTCAACTGTACTTCAAAACACAATAATTAGAGTCAGTCCCAGTTCTAAATAAAGAATCAACTGAGAGAGTCACACTGAATGGAAGAAAACAGGAAAAACTCTTACTGCTAGAATGACAACCTTTGCTGCTATTCATGCGAAACTAGCAAACTGAAAGAAAACTCTCATGGCCTGTGAAAGAATAAGCAACCCAGATCGTGTAACACCGCGCGGTGAGCCCTTATCCAGGTATTTCTTTCTCTCATGGCTAATCCATCAGTTACAGTCATGACTGCAATTTAATGCAATGGATCCCAGTGCACAAGAATGGGCAGGAGCAGATATAACTGTGACCTTACTCTGTGCAAGGTTCAAAATTTTGGCATTGGCTCCATATCTCATCACCAGTAGCTTTGACCATGTTGCTCCTATTCCTAATCATATTCCCAACTTCTCTATTGACGTGTCATAAACAACACACCAACGAGATCCCATGAATCATGTCGCCTTTTGCAGAGACTCAGCCACATTTTTCCAGTTTACCAAAGCATTTTCAGGTGACATCAATTCTAGCATGTCTCTGCAATTTCTCATCAGATCTATCCCCTCTTTTGCAGCAAAAACTCGGCAATTAGTAGGGACAAGGTACATTGTGGGACTAAGTACGTGAATGAAAGAGATAAAATGCAAATGTACTCATGTGCGAAGATGGTGCCTTCCATTACTTAAGTCTGAACATAAGATGCCGTGAGGGTGGAACATCATATAGCCATAAAAGAAATAGCTAAAATTTACAAGAAAGGAAAGAAATCTACCTGATATCCTGAGTTTAGATTTGCAGAGAGAAGTACGAGATTACAATGCTTGGAATTAGATACAAATATGATTGATAAGAAAGCAAATATCAAACGTCAAATGGCAGAGAAACCTTTTCTGCAAAGTGAATCTGATAGGGATGTAACAGACAAGTCAATTATGTAATCGATACTCAAAGCAAGGTATCAAAACACAATTCCAGCAGAATTTCAGTTGGCCCGTTAAGCACTGACGACCACAACAAAGAGAACTGAACATGTTCCCATAATTTCCATAGGATAAGACCTATCTGATGTATGGAAAGGACTTCCAGAGTTGCTAAATTTTCTGGTGAACACTCTGCCATCCACCGATTTCAGTGGGATATACAGGTGACCGCTCGGGTCTAGGGACGTGAAGTTCCCTACGTCGGCCATCTCAGCTGAAACACAATGGTCCTGCCGACTGGCTGGATCGAGAAGATGTCTTCTAAATTTTTTTTTTTTTTTTTAACCGATATTTACCTTGACAATATAGAGCTTATAAGGGCTCATCTGTTCCATTCTCTGATTTGCAGAAACAGAACGATAAAGCTCTATGATCAATCCATGATACTAAAAGAAACGAGTAATTTTATCGAAAGGAAAAAGGATGACTGGATAAAAATAAAAGGCAACGATTATAAGGAAGGCGACAACTCAATGGGAAACTAGTGTCATATGCGATGGAAAATGATAAAACGATGATAAAAATCCTTCAAACAAGATATGAGGAAAATCTTAATCTAATGACAGAAATACTAATGATTGGAGATTGAAGTCAAATTAAATGGCAAAATTATGAAGAATGTACAAAAACCATGTGAAAACCAGAGACAATTCATCGAGGGTAGCAAAAAGGAAAAAAGAAAACCCATATAGGGACGGCGCGTTCCCCTTCATTGTAGCATCAGAGTGGGTGGACGTTGCACAGGCAACTCCATGCCACCAATGATGCATTAATAGGATCCAAAAGCAGTAAATACGAGAAGAAAGAGAAAAAAAAAAGTAAAAGGGGAGGAGGAAAGCAAATGGTGCAGAATCAAGGAAGATACGATAAATAAATTAAAAGGTAAATGAAGTAAAAGAGGGAGAAGAGCTGAACTGCTTACCTCTTTACTGTTTTTGCTGGATTGGAGGCCTTCCCGTCGATAAAAAAAAAAAAACTCCAGAGAAGAGATAGAAGGGGAAAAGGGGAGAACCGATGGAGGTCGTGCTTCGTCCCCCCCTCTCCTTTGCTTATGTGTGCCCTTTTTATCGAGGGAGAGGAGGTTTCTGGATGGGAAGTGGTTAAGGATCAAGGGTGGAGAATGAGGGAATGCCCTTGGTGATGGAAGGTGGAAACTTAGAGGAAGATGCGCGCGGGAGGATGGCCGTTGCCCATTTTCAAAATTTCCCAAGGGGGGCTCCCTTTTAAGATTTTTCCAAAAAAGGCTTTCAATAGAGGGTTTTAAAAAAAAAAGTTTTTAATTGCATATTTTTCTGAATTTTTGGAATTTTTCTATTGTTTTCTTTTTCGGTTTTATTATTTTTTTGTTCTTTTCTTGAATTCTCTACATTTTTTTTGTATTTTTCTAAAAAAAATATTTACAAAAGTATTTTTCTGAGAATTTCAGACCATTTCGGGAAAATTTCTTCAGAAGAAGGGGTTTGGACCCAGATTTTTGAGAAAATGTTCGAGTTTTGACACCCGAATCGAGAAATATAACGTGATGGATCCAAACGGATGTCGGAGGGACTGTCCGAGCTATTTAAAAATTAGTTTTGGTATTTTCTATAATTTTAATTTTAAAATTTGGATAATGAGACTCAAATTTGGATCTGAACAATGGATCCAGATCCAAAATCAATTTAAACATATAAAATGAATTTAATTTCGGTAAAACTTGAGAAATGAACTGGAATTTAGATTTAAAAATGACTCATTTGCTCAAAAATGAATTTAGGGGCAAGAAGGGAATATTTGAAAGATTTTGAAAAATTTGGGGTGTTTACAGGGCCTTACGCCGGATATTATACTAAACAAAATACATATACAAATCTCGATACACATGGGATCTGGACTAAGATACAGGAAGAGGGAAATGGGAGTGAACTCAAACAGGGAGCCGCAGACAAACACAACAGAAATTACATGACAAATATGGCTCAAGACCCAAAAGGGATGCTGAAACGATGCAGATTGAGACAGTGATAAAATGGGATATGAGACTATGAATACAAGCATCAGAGATTAATCCAGAGGGAGTTCGAAACATAATTTTCTGGATGATACCCTGACCAGGGCCAAATCAACTAATAAAATCATGGAGACGATTTCAATAACTAGAAGGATATAGCAAATCTACAGACCTACTGTTTGCTCAAATGGTAATAATGGAAGCAAAAGAGGCAAGATAAACAACAATTTAGGTTTATAAGACTTATGTAAGTTGCAAAAAAAAAGAAAGAGGAATGTAAAGATACGAAAAAAAAAGTTGCAGAGCATAATCGTAAAATGGTAACATAAGTATAAAGCATATGGATGCGGAATTTACAGAAAACGGGGGAAAATTGTAGGAACCATTCGTTCCCTTTGGTTTTGCACCTTTTGCACATATCGATACTTGCTATGTGCAAGATCAATGTTGCGTGGGTGCTTCAATAAAAAAAAAAAATTCTGAAAACAAGATAAAAGAGAGCAACAAAACGAAAGGGGAGAAAGAGGTTTTTTACCGAATTTCTGCAGGTGTCGGCTGGAGTTCTTCGGGAAGTTGGGGATGAAGGATCCCTTCGGTCAACCAGAAAAAGAGGAGTAGGCTTGCTTTACTATGCTGCAGGTTTTCCTTGATCGACGGGAGGAGCTGGGAGGTGAAGGAAGGCCGATGAGAACCGATCGAGAGAGGCGATTGAGGGGTAGGAACTTCTTTTTTTTTTCGCTCCCTTCCCCTTGCGCCTCTTTTATAGAGAGGGAGGAAGAATCGAGAGGCAGGCGGTTTGGGATCAATGGCTGAGGGTGGAGCCATTGATCGGAGGGTCTTCCGCCCTTCGATCCTCTGCGAGTGTTTTTCTAGGGAGGAGGCCGTTGGGGAGAAGTTTCTAGGGGGTTCGGTGGGATGGCCATGGGGAAGCTTCTGGTGGCTGATGGAGGGTTCGGACGAGAGAGGGTTTGCGAAAAAAAAGGAATGAGAGAGGGTTTCGGTAACCCTAAAAAAATTTTGTTAAAAGCGAGACTTCGTTTTTAAAGAATTTTCAGAATGGTGGTCCTTTTCAAAAGGTTTTTCTAAAAAATGGTTTTTAAAAGATGTTTTTCAAAAGGAGCTTTTCAGAACTATAAATTTTTTTCTTTTCTATATATTTTTTATTTTTATTTTTTTGTTCTTTGCTTCATTTTCTATTTTTTTTGATATTTTTAGAATAAAACCCTAAAATTTACGAGAAAACAAAGATTTAAAATTGATTTTTTGTATTTTTAAGAAATATTTACAAAAGAGGGTTTTTCTGAGAATTCAAGGCTATTTTGGGGAAATTTCTTCAAAAAATGAGTTTGGACCCAAGTTTTGAGAAAATATTCGAGTTTTAAACCTCGAATCGAGGAATATAACGCGATGGATCCAAACGGATACCGGATGAACTGTCTGGTCCTTTTAAAAGGTTATTTTGGTAATTTTGAGAATTTGTTTTAAAAATTGGATAACGAAGCTCATATTTGAATCTTTTATCTGGATCCAGATCCGAAATTGAGTCAGATATGTAAAATGAATTTAATTTCAACAAAAATTGAGAAACAAAAATGGAATTTAGATTTAAATCTGACTCAATTACCCAGAAAATTGGAGCAAAGGGCAAAATAGGAATATTTACAACATTTTAAAAAATTTGGGGTGTTCACAGGGTGTTTCATTACTGTCTTTTGTTATCTAGAAAAGAAGGCGCTATAGCCTTAAGTAGAATAGGGACAGAGGCCCCTTCTTCATGCCATTGAAAAGGAACCGGTCGCTGAGGTCGGTCCCTAGGTTTGTTGAAAACCTTTTCTTTCATCCCATTATAGTAATGTAACAAGGTGTAGATCTTCAGTAAGGAATAACAACACAAAAAGGTAAAGGAATCCTATAAGTCAGAAGGGAGTCAAATGGGACTATCCCACAAAGGCTAACGCTTTGGCACAATAAAGGGTTCTGATGGCTCATGAAATACCACAGCATGATGTTAGTTAGGGCCCAGTTCACTAAAGAGTTTCTAGATACGGTTGCTAGTTGACACATCGCTCCGGATTCGTGGGTAAGGAGTGAAGAAATGCAAATCAATGAGAATCCATTCCCTTCCAGAAGGAACTGGAAACCGGAAACGGGAAAAATGTATCTAACCTTCCTATCCAGCGTTAGTCAAAACCTGACCCGATGACTGGAGTATCCCCCATTTTAGCTCTATCCGGGAACCTGGGAATCGAAGACACAACCATAACTAACGTCAAAACATCTTTTTCTTTTGGTTCATCGAGCCTATAGGCCCCAGTCGGGATTGGGGTGATAGAAGGTGGAAACGGGAACCCAACCCGGTTGGTTCCTCATTTGCATGTGATGGGGAAAGGCACAAAAATCGAGAAAAGTGCCTGGTCTAATGGTCCCTCCGCGAGAACGCGACCTAGTGGCGTCGAAGGTAGCATGCTGTGGGGGAGAAGCGTCGGCAGTGAGTCTTTCACAGGCGTGAAGAGTGTTGGTAGTGAGTTATGACGGGCACTTCTTCTCTCCTCTGTGACCCCGATACCGATGTCTGAGGGGCACGGATGTCTTGATTGATCTCTTGATACAAGCACCTCCGGAGGTCACCCCAACCTTCTCGATGATTTCGATTCCATTCACGAGAGAAATGAAGATGATTCGATTAAACATCAATGATGGAGGCACTCAGTGAGCAGAAAGTTTGCAGCTAAGTGTTAAGAGTCCGCTTTTGTTACCTCTCCTCCCTCCGATATGTCACGAGGAAAATGGAAGCGTTAGGAGTCTGAGCAACCTGACGGAGGTGACAAGCCATAGCGCTTACTCCAGGTAATTATATTGAAGCACAGAATTGGTTGAAGATTACAAGGCGGTTCGAATAAGAAGACTTTCTTTTTGAATTGAATTCATTCAAATTGTTTGTTTTGTTGGATCCATTCATTTTGGTAGTTTCTGGAATTACATAGATTATACCTATTTGCACAAATACCTCTACGATTCCCCATCGTTAATACATAGAGCCTCATAAGCATATCTTGAGTTGGTACGGAAATGGGATCCCCAATGGCTGGAGGCAAGAGATTCGTATGAGAAAACATAAGTAAACGAGCTTCTGCTTGAGCTTCCAAAGATAAAGGTACATGAACAGCCATTTGATCTCCATTGAAGTCTGCATTGAATCCCTTACAAACAAATGGATGTAAACAAATAGCTCGCCCCTCTACTAAAATAGGTTGGAACGCCTGTATGCCTAATCTATGCAAAGTAGGTGCTCTATTTAGCAATACAGGATGCCCCTGCATAACTTCTTGAAGTATTTCCCATACAATGGGTTCTTTTTCCCGAATTTTACTTTTAGCAAGCCCTATGTTGGAAGCAGGATTTTGTCTGATTAGACCACGAATTACAAATGTCTGAAAAAGCTCTATTGCTATTTCTCGAGGTAATCCACATCGATGCAATGAAAGCGAAGGGCCTACCACAATGACGGAACGACCCAAATAATCGACCCGTTTACCAAGTAGAGTCTCGCGAAATCTTCCCTCTTTGCCTTCAATTACATTTGAAAACGACTTATAAACTTTATTGTGATCGTCCCTCATTGGTTGTCCGCGGATCCCATTATCAAGAAGTGTATCTACAACTTCTTGTACCAACTTTTCCTGACACATTACTGATTCCCCGGGCGTAGATCTACTTGTTGTTAATAGATCGGTAAGAGTATTGTTCTGATAGATAACTCTTCTATAAAGTTTTCTTAAGGCATGTATAGCCTTGTTAGATAGATTTTTTTGAAGCGACAAGCAAGTAGGAATTCTTTTTTATGCTACACTACATAGTGTCAGGGCGAACATTCTTTATGGATGGCTAGTATATCATCCTTTAGGTGTACCTGAGTGCTCAAGCCGCTATTGGTCTTCGGACTGGGGGTGCTGTGGAGTTAAACATCGTCGAGTCTCACAAGCTCGGCGGTGTTAGCCCCAAAAAAACCTAGTTCACTCGATAGATGAGAATAAATTGGAGAAAGGTAGGCATCACCTTATTCCCGAGGAAATGCAACAAACCGGGGAACGGTTTCACTGCTATGTGTGGCTGTAAACACCCCAAATTTTCACTCACCTCCCTGATATCTCCATCAATCATCACATTTCGGTTCTCCGAGATCACTGAAGGGCAAAATGGTCATTTTCTAAGATTGAACCTTGTAAAAAGTCCTAAATTTCATTCCCGAGTCTCAAAATTTCTCTATTTAGACTCAAAAATATCTTCAAACTGCAAATTTTCAAAATCCTACTCTTGACAAGAAGCTAGAATTTCCAATTCCTAATTCAGAGGGGCATTTCAGGAAACATGTCTTTGCATAGCATTGCATGAACATTTCACACCATGTCACTGCACAGCATGTCATTTTGAGATCCATAACTCCTGATTTTCAAAATTGTCAATCCAGATTTGAGTTTTAAACTTTTCAAAATTGATTTCAAAACCCTGGATTTTCAAAATTACCAATTCTTCCCATTTTACCCCCAGGACTTCGAATTATAAAAGATTTCTCAAGAAAACAATCTGGATAGTTTAGATGTCGATTTTAAAATTTCGTCAGTTGGAAAGAAGGGGACACAAATTTAAATTTAGAAGACTTTATTTCAAACTTTTACAAGAAGGCTCTGAATTTCTCTGCAGCTTGTTCTTTTGCCCTAAAAGACCATTTTCTTCTACGTTTTGAAATCAAGCCAAATTTTGCTTCGTGTTTTCTAAACTAGCCTACTATTATAAAATCCCAAAAAGAATTTAATTTTGCTTTTATTTCAAATAAATGACGTGGGACCCGCCTTGAGGTGGTGTCACACTAAAATTCTCAAATATTTCTCTTATTTTCAAAACAATGCCCATTCGGAGATGGCATCAATTTATAAAACTCTTTCTTTAATTTAATTTTCAATTTTAGTTATTTTTATTAAAATAATTAGTGGGCCCACACATAGGTAGCGCCTCACTAAAGCTCCTTGCCAAGAAAAAAAAAATTCTTTTTCTTTTCAAAAGGTTTTCAAATCCAGTTGAGGTGGCACCACCTTTAAAAACAGAATTCATTCTTAATCATTTCTTTATTATTACTTTTCAGTCCCAAAAAAGGAGCCACTGTGAAACCCTACCCAAAGTCCCATTTTTACCTAAGTTTTCAAAATTCCTCTTGAGAAAAGGAGTCGTCCCCCTCTCAAAACGGCGAGCTTTTCAAAAGATTTCAAAATTTTGTTTTAAAAAGCTTATCAAAATTGGTTAAGAAAAGGATGATAAGGCTCGGATTTGGGAGACAGAAGGAAGGGAGGGCCGATTATTAAAAGTGCCAGAGGGGCCCAACACAAAAGGAGGAGGCGACGATTTCTCTTGAAACTGGTTCTCAATCCCCCTTAGCCATTTTTTTTTCTAGCTGGATCAGCAACTCCATCGACCATCGCCCCTAATCGCCTCTTTGCCTCTCGGCTAGCAGGAAGCCAACCCCCGACTGCCTCTTCCCCCCCTTCTTCCACTGCTTGCCCCTTTTGGGTCATTCTCTTCCCTGGCCGATTGAAGAAAACCGTTATAATAGTGACAATTAGAAGAAGATTATTTCCCTCCAAAGCTCCAGCCACTCTAAGCGAATTCCCAACAGTTGACATTCAAGAGCTTCCACCCGCACGGTCAGGTTACAATGTTTATCATGGCTTTCATTAGCCTGGTTGAGATTATCTGCTTACCTGATGAAGATGTGGGACTGAGGATATCAGTCATGGCCTAGAATGAGAGTTCTATGCGACTGGTAGATGATAGCAGGGCGTGATTATGCTGTGGATATATGATGCTGATTTTTTGTATTCATATTTTATAGCTGCATCATATGTGATTTCTGTTGTGCAAATGTTTCTTTTGAATCAGTTTGCATAAAAGGGGAAGATAGTCTCTATCAGCATAGTTATTCATTATAAGCAGGGGTATTATTCTCTGTAGGAGTCTTCTATACAATGCTTCTATACATTTGTACATCGGTAATTTCTCTCAGTATTTCCTATCAGTTTTTTTTTTTAATGTCATTTTATACTAATTATTAGCCGCCGTCAATGTTCTCCTTGTGCCCTCTACCTGTAGTATGTCTGTTGCTATGTCTATATTTTCCAGTGTAAACATTTTTGTAGTTTACGATGTATCATCCTTTTACATACTGATTTGATTGTTTCTTTTCTTTTTTTCCATCACTCGTGACACCTCTTATCTATATTTTTTTTTTACAACAGACGTCTTTTATTTACTCCTTGAGCCTAGGTTAGCTTCTTATCCGAGTTTAGTATATCTCTTATATGAGTTTCTATGCACTATGTACTTACCCCAGTACATGTTCTGAAGTATTTCTCTGTATGTCATCTAGGTCCATTTTGTTCTCTGTAGTGTAATGTGCTATACATGTGTTTTGACAGGATATAATACATTCATTAATGTCTGTTTCAGTTGCTGATATCATGCTTTGCTGCTGTGCATTTTTTTGTCATTATCTCCTTACCCTCACCTTATACTGTATGCTTCCCCCCTTTTGCCATGATATATTTGTCTTTTCTCTTGTAAATCACAGGGTTACTTTCAGTCAGAAGGTGCCTTCTGCTAAACTTTTATGAAAGTCGTTTAGATAGTCAATAGACTTCAGTTGTATGTGATATGATCTGGCTTAGGTAAGAATGACCTGTAGACTCAGGTGGTATGAAAGCTTACACTGCATCCATCCACACATAGCACTTCATTTACTCCATGTATTCCCTGATTTTCTGTGTTATATCCAAATTTCTGTAGGCGTTTGCATGCTGACCGAGTTTACATCTTCATCTAATGATACTCAATTTGATTTTATTCAGCTCTGTAATTCTAAATATTCAGCACCTGTAATCTAGTTCCATCCAGCATGTACGTGCCACCAGCTTAGGTATAATTCCTGCACATTGGGAAGTTCATTTTTTTCTCATTCAGCATATTCTCTGCATTTAGTGGTCTGTCACCATTTCGTTTTTATATATTTCATTCATTAATTCTATTATATAACCTACAAGTTATTGCTCATTTACATTCATTCCACTAGTCCCATTGTATATTTTTATTCTCCAGTGTCATCATCCCTTTTTGCATTTAGGCCTACACATCTATATTTTCTCATATTAGATTACATATGGCATCTATCTTCATCACATATCATAAGCATTTAGACACTTACATGCATATGTTCCTTATTTAGCCCAAGTATGGCCTTTAGATATTTTCATACATATCCTGTTCACTACATTTTCATCAAATAGTGCATTTCCGTTATAGTTCATATGTAATCCCTTGTATATTGTCATCAACATAGGACTTTCAATCTCCTATCTGCATATTGTATTTCTTGTCTCAAATCTCATTTGCAGGAAAATCTGGAGGATGCTGACTATTTTAATTCTGTACTTCTTTTATTCATTTTGCTTTATGTCAGAGATGTAATAATTCAATTTGAAATAATATTTACTTTTATTGCTTAGATTAGGATGCATATCATATAGTTTGATTTCTGTAATACCATGACTATGCGATCCATGCATTGCATTTCAAAATCACCATGGATATACACGAATGGCACGTGCACCAACTCTTAGGGAGTTGGTGAACTCGGTGGAGTCCATATTTACGGCCCTAGTCGGAATATGGACGAGACCCAGATTCAGCATCTTCCTATTAGTCACACCGAGCCTACACTCTTAGGCTATCTTCCAAAATTCACTGCATATCTTCAAGGTTTTACAAAACATTTTAGAGTTAACTAAGTAAATTATAAACATATTTACGGCCATAGTCGGAATATGTGATAATTCTACTTAGTTTAATCCTAAAATTGCATATTTTTCTGGAAAGAGGTTTTCACCAAAGTGCATTCATACATTCAAATCATCTGTATCATGGTATCACTTGCATTTCTCATGATTTTCTCAAGAAAATTCTATTACAAGGAAATTGATTTCTCTAGAAACTCTGAAAATTTTCAAAGTTGGATTTCCCAAGTCAAGTTTTCTCATGATTTTCCCTAGAAAATGTTATTTTCTTAAGATTCATTTTCAAAAGGAATTTCTCATCTTTCTCAAGAATCAAAATCGATTTTTAAGTATTTCAAGGCTAATATTCTCAGGATTTCAGTTTCCCGAGTTTTGATTTTCCTTCTCTAAAGAGTTTTCCAATGAATTTCGATCATTTTCCTGAGAAACTTTTCAAAAGCTAGAATTTTCCCGACAGACATTTTCCTTTTTAATTGTTCATCTTTTCTCAAGAATTCTTTCCATTTTTCCAGGATTTTCACTCATTCATGATTTTTCAAAAACTTCATAAATTTTCTCGAGATGTCAAATCCTTTTCATCAGAGTTTCCTGAGAGACTAATTTCTACATTTTCCATGAGAAATATTTTTCAACTCCAAAGCATTTTCTGAGCATACATCATGTTTTCCAACTTGCATTTTTCAAAAATCTCATAGCACATGCCTGAATTCTCTGTGCATTTAGGATAGAACACAATTTTGATAATTTAACTAAGTCAAGCACACTTTTGGTCCTTGGTTCGATTACCCCTGTTAAAGGCGGCAGGAATGGTCGAACCTCGTACCGACAAGTCAAGCCCCATCCCATGGATTTTTCAACTATTTTCAAAAACGGAGGCGAGTATTTCAAAACAAAATTCCAAAATCCGGTCAAGTTTGATTTGCGAAAGCATTTTCCTCTCTCTCTCGCAAGGGAAGGGAAGGGAAAAATTTCGCGACGATAACAGGTTTGGCGATCGTGATGGTACCTGTCCTTGTCTGATCAAAAGTGTGCTTGGTTTAGTTCAATTATCGAAACTGTGCTCACAAAATGTCAACTCTTTTACTTTCTGATATCATGCAAACCTAGGAGCGTAGATTCTAACCTAGCTGACATTGATTGCATATAGACTAGGCATGGTTTGGTAGGACTATATTGAGGAGATATTTTCATGCTCACATAGACTTAGGTATAAATACAACTCTCCTCAATTTAGGATCTGAATGCAAACAGTGTATGCTTCTTCAAAGATTTTCAAAATCTATCTCTCTAGGACTTAGAGCCATCTATTTCTTGCATGTGATCATTTTTTTTCAAACCTCCCTTACCTACTTTTACCCGGTCTTCACGTTGCTGGGCTCTCTTCCAGAACCCTAGTTCGGAACAGAGCCTCACAACTGAGCCACTTATTTGGGTTAACGCCCCCCTACCACGTACCGCGGGCCACAGTCTGAAGTATATCGGTAGGTGTTCAAGGATGTTGGAAAACCTTACCTTAGAACCAGAGTTGAAATTATATGCCACGTACCTCGGATTTCGGTTCGGGTATATCGGCATAACTGGATTGGACAAAGATGATCTGAACCTAGAGTTAGGATTAAGGTCCTACAACTGTTTTCAAAATAATGCATTTAGAGTCAGCCTTTTAGGGAGTGTGGTACGTGCATAAATGTTTGTGCAGGATGTGACCGTTTGTATGTTACCTTTAGTTCTCTTATATTTTCCCTAAAAATATTTTCCAAATATCACATTCTCATTTCTTCTTTTATTTTCTCAAACCCTGAATGATTTTCCTAAATATCCAATTTCTTTCAAAACTCCAGGTGATTTTCCATTCTCCCGTTCTACTGGATCTCGAATTTCCAGCTGCATTTTATATCCTGCCTGCAATTTTTAAAATTTCCATAATTTTCCTAAGTCTGATTCTGAGTCTTTCTTTGTTTTCAGTTCGATGGCAAACAGTCAAGTCGATCCTATTTTTCCAGAAGGTCACATCTCCTACGAGGTGCGACAAGGTCATCCCGAACATCGAGCCCTTTGCACCGGAACTTTCATTCCCTGGTGGTACTATTCATGGCTCAAAAGTTTTTCTCGCATGTTCTCGGACCATTTGAGCGAGTGCGGGTTAGAAGTGGCGTCAGCAATCGAAAAGCAGACAGTAAATGGCAACCTGATCCATGCAATGGCAGAGCGATGGAATCCACAAACCTGTACTTTCTGGTTCCCGTGGAGAGAGATGACCATTTTAATGGATAAATTTTAAAAAATCATGGGATTACCAGAACCAGTCGGTCAACTTGGAGATCCGTTAGAGCATCTGTTCCTGATCAATGTCAAGGGTTTGGACCCCCGAGACTCCTTAACTCGTATGACAGGCCACCGATCTTGGCCTCTGATCCAGTTGGACGGAAATGAATACGTCAATCTGCTCGAATTGTACCGCCAGTACGGGACCTTCGTCGAAGTCAGTTCACTATCAAGGACAACTAAAGAAAGAATTCAGAACGCAATGGTTCTATGCACTGTAGGATTAGCCCTCTTCCCAGATGGATAAAATTACATGGATATCAGAATAATCCAGCTCATGAGAAGATGGGGAAGTCGATAGACCAACCGTCTCTCCATAGCCATGGCAGCATTCGCTTTTCTGTAGCGGGGTTTGACTCGTTTCTCACTTAGAGAATCCATCTTAGTTGAAGGATGCATCTACGCGCTTCAATCCTGGTTCTTTTAGCATGTTCCAGCCCGAGCGAATTCTTTCAGATATAATGGTCAAGAACTCCTTCCCGTGGCGCAGTACCGGTCCATGATTGACAGCATTCAAGAAGATGACATAGTCTGGGACTATTTTGATCGACAATTATCTCCTCCCAGATATACGTATGCTTATGGCAAGCGATTCAAGTTGTTGGTACCATTCTTCTACACTTACTACCAACCGGAGCGATGTGTTCGGCAGTTTTCCCAGAGGCAGCAGTACGTCGAAGCCCGACAACTATCAGGAGCTATGGCAAAATTCGATCTCACTTCCGCACAATGGTCTGGGGCATATCATTCTGCCCGCTACGGCTGTGATTCCTTTGTCACCCTTAAATTCTTTCCTGGTCCTAAAGTGTCTGCCCACTATCATGAATGGTGGCAAATTGTTTGTCCTCCACCTCTATGTCAAGATCAATAAAATCATATTTCTCTCATTTCAATAAAATTTTCTCTCTCTATCGTGGTTTGACGACCTCGCCTAGGTAACAAGGCATATTTTCTGTTGTTTATTTCTCTCTCAAAGAATGACAACACAATTGTCGTGATTCCTGCGACGACTCAATCCCTAGTAATGGGATATCTTTTTCAAATTGTCTACCATATTTCCAGCAAATATTTCTTTCAAAAAACCAATTTCTTCAAAATTTAATCAGGTCTTTGCCCTGCAGAGAGCATCCGCAAAATTTGATGGTTCAGACAAGATCAAGCAAAAGAACAACGTCTTCTCAGTACTCATCAGCTTCAGAAGAAGAGATGGGCTCCCCGCGATCCGTCAGAAGTCAAGATCAGCAGCAAGAGGATGATGGCATAGATCCACAAATGTATGCTATGTTCCGGAAGATGATGAACAAGATGATGAGTGAGCAGCTGTGAACACCCCAAATTTTTCAAAATGTTGTAAATATCCCCGTTTTGCCCCTTGACCCCATTTTTTGGGTAATTGAGTCAGTTTTAAATCTAAATTCTATTTTGTCTCTCAAATTTGGTTAAAATCAAATTCATTTTGCATATCTGACTCAAATCTCGGATCCGGATCTAGGTCAAAAATCCAAATCCGAGCTTCATTATCCAATTTTAATCAAATTCTCAAAATTATCAAAAATAACTTTTTGAAAGGCTCAGATAGTTCATCCAGTATCCGTTTGGATCCATCGGGTTATATTTCTCAATTCGAGGCTTAAAACTCGAATATTTTTCTCAAAACTTGGGTCCAAACCCATTTTCTGAAGAAATTTTCCCAAGATAGCCTTGAAAACCCTCTTTTTGTAAATATTTATCAAAAATACAAAAAATGGTCTTGTCCCTCGTATTGTTTAGGTTCAGAATCTTAAATGCCCAAAAATAACAAAAACTCAGAGAAATATAGAAAAGAAACAAAAATTTGTTTTGAAAAATAAGCCTTTTTACTAGAAAAACAGCTTTCGTAAAAGCTTTTTGGAAAACTACCAGTCTTTTGAAAATATCTAAAATAAGAGGGCTTCAACAAAAATTTTCTGTTAGGGTTACGAAACCCCTCCTGCTCGGCCTTCCGAAGGCGCCCGTGGCCTCCACCCGCCCAAGCCCTTCATCACCAGCCTCCACGAGCTCCTTCCTTTCTCCCTCCATGGCCGACCACCCCCATGTGCGTTCCTCTTCCATCATCAACCCTCCGATCCACTTCGCCCTCCTCCTTCGTTCATCACCAACAAACCTCGCGTGCGTCCACCTCCCAAGCTCCTCCACCCTCCGATGGCTGGAACCCCCTTTCTTCAACCCTCGGATCACTTCCCCTTCTTCTTCACCCGTCGATCGCTAACAAACCCTCCTTCACGAAGCTTCCACTGAGCGCCCCCATGTGCAATCCTTCCCTCAACCCTTCATCGCCAACCCCTCCCCTTCTCGATCTTTCTTCATCTTCCTATATAAATGGGTATCGAGAGCCTCTGAATGGGGGGGATTCTTTTCATTGCCGAGCTTGCTACACACCCATTACACCGAGGAGATCGATTATATCCGACCTTTGCTCAGCCATCTTCTCTATCGGACCCCACTTTCTCCAGTTCGATTTCAAGAGAGGAGTTCCGCGAGAAGGAAAAGAAGAATCCCTCCACACAACTCTGCAAACTACGGAGACGATCATTCATATCCGCTTCATCCTTCCAGAATCATCGATTTCTAGCAGTCTCTTCGGAATCTCTGCAAACGAAGGCAATAACACTCCTTCAGCATCTATTCTCCACTTCAAGACATTGAGTCGACTGAAAGGGACAAAGGTTATAACAACGATTCAAAGTTTCAGCCGATCCTGAATCTTCGATCACGGTAAAATCCCTTCTCTCTCTGTCGTGTTTATACTTTTTTTTTTTCTCTTATTTTAAAATCCATTAAAGCATACGTTGAAAACCTGATTTGCATATAGCAACATCAGTCTTCATAATGCTATATCAACGGAATGGTCGGATTCCTACAAATTTTTTTCCCTTCTTTTCCTTCTTTCCCCTCTTCTTTTCTTTTCCTTTTTTTTTTTTTTTCTCTCTCTTTTTGTATTCGATTGCTTGTTCGACCTGGATTTCCAATATGCTCTGTTATTTCTCCACCTATGGCCTTCATGATAGGATATTCCATCCTATATTGGTCCGCGAATGTTGGACTTAGGGTATTTGTTAGGTTCCCTTGTGAATCAATCTCTGCATCCTTTGCAGCCATTATTAGGATTTGATCAAATTACATATCTATACACTCACTGGTTTCAGATCCGTGTTAAGATCTACTGCCATTCCATTTTGTTATGCCTTGTTGGATCAATATGTTTTCTCGTTTGTTGTTAGAATGTTACCACTTAAAAGGCATCAGAAATAGCTGACTAATCTGCTGAATGTTGAATCAGAGGCATGTATAAAAAAAAAGAGGAATATATATAATAATTCTGGAGGTTGGATATGGAGAAGTGTCTATTCCAAGGGAAACAACTTTCCAATAATATATTCCCAGACATTCACTTCTCTTATGATATCCACATATGGCGCATATTTCTGGCTTTTCCACCATCTTGACAGTTGGTGGAATGTGAAATTTTTTTTTTCTCTTTCGGTAAACTCAAAAGACAAGGACATCACAATGGCGTGAGAGGCCAAGAGTTTGAAATGGTTTTACCTGAGTCAGGTTACCCAGTCTCGATCACTGTTGGCGAACCGAAGGTCCATTCAGCTGATGGCAGAGATCGAAATTAAGATGGGATGGGGAGGATGAAGCAGAAGAAAGACTGAGTGTCAGGCCTATGCATGACCGCGCCTCCAAATTCTTCGATCTCTCGTTATGGCATAGAGTCTCTATGGGTTTTTCCTTAGGCTGTTCATTTCATTTATTGCTGTGGCTGGAACATGAATCTATATCTTCTGCCAATTCATCTGCATTTTCTGATAAACCAAATCCCTTACAGGAAGTTGTGCAGCGAGAATTTCTTTATATTATTATGTTGCTTTCATATGCTCTGTGTTTGGAACATTCTGGACTTGTTCTATTTCTAGTACTCTGGATCTCGTCGGTATATAATTATGGTCACATGTTGTTAAGGCAAGTCAGATTCCATCCCACTGTGGCACCAACCACATTGCCATGGTAAAGTGCTTTTAGCAGTTCAGTGGTGAGGAAATGTGGTAAGTCCACGCTGATGGGGAATCAAGTGTTCACCTAAGTCGATTAGCCATTTTAATTTTGAAGCAAACCAGGCCTAATTCTAGTACCCTGATCAAAGGTATGCTGACCTTCTTGTAGCATAAAGTTACCAGCAATATGTGCTCATTATTTGGTCTTTTTAGCATTTATGCATTGTGTTGTTATGAGTCACCTGCACTATACACATTTTGAAATCTTTGATCATCTAGTTTTTCGCTCAAGATGGCCATAATCGTTTTTTTTCTTTCTTTTTTTCGTGTTTGATAATTATGCTTTCAGAACCGTCACTGTTGACACAAGAATCAGTTAATTATATCGTCTGCATCTAACTTTTTGAGTGTCTTATAATTCCTGCATATGGCTTCCCACTATATATACCCCACAGTTGGCCATTACCATTGGAAGATAGCATCTTATTATCAACATCCAATATGCAATATGGACCGCATATGGCAAGTATCTGATGCCTCGATATTGCTTAAGCTGGCTGGGTTATTTATATCCTTATCTTTTCTGCAGGTCTTCCCCAGCATTCTAGATTATTGCAAAAAGTTGCAGACGTAGATCATTTAGTACATTGGCATCTAAGAACAGATTCATTGCCAATAGAATCTATACAATTGAAAGGTATGAAATACTATCTTTACCATTAATGGATAGTGGTGGTTTATTCTAATCTGTAGAGGTCATGTACTTTCTAATTCATTGAAGTCCTGAATATAAAGATGTCGGTTAAATGAGATTGATATGCATGCTATCATCTAACCAATTTGTTGAACAAAGGTGTAGAATAAATTCTGGGAGTACAATCATCAATTGAATGTGATACTACAACTATTTGTGATATTAGTAATTCAAATATGGCAAAGTTAGCTTTATGTTGAGTCGCATGAATGATTTTTGTTATAAACAGCATGTGCTGTCATGGTTTGAAAATGCTGATGGTAGACTGGCTTAACCGTTAAGCGTTCAGAGATGACTCTTATTCTTTTTTTTTCCTTCTTCTTCTTCCCAATGGTTCATACAGAATCATCATGGCCTTCCTCCAATCCATGGTAGTTCAACAACGAACTATCATAGCTGCTGCATTTTTTTTCTTTTCAGTGGTTCCCAAGGAACCACTATGTCTTCCTTTAATTTATGATAATTCAACAAGGAACCACCATGGCTGCTGCATTTTTTTTTCTTTACAGTGGTTCCCAAGGAACCACTGTAGCTCTTTTTTTTTTTTTAGTTATGATAGTCCCTTAGAACTGCCTTTCTCTTACAGTGGATTCCAGGGAACCACTGTAGCTTGTCTTAGTTATACTAGTTCATCTAGAATTATCATCATTGTTATTCTTTTACAGTGGATTCCAGGGAACCACTGTAGCTTGTCTTAGTTATATTAGTTCATCTAGAAATAACATTTACAGGGAACCACTGTAGCTTGTCTTAGTTATATTAGTTCATCTAGAAATATCATTTATAGTATTTTTCAAGGAACCACTATGGTTTTCCTTTGTTATAATAGTTCATTTAGAGTCATCATCACTATCATTTTTTTTTCTAATATAGGTTCACCAGGAACCATTACGATCAGTTTTTGCTATAGTAGCTCATCAAGAACAACTATAGTCACATTCTTTTTTCCTCATAGTAGTTCATCACGAACTACTATGACCACTATATTCCACGATGGTTCATCTTAAACCATCCGGGCCCTTGCCTTCATTCATTACATATAGATCTTTATGGCGTTACCTATGTATATATGTATATACATATATATAAATGTAGGTGCACATTTTCTAACCAAGGTAGGGTGTCCCATCCTGTGTAAGAGTTGGAATGGTCATTTACATTCATACATTTTAAATTTCTCCCTTTATGTTAATGTTATTTTGCAGAGAATATGTACATTATTTGGGAAATGTATTTTCAATTTTGATTATTGTAATAGGTTAGATCTTAATGAAAATTTACATTTCCAGCTTTTAGATAGAATGAATGAGCATTGTAAATATCATAAATTAATTGTTCTTCATGCATTTTTCCTTTATTTCTCAAAATCTCACAATGGTGAAACACGAATGGCACGTGCACCATTTCGTAAGAGATAATTAATTCTAAGTTGATGATTTGCATCAACGGCCATAGTCGGGATGTAAACAAGACTTAGGATTTTATCTTTTATGAAATAACATTGGATCCACATTGGATTCTTTTCAAAAATCATCATATTTTCAAATATTTTCTTCTTTTATCAGAATTTAACTTAAAATTAATTCAAAATATATACCAATGACCATAGTCAAGGTATATTGAAAGTTAATTTCATTTTAAATTTTATAAAAGCACCAAATGTGTTTCATTCTTCACCTGAATTTAAATATAGATTATTATATAATACATTCAATGACCATAGTCAAGGATGTATTATATCTTCAATCTTATTTTAATTCATTTAAAGAATAGAATAGCTTTTCAAATCCAATTTCAAAATTCTTTAAATTCATTCATCATTTAGGATAGAATTACATCATGTTTTCAAAATTCATTTTTCAAAAACTCCAAGTAAATGTAAATATCTTCCTCAATTTATCTTCAATCCTTATCAAATCCGATTCATCCTTTCATTTTTCAAAATTCTATTTTCAATCTCAAAGTTCAATTTAACTTTGAGATTTCAAATTCATTTTATATTCAGATTCAAATCAGATTTCAAAAATCAAATTTGACTTTGAAATTCCAAATTCATTCAAAACTCCAATCCAATCTCCAAGTTCAATTTAACTTTGAGATTTTTGATTCATCTTCTAAATTTCAAATTCAAGGTCTAATTTGACTTTGAAATTCATTTGTATATTTAAAGATTCAAATTCCAAAATTCACTTTCTAAGTTCAAATTAAACTTGGAAGTTCTTGATTCATCTCATGAATTTAACTCCGAATCCATTTTAGGATCCAGGATTCAGCACTCATATTGGATCTCAGACTTCAGATCCAATTCCTCTTTAGGATCCGCAGTCCAATTCCACCTTGGATCTCAGACTTCAGATCCAATTCCTCCTTAGGATCCAGAGTCCAACTCTACATTGGATCTCAGACTTCAGATCCAATTCCATTTTAGGATCCAGAATCCAATTCTGCTTTGGATCTCAGACTTCAGATCCAATTCCATCTTAGGATCCAGAACCCATATCGGATCTCAGATCCAATTCCATTTTTAGGATCCAAAATCCAATTCTGCTTTGGATCTCAGATTTCAGATCCAGACTTCGGATTTGAATTCCAGATTTCAAGTCAAATTCTATTTTTAATTCCAAATCCAGTTCCATTTCCAGTTTTCAAATCTCAATCCATTTACAGATCATATCTTGATTTCCTAAAATTATTTCTATTTTGGATTTCTCAGATCCATCCTGATCTCAAGAGTCGAAATTTGAAATTCAAATTCCATCTCAAGTATTCATTTCCTTTCCTAAATTCAAGTTTAACTTCAAAGTCCATTTCTGACTTTGAAACTTCATTTCCTTTCATTTCAAAACTTCAAGTCATTCTTTCTCATTTTCTCAACTCTGATTTACTTCAAAGACTTAGAACTTCTCTGATCTATCTCAAGTTCTAAAGTTAGATTCAAATCATTTCTTCACTCCCTTACCAAGTTCATCTCAGAATACTTGGGAATTTTCAAAATATCTTTCAAAAAGAGCATACATCCTTGTATTGCACAAGCATGATTCTTTGTGCATTTAGATTTTAGGATAAATTCTTAGATTATATTTAGGCAAAGCAAAAGGCATAGGCTCGGGGTAGGCCTAGGAAGACTTGGATGGAGATGATAGGAAAGGATATGAATGCTTTGAACCTCACCGAGGACATGGCGTTGGATAGAAATGATTGGAGGAAAAGGATTCATGTGGAAGACCCAAAATGAATTTCTTTTTTGGTTCATATCGCTGACCCCAATTGTTTTGGGATGAAGGCGTAGTTGTTGTTGTTGTTGTTGTAAAAGGCATAGGCTCGATCCTTGGTTCGATTACCCCTGGTAAAGGCGCCAGGAACGATCGAACCTCGTACCGACGAGCGAATCCCGTCTCTCCATTTTCCCGCAATAATTTTCAAAACGGAGGCGAGTAATTTTCTAAATATTTTCAAATAAAGGTCAAGTGAAAATGCGCAAAAGAGTTCCTCTTCTCTCTTTTCTTTCTTTCTTTTCTCTTCTCTTTTTCTTTTCTTTCTTTTATTCTTCTCCCTTCAAAAGGAGGAAAATAGAGGTTAGAAAAGGAAAGGAGAAGGAAGAGAGAGAAACCAACAAGAGTATAGGAAATTTTTTTGCGATGATCACAGTTTTGGCGACCGAGATGGGACTTTAGTCTTCGTCCGGTTGGATCTATGCCTTTGCTTTGCTTTAATATTTTCTAAGTCTTTATTCTTCCATGTCAGCTTCATTTCCATGCAAACCTTAGGAGCCTAGACTTTGTCCTAAGCTGACATTATTTGCATATAGGATCTAAGTATGGTTTGGTAGGACCATATTGAGGAGATTATCCATGATCACATTAGACTTAGATCTTAAAAACAACTCTCCTCAATTTTAGGGATTGAATGTAAACAATGTATGCAAGTGTATGCTTCTCTGCATTTAAATCATCTCTTTAGGACTTGCATTAGAGCCTTCTGATTTTATTGCATGTTGATCATATTTTGAAAACATCCCTACCTATATTGTCCCGGTCTTCACGTTGCTGGGCTGTCTCACTGAACCATAGTTCGGGAGAGAGCCTCACAACTGGACCACTTATTTGGGTTCGCGCCCCCCTACCACGTACCTAAGGGCCATAGTCCGAGGTATATCGGTAGGTGCTCAAGGATGTTGGGAAGCCCTTACCTTAGAACCAGAGAAATATCTTATATGCCACGTATTTCGAGCTTCGGCTTGAGTATATCGGCATACTTTGATTGGAATCAGATGATCTGAACCGTAGAGTTAGGATTAAGGTCCTACAAGCTATTTCAAATATTGCATACAGAGTCAGCCTTTAGGGAGTGCTGTGTGCACATCCTTGTTTGTGCAACTATGATTATGCGATGTTTTCCTTGTGTTCTCCTATGTATATCAACCTCTTTGAAAAACCCTGGGTGTACTATTCAAAATTTTCCTCTATTTTCCAAAAACACCAGGTGTATATTTTTCCTTTACCTACATTCTTTTCTCTTTTGTGTGTCAAAAATTTTCTTAAAAGCCCTGGAAAGTCTTTTTCTAAACCCCTTGGTCTTTCAAAAATTTCCAGGAGTTGTGTCTGTCCTCTTCTTTCATCAAAAGTCTATCCGTAAGTCCTGCATTCTATCTGATTCCCTTCCTCTTTTTGTCATAGTATCATTCTGATGGCATCCGAATCTCCCGATGCTATCTTTCCTTGGGATCATGTCTTCTATCAAATAAGGGATGGAACCCCAGATCATCGGGTCATCCAGTCTCGTACCTTCTTCCCTCGGTGGTACTATTCTTGGATCACCACCTTCTCGCGTATGTTCCCAGACCACTTGGATGATTGTGGATTGGAGATGGCATTGGCAGTTGGCAAGCGAACCATCAACGGCAGTCTGATTCAAGCTATGGCAGAGCGGTGGAATCCGCGTACCTGCACGTTTTGGTTTCCGTGGGGAGAGATGACTTTGCTAATGGATGAGTTCAGTGATATCATGGGATTACCCGAACCAGCTGGTCAGCCAGATGATCCAGTCGAGCAGCAATTCTTGATCAATGTCAAAGGGGTAGATGTTCGAGAAGCATTGGCCAGAGCTACAGGGAGCAGATCCTGGCCTCTCGCAGAGATCAACGGAAGTCAGTTCATCGATCTGTTCGAACTCTACAACAAGTATGAAGCCTATGAAGGAGTTGATACCTTGTCCCGGGCAGCAAAAGAAAGAATCCAGCATGCCATAGTCCTATGCACAGTAGGATTAGCATTCTTTCAGGATGGTCAGAATTTCATCGATGTCAGAGTTGCTCAACTCTTTCGAAGATGGGGAAGCAAGCAGACCCGTCAGCTTTCAGTGTCCATGGCAGCTCTAGCCTTTCTCTACAGAGGCTTAGCTCGTTTTGCTCTTGGAGAGACCATCTTGGTGGAAGGATGCATGTATGCCTTGCAGTCATGGTTCCTGCGACATGTACCGTCGAAAGCCAGTTCTTTCAGATTCAGCAGTACGCAGCCGAAGTCAGCCATTCAGTGTCGAGCTTTGATCGAGAAACTGCATCAGGAAGAAATCATTTGGGACTTCTTCGACAGAAGAGAGACCATTCCTCGCTACACCTATGCTCGTGACAAGTGCTATAAACTGCTCGGCCCTTTCTTCTGCGTCGACTATCAGCCAGAGAGGTGTCTCAGACAGTTTTCACAGCGGTAGGTTCGCGTCAACACTCGCTTCCCGACAGGCCGCATGCCAGAGTTCGATCTACGGTCGGATTAGTGGTCTGGAGCATACCACGTCGCTAAATACACTTGGGACTCTTTTATTCCTTTATCTATATTTCTTGGTCCTAATGTATCATCAGAGTATCGAGAATGGTGGTGAACTGTCTGCCCACCTTCTCTTTGTATTTAGATTTTGTCATTAATGAAAATGCAAACCTTTGTTCTGATAAAAAGCTTTTTATGATCAAATCTTATTTTTTTCATGTAGTTACAAATTCATCCCCAGTGATGAGACCCATTTTGTATATTTCTTCCTTCGATTATCTCTCGTCATGATAGCCGACCTCGCCTAGGTCATAAGGCGCATTTTGTTGCCACAAAAGGTGACATAATCATTGCAAAAATTTGTGATGACCCAATCCCTGGTGATGGGATAACTTATCTAAAATGTCTATCAATTCCTTCCTTCATGTCTTTTCCTAAAAAAAATCGCATTTTCAAAAATTTTCTTCAAACCCTAACCATTCCTTTCACCTTCGCAGGAAATCACTGGCATTGGCAAAATGGTTGTAACAAGGGCAGGAAAAGAAACAGTTCCTCAACACGGCGACAGTGAGGCCGAAGGGATGGATTCCCCCAAATCAGTTAGGGGACAGAATCAAGCAGATGATATAGATCCTGCCATGTATAATCTGTTCAAAAGAATGATGACCAAAATGATGTCAGAACAGGCAGAGGCCAGTCAGAAAGAAGTTGCTCCAAAAGGCAAGACGAAGAAGAAGGCTGTAAAGAAACCAGTCAGGATTGTTAGAAAGAAAGTACAGCCCGACACCACTTCTGAAGAAATAGAGTCAGCTGAAGAGGAATCAGAAGAGGAAGAGCAGTTTGTTTATCATCAGAATCCTCAGCCGCAGTTTGTAAAGACTGCTGCAGAGCCCGAATCAATCAACAAGCCCATTCCGGTTAGTGATCCGATGCAAGAACAGATGAAAGAAATGAATCGGGCTATCAAAGATATCCAGGCTAAAAGCAAGGGCAAGCAGACCTACTCTGGCGAAGATTTTTATCATGGTCTGGACGGGGATGACATTCTGGAAAATCTCCCTCGGAAGTTCCTCAAATTTGATGGAACAGGAAATCCCAAGGCTCATTTGGCCACGTTCTATGCTGAATGTGGTCGCTTCAAGAAAGACAACCGGGCGTTATTCATCTGCTTTCCTGGCAGTTTAGAAGGAACAGCGGCCAGATGGTATGCAGACCACATTAACCCTATCGAACTACGAGAGTTCGATAAAGTCGTGAATCTCTTCATTGAACGCTTCATGTTCAACATGGAGGCTGCACCAACTCTCAACCATCTGTACAATCTTAAGCAGAACGAGAATGAGAGAGCTAGCGAATTCATCCACAGGTGGAGGAGCACCTGTAACAGAATGAAGGTTCCTATCCCAGAGGAACATGCCTTGCAGATCATCCTGAACAACTTTGCTCAGCCTCTGAGGAACCTCATTTCTACATCGCCTGCCAAATCATTCATCAAGTTGATTGAGAGAGCCGAATGGCTCGAGACCGGCTTGGACAATGGCTTATATGAAGGTTACCCTTTTGTCAGAGGGAGTCCTGATCAAAAGAAAAAGGCACACATGACTTACTCTACAGATTTTGCCGACAACTGCAGTGGTTCGGGCAGCAAGAAAAACAAGAAGAATCGCAACAAGAACTCAGGGCATCCCAGGGCCGAAAGGACAAACTCTGCAGCCCAGAAAGGAAAGTTTGTCAAACCACAGCCCGCCCAGTCAGCACCTCAGCCAGAAGCAAAGCAGCCAGAAAAGCCGAAGCACGAGGGTTGGAGTTATGATCGAGAGTTTTCAGCTTTAGAACAGTCCCGCGAAGACATCTCGGAATATATGATGTCAAAAGGAATGATCAAACTCCCCAAGGTGGCAGATCCTCCCGTCGCTATGGGTAAATGGACTGATAAATTTTGCAAGTTCCATCGAACTGTCGGACACGACACCGAACACTGTTTTGTCCTCAAAAACATCATTCAAGATTGTATTGACAAGAACATGCTGATTGAGGACGAGGATGAGCAGCAGCCAGAGATCTTGTCCAAGCCATTTCCTAAACATTCAGCTTCAGTCATTACAGAGCAGGCATTCTCTCTTCAAGGTAGCATCCAACCTTGTTCTAGTCAGGATATTCAGGATCAACATCAGGTCCTGGTCCTTCGTCAAGCACAGTCTTCCGCCAAGAGGGCGGATGTCACTGCATTTTCCAGCAAAACAACAAAGGCAACAACAGAGATTGCCAAGATAGTCCCTAGAATCCCGAAGCGCTTTGTCAAGGTAGCTTCAAAGAAAGAAGAGGCTTCAGGGTCAGTACAGAAGCCAATTACTGCTTTATCCAACATTTCTATCCTGGACCTGACCCACGCTTCACTTGAGCATCAGCAAGTATTAGAAGACCTGCTCAGAAAGATCAAGGTCAAGCCTAGCACCACCCTGCAGGATATGGCTCAGATCGTCAATCAAGCGATGACGAATGCACCAATCACTTTCTCTGATGAAGATTTGCCAAAGCCTCATTCTTTTCACAACAACGCGCTTTACATAGTGGTGCGAACCAGGGGCATGACAGTCCCTCATGTGCTCGTTGACGGAGGCAGCAGCCTCAATATCTGTCCAGAGATGACAGCCAAGGCTTTGGGATTAAAAGAAGAGGAATACACCCCGGATCCGATCACGATCTACGGTTTTGATAACCATGGGAAGACTGCCAAGGGGAAGATATTTCTCGAAATCTTCATTAATTATTCAGTGCATACTGTGCTCTTCCATGTAGTGAATGTGCCACCGACGTAATATCTATTGCTTGGGCGCACTTGGATTCACAACGCCAATGTTGTTCCATCAACTTTGCATCAATGTATCAAGTGGTCGAAGGGAGGCATGATCACCACGGTCCTAGGAGAGGATCCGGAAGAACGACTCCCGCAGCCGATGATTCCCCATCCTACTTTCACTGCCGACATCCCGAGCATCCGGGAAGCCGAAGAAATTGATTTGAGTGAAAGTCTGGATATGCTAAATTTGAAAGAGGACCAGCCAACAGAAAATGTCACCGCAGTAGTTCAGTGGCAGGGACCTCGCTTCTTCAAGGTAGGGGGACGCCTCGATTGCACTTCATTTAAAGATCACCCTCTGTTTCCTCGATTCTCAAAATCAAGGAAAGGATTTGATCTTCTGATAAAGCACGGTTACCAACCCTTCAGGGGTTTGGGCAGAGATGAAGACGGCATTCTGGAGCCGATCGTCCCCGCTCAGCATGTCACCGGCACAGGCTTGGGTTTCACAGGTCAGTCATCAGGCAGAAAGACCATCTTCGTCAAGGGAGCCCAGTGATGAAGACAATGCCAGTGTTTTCTGTTTTCTTTCCTTTCTGTCATTTTGTAAGGGCAAGATCCGCCCCAACTCCTTTCTTTTCTCCAAACGATCGCTTGTAAATATCAAAGTTTACTTCATCAATAAAAAGTTTGTTCTCTCTGTTCATCTTGGTATACACAAATTCTCTACTTATATCCTTGTCTATGTTGTCATTCTTCGTTTCTGTACAAAAGGCTATTTTTTTTTTTTAAATAAAAATATCTTACCTCTTTTCTCAAAGGCCTTCTTTTCGCTTACAGGATTGCCGGAATCATGGCTCCTAAATCGTTCAAAAAGCTCGTTATCAATACCAACTTTTTTCAAAATAAACCGGCCAAAATCTGCAAGGCAAAGGCAGGAGCAGAAGTCAGCGAAGTGACAGGGCAGATCGAAGAATTAGCAGAGTTCGATTCAGCGATTCAGAATTTGCCAGAATTCGCCAGCATTCAGAAGCAGGATGAACCATCACCATTGGTTCAGGATCCAACAGAGGATGTTAATATTGGTTCAGAAGATGATCCGAAAATCCTCAAAATTGGATCCAGCTTAAGTTCAGATGAGAAGGAAAGGCTCGTCTACTTCCTCAAGCAGCATCAGGAAGTCTTTGCTTGGACTTATGAGGATATGCCAGGCTTAGATCCCAAATTGGTCGAGCATCGCCTTGTGCTGAAGCCGGATTGCAAGCCAATTAAGCAGAAGCTCAGAAAAATGGATCCTCGAGTGGCACCACAAGTCAAAGAAGGACTTGAAGAGTTGTTAAAAGTGGGATTCATTCGGACCATTGAATATCCAGACTGGTTGGCAAACATTGTGGCAGTTCCCAAAAAGAATGGCAAGGTCCGAATCTGCATCGATTTCAGAGATCTAAACAAAGCCACCGCGAAAGATGACTATCCACTTCCCAATATCGATCTTTTGATCGATAGCACGGCGGGCCACGCCATGTTCTCCTTTATGGATGGATACTCAGGCTATAATCAGATCAAATTGGCCGCTCGTGACCAATCTAAAACTTCCTTTAGCACGCCTTGGGGTACCTTTTGCTATACAGTCATGCCGTTTGGACTCAAGAATGCCGGGGCAACCTATCAGAGAGCAATGGCAGTGATCTTTCATGATCAGATGCACAAAAACATGGATGCCTATGTGGATGACATCCTGGTCAAATCAAAAGAAGGAGAAGATCATCTTGATGCTCTTGGCCAAGTCTTTGAAAGACTTATCCTCTACAAGTTGCGACTCAATCCGCAGAAATGTGTCTTCGGAGTAGAGTCAGGCAAGTTACTTGGCTACATGATCAGCAAGAAAGGCATAGAGGTAGATCCGGCCAAGGCAAAGGCGATCATTGATATGCCGCCTCCCACCAATCTTAAAGAGCTGCGAAGCCTTCAAGGTCGTATTCAGTCAAGTCGGCGTTTTATCTCCAATTTGGCCATGAGATGCGAGCCCTTCAATCACTTGCTAAGAAAAGAAGTGAAATTTGAATGGGGACCAGAATGCCAGCTCTCATTTGAGCGCATCAAGCAGTATTTTCTCAATCCACCTGTTCTGAAGCCACCAGAACTCGGAAAACCACTCCTTTTATATATTTCCGTCAACCACAATGCTTGTGGCGGATTTCTTGCACAGTACGAGGAAGGCAGCCGGATAGAGCATGCCATCTACTACATCAGCAAGACCTTCATCGATTATGAGAAGAGATACTCTCAGATGGAAAAGACATGTTTAGCCTTGGTATGGATGTGTCAGAAGCTGAGACATTATCTGATGGCCTCAGAAATCAAAATTCTGTCAAGGCTCAATCCTCTCAAATACATTCTTGAGCAGCCTTTCCTTACTGGACGGATTGCGAAATGGCAAGTCCTCCTAATGCAGTATGACCTGGAATATGTTTCTCAGAAGTCAGTCAAGGGTCAGTCCATCGCAGATCAGTTGGCAGATTTCCCGTTGACAGAAGAGATCAAGGCGGAAGACGACTTTCCCGACGATCGCATCTGTAGCATCCAAGAATCTCCAGTCTGGACTCTATTCTTTGATGGAGCCAGAAATATGTCTGGTATAGGGATTGGGATCTTGTTGATCACTCCTGAAAAGGAGATGCTCCCTTATTCCCTCAAGCTCAATTTTCAATATACTCACAACATGGCTGAGTATGAAGCTCTAATACAAGGCCTCAAGATTTTGCAAGACTTTGATGTCAAGAGAGTACATGCCTTTGGCGATTCATTGCTTGTTGTTAGCCAAGTTAATGCTAAATGGCGAGTCAAGGATTCAACGTTAATTCCCTATCAGAAGATTGCCTTAGCTCTCATAGGCAACCTTGAAGAATTTCAGCTCAATCATGTCAAGAGGGAATACAATCATATAGCCGATGGCCTGGCCTGTTTGGGCTCTATTTTGTCATTTAAAGATAGTGAATCCTGTCGTTCCTTCGAGATCGGCAGACTTGATCAACCTGCCTACATTCCAGTTGAGCAAGTAAACCAAGCCACTCAAAAGGAGAAGCCTTGGTACCAAGACATCAAAAGCTTCATCGAAACTGGTGAATTTCCACCAGAAATGCCAAGAGGGGAGCAACGTGCGATCCAACGCATGTCAACCCGTTATTTCATCCTTGCCAACACTCTCTACCGTCGTGGGTTCAGTTCTAAATATGCCAGGTGCTTGGATAAGGATGAAGCCATGGAAGTTGTCCAAGAGGCACACGAGGGAATTTGTGGTGGTCACGTCGGCTATCAAACGCTCGTCAAGCAGATTATCCGTGCAGGATATTACTGGAAAACCATGCAGCAAGATTGCCATCGATTTGTAAGGAAGTGCGTCAAATGTCAGATGCACGCACCTTCCATTCATGCGCCTGCCGCAATACTTGCAGTCTGTGGTTTCTCCTTGGCCCTTCTCGATGTGGGCCTTCGACGTGGTGGGTCCAATCACTCCTTCGGCGTCTAATGGCCACAGATACTTCCTCGCAGCTACAAAATACTTCACCAAATGGGTCGAGGTTGTAACTCTGCGAACAGTAGAAGGCAGACATGTGGTTTCATTTATTCATAAAAATCTCCTTTGTCGCTTCGGCATCCCACATGACATTGTGTCTGACAATGGCAGTCATTTCAAGAATGAGAGGATGAAGACCTTCTGCTTGAAATTCGGAATTCATCACCATTTTTCAGCTCCTTATTACCCTCAAGGAAACGGCCAGGCGGAGGCCACCAACAAGATTTTGATCCGCATTCTGGAAAGAACTGTGGAGACGGGCCGTGATTGGCACGAGAAGATGCATGATGCGCTTTGGGCATACCGAACCACCGTTCGGACCCCAACCAATGCTACGCCTTCGAAACTTGTTTATGGGACAGAGGTAGTATTACCTCTCCACGTTCAGAAGCCTGCACTCAAGTTTGCGTCGCTCATTGAACTTCCGCTTGATCAGTATCAGCAGCAGAGATTGGTACAACTTGATCTATTAGACGAGAAAAGACTCAAGGCAGCAGAGCACGCTCAGGCCTATCGTCAAAGGATAGCTAGGCACTACGCCAAGTCAGTTATTGAGAGAAGGTTTCGAGTTAATGATCTTGTGCTCAGATCGACAGCCCATCTCAAGCATCGGCCAAAGGGCAAGTGGTCACCCAATTGGGAGGGCCCTTATGTGTTTAAGGAAGCGCTGCCTCGCAATTCCTATCGTCTGATCAACGCAGATGGAGTAGAACTGCCAGATCCTATTAATGCTTTACATTTGAAGAGATTTTTCACTTAAATTGTTCATTCTCAGCCTTTTGTACTCTTCAAAATGTCTTCTTCAATAAAGCAATGGTCTTCTATTACATTCTCACATCTTCTCCCTGATACTGGGGCACTTTATTTTGATCTATACTTGTCCTCCTTCGTCATATGCAGGCAGGATTAGACGAACCTCTTTTCTAAAAAAAAAAAAAAAAAACTCATCAATTTTTCAGTTAATCTTTTATCTTCATTTAATTACATCCGTTTCATTTTCCGATTTAATTGAATTTTCATCGATTTGTTATCCATTTTATCATTTTGTCAAATTTTATCAAGTTTTTATCAAAATTTTAAATTTTATCGACCTTTTATTCTACAACCCTTTCAGGTTAAGGGATAAACCTGATGCCTCTTTCCCATGAGGTATTTTCTAAATCTTCTTTTCGGCCCTTTCAGGTTAAGGGATAAACCCGACCCTCGTTGTCCAAGGTGTTCCCATTCAGGATAAGGGATAATCCTGAGACCCTCGTAGGAGCAATAACGCTACCTATGAGGATTCTTTTGTAAATACAAGTTTTGCCAATCTTTATTGATTTTCTAGATTTATATCAAATTTTCCTTCATTAAATTTTCTTAAAATTCTATTCTTTTCCCATTCAGGATAAGGGATAATCCTGAGACCCCTCGTAGGAGCAATAACGCTACCTACGAGGATTCTTTTGTAAATACAAGTTTTATCAATCTTTATTTGATTTTCTAAATTTATATCAATCTCTCTTCATTTAAAATTTTCCTTAAATTCTATTCTTTCCCTATTCAGGATAAGGGTAAATCCTGAAACCCCTCGTAGGAGCGATAGTGCTACCTACGAGGATTCTTTTGTAAATACAAGTTTTATCAATCTTTATTTGATTTTCCAAATTTATATCAATCTCTCTTCATTTAAAATTTTCCTTAAATTCTATTCTTTTCCCATTCAGGATAAGGTATAATCCTAAAATCCCTCATAGGAGCATCGATGCTACCTGTGAAAATTCTCTCCCAAAATAAAATCTTCAATAAATATCCTTAAATTCTTCTCCGTTTTTTATCTTCTTCCTTCAGGATAAGGGATAATCCTAAAGTCTTTTCTCGTCAATTTCTTTCTCAATTTTCTACCAATTTTTAATTTTATCAATTTTATTGATTCTTCATTAAATTCTTTATCAATTTTTATCAGTTCTTTTATTTTTCATCAAATTCTATTGCCTCATGTCATTTATTCTTTCCCCTTTCAGGTTAAGGGATAAACCTGAACCTCGTTCTTCGAGGTACACCCATTTCAGGTTAAGGGATAAAACCTGAATTATTTCCCATAAATTCTTTAATTCACCTCCAATTTTGTTCTATACTCACTCAGGATAGGGGAAAAATCCTGAAGCCATCATAAATAAATTTGGATCTTAGGCCACCTTGGGTCAAGGACCTCGAAGGAATCTTTTTCAACATAGAAATCTATTCATACTTTTGTCGATCCTTCAAAGATCCGACTTCCGGGTTGGAATCATCCCTTCCCATCTGAGTTCCGACTCAGGGTTTTGTTTTCCATTTTTTATTTTTTGTTTCAAAGATCCGGGTTCCGACTCGGGTTTTTCCTTTTTTATATGGCGTCTGAAGTTTCAAGTTCCGACTTGAACTTCCTTTTGAATCCAATGCTCGTGTTGGACAAATTGTTGTGTTGAGAATGCGAGTTTCCAAACTCAATTCTCATTCATTTTCTTATATTTAAAAACCGGGTTCCGACTCGGATTTTCCTTTTTGTATATTCCTATTTTTGAAGTTTCAAGTTCCGACTTGAACTTCCTTTTGAATCCAATGCTCGTGTTGGACAAATTGTTGTGTTGAGAATGCGAGTTTCCAAACTCAATTCTCATTCATTTTCTTATATTTAAAAACCGGGTTCCGACTCGGATTTTCCTTTTTGTATATTCCTATTTTTGAAGTTTCAAGTTCCGACTTGAACTTCCTTTTGAATCCAATGCTCGTGTTGGACAAATTGTTGTGTTGAGAATGCGAGTTTCCAAACTCAATTCTCATTCATTTTCTTATATTTAAAAACCAGGTTCCGACTCGGATTTTCCTTTTTTGTATATCCTTATTTTTGAAGTCTCAAGTTCCAACTTGAACTTCCTCTTGAATCTAATGCTCGTGTTGGACAAATCATTGTTTTGAGAATTCGAGTTTTTCAAACTCAATTCTCACAGTCATTTTCTTATATTTAAAAACCGGGTTCCGACTCGGATTTTCCTTTTTTGTATATCCTTATTTTTGAAGTCTCAAGTTCTGACTTGAACTTCCTTTTGAATCCAATGCTCGTGTTGGACAAAATCATCGTTTTGAGAATTCGAGTTTTCAAACTCAATTCTCATTCATTTTCTTATATTTAAAAACCGGGTTTCGACTCGGATTTTCCTTTTTTGTATATTCTTATTTTTGAAGTCTCAAGTTCCGACTTGAACTTCCTCTTGAATCCAATGCTCGTGTTGGACAAATCATTGTTTTGAGAATTCGAGTTTTTCAAACTCAATTCTCACAGTCATTTTCTTATATTTAAAAACCGGGTTCCGACTCGGATTTTCCTTTTTGTATATTCTTATTTTTGAAGTCTCAAGTTCCGACTTGAACTTCCTCTAGAATCCAATGCTCGTGTTGGACAAATCATTGTTTTGAGAATTCGAGTTTTTCAAACTCAATTCTCACAGTCATTTTCTTATATTTAAAAACCGGGTTCCGACTCGGATTTTCCTTTTTTTGTATATTCTTATTTTCTGAAGTCTCAAGTTCCGACTTGAACTTCCTTTTGAATCCAATGCTCATGTTGGACAAATTGTTGTGTTGAGAATTCGAGTTTTCAGACCCAAATTCTCACTCATTTTCTTATATTTGAAAACCGGGTTCCGATTCGAATTTTCCTTTTTTGTATCCTTATTTTTGAAGTCTCAAGTTCCGACTTGAACTTCCTCTTGAATCCAATGCTCGTGTTGGACAAATCATTGTTTTGAGAATTCGAGTTTTTCAAACTCAATTCTCACAGTCATTTTCTTATATTTAAAAGCCGGGTTCCGACTCGGATTTTTCTTTTTTGTATATTCTTATTTCTGAAGTCTCAAGTCCCGACTTGAACTTCCTTTTGAATCCGATGCTCGTATTGGACAAATTATTATGAATTCGAGTTTTCACACTCACTCATATTTCCCCTTCAGGATAAGGGATAATCCTGAAGCACCGGCAATCATTCTTATTCAATTCTCAAGTATCTTCGAATGTCGGTCTCATTTCTCAATTCTCCTTTTGAAAAATCCAGTGCTCGTACTGGTATGCATTTCAAAAATCCAGTGTTCGTACTGGTATGCATTTCGAAAACCCAGTGCTCGCACTGTTATGCATTTTCAAAACCCAGCGCTCGTACTGGGGCATCTTTTTTTGAAAACCAGTACTCGTGCTGGCACACCTAGCGCTCGTGCTAGTTGTTTGGCTGACTGATCAGTTAGCCCTCCAGGTCTAGTCTTTGTACTAACCAACCATCGTTACTCAAATTTTAAATTCTCAAATTTCGACCTTCGGGTCATCATTTTATCAAAAATCAATCATTTTCTCTTTGCGAAGGACCCTCTTCAGGGAGAGTTCGAGGGAGCTCGTTCCTTTCGCATGCAACCATCTTCCGTTCGCAAGAACCCTCTTCCAGGGAGAGTTTGAAGGGACTTTTTTTCTTCGCGAACAGTTTGCAAAACAACAACCAACTCTACACAAAAGAACCCTTTTTCCAGGGAGAGTTTCGACGGAAGCTCGTTTCTTTTTGTGGCCCCCGTTTTTATCATCTTTGGCCAACCCCTTCACAGAGGACCCTCTTCTAGGGAGAGTGAGATGGACTCGATCCCTCTGTAATACTTTCTCAACTTTGTTTTTCGGCCGCCTTTCCATAAGAGAAGCCTAGAGATAGGGAGTTTTGACGAAAACTTAATTTCTCTTCGAAAGTTCTGTTTTGCAAACACCTCCTCTTTGGGGAAGAGAGGAGTATTCCCAACTTCCCATTCAGGTAAGGGCTTAAGCCTGAGTCTCTCTTTTTGGAGAAAAAGAGAGGAGAATTTTGTCACGGACGTGTCGATTCGATATCAAGCGATCTCTTTCATCAAGGATTTTGAGAATATTTTGCCAATTTGTTATCAAGTCATTGTTGATCTCAAATTTTTTATCATATAAAGAATTACCTCAAACTACCTTTAGTATTATTTCCAAAAGAGCAAGACTTTTGTGAAATAAGAACTGAATTCAAGCTTTTTCTGTTGGTCAACCAAGAGGATGAAGAAAAATCTTCGATATGACCGGCAAAGGAAAATTCGATGATGTTGAAAAGCCATGAGCGAATTGATATTTATCATAGCTATGGCACATTCTTAAAGATCATCCTTTGGCAGTAAGACAGTGGAAATATCCTGGGCAGTAAAAAAGGACCTACCCAATCCATATATCCTCAGTCCTTCCAAGCTGCAATCAAATATCCGCAAAAGGGATCTCTTAATTGTCGTCAAGATGAAGGCGAATTAAGCAAGTAGACCCCCGGGGCCAAAGAAGATTTGAAACATCTCCAAGATGACAGAGTTTGTGACAGATCCTTCCAACGAAAGTTCGGATCACCGTCGAGATGAAGGCGGACGCGATGAACCTACCGACAAACCCTAAAAGATATTTGATTTCTGCCATCCAAAGATTTCAACCCAATGAACCTATATCATCAAGCATAATTCCTGAGAAAGAAAAAGAAGGATCGGAACACCTCCAAGATGAAGGAGTTTGTGACGTACCCTTCCCTGAAAAAGAGAAAAAAGTTAGGACATCTCCAAAATGAAGGATGATGTAAAAGAACCCAAGAAAGATCCATGATTCAAAAGAGTGCAAAAAGATCATCATGGGAAATGCCCAGGATATCAAACTGCCCAAAACTGTCAAGAATCATCTTTTTCCATGTGATATTCTTTTATCAATGCCTTTTCACTCAATTGCTTTTATGAAGCTGAGAATGTTTCCTCTCTTTTCATATCAAGGAAATTGATATCTTCCTTAAAGAAGCTCAACAATAACAAAATTGAGTTTGATTCTTGATTCTATAGAGTTAGCCCAATTAGAGCTAATACTCTAGGTAGAAAGAGGTAATATTTTCACATATATGCAAAATTCGATCATCTTTTAGATCAACTACAAATTTGACATCTTATTGGCAATACTTTCTCATTATCCCAAAAATGAAGTGTGAACATGATGTTCGTTTTGACGTATCCTGACGTCATCCCTCCTTAGGACTGAAAAGTCCTTTCCTTCTGTCTAATCTGAGCGCTCTCAGATTTGCACACTTCCCTGTGTTCCCCACTGTCCCAACATGGACAGTTCCCGCTCAAGATAAGGGTTAAACCTGAACTTTTTGCAAAAAGGTCTGTTATTGTCAAAAGCTATTTTCAGTCTCAGCAATGAGGCGCCTAAGAACAACCCCTTTTCAAGCTTTAGGGACCCACATTTTAATCCTTTTGCAAAACCCCTCTCGGACTTGTTGTGCCAAGTCTAGAGGTCCCATCACCATTACCTCGCTCCTCGAGGTATCACCCAAACCTTCTGCGAGAGGTCGTCTGTCTTTAGAAAGTTGATTTTATTCTCAGCAATGAGGCGCCCAAGATCATCCCTTTTCCAAGCTTTAGGAAATCCCTTGTTTTTCTCTTCTCGCAAACCCCTTCCGGATTTGTTCGTCCAAATTCTGAAGGTCCCAATATGGTTTCTTCATCTGAGGATTCCGTATGGTCGCCCCTTTCAGGTTAAGGGTTAAGCCTGAACCTCGCTCCATGTGGTATCTTCCGTTCAGGTTAGGGTTAAACCTGAGTCCCGCTCTGACTAGATATCCTTTCTAGTCCCATTACAGTTTCTTCACTCGAAGATTTCGTATCATCCTCCCACTCAGGTCAAGGGTTAAACCTGAATCTCGCTTCGGCGATGCATTTGTTGTCTCATCACGGCTTCCTCGTTCGAAGATCCCGTATGGTCGTCCCTTTCAGGATAGGGATAAAACCTGAACCTCGCTCCGCGAGGTACCTTCCTTTCAGGTTTGGGTTAAACCTGAGCCTCGTTTAGACGAGGTAATCCTTCCCGTCCCATCATGGTTTTCCCCGCAAAGGAATCCGTGTTCTTTGTATATCCATCCAGGAAAGGATCATCCTTGAGTTTCATCTCAGGAGGCATTTCTCTTAAAATGTCCCATCGAGGTCCGTTTATGTTTCCTTTCCCCATCCAAATTATCTTGATATATCTTTTTTCCATCCGGGTTAAGGGTTAAACCTGAGTCATTTCAAAAGTTGATCTTGTCTCATCCACGAGACTTGATCTAATTTCTTATCTTTCATCACTTCGGGATCCTCGCCCACAAGTCCCATCACGAGGACACTCTTATCATTCAATCGTATAATTGTCGAGGATTTTGCCCCCCGGGACCATTCAGGATGAGGATTTTAAGCCTGAAAAGCCATAATTCTTCCGCACCTAGTTCAGATCTGCTGACTGGGGCATTTTTTTTAAAAAAATTTGGAGTGTTTCTTTGCCACTATGCTCGGCTTTCAACCGGCTTAGTAGCAAAGAGGGGCATCTGTGAACACCCAAAATTTTTCAAAATGTTGTAAATATCCCCGTTTTGCCCCTTGACCCCGTTTTTTGGGTAATTGAGTCAGTTTTAAATCTAAATTCTATTTTGTCTCTCAAATTTGGTTAAAATCAAATTCATTTTGCATATCTGACTCAAATCTCGGATCCGGATCTAGGTCAAAAATCCAAATCCGAGCTTCATTATCCAATTTTAATCAAATTCTCAAAATTATCAAAAATAACTTTTTGAAAGGCTCAGATAGTTCTTCCAGTATCTGTTTGGATCCATCGGGTTATATTTCTCAATTCGAGGCTTAAAACTCGAATATTTTTCTCAAAACTTGGGTCCAAACCCATTTTCTGAAGAAATTTTCCCAAGATAGCCTTGAAAACCCTCTTTTTGTAAATATTTATCAAAAATACAAAAAATGGTCTTGTCCCTCCTATTGTTTAGGTTCAGAATCTTAAATGCCCAAAAATAACAAAAACTCAGAGAAATATAGAAAAGAAACAAAAATTTGTTTTGAAAAATAAGCCTTTTTACTAGAAAAACAGCTTTCGTAAAAGCTTTTTGGAAAACTACCAGTCTTTTGAAAATATCTAAAATAAGAGGGCTTCAACAAAAATTTTCTGTTAGGGTTACGAAACCCCTCCTGCTCGGCCTTCCGAAGGCGCCCGTGGCCTCCACCCGCCCAAGCCCTTCATCACCAGCCTCCACGAGCTCCTTCCTTTCTCCCTCCATGGCCGACCACCCCCATGTGCGTTCCTCTTCCATCATCAACCCTCCGATCCACTTCGCCCTCCTCCTTCGTTCATCACCAACAAACCTCGCGTGCGTCCACCTCCCAAGCTCCTCCACCCTCCGATGGCTGGAACCCCCTTTCTTCAACCCTCGGATCACTTCCCCTTCTTCTTCACCCGTCGATCGCTAACAAACCCTCCTTCACGAAGCTTCCACCGAGCGCCCCCATGTGCAATCCTTCCCTCAACCCTTCATCGCCAACCACTCCCCTTCTCGATCTTTCTTCATCTTCCTATATAAATGGGTATCGAGAGCCTCTGAATGGGGGGGATTCTTTTCATTGCCGAGCTTGCTACACACCCATTACACCGAGGAGATCGATTATATCCGACCTTTGCTCAGCCATCTTCTCTATCGGACCCCACTTTCTCCAGTTCGATTTCAAGAGAGGAGTTCCGCGAGAAGGAAAAGAAGAATCCCTCCACACAACTCTGCAAACTACGGAGACGATCATTCATATCCGCTTCATCCTTCCAGAATCATCGATTTCTAGCAGTCTCTTCGGAATCTCTGCAAACGAAGGCAATAACACTCCTTCAGCATCTATTCTCCACTTCAAGACATTGAGTCGACTGAAAGGGACAAAGGTTATAACAACGATTCAAAGTTTCAGCCGATCCTGAATCTTCGATCACGGTAAAATCCCTTCTCTCTCTGTCGTGTTTATACTTTTTTTTTTTCTCTTATTTTAAAATCCATTAAAGCATACGTTGAAAACCTGATTTGCATATAGCAACATCAGTCTTCATAATGCTATATCAACGGAATGGTCGGATTCCTACAATTTTTTTTCCCTTCTTTTCCTTCTTTCCCCTCTTCTTTTCTTTTCCTTTTTTTTTTTTTTCTCTCTCTTTTTGTATTCGATTGCTTGTTCGACCTGGATTTCCAATATGCTCTGTTATTTCTCCACCTATGGCCTTCATGATAGGATATTCCATCCTATATTGGTCCGCGAATGTTGGACTTAGGGTATTTGTTAGGTTCCCTTGTGAATCAATCTCTGCATCCTTTGCAGCCATTATTAGGATTTGATCAAATTACAGATCTATACACTCACTGGTTTCAGATCCGTGTTAAGATCTACTGCCATTCCATTTCGTTATGCCTTGTTGGATCAATATGTTTTCTCGTTTGTTGTTAGAATGTTACCACTTAAAAGGCATCAGAAATAGCTGACTAATCTGCTGAATGTTGAATCAAAGGCATGTATAAAAAAAAAAGGAATATATATAATAATTCTGGAGGTTGGATATGGAGAAGTGTCTATTCCAAGGGAAACAACTTTCCAATAATATATTCCCAGACATTCACTTCTCTTATGATATCCACATATGGCGCATATTTCTGGCTTTTCCACCATCTTGACAGTTGGTGGAATGTGAATTTTTTTTTTTTCTCTTTCGGTAAACTCAGAAGACAAGGATATCACAATGGCGTGAGAGGCCAGGAGTTTGAAATGGTTTTACCTGAGTCTGGTTACCCAGTCTCGATCACTGTTGGCGAACCGAAGGTCCATTCAGCTGATGGCAGAGATCGAAATTAAGATGGGATGGGGAGGATGAAGCAGAAGAAAGACCGAGTGTCAGGCCTATGCATGACCGCGCCTCCAAATTCTTCGATCTCTCGTTATGGCATAGAGTCTCTATGGTTTTTTCCTTAGGCTGTTCATTTCATTTATTGTTGTGGCTGGAACATGAATCTATATCTTCTGCCAATTCATCTGCATTTTCTGATAAACCAAATCCCTTACAGGAAGTTGTGCAGCGAGAATTTCTTTATATTATTATGTTGCTTTCATATGCTCTGTGTTTGGAACATTCTGGACTTGTTCTATTTCTAGTACTCTGGATCTCGTCGGTATATAATTATGGTCACATGTTGTTAAGGCAAGTCGGATTCCATCCCACTGTGGCACCAACCACATTGCCATGGTAAAGTGCTTTTAGAAGTTCAGTGGTGAGGAAATGTGGTAAGTCCACGCTGATGGGGAATCAAGTGTTCACCTAAGTCGATTAGCCATTTTAATTTTGAAGCAAACCAGGCCTAATTCTAGTACCCTGATCAAAGGTATGCTGACCTTCTTGTAGCATAAAGTTACCAGCAATATGTGCTCATTATTTGGTCTTTTTAGCATTTATGCATTGTGTTGTTATGAGTCACTTGCACTATACACATTTTGAAATCTTTGATCATCTAGTTTTTCGCTCAAGATGGCCATAATCGTTTTTTTTTTTTTCTTTCTTTTTTTCGTGTTTGATAATTATGCTTTCAGAACCGTCACTGTTGACACAAGAATCAGTTAATTATATCGTCTGCATCTAACTTTTTGAGTGTCTTATAATTCCTGCATATGGCTTCCCACTGTATATACCCCACAGTTGGCCATTACCATTGGAAGATAGCATCTTATTATCAACATCCAATATGCAATATGGACCGCATATGGCAAGTATCTGATGCCTCGATATTGCTTAAGTTGGCTGGGTTATTTATATCCTTATCTTTTCTGCAGGTCTTCCCCAGCATTCTAGATTATTGCAAAAAGTTGCAGACGTAGATCATTTAGTACATTGGCATCTAAGAACAGATTCATTGCCAATAGAATCTATACAATTGAAAGGTATGAAATACTATCTTTACCATTAATGGATAGTGGTGGTTTATTCTAATCTGTAGAGGTCATGTACTTTCTAATTCATTGAAGTCCTGAATATAAAGATGTCGGTTAAATGAGATTGATATGCATGCTATCATCTAACCAATTTGTTGAACAAAGGTGTAGAATAAATTCTGGGAGTACAATCATCAATTGAATGTGATACTACAACTATTTATGATATTAGTAATTCAAATATGGCAAAGTTAGCTTTATGTTGAGTCGCATGAATGATTTTTGTTATAAACAGCATGTGCTGTCATGGTTTGAAAATGCTGATGGTAGACTGGCTTAACCGTTAAGCGTTCAGAGATGACTCTTATTCTTTTTTTTTCCTTCTTCTTCTTCCCAATGGTTCATACAGAATCATCATGGCCTTCCTCCAATCCATGGTAGTTCAACAACGAACTATCATAGCTGCTGCATTTTTTTTCTTTTCAGTGGTTCCCAAGGAACCACTATGTCTTCCTTTAATTTATGATAATTCAACAAGGAACCACCATGGCTGCTGCATTTTTTTTTCTTTACAGTGGTTCCCAAGGAACCACTGTAGCTCTTTTTTTTTTTTTTAGTTATGATAGTCACTTAGAACTGCCTTTCTCTTACAGTGGATTCCAGGGAACCACTGTAGCTTGTCTTAGTTATACTAGTTCATCTAGAATTATCATCATTGTTATTCTTTTACAGTGGATTCCAGGGAACCACTGTAGCTTGTCTTAGTTATATTAGTTCATCTAGAAATAACATTTACAGGGAACCACTGTAGCTTGTCTTAGTTATATTAGTTCATCTAGAAATATCATTTACAGTATTTTTCAAGGAACCACTATGGTTTTCCTTTGTTATAATAGTTCATTTAGAGTCATCATCACTGTGGTTTTTTTTTTCTTTCTTTTTTTCGTGTTTGATAATTATGCTTTCAGAACCGTCACTGTTGACACAAGAATCAGTTAATTATATCGTCTGCATCTAACTTTTTGAGTGTCTTATAATTCCTGCATATGGCTTCCCACTATATATACCCCACAGTTGGCCATTACCATTGGAAGATAGCATCTTATTATCAACATCCAATATGCAATATGGACCGCATATGGCAAGTATTTGATGCCTCGATATTGCTTAAGCTGGCTGGGTTATTTATATCCTTATCTTTTCTGCAGGTCTTCCCCAGCATTCTAGATTATTGCAAAAAGTTGCAGACGTAGATCATTTAGTACATTGGCATCTAAGAACAGATTCATTGCCAATAGAATCTATACAATTGAAAGGTATGAAATACTATCTTTACCATTAATGGATAGTGGTGGTTTATTCTAATCTGTAGAGGTCATGTACTTTCTAATTCATTGAAGTCCTGAATATAAAGATGTCGGTTAAATGAGATTGATATGCATGCTATCATCTAACCAATTTGTTGAACAAAGGTGTAGAATAAATTCTGGGAGTACAATCATCAATTGAATGTGATACTACAACTATTTGTGATATTAGTAATTCAAATATGGCAAAGTTAGCTTTATGTTGAGTCGCATGAATGATTTTTGTTATAAACAGCATGTGCTGTCATGGTTTGAAAATGCTGATGGTAGACTGGCTTAACCGTTAAGCGTTCAGAGATGACTCTTATTCTTTTTTTTTTCCTTCTTCTTCTTCCCAATGATTCATACAGAATCATCATGGCCTTCCTCCAATCCATGGTATTTCAACAACGAACTATCATAGCTGCTGCATTTTTTTTCTTTTCAGTGGTTCCCAAGGAACCACTATGTCTTCCTTTAATTTATGATAATTCAACAAGGAACCACCATGGCTGCTGCATTTTTTTTCTTTACAGTGGTTCCCAAGGAACCACTGTAGCTCTTTTTTTTTTTTTAGTTATGATAGTCACTTAGAACTGCCTTTCTCTTACAGTGGATTCCAGGGAACCACTGTAGCTTGTCTTAGTTATACTAGTTCATCTAGAATTATCATCATTGTTATTCTTTTACAGTGGATTCCAGGGAACCACTGTAGCTTGTCTTAGTTATATTAGTTCATCTAGAAATATCATTTATAGTATTTTTCAAGGAACCACTATGGTTTTCCTTTGTTATAATAGTTCATTTAGAGTCATCATCACTGTCATTTTTTTTCTGATATAGGTTCACCAGGAAACATTACGATCAGTTTTTGCTATAGTAGCTCATCAAGAACAACTATAGTCACATTCTTTTTTCCTCATAGTAGTTCATCACGAACTACTATGACCACTATATTCCACGATGGTTCATCTTAAACCATCCGGGCCCTTGCCTTCATTCATTACATATAGATCTTTATGGCGTTACCTATGTATATATGTATATACATATATATAAATGTAGGTGCACATTTTCTAACCAAGGTAGGGTGTCCCATCCTGTGTGAGAGTTGGAATGGTCATTTACATTCATACATTTTAAATTTCTCCCTTTATGTTAATGTTATTTTGCAGAGAATATGTACATTATTTGGGAAATGTATTTTCAATTTTGATTATTGTAATAGGTTAGATCTTAATGAAAATTTACATTTCCAGCTTTTAGATAGAATGAATGAGCATTGTAAATATCATAAATTACTTGTTCTTCATGCATTTTTCCTTTATTTCTCAAAATCTCACAATGGTGAAACACGAATGGCACGTGCACCATTTCGTAAGAGATAATTAATTCTAAGTTGATGATTTGCATCAACGGCCATAGTCGGAATGTAAACAAGACTTAGGATTTTATCTTTTATGAAATAACATTGGATCCACACTGGATTCTTTTCAAAAATCATCATATTTTCAAATATTTTCTTCTTTTATCAGAATTTAACTTAAAATTAATTCAAAATATATACCAATGACCATAGTCAAGGTATATTGAAAGTTAATTTCATTTTAAATTCTATAAAAGCACCAAATGTGTTTCATTCTTCACCTGAATTTAAATATAGATTATTATATAATACATTCAATGACCATAGTCAAGGATGTATTATATCTTCAATCTTATTTTAATTCATTTAAAGAATAGAATAGCTTTTCAAATCCAATTTCAAAATTCTTTAAACTCATTCATCATTTAGGATAGAATTACATCATGTTTTCAAAATTCATTTTTCAAAAACTCCAAGTAAATGTAAATATCTTCCTCAATCTATCTTCAATCCTTATCAAATCCGATTCATCCTTTCATTTTTCAAAATTCTATTTTCAATCTCAAAGTTCAATTTAACTTTGAGATTTCAAATTCAATTTATATTCAGATGAAAATCAGATTTCAAAAATCAAATTTGACTTTGAAATTCCAAATTCATTCAAAACTCCAATCCAATCTCCAAGTTCAATTTAACTTTGAGATTCTTGATTCATCTTCTAAATTTCAAATTCAAGGTCTAATTTGACTTTGAAATTCATTTGTATATTTAAAGATTCAAATTCCAAAATTCACTTTCCAAGTTCAAATTAAACTTGGAAGTTCTTGATTCATCTTCTGAATTTAACTCCGAATCCATTTTAGGATCCATGATTCAGCACTCATATTGGATCTCAGACTTCAGATCCAATTCCTCTTTAGGATCCGCAGTCCAATTCCACCTTGGATCTCAGACTTCAGATCCAATTCCTCCTTAGGATCCAGAGTCCAACTCTATATTGGATCTCAGACATCAGATCCAATTCCATTTTATGATCCAGAATCCAATTCTGCTTTGGATCTCAGACTTCAGATCCAATTCCATCTTAGGATCCAGAACCCATATCGGATCTCAGATCCAATTCTATTTTTAGGATCCAAAATCCAATTCCGCTTTGGATCTCAGATTTCAGATCTAAAATCCATCTTAAGATCCAGACTTCGGATTTGAATTCCAGATTTCAAGTCAAATTCTATTTTTAATTCCAAATCCAGTTTCATTTCCAGTTTTCAAATCTTAATCCATTTACAGATCATATCTGGATTTCCTAAAACTATTTCTATTTTGGATTTCTCAGATCCATCCTGATCTCAAGAGTCGAAATTTGAAATTCAAATTCCATCTCAAGTATTCATTTCCTTTCCTAAATTCAAGTTTAAATTCAAAGTCCATTTCTGACTTTGAAACTTCATTTCCTTTCATTTCAAAACTTCAAGTCATTCTTTCTCATTTTCTCAACTCTGATTTACTTCAAAGACTTAGAACTTCTCTGATTTATCTCAAGTTCTAAAGTTAGATTCAAATCATTTCTTCACTCTCTTACCAAGTTCATCTAAGAATACTTGGGAATTTTCTAAATATCTTTCAAAAAGAGCATACATCCTTGCATTGCACAAGCATGATTCTTTGTGCATTTAGATTTTAGGATAAATTCTTAGATTATATTTAGGCAAAGCAAAAGGCATAGGTTCGATCCTTGGTTCGATTACCCCTGGTAAAGGCGCCAGGAACGGTCGAACCTCGTACCGACGAGCGAATCCCGTCTCTCCATTTTCCCGCAATAATTTTCAAAACGGAGGCGAGTAATTTTCTAAATATTTTCAAATAAAGGTCAAGTGAAAATGCGCAAAAGAGTTCCTCTTCTCTCTTTTCTTTCTTTCTTTTCTCTTCTCTTTTTCTTTTCTTTCTTTTATTCTTCTCCCTTCAAAAGGAGGAAAATAGAGGTTAGAAAAGGAAAGGAGAAGGAAGAGAGAGAAACCAACAAGAGTATAGGAAAATTTTTTGCGATGATCACAGCAGCCCGGGACCAGTTCAGAGAAGAATTCGTTTAGGCGGCAGTTCCACGGTCACAAGGATAAGAAGGCTTCCAAGAAGCAGGTTCAGCCAGAGGAAATTTCAGATGACTCAGAATCAACGGAAGACACCGATGAAGAGTATGAGGTGCCTCCGACATTTCAGAAACCTGGCCGAGAACAAAGAAAGAGCCACAAACCAAAGAGTTAGGTCGTAGAAGAGCCCCTGCAAGCACAGTTCAGGGAAATGGCCAGAGTTGTTAAAGACCTGCAAGCCCGCGACAAGGGCAAGAAAGTCTTCACCAGTGAGGACTTTTATGATGGCCTAGAAGGAGATGAAGTTCTGGAAAATCTACCCTGCAAGTTCATCAAGTTCGACGGTTCTGGCGACTCGAAACCTCATCTCGCCATGTTTTTTGCTGAGTGCTCAAGGTTCAAAAGAGATAACAGAGCACTGTTTCTATGTTTCCTCCGCAGCTTGGAAGGAGTTGCAACCAAATGGTATGCTGAGCATATCAATCCCATCGAGCTCAAGGAGTTCGATAAAGTTGTGACCTTATTCATCGAACGCTTCCTGTTCAACATAGAGGCGCTCCCGACACTAAGCCATCTCTGCAACCTAAGGCAGAACGAAAATAAAAAAGCACAGGACTTTATTCACAGATGGAGGTCAGCCTGCAATAAAATGAGGGATCCTATATCAGAAAGGCATGCTCTATCACTGATCCTCAACAATTTTTCACAACCTCTAAGAGGATTAATATCCACCGTACCATCTAGGACCTTCATTGAGCTGACCGAACGAGCCGAATGGCTCAAACTAAGCGTGGAGAATGGAGTCTACGAAGGCTTCACATTTCCCAAGAATAACCCCTAAGGTGAACAGAAGAAGAAAACTCACTTCACCTATTCTGCCAAAAACAACAATAGTCAAAATCATTACAAAGGGCAGAAGAAAAATTACTGCTATGGCACGGGCAATTCTAACAACAAAGGAGATCAGAAAATGAAGCCTTCTTCTCAATACAATAAACCTCTTCAGCAAGATCAAGGGTCGAAACTGCGTGAAAAGACCAAACATGAAGGATGGAGCTACGACCAAAAATTCACTCCTCTCGATCAATCACTCGAAGACGCACTCGAGTACATGTTGTCAAAGGAGATGGTCAAGTTGCCAAGACTGGCTGATCCCCCTGTGCCTATGGGGAAATGGAAAGATCATTTTTGAAAGTTCCACAGGACAGTGGGACACAACACTGAGAACTGCTTCGTTCTCAAGAACATTGTGCAGGATCTTATTGACAAGAATCTTTTGGTGGAAGGAGATGAAGAAGAGAAAATGGATATTCTCAATCAGCTATTTCCTCCGCACACTACGGCAGTAATCACTGAACAATCATTCCAGCCTCAAGAACACATCAAGCCATGTTCCGTTCAAGATCTCCAAGTTCAACATCAGGTTTTAGTGCTGCGACAAGCAACACCAGCCGCTAAAAAGATGGACATAATTTCAGCATTTGACCAGCTGAAAGTGTCTGAAGAACCCACAAAATCGTCCCCCAAGAAATTAAGAGGAATTCCTGATTTCCTTAATCAGTTCATCAAGCCTATGCCAGAAAAGGAAACGCAAAAGCCTCTGACCGCTCTGTCCAATGTCTCAATTTTGGACTTAGCCAAGAGTTCTTGCAAGCACCAACAAGTACTGGACGACTTGCTCAAAAAAATTAAAGTCAAACCTAGTACCACACCTGAAGACATGGCACAAATCGTGAATTCAGTCATGACAAATGCGCCAATCACTTTCTCGAATAAGGACCTTCCAAAGCCTCATTCCTTTCATAACAATGTCTTGTGTTGAGAAACTAGGTTTTGATGACACATAATATGATATACTGTCATATAGGCTTTAATATGATATGATAATATGCCTTCATGAATAATGTTATATTATGACTAGATATGATTTGTCATGTATTTAATGAGTATTTGATGCAAGGTTATTTCACCCAAAAGGATGGAGACCTCCTGCTTAAGTACAACCTTTGGTGCAATCATACTCTCTGAAGAAAAAGCTTGATGGGCCATTCATTCTTAAAGAGCATCTAAGGAGATCGGCTACTTCAAGATGAAGATTTTTTTCTTCTTTAGAGTCATATGTAATAGAACCTTCAGGAGCATGCATATTGCATATTACAAGCTTTATCATACAAGCCACTCATTCACAAAAGCTATGTTTCATAAAAGCATACGATATTTCAAAAAGCACCTTTTTGAAAACTAATCATTGTACCTTCTTACAAACTTTTATGAAAAAGGTATTTTGACAAGATATAATAGCTCATTATTTCAAAAGCATTAATTGTACCTTCTAACATGCATTTATGAATAAGACAACTTGAAAAGAAATAAAAACTAATGATTTCAAGTATGAAAGAAAAAGACAAAATACAAAATCGTCTAGTTTGAACTAACAAAGAAAACTAATATTATTATATTATGTTTAGAAAAGACTTTAGTTACTTTATACAACTCAAGAATGTCGACTTACTTAAAGTCATCATTCTTTCTGTAAAACAATAAATACCACCTCAAAAGCATTTAATAAATGACTATTTAATCCCCACTCAAAAATGTCGACTTGCTTAAAGTGATCATTCTTTCTATAGACATTAAATAACACATCATAAAGTATTTTGCGATATGACCATTTACAAATAAAGGATTCAACAAAGCAGTTATTGTACTTACATACATTTAAGTCAAGAAGTGACGATTTGTAATAAAAATATTAATAAACTACAAATCATTAAATTGAATAAAGACAAAACTACATGATGATTTACAATCCAATCTTCAATGTACTACAAATAATTTATTATGAGAATAGACCTTTTACAAAATACATCACACCTAAAATACTACAACAAATAGTGTACCCCAAATGCTACACTTATAGAAAGAAGACTTTTCGAAAATACAATATAGTACACATATCTTTTTATACAAAGTTGTTTCTGAAATGACTTGACATCTCACATCCCAAAAGAACAATCATTTAAAAAAGGCAACGACTATTTTTTGGAGGCTCTATAAACACAAACAAAATAGTTTTTCAAACAAGGGACATGTGAGCTTACAACAAGAAAAATTCCTATTCGATATTTTAAAAAGAGAGCCTAGAAAAAGAAAGAGAAAAAGTCAAGAATAGCTCTTTGATAAAGAGTATTATCTGAGTGAAAAGAACAAAACATTCTGAGAATCCTTCATTCGTGCATTCATATCATTCTGAAGGTTCTATAGGAAGTATTGTAACTTTCTGTTTTTCACTGTACTCCTTCTTTGTTGAAAGAAGAAGACCTCTGTGAAAGAGGGTGTTGTACTATTTATCCGGTAACTCGGATGTTATAGTGAAAGGCTCAAGTGTTTTGCTTGGGGGCTGGATGTAGGTCAGTGACTTGACCGAACCAGTATAAATCTTGTGTTTTATGTGTTGTGCCTTATTGCATTTAATTTTTAAATTATCGATCTATTTCAAATTATACTATTCACTCCCCCTCTAGTGGAATTTCATTTGGTATCAAAGCAGGTTTGCTGGTTTCGACATAACAAGTCTTCCAGCACTTATGGAATCAACCTCTTATGCTCGTGATATTGAAGGTCAACACGCATCTCGTCCTCCTTTCTACAACGGCTCCAACTATAGATACTGGAAATGCAGAATGGCTATATTTCTAAAGTCCATAGATTTTGCTGTATGGAAAATTGTTGAACATTCATACACATCTCCATCCTCAGACTATAGCTTATGGTCTGATGAAGAAAAAAAGATGGCCAATCTAAATGCAAAGGCTATGAATGCTTTGTATTGTGCCATTGATCAAAATGAATTCAACAGAATATCTATTTGTGAATCTGCTCATGATATTTGACATTCTCTGAAGGTTATTCATGAAGGAACCAATAAAGTGAAAGAAGCCAAAATCTCATCTCTAATTTGAAAATATGAGTTGTTCAAAATGAACAAATATGAACCCATCACAGAGATGTTTACAAGATTCACCAACATCACCAACGACCTGAAATCTCTGGGAGAAACCTATTCCCAGACAAATAAGGTGAAGAAAATCTTGAGATCTCTCACAACTGATTGGGAGAAAAAGACAAAAACAATTGAAGAAGCTCAAGATTTATCCACGCTTACCCTAGATGACTTAATAGGCAATCTTATAGCCTATGAAGTCTATATGAAGGAAATAAGGGAAGAGGAACAACCTACAAAGAAAACTCTAGCCTTCCCAGCCCTTTCTGAGAATAAGGACTCAGAAAAAGAATCTGAAATTGCGCTACTCACCAGAAAATTACAGTGCTTCATGAGAAAGAATCAGCTTCCAAATAAGCACAAGGAAAGAAAAGATTCTAAAAAAGATTCCATGTGCTATCAGTGTAATAAGCCAGGTCACATGAGACGTGATTGTCCTCTTCTTAAAAGAAAATCCAAAACCGAGGAACCAAAGAAAAGGTTCTTCAAGAAAAAGGCTCTGCATGCTCAATGGGATGATTCAGAACCATCCACAAGTGAAGAGTTAAGTGATGATGAAACTGAAACCGCCAACATGTGCTTCATGGCAGAAAGCTCTGTAAGTGAATCTCTCGATTTTTCTTTCGAAGATCTTCAAAATGATTTTCAAGAACTTTTTGAAGAATCAAGAAAAATGATTCTCAAAAATAAAAATTTGAAATCTGAAAATCTAGAGCTTGTGCAGAAAAATGAAAAACTCAGTATTGAAATTTCTGAGTTGAAAAAGAAAAATTTTATGATTACTTCTGAAATCTCTACTACTAGCTCCAAGACTAAAAATCTTCAAGTGGAAATTTCAAAATTAAAAAGTAAAACTGAAAACCTTATGAAAACGATTTTCAAGTTTACCAAAGGGGAGAACCTGGATAAACTCCTATCCTCTCAAAAATTCTCTTTTTACAAGAATGGTATTGGTTATTCTCACATGAATAAACCTTCTTGTATAAATAAAAAGAATGTTTTCATCAAAGGTTCTGAACCTAAGCAGGAGCATTACAACTTTCATACTTTGTACTCCTCTAAAGTTATAGACAAACCCAAATCAAAGTGGATATGGGTTCCTAAGTCTAACAAAAAGGGACCCGATTGGGTACCACAAAGAATTTTTACTTAATGTTTTGCAGGCTCCAAAGAAGAAGAACAGATGGATACTAGACAGTGGATGTTCAAAACATATGACAGGACATCCAGATCTTTTTGTTGTTCTTCATCTTAAAGAAGGAGGAACTGTCACGTTTGGAGATAACAACAAAGGTTTGATAATTGGTATTGGTAATATCGATAAACCTCTTATCAAAGATGTTCTCTTTGCTAAAGGCTTAAAACATAACCTCTTAAGTATAAGTCAAATGTGTGACACATGTTATAATGTTAGCTTTAAACATGATGCATGCCTTATAGTAGACACCAATGAAAATATCATTTTTTTAGGTATAAGAAGAAATAATATATATGAATTATACCTATAGAATATTATTGAACACTGCCTTATAGCTAATAATGACACTCAACATTTATGGCACATGAGAATGGGTCATGTCAACTCAAAATACATGTCTAAATTAGCTAAAAATAATTTAGTACGTGGGTTACCTAAAATGTCATTTAAAAAGGACTACTTTTGTGAAGCATGTCAACTAGAAAAATTGTCAAAATCATCTTTCAAATAAAAAAATATTGTTTCAAGTAAAAGACCTTTAGAGCTTCTCCACCTGGATCTTTTTGGTCCTTCTAGAGTAGCTAGTCTTAATCATAATAAATATGCTTTTGTCATTGTAGATGATTACTCAATATTTACTTGGGTAATATTTTTGAAAAACAAAAGTGATACGTTTTGTGAATTTGAAATCTTATGTAAAAAATTACAAAATGAAAAATCTTGTTCTATTATCAAAATTCGTAGTGACCATGGAGGAGAATTTGATAATGATGTTTTTGTAAATTTGTGTAACTTGCATGGTATTTCATATAACTTTGCCTTTCCTAGAGGTGCACCTCAAAATGGTGTAGAAGAAAGAAAGAATAGAACCCTTCAGGAATCTGCTAGAACTATGCTCCAACATAATAACCTTGCTAAATATTTTTGGGCAGAAGCTGTTAATACTACATGCTATATATCAAACAGAGTTCTTATCAGGCCCTTATTAAATAAAACTCCTTATAAATTATTCCATGACAGAACTCCAAGAATAGACTACTTTAAAGTCTTTGGGTGTAAATGCTTTATCCTTAACACTAAAGATAGCCTTGATAAATTTGATGCTAAATCTGTTGAAGGCATATTCTTAGGATATTCAAGTCATAGTAAAGCATACAGAGTTTTTAATAAGAGTTCAAATACTGTTGATGAATCTATGCATGTCAGTTTTTGTGAATCTATTGATCAATCTGTTCATAAGCAGACTAACGATGATGATGTTGAAAGTACAGATTTATTCTTAGATAACACAGCTAAACCCAATGAAGATGATCTTCAAAGAATATTTGCCGAAATCAAGGATCATCCTCAAAAGCAGATTTTGAAAGACCTGAACAAGGGGGTTTAAACTAGAGCTCAGCTGGAACGGATTGCAAACATGGCTTTCATTTCTCAACTTAAACCAAAGAAGATTGATGAAGCCATCATCGATGAGTTCTGGATGCTAGCCATGACTGAAGAACTGAATCAATTCTAAAGAAATGATGTTTGGGATCTTGTACCAAGACCTAAAGATCATCAGATCATTGGGACAAGATGGATCTTCAGAAACAAGCTAGATGAAACAGGTAATGTTATAAGAAGCAAGGTGATGTCTTCTTTTAAATCGTTGTAATTTTGAAAAGATTTTTATATGTAAAACATGTGAAAACCAGACATCAAATAATAAAAACCGGTTCTCACTAGTGGATGAGACCGGGTCGAACTCAGGGAACGGGAATATTTCGTATTCAAACACACAAATCTAAACTAATCTTTATTGCCGCATTATTGAAATGTAAAATGTTCAAGAAAGGTAAAAACAACTAACTATTACAACAAATGAATACCCTTCGCAGAGGGCGTAAAGTGCAATATTTATAAACCCAATTAAAATCCTAATTCGAAAGTGAAAAGTAAAAAGAAGCTCTACTCTTCGCTTCCTCGTGTCACGTAATCGCTTCAACTCCACTCCTGTGTTATCCTGCACAAATCAAATGAACACGAGCAGTACCAAAGATAGAAATAGAAAACTATATTGAACTAGCTAAATGCTAAAAACACTGAAGGATATCAACAAAAGAATCCAATGCCAATTAAAACTACATTAACTAACACAATTAACTAAATTTCAATTCACTAACACTCAACTTTATGAAATCTAATTATTTCAATTAACTAACAATGAAGACAATTAATCACTAACACTTCATTAACAAACTATGAACATAAACTATTGAAAAACAAAATATTAAAAAAATTGAAAGCAGTAAAATTAAGAAATGTAAAAATCAAGGAATGACTAATGAAGAACAGAAATTCAGGTATTGAAAACAATAAGAAAAACATGTAAAACAAACAAACTGAAAAATTACACAGAATGGCAAAGGAAAAACTAATTTGTAAAGAATATTGAATGAGGCAAAACAGGAAGAATTCTTGATTAAAAAAAACAGGAAATCGGAAATTGCATAATGCCTAGAAATCCAATAGTGAATCACTCACTAAGATCTTGCTCTCAAACCTGATCCAGAACTCCTGAGATTAGTTGATCAATCAATAAAACTGATCTGAAAATCAGTATCCTGCTACTCAAACCAACCAGTATATATCAACCATAGAAATCAATAAAACCCGAAATCAATAAAACTGAGATCAGTCGATCACTATTCACCATAGAAATCAGTATATATCAACCAACCAAACTGGAAACTCAGTAATTCGGTAATCAATTAATCCTAAAACTCAGACAATCTGAAGAAGAAGAAGAAGAAGAAGAAGAAGAAGTAGAAGAAGTAGATGAATAAGAATCAGACTTACCGTGAAATGGAGGAAATCGGGGAAGAGGTGGCCTCCACCTTATGCACTGTCGCTGATTGAAGAAACTCTGCCACTGGATGAAGAAGAGGATAGAAGCAAATGACGATGGAAGAGGAAGAGTTTGGTCCTTCTAGAGTAGCTAGTCTTAATCATAATAAATATGCTTTTGTCATTATAGATGATTACTCAAGATTTACTTGGGTAATATTTTTGAAAAACAAAAGTGATACGTTTTGTGAATTTGAAATCTTATGTAAAAAATTACAAAATGAAAAATCTTGTTCTATTATCAAAATTCGTAGTGACCATGGAGGAGAATTTGATAATGATCTTTTTGTAAATTTGTGTAACTTGCATGGTATTTCATATAACTTTGCCTTTCCTAGAGGTGCACCTCAAAATGGTGTAGAAGAAAGAAAGAATAGAACCCTTCAGGAATCTGCTAGAACTATGCTCCAACATAATAACCTTGCTAAATATTTTTGGGCAGAAGCTGTTAATACTGCATGCTATATATCAAATAGAGTTCTTATCAGGCCCTTATTAAATAAAACTCCTTATGAATTATTCCATGACAGAACTCCAAGGATAGACTACTTTAAAGTCTTTGGGTGTAAATGCTTTATCCTTAACACTAAAAGTAGCCTTGATAAATTTGATGCTAAATCTGTTGAAGGCATATTCTTAGGATATTCAAGTCATAGTAAAGCATACAGAGTTTTTAATAAGAGTTCAAATACTGTTGATGAATCTATGCATGTCAGTTTTTGTGAATCTATTGAAGAATCTGTTCATAAGCAGACTAACGATGATGATGTTGAAAGTACAGATTTATTCTTAGATAACACAGCTAAACCCAATGAAGATGATCTTCAAAGAATATTTGCGAAATCAGAGATCATCCTCAAAAGCAGATTTTGGGAAGACCTGACCAAGGGGATTTAAACTAGAGCTCAGCTGGAACGGATTGCAAACATGACTTTCATTTCTCAACTTGAACCAAAGAAGATTGATGAAGCCATCATCGATGAGTTCTGGATGCTAGCCATGACTGAAGAACTGAATCAATTCCAAAGAAATGGTGTTTGGGATCTTGTACCAAGACCTAAAGATCATCAGATCATTGGGACAAGATGGATCTTCAGAAACAAGCTAGATGAAACAGGTAATGTTATAAGAAGCAAGGTGATGTCTTCTTTTAAATCGTTGTAATTTTGAGAAGATTTTTATATGTAAAACATGTGAAAACCAGACATCAAATAATAAAAACCGGTTCTCACTAGTGGATGAGACCGGGTCGAACTCAGGGAACGGGAATATTTCGTATTCAAACACACAAATCTAAACTAATCTTTATTGCCGCATTATTGAAATGTAAAATGTTCAAGAAAGGTAAAAACAACTAACTATTACAACAAATGAATACCCTTCGCAGAGGGCGTAAAGTGCAATATTTACAAACCCAATTAAAATCCTAATTCTAAAGTGAAAAGTAAAAAGAAGCTCTACTCTTCGCTTCCTCGTGTCACGTAATCGCTTCAACTCCACTCTTGTGTTATCCTGCACAAATCAAATGAACACGAGCAGTACCAAAGATAGAAATAGAAACCTATATTGAACTAGCTAAATGCTAAAAACACTGAAGGATTTCAACAAAAGAATCCAATGCCAATTAAAACTACATTAACTAACACACTTAACTAAATTTCAATTCACTAACACTCAACTTTATGAAATCTAATTATTTCAATTAACTAACAATGAAGACAATTAATCACTAACACTTCATTAACAAACTATGAACATAAACTATTGAAAAACACAATATTAAAAAAATTGAAAGCAGTAAAATTAAGAAATGTAAAAATCAAGGAATGACTAATGAAGAACAGAAATTCAGGTATTGAAAACAATAAGAAAAACATGTAAAACAAACAAACTAAAAAATTACACAGAATGGCAAAGGAAAAACTAATTTGTAAAGAATATTGAATGAGGCAAAACAAGAAGAATTCTTGATTAAAAAAAACAGGAAATCAGAAATTGCATAATGCCTAGAAATCCAATAGTGAATCACTCACTAAGATCTTGCTCTCAAACCTGATCCAAAACTCCTGAGATTAGTTGATCAATCAATAAAACTGATCTGAAAATCAGTATCCTGCTACTCAAACCAACCAGTATATATCAACCATAGAAATCAATAAAACCCGAAATCAATAAAACTGAGATCAGTCGATCACTATTCACCAAAGAAATCAGTATATATCAACCAACCAGACTGGAAACTCAGTAATCAATTAATCCTAAAACTCAGACAATCTGAAGAAGAAGAAGAAGAAGAAGTAGAATAAGTAGATGAATATGAATCAGACTTACCGTGAAATGGAGGAAATCGGGGAAGAGGTGGCCTCCACCTTATGCGCTGCCGCCGATTGAAGAAACTCTGCCACTGGATGAAGAAGAGGATAGAAGCAAATGACGATGGAAGAGGAAGAGTTTGGTCCTTCTAGAGTAGCTAGTCTTAATCATAATAAATATGCTTTTGTCATTGTAGATGATTACTCAAGATTTACTTGGGTAATATTTTTGAAAAACAAAAGTGATACGTTTTGTGAATTTGAAATCTTATGTAAAAAATTACAAAATGAAAAATCTTGTTCTATTATCAAAATTCGTAGTGACCATGGAGGAGAATTTGATAATGATCTTTTTGTAAATTTTTGTAACTTGCATGGTATTTCATATAACTTTGCCTTTCCTAGAGGTGCACCTCAAAATGGTATAGTAGAAAGAAAGAATAGAACCCTTCAGGAATCTGCTAGAACTATGCTCCAACATAATAACCTTGCTAAATATTTTTGGCCAGAAGCTGTTAATACTGCATGCTATATATCAAATAGAGTTCTTATCAGGCCCTCATTAAATAAAACTCCTTATGAATTATTCCATGACAGAACTCCAAGGATAGACTACTTTAAAGTCTTTGGGTGTAAATGCTTTATCCTTAACACTAAAGATAGCCTTGATAAATTTGATGCTAAATCTGTTGAAGGCATATTCTTAGGATATTCAAGTCATAGTAAAGCATACAGAGTATTTAATAAGAGTTCAAATATTGTTGATGAATCTATGCATGTCAGTTTTTGTGAATCTATTGATCAATCTGTTCATAAGCAGACTAACGATGATGATGTTGAAAGTACAGATTTATTCTTAGATAACACAGTTAAACACAATGAAGATGATCTTCAAAGAATATTTGCCGAAATCAGAGATCATCCTCAAAAGCAGATTTTGGAAGACCTGACCAATGGGGTTTAAACTAGAGCTCAGCTGGAACAGATTGCAAACATGGCTTTCATTTCTCAACTTGAATCAAAGAAGATTGATGAAGCCATCATCGATGAGTTCTGGATGCTAGCCATGACTGAAGAACTGAATCAATTCCAAAGAAATGATGTTTGGGATCTTGTACCAAGACCTAATGATCATCAGATCATTGGGACAAGATGGATCTTCAGAAACAAGCTAGATGAAACAGGTAATGTTATAAGAAGCAAGGTGATGTCTTCTTTTAAATCGTTGTAATTTTGAAAAGATTTTTATATGTAAAACATGTGAAAACCAGACATCAAATAATAAAAACCGGTTCTCACTAGTGGATGAGACCGGGTCGAACTCAAGGAACGGGAATATTTCGTATTCAAACACACAAATCTAAACTAATCTTTATTGCCGCATTATTGAAATGTAAAATGTTCAAGAAAGGTAAAAACAACTAACTATTACAACAAATGAATACCCTTCGCAGAGGGCGTAAAGTGCAATATTTACAAACCCAATTAAAATCCTAATTCTAAAGTGAAAAGTAAAAAGAAGCTCTAGTCTTCGCTTCCTCGTGTCACGTAATCGCTTCAACTCCACTCCTGTGTTATCCTGCACAAATCAAATGAACACGAGCAGTACCAGAGATAAAAATAGAAACCTATATTGAACTAGCTAAATGCTAAAAACACTGAAGGATATCAACAAAAGAATCCAATGCCAATTAAAACTACATTAACTAACACAATTAACTAAATTTCAATTCACTAACACTCAACTTTATGAAATCTAATTATTTCAATTAACTAACAATGAAGACAATTAATCACTAACACTTCATTAACAAACTATGAACATAAACTATTGAAAAACACAATATTAAAAAAATTGAAAGCAGTAAAATTAAGAAATGTAAAAATCAAGGAATGACTAATGAAGAACAGAAATTCAGGTATTGAAAACAATAAGAAAAACATGTAAAACAAACAAACTGAAAAATTACACAGAATGGCAAAGGAAAAACTAATTTGTAAAGAATATTGAATGAGGCAAAACAGGAAGAATTCTTGATTAAAAAAAACAGGAAATCGGAAATTGCATAATGCCTAGAAATCCAATAGTGAATCACTCACTAAGATCTTGCTCTCAAACCTGATCCAGAACTCCTGAGATTAGTTGATCAATCAATAAAACTGATCTGAAAATCAGTATCCTGCTACTCAAACCAACCAGTATATATCAACCATAGAAATCAATAAAACCCGAAATCAATAAAACTGAGATCAGTCGATCACTATTCACCATAGAAATCAGTATATATCAACCAACCAGACTGGAAACTCAGTAATTCGGTAATCAATTAATCCTAAAACTCAGACAATCTGAAGAAGAAGAAGAAGAAGAAGAAGTAGAAGAAGTAGATGAATAAGAATCAGACTTACCGTGAAATGGAGGAAATCGGGGAAGAGGTGGCCTCCACCTTATGCGCTGCCGCCGATTGAAGAAACTCTGCCACCGGATGAAGAAGTGGATAGAAGCAAATGACGATGGAAGAGGAAGAGTTTGGTCCTTCTAGAGTAGCTAGTCTTAATCATAATAAATATGCTTTTGTCATTGTAGATGATTACTCAAGATTTACTTGGGTAATATTTTTGAAAAACAAAAGTGATACGTTTTGTGAATTTGAAATCTTATGTAAAAAATTACAAAATGAAAAATCTTGTTCTATTATCAAAATTCGTAGTGACCATGTCGGAGAATTTGATAATGATCTTTTTGTAATTTTTTGTAACTTGCATGGTATTTCATATAACTTTGCCTTTCCTAGAGGTGCACCTCAAAATGGTGTAGTAGAAAGAAAGAATAGAACCCTTCAGGAATCTGCTAGAACTATGCTCCAACATAATAACCTTGCTAAATATTTTTGGGCAGAAGCTGTTAATACTACATGCTATATATCAAATAGAGTTCTTATCAGGCCGTTATTAAATAAAACTCCTTATGAATTATTCCATGACAGAACTCCAAGGATAGACTACTTTAAAGTCTTTGGGTGTAAATGCTTTATCCTTAACACTAAAGATAGCCTTAATAAATTTGATGCTAAATCTGTTGAAGGGATATTCTTAGGATATTCAAGTCATAGTAAAGCATACAGAGTTTTTAATAAGAGTTCAAATACTGTTGATGAATCTATGCATGTCAGTTTTTGTGAATCTATTGATCAATCTGTTCATAAGCAGACTAACAATGATGATGTTGAAAGTACAGATTTATTCTTAGATAACACAGCTAAACCCAATGAAGATGATCTTCAAAGAATATTTTCCGAAATCAGAGATCATCCTCAAAAGCAGATTTTGGAAGACCTGACCAAGGGGGTTTAAACTAGAGCTCAGCTGGAACGGATTGCAAACATGGCTTTCATTTCTCAACTTGATCCAAAGAAGATTGATGAAGCCATCATCGATGAGTTCTGAATGCTAGCCATGACTGTAGAACTGAATCAATTCCAAAGAAATGATGTTTGGGATCTTGTACCAAGACCTAAAGATCATCAGATCATTGGGACAAGATGGATCTTCAGAAACAAGCTAGATGAAACAGGTAATGTTATAAGAAGCAAGGTGATGTCTTCTTTTAAATCGTTGTAATTTTGAAAAGATTTTTATATGTAAAACATGTGAAAACCAGACATCAAATAATAAAAACCGGTTCTCACTAGTGGATAAGACCGTGTTGAACTCAGGGAACGGGAATATTTCGTATTCAAACACACAAATCTAAACTAATCTTTATTGCCGCATTATTGAAATGTAAAATGTTCAAGAAAGGTAAAAACAACTACTATTACAACAAATGAATACCCTTCGCAGAGGGCGTAAAGTGCAATATTTACAAACTCAATTAAAATCCTAATTCTAAAGTGAAAAGTAAAAAGAAGCTCTACTCTTCGCTTCCTCGTGTCATGTAATCGCTTCAACTCCACTCCTGTGTTATCCTGCACAAATCAAATGAACACGAGCAGTACCACAGATAGAAATAGAAACCTATATTGAACTAGCTAAATGCTAAAAACACTGAAGGATATCAACAAAAGAATCCAATGCCAATTAAAACTACATTAACTAACACAATTAACTAAATTTCAATTCACTAACACTCAACTTTATGAAATCTAATTATTTCAATTAACTAACAATGAAGACAATTAATCACTAACACTTCATTAACCAACTATGAACATAAACTATTGAAAAACACAATATTAAAAAAATTGAAAGCAGTAAAATTAAGAAATGTGAAAATCAAGGAATGACTAATGAAGAACAGAAATTCAGGTATTGAAAACAATAAGAAAAACATGTAAAACAAACAAACTAAAAAATTACACAGAATGGCAAAAGAAAAACTAATTTGTAAAGAATATTGAATGAGGCAAAATAGGAAGAATTCTTGATTAAAAAAAACAGGAAATCGGAAATTGCATAATGCCTAGAAATCCAATAGTGAATCACTCACTAAGATCTTGCTCTCAAACCTGATCCAGAACTCCTGAGATTAGTTGATCAATCAATAAAACTGATCTGAAAATCAGTATCCTGCTACTCAAACCAACCAGTATATATCAACCATAGAAATCAATAAAACCCGAAATCAATAAAATTGAGATCAGTCGATCACTATTCACCATAGAAATCAGTATATATCAACCAACCAGACTGGAAACTCAGTAATTCGGTAATCAATTAATCCTAAAACTAAGACAATCTGAAGAAGAAGAAGAAGAAGAAGAAGAAGTAGAAGAAGTAGATGAATAAGAATCAGACTTACCGTGAAATGGAGGAAATCGGGGAAGAGGTGGCCTCCACCTTATGCGCTGCCGCCGATTGAAGAAACTTTGTCACCGGATGAAGAATAGGATAGAAGCAAATGACGATGGAAGAGGAAGAGAAGTATTAGATGGGAAAAAGATATCCGGTGACTGAAAAAGAAAAGGGAAAATGCAGAAAACCAGAGGGGGAAGGGGAAGTTTTGGCGCACAGGATGAGAGACAAATGAAATTTTTCAATTTGTGGGTTTTAAAAAACCCCAAACCGGCATGAACCGGTTTGTAACAAACTCTTTTTGTTTTTTTTTCAGTTTTAAAAAATTGCAAACCGGTTCAAGCTGGTTTGCTATTATTATTTTTTTTCAGTTTTTTTTTTAAAACTCAAAAACCGTATAAACCGGTTTATGGTTCATTAGAAAATTTTCAAAAGTTAAAAGCAAAACTTATTTATTTATAAAGAAACTCAAAATAAAACTATTCTAACTATTTATATTGATATTTAATTTTTTTCTTCTTTTCTAAAAAAAACAAACAATTAAAATGGTTTGATTAACAATATAAAACTATTTTCTCCATTTTTTATTTTTTTTATTTTTATTTTTAATAAAAACTAAAACTAAACTACTATCAAACATTAAAATATGTACTAAAATATACAAATAAAACTATTTTTCATACATTTCCTGTTTTGAAATCATTTTAACTCATTTAATGAAAACTAGCATAAACTTGGGTTTTTAAAATATTTTTTCATAAAATCATGCATATTTTAATGTTAATTCTCCTTGAAATATATGCATGATCAAATACCCCCATGCTTATGTTTTGCTAGTCCTCGAGCAAACTAGAAAAATGTATGAAATAAAAACTATCACCTAACTCACTTTCGTAGGAATCACGGTTGCATTTAGCTCATGCAACAAGCCCTTTCAACCCCTGGTTTACCCCAGTGGACGAGTAAGCTCTCGTGAAGGTTTGCAGTGATGCTACCCACAAACATCTCTGTCATGTATGCAAAATATTACACATCCTCACAAGTAGTAGGTAATTAAAGACTTTATTTTCACCAATATTTCCTGTTATTTCAAAATCAAAATATAATTAGAATCTTTTATGTACCACCACAGAAAATGAATTTCTTTCACTTTTCTAAATATCACAATTATTTATGTTTTATTCTTAGAAAATCCAATAAAAACAAGTTATTATTTACTTATCCTCACTCATATGTTTTCTACACAGGTTTTCTCAATCACACTTCTAAGCACTGAACTTTTCTTTCTTTTTAAGCTCTTTTCTCTCTCTCTTTTTTTTTTTTTCTTTTCACGCTTTTTCTTTTTGCGCACTTATTCTTCTCTTATAGCTTGCGTGTGGTCTGCTTTTATGTCTTGTGTAATGTCAATATCTTCTATACTTTTTCAATACATACCAAAAGATATCAACTAAGACATAAAAGTGACTTCCTTTATTCACCTTTATAACATGAGAGTCAAATATTTCAACTTGTATCTGTTCTCAGCTACTTAGGATCACGAAGTTTTCCACTCTCCTTTTCGAAATGGAATTAAAAGTTTCAACTTACATCTAAGTTCCATCTACTAAGGATTATGGAATTATCCAAACAACCTAACGCATGCTCTTTTTTCTCTTTTGAGCTCATTTTTACACTTTTGTTCATTTGCTTAGTTTTTCAAAAATACAACTGTGCATATTCATATTTGCGATTCAAAATAAATTCTAACATGTATCTATCATCATTTCTTCGAAATCCGCATAAACAACCATAATTTTTAGATCCATGTCAGAAAAAACTTTTCGTGTGGCTTAAAAATCCTCTAAAAACATCAGATTTGAAATAACATTCATATAAGTTCAAACTCTTTCTTTAAAAATCTACTTTTCATGAGAGATGTGTAAACATGTGCAAGAACGTAGACAAAAATATTCTGGTGAGCTACTACACCCTCCCCCATGCTTATATGACATTGTCCCAGTGGCACTCCCCCATGCTTATGTGAAACTAAGTGAATGCACATGAGACGAAATCAATGAGGGAAAGAAAGTAAACTCAATGAAATCTAAAATGTGAAAGTATGCCTACACTGATCATGATCTAAGCATTAAGCACATGAACTATATGAAAGTAGACTAAAAAAAAATTGCTTTTCTATGAATATTTACAAAATCTTAAAATATATACAAACATGTGTGAGCCCTAAACTTCTAAAAGATCAACATCCTCAATGTCTTGTCCTATCACAGTATCTGAGATATAAGGCTTCAGCCGTTGCCCATTTACTTTAAAAATTGCACCCGTGTGAGGGTCAACAAGATCTATCGCTCCATATGGAAACACCCTATGCACAACAAATGGACCATTCCATCTTGACTTCAACTTGCCTGGAAAAAGATAAAGACGTGAATGATAAAGCCATACCTTTTGCTCAGGCTCGAACTGTTTCCTAACAATATATCGATCATGAAAATGCTTAGTTCGAGCCTTGTAAATCTTTGCACTCTCATAGGCCTCATTACGCAATTCCTCTAACTCACTCAACTGTAATTTTCTCTCGACTCCAGCTTGGGTCATATTGAAATTGAATTTTTTTATAGCCCAATATGCTCTATGTTCTAACTCAACAGGAAGATGGCAAGGTTTCCCGAAAACAAATCGAAACGGTGACATACCAATCGGGGTCTTGAAAGCAGTCCTATAAGCCCACAGGGCATCATCAAGGCGCTGAGACCAATCCTTGCGGTCTGGTCTGACTGTCTTTTCAAGAATCCTCTTGATCTCCCTGTTAGAGACCTCAACTTGGCCACTGGTCTGCGGGTGGTAAGGTGTAGCAATCCAATGATGCACAGAATATTTCCTAAGGAAGCTACTTGCACATTACGAAAGTGCGTACCACCATCACTGATGATCACTCTAGGAACTCCGAACCGACTAAAAATGTTGTGCTTGATAAATCGAAGCACCTCTTTATGATCATTGGTCCGGGTGGCTATGGCCTCGACCCATTTTGAAACATAATCGACCGCCACTAAAATATATGTAAATCCAAACGATGGCGGAAAAGGACCCATGAAATCAATGCCCCAAACATCAAAAATCTCCACAATCAGAATAGGTAAAAGAGGCATCATGTCACGCTTGGTAATGCGACCTGTTTGCTGACATCGCAAATACTTCCTACAAAATTCGTGAGCATCTCTATGAAGTGTGGGCCACCAAAATCCAGACTGAAGGACCTTTGCAGCGGTCTTCTGACTAGAAAAATGACCTCCACAAGCTAAAGAATGACAAAAAGATAAAATGGAATGATACTCTTCTTCGGTCACACATCTCCGAATCATCTGGTCCGGGCATGATTTAAACAATTTTGGTTCCTCCCAAAAATAATGCTTCACTTGCGCAAAAAATCTATCTCTCTCATTCTGGTTCCAATGCGCAGGATACTCTCTAGTAACCAGGAAGTTTATGATATCCGCAAACCAGGGTAAACGCTTGATATGAAATAACTGCTCATCCGGAAAAGAATCAACAATCTGTCCTTGATCAATAGATGAATCCAAAGTCAGTCTAGACAAATGATCTGCTACAAGGTTCTCACATCCTCTCTTATCTCGAATCTCGAGATCAAATTCTTGTAACAGAAGAATCCAACGAATGAGACGCGGTTTTGCATCCTTTTTACTCATCAAATATCTCAAGGCAGCATGATCTGAGTAAATGATAACTTTGGAGCCTAACAAATATGATCGAAACTTCTCAAGTGCAAACACAATGGCTAGTAACTTCTTCTCAGTGGTAGTATAATGCATTTGTGTGTCAGAAAGAGTCCTACTAGCATAATGAATAACATAAGATCGTTTCTCAATCTTCTGACCTAAAATTGCTCCAACCACGTAATCTGAAGCGTCACACATAATCTCAAATGGCACTGACCACTCAGGAGATCTGAGAATAGGAGCAGTGGTCAATGCTTTCTTTAGGGCTAAGAATGCCTTCAGACAGGCATCATCAAACACAAATGACTGGTCTTTCGACAACAGGTTACACAACGGTCTAGAAATCTGACTAAAATCCTTAATGAACCGTCTATAGAAACCTGCATGCCCTAAAAATGAATGTACTTGCCTCACAGAAGTCGGTGGAGCTAATCTGACAATGGTCTCCACTTTGGCCTTATCGACCTCAATACCTTTCTCGGACACAATATGCCCAAGCACAATCCCTTGCTGTACCATGAAATGACTCTTTTCCCAACTAAGCACTAGATTTGTCTCCCTACAGCGCTGAAGTACACGAGATAACTTTTGGAGACAATCGTCAAAAGAAGAGCCATAAACCGAGAAATCGTCCATGAAAATCTCAAGGACATCATCCATCATGTCGGAGAAAATCGCCATCATACATCTCTGAAATGTAGCCGGGGCATTACAAAGCCCAAATGGCATCCTCCTATACGCAAATGTACCATAAGGACAGGTAAATGTCGTCTTCTCTTGATCCTCAGGATGAACGGCCACCTGGTTATATCCTGAATATCCATCTAAAAAGCAATAATACTGCTGGCCTGCGAGTCTTTCTAAAATCTGGTCTATGAACGGTAACAGAAAATGATCCTTCCTAGTTGCACTATTCAACTTCCTATAGTCAATACATACTCGCCATCCCATAGTAGTCCTCATGGGAACGCTTTCTCCTTTCTCATTCTTCTCCACAGTGAGCCCAGACTTTTTGGGAACAACCTGGGTAGGACTCACCCACTGACTGTCGGAGATGGGATAAATGATCCCAGCGTCTAACCATTTAACTACTTCGTTCTTCACCACTTCTTTCATGTGAGGATTTAGTCTCCTTTGCGCTTCTCTTGAGGGTTTATCTCCCTCATCCATAATGATCCGATGCATACAAAAGGAGGGGTCAATCCCCTTCAAATCCGCAACAGACCATCCAATAGCTTCCTTGTGCTCATGCAAGACGTGTAACAACTGATGCTCATGTGAATCTGTCAGGTCTGCAGAAATGATGACTGGGAGAGTCTACTCTTTTCCTAGAAAAACATACTTGAGTGAAGCTGGTAAAGGCTTCAACTCCAACTCTGGGGGACTGTCTATCGATGGTTTTGCGGGCTTCTCAGCTAACTCTGGAAGTGGTTCAAAATGCCAAGTCCAACTGACATTATCTGCCTCACTATCTATCATATCAAGGCGATCCTCTTTGAATGATTCATCCTCCTCCTCTTGAGGTGGATCACTCAACAACCAAGCATGCTCAGCTTCTATAAGATCCTGAATGATATCAACCTCAAAAGAAGCTTCCTCCGTGTCAGACTCCATCGATGCACAAAAAATGTTCAGCCTCATTTTCCTATTTCCAAATGAAACATCCATCTCACCAGTGCGGCAATTAATGCACGCATTGGCAGTAGCTAGAAAAGGGCGACCAAGAATAATAGGAGTCTGCCTGATGCTATCAACTCCCTCCATATCTAATATCACGAAGTCGACAGGGAAATAACAATCCTCCACCTTGACTAAAACATCTTCAAGTATCCCTCTCAGGACCTTAATCGATCTATCCGCAAGCTGAAGAGTCATAGGTGTAGGTTTCATCTCTTTCAATCCAAATTTGTCATAGAAGAAACCCGGCAGAATGTTAACACTTACCCCAAGGTCGAGCAAAGCACGCTCAACAGTGATGTTTCCTATGACACATGAGATGATAGGAGTCCCTAGGTCCTTAAGCTTAGGTGGGGTTTGATGTTGCAATACTGCGCTCACCTGCTCAGTCAAATATATCTTCTTCTGGGCATGCGACCTCAACTTCCTTTTCTGCGTACAAAGCTCTTTGAGAAACTTTGCATATGCAGGGACTTGCTGAATGGCATCTAGTAAGGGAAGGTTTATTTGAACGTGCATGAATATCTCAAGCATCTCTTGCATGTTCACTCCCGACTTACCTAGTGCTCTCGGTTTCTCTAACGCCTCAGGAAAGGGGGCTTTGGGAATATGGGTTGTGAAAGGCTCAAATGGAAGAACCCTCTCGCTTTCCTGAGGTAAAACATTAGGGACAGGCTGCTTCTTACTTATCATCTCTCTTTCTTCTGCAGCCTCCCTCGAATGGTACTACTTCCCACTTCTAAGGGTCACTACTGCTTGAGCCTGCTCTTGATGTGTATCTGTCATATGCAAACTATGCAGAGGTTCTTTACCCCTAGGGTTAACTATAGGCTGGCTAGGCAATGCCCCCTCACTTCTCTTGCTAAGTGCCTCTGCAAGTTGCCCCATTTGGGTCTCTAATTTTGCAATAGACTGGGTATGTGAGCTCAAATTCGCCTTAATATCCGAAAATGCATGTAGCATCTTGTCATCGAAGGACTGACTATGCGAAGGCTCATGAGACTGGGGATGAGTATAAACAGGTTGGGCTGGGGGATAACTGGCTCTCTGAAATTCAGGTGCATAACCGCCTTGCCTGGGTTGACTCTGGGAAAGGTTAGGGGTTTGGGCCTGTGAGTTACGCCATGAGAAATTTGGATGGTTTCGCCAGCCCGGGTTATAAGTGTTGGCAAATGGATTGGGTGCGGGCCTAGCAAAGTTTTGAGCCATCTGAGCTTGCTCTTGGACAAACTTAGGGTACTGTGGCGCAACTGGACACTGGAGGACATGGTGTGCAGGACTCGCACACAACGCACACACCTGCATGGTAGGAGAGGGACCCAACAACAACTGATCTAATTTTTGGGACAGTTGGTCTACCTTGTTGCTCAACTCAAGGTTCATCCCTATCTCGAAAATACATGCCTTCTTAGTGCTTTCCTGTACAGGTGCAGCTCTATCAGACCGTGAAGCTGTCACATGGTGCATCAAATTCTCGCTTAATGTCTCAAAGAGCAACCACGCTTCATCCTCATTTTTTAGCATGAAAGTGCCCCCACATGCGGCATCAACCATTTGACGATTCTTCTTAGTAAGACCGTCATAGAAATATTGCACCAGTTGCCAGCGAGGCACCTGGTGGTGGGGACACTTGCGGAGAAGATCCTTCATCCTCTCCCAAGTCTCGTGGAACATTTCCCCCTCTATTTGCGAAAAGCTGGTGATGGCCTTTCGATACTGGTTCGTTTTACCGATTGGGAAATATTTTTTTAAAAATTCTCTTTGCATATGTTCCCACGTGGTAATTCGAACTGTATCTAATGCCTTCAACCAGTGTTTGGCTTTATCCTTCAGAGAGAAGGGAAACAGAGTCAACCTCATAGCATCGTCTCCAAAGTTGTTGATTCGCACTGTCGAACAAATCTCTAAGAATTCGTCGAGATGACGGTATGGGTCTTTATTGCTAAGGCCATAAAATGAGGGTAACATTTGGATTACACTGGCCTTAATCTCAAACTGATTCGCTCCTACATCAGGTCTCGTGATGCAAGAGGCAGGAGTATACGTGTTAGGCATGAAGTACTCCCTAAGAGGACGAGTAATCTGCTGATTCTCAGCCATGGTTGCAGATCTCTAGGCTCTCCTAATAAGAGACTCGGGGTCCTCAATCGGCTCTACCAGCTCAGGGTCAAGTGAGCGACGCCCTTGCATACACCTCGTAGTAGACCGGTGTAGCTCACGTCCTAACTTTGGGTTTTCTACTTAACTAACGCACTAAGCGGCCAAACCACGCAAATCACAAAGCGAGTAGACTAAAAAAAATAACAACTAAACAATCACCACGCAAGTACACATAACAGAGATTATGCAAAAGAAGTATAAAATCTATGTGTACGGTACCAATCGTACACAGTCACCTCTAAGGGAATCCTAGTAGGTGGGCTGTGCAGAAAAGTAAGCTCGTCTCTACGATATGCACATACGTGGTTCTAAACCTAAATGCAAGCAAACACTAGGCAATAAAGTGAATACTAATATTACGCCGTTCCCCGGCAACGGCGCCAAAAATTTGATGTCTTCTTTTAAATCGTTGTAATTTTGAAAAGATTTTTATATGTAAAACACGTGAAAACCAGACATCAAATAATAAAAACCGGTTCTCACTAGTGGATGAGACCGGGTCTAACTCAGGGAACGGGAATATTTCGTATTCAAACACACAAATCTAAACTAATCTTTATTGCCGCATTATTGAAATGTAAAATGTTCAAGAAAGGTAAAAACAACTAACTATTACAACAAATGAATACCCTTCGGAGAGGGCGTAAAGTGCAATATTTACAAACCCAATTAAAATCCTAATTCTAAAGTGAAAAGTAAAAAGAAGCTCTACTCTTTGCTTCCTCGTGTCACGTAATCGCTTCAACTCCACTCCTGTGTTATCCTGCACAAATCAAATGAACACGAGCAGTACCAGAGATAGAAATAGAAACCTATATTGAACTAGTTAAATGCTAAAAACACTGAAGGATATCAACAAAAGAATCCAATGCCAATTAAAACTACATTAACTAACACAATTAACTAAATTTCAATTCACTAACACTCAACTTTATGAAATCTAATTATTTCAATTAACTAACAATGAAGACAATTAATCACTAACACTTAATTAACAAACTATGAACATAAACTATTGAAAAACACAATATTAAAAAAATTGAAAGCAGTAAAATTAAGAAATGTAAAAATCAAGGAATGACTAATGAAGAACAGAAATTCAGGTATTGAAAACAATAAGAAAAACATGTAAAACAAACAAACTGAAAAATTACACAGAATGGCAAAGGGAAAACTAATTTGTAAAGAATATTGAATGAGGCAAAACAGGAAGAATTCTTGATTAAAAAAAACAGGAAATCGGAAATTGCATAATGCCTAGAAATCCAATAGTGAATCACTCACTAAGATCTTGCTCTCAAACCTGATCCAGAACTCCTGAGATTAGTTGATCAATCAATAAAACTGATCCGAAAATCAGTATTCTGCTACTCAAACCAACCAGTATATATCAACCATAGAAATCAATAAAACCCGAAATCAATAAAACTGAGATCAGTCGATCACTATTCACCATAGAAATCAGTATATATCAACCAACCAGACTGGAAACTCAGTAATTCGGTAATCAATTAATCCTAAAACTCAGACAATCGATCAAAAGATCGATCAGTGCTCATACAGGCCAGGTTTCAATTACCAAAAGTCAGGTGATCCTATTCCACCGTGAAACAGATTTTCACGGTGAAGGAAAAAATTTTCCGTCTAAGCATAGGGGATTCCGACCAGCTATCCACAGCAAATCCAGAGCTCTGATTTCAGATTCACAAATCACACGTCTAATGATCAAAATGAAAATCTGTATCCAAAGACAAGATTAAAAATTGATTCAGATGATCGATCAGATATTTGAAAAAAAAATGTATTGGATTCCGACGACAAATTTTTAAACACAGGAACTATGGAATTCAAAAATGTAAACTAAAATTTAAAATCAATTTTCATCTATCTAAAGCATCAATCACAAAATTGATCATCAGATGGAAAAAAACCAGAAACAGCACTAATCGAGTTTTTTTTTTCCTTTTTATTTTGTTGTTTTTTTTTTCTTTTTTTTTTTCAGAATGAACACAGCATGACAGAAACAAGTTGAAAGAAGAAGAAGAAGAAGAAATATGAAGAAGAAGAAGAAGAAGAAGTAGAAGAAGTAGATGAATAAGAATCAGACTTACCGTGAAATGGAGGAAATCGGGGAAGAGGTGGCCTCCACCTCATGCGCTGCCGCCGATTAAAGAAACTCTGCCACCGGATGAAGAAGAGAATAGAAGCAAATGACGATGGAAGAGGAAGAGAAGTATTAGATGGGAAAAAGATATCCGGTGACTGGAAAAGAAAAGGGCAAATGCAGAAAACCAGAGGGGGAAGGGGAAGTTTTGGCGCACAGGATGAGAGACAAATGACATTTTTCAATTCGTGGGTTTTAAAAAACCCCAAACCGGCATGAACCAGTTTGTAACAAATTCTTTTTGTTTTTTTTTCAGTTTTAAAAAATTACAAACCGGTTCAAGCCGGTTTGCTATTATTATTTTTTTTCACTTTTTTTTTTAAAACTCAAAAACCGTATAAACCGGTTTATGGTTTATTAGAAAATTTTCAAAAGTTAAAAGCAAAACTTATTTATTTATAAAGAAACTCAAAATAAAACTATTCTAACTATTTATATTGATATTTAATTTTTTTCTTCTTTTCTAAAAAAACAAACAATTAAAATGGTTTGATTAACAATATAAAACTATTTTCTCCATTTTTTATTTTTTTTATTTTTATTTTTAATAAAAACTAAAACTAAACTACTATCAAACATTAAAATATGTACTAAAATATACAAATAAAACTATTTTTCATACATTTTCTGTTTTGAAATCATTTTAACTCATTTAATGAAAACTAGCATAAACTTGGGTTTTTAAAACATTTTTTCATAAAATCATGCATATTTTAATGTTAATTCTCCTTGAAATATATGCATGATCACAAGGCAAGACTAGTAGCTCAAGGATACAACCAGGAGAAAGGTATTGATTTTGATGAAACATTTGCTCCTGTTACTAGACTTGAATCTATTAGAATGTTTTTAGCATATGCAAGCTATATGGATTTCAAACTATATAAAATGGATGTTAAAAGTGCTTTTCTAAATGGTTTTATAAATAAAGAAGTTTATGTAAAACAACCTCCAGGTTTTGAAAATGAACAATTTCCTAATCATGTTTTCAATCTAAAACATGCTTTATATGGATTAAAACAAGCACCTCATGCTTGGTATGACAGACTTAAAACCTTTTTATTAAAAACCGGATTTTCTGTAGGCAAAGCAGATTCTACTCTTTTTGTAAAAATAGTGAATGATCATACCCTAATTGTTCAAATTTATGTGGACGATATCATCTTTGGATCTACTGACAGCAGTCTCTGTGAAGAATTTTCTAAGTTCATGTAGAAAGAATTCGAAATGAGTATGATGGGAGAACTCACCTACTTTCTTGGACTGCATATTAAGCAAACCAAGGATGAAGTCTTCATCAATCAGTCTAAGTATGCTCATGAACTTCTGAAAAGGTTCAACATGAACTCAACTGCTTCAAAGAATACGCCTATGAGCAAAACTACTGTTTTGGACAAAGATGAAGATGGTAAGACTGTGGATACAAAGTTATACAAAGGTATGATAGGATCACTACTGTATTTAACTGCTAGCCGTCCAGATATCATGTTCAGTGTTTGCTTGTGTGCTAGATTTCAGTCAAATCCAAAAAAATCACATCTTAAAGCTGTAAAAAGAATAATGAGATATCTAAAAGACACAGTTGATTTTGGGTTATTTTATTCAAAATCATCTACATTTGATTTAATCTCATACAGTGATGCTGACTTTGCTGGAAGTAAATCTGATAGAAAAAGCATAAGTGGAACATGTCATATGCTAGGGCACTCACTAGTTTCATGGTTCAATAAGAAACAAAACTGTGTATCATTATCAACTACTGAAGCTGAATACATAGCTGCTAGCCTAGCATGTACACAGGTCATCTGGATGAAACAAACTTTAAAAGATTTTGGTTTAAAATTTAAAAATACAACTATTTTTTGTGACAACACAAGTGCTATAAATTTGTCTAAAAATCCTATCTTACACTCCCGAACTAAACACATTCAAATTAGACACCACTTTTTAAGAGAACAAGTCCTAAACAATATAATCAAACGGGAGTTTATACCCACTAATAAACAATTAGCAGACATTTTCACTAAACCTTTAAAAAATGAAGACTTTATAAGAATTAGGAGAGAATTAGCAATATGTAAATTAAGTGATTTATAAAATCAATTCATATGACAAATTAAAATATAGAAAGATTAGTCTACTCGAGTTCACCTTTACAAAATATTAAAATATAATCTTTACTTGACAAAATTCATCTTAACCAAAGATTAACAAGAATGATAAAAACACTTTATGTGAAATCTTGTTTTCTTGTACAAATTTGTGTCTTAATCGAGTGTTTGCATTTCTTACTATTTTTATTTTTTTGTCATCATTTCATTCACCACCTTTTTCAAAGAGTCTTCTCTAAGAGTCTCGTACATCACAAGTTGCCTTGAAAACAAAGGCTTTATGTCAAAGTACAATCTACTTTTTGTCCCATCATCTTTTTCTTTTCATTAGTACCATCTTTCTCTCTCTCTCTCTCTCATACGAATTGAGCCTCCATTCTTCTCAATCTGTGACTTTGACTCCTTTACAAGTTTTGAAATAATTAATCTTTTTCAAAAACTATGACCTCCCTCCAATCGAGTCTCTAAAAACCATGTCCTTCAAATAAACATCAATTCATGACAATCATGTTATTACTTTATGTCATTCATCTCATATCAAGCATCAATTGATTTTTTGTTTTTTTTGTCCACTCATATTTCACTCCAAATTTGTATATGGCATCACCCTTTCTTTGTGTCTACTCTTACTCCTTCCACGCATATCCATAAAAACACTTCTTATATAAGAAATCATTACTCCTCACTCATGTATTTTTGAAAAACCCTTTCTTTTTGTCTTCTTTTAAATTCATCTTTCACGAATTTAGAATACATTCTCATAAAGTAAAAATATTGTTTAAAGTTGTTTGTTTTATTAGGCCATTATTCATTTCACATGATATGGCTTTATAACACTCCTCACATCTCGTCACATCATCCCATGGATATCTTCAAAATCTATGGATCCTAATCGTAGAACACACCTCTTTAGCCTTACTCTTTCATCCTATCTTATTCACCAATATTTTTTTACTACTTCCAACAAAACACTCCATACTCAAATTATGTCACACTTCACAATTCGATAAACTCTCTCTCTATAATATTCCCTTATATAGAAAAATGATGTTTGAAACTATTTTTTGTCACTCTTCCTAATATAATATACTCTCATCAACACTATCTTCCAAATAATGATTTGATCTATCATTCACAAGAGCCTTAAGTTACAACTCACGCATTCTCCTCTCAACTAAAATCTAAATTTCATTCACTTCAAGTGTCACTCAATTCTTATCATAATAATTTTCTTCTCTCTATTTAATGAATTGATTCATTCCTCACCAATTCACTCGAAAAATCTCTATCATCCTTCAAGCCTTTACTTTCTCCAAATCCATATTTTTTTAAAATTTCCATTCTCTCAAGACTTTTGGAAATGGCATCCACTTCACGATCATCCGATATCAACATGATTGAAGCATCGAATTTGAGATATCCAGATCTCATTCACCTCTTTCATTCCATTAACTCCTTGCCAATTCAAACTGGTAAGTTAGTACACCTTGAAGCTTTCCCATCATTCGACCTACAAGCATCCCTTTCAGATTTTGTTTATGTTCTAGCATCATCCCAATCTGTGACCATTCATCCCCATCTTATCAAAATTTTCTACACAAATCTTTCAGTCGACCATGACCATTCCACTATCAATTCCATGGTTCATGAAAAAATAATCTCTTTCAACATTTCTCAATTAGGTTGCATTCTCAATATTTCTTCTTATGGCATTGAACTCCCAAACATAGTTCCTATGAATCGGACTGTGTTTAAGAAGATCCTCCTCTCCACCCGCTCAACCCATTTCCCGTGGCATACAAGCAACTTGAAGCCTCATGCTCTGTTATTCTCACAGATCCTCTCATCCAACGTAGTCCCTAAATCGCCATCCAAGGGATTCATTGCTAATGAAATCTCTCTTCTTCTCTATGGATCAAAATCCAGTGCTAGAACTGGTACAATTTCAAAATCCAACTCTCAAGTTGGTCTATATTTTCCTTTAAAGATCTGAGTTCCGACTCGGGTTTTCCCTCAAAATTATTCTCCTTTGAAGATCTGAGTTCCGACTCGGGTTTTCCTCAAAATTATTTTTCCTTTGAAGATCCGAGTTCCGACTCGGGTTTGTTGATCTGAGTTCCGACTCATGATCTCTTTACTTTATTCGAGCTTTGACTCGAACTCATTATTCTCCTTTGTTGATCCAAGTCATTTCGATCCTCAGGGTCTATCAATTTCTCAAATTTGACCTTTTGTCCACCAATTTCCAATTTAAATCTTCGGATCATTCGGGTCATTCAATTCTCCAATTTCGACCTCCGGGTCATCCAATTTCCAATTTAAATCTTCGGATCATTCAATTCCCCAATTTCGACCCTCGGGTCATTCAATTCTCCAATTTCGACCTCCGGGTCATCCAATTTCCAATTTTTTTCAAATTCAATTTCCAATTTCGACCTTCGGGTCACTCAATTCTCAATTTCGACCTTCTGGTCGCACAATTTTCATACTCTCAATTTTCAATTCTCAATTTTGACCGCCGGGTCACACAATTTCGACCTTTGGGTCAACCAATTCTCAATTTCGATCGTCAGGTCATTCAATTATCCAATTTCGACCTCCGGGTCACCCAATTTCCAACAATCAATTTCCTAATTTCCAATTTTGACCTTCGGGTCAATCAATCCCAATATCCAATTTCAATCATTTTCTCTTGCGAAAGACCCTTTTTAGGGAGAGTTCGAGGGAGCTCGTTCTTTTCGCATGCTATCCAATTCGTTGACTTAGCCCCTTTTCAGAGAGAGTTTGAAGGGACTCGCGTCTTTGTGAATTGTTTGCAAAACAATTTCCAATTTCACACAAGGAACCCTTTTAAAGGCAGAGGCTCGACGGAGACTCGCTTTTCTTGTGCCCCCCCCCCCCCCCCCCCAATTTTCGTACTAGGTCATTTTCGTCATGAAGGACCCTCTTTTCAGGGAGAGTGTGATGGACTCGTTCCTTCAGCACCCAATTTTCCGACCTCCCTATTATTGGCCCCCTTTCCATAAGAGAAGCCTAATATTAGGGAGCTTTGACGAAAGCTTAATTTCTCTTCGAAAGTTCGTTTTGCAAACACCTCCTCTTCCGGGAAGAGGAGTATTTTCCATTTCCCATTCAGGTAAGGGCTAAGCCTGAGTCTCTCTTTTTGGGGAAAAAGAGAGGAGAATTTTCATCACGGATGTGTTGAATCAGACCTCAAATGCTCTCTCTCACCAAGGATTTCAAAAAAAAATTGTCAATTTATCAATCAAATTATTTGTTGATTTCAGAAACTTTATTACACAAACCTTTACCTCCAAGTACCTTCAGTATTACTTCCAAAAGAGACAAAGCTTTTGCGAAAAGAGATTCAGAATTCAAATTCTTTCTATTGGCCAACCAAAAGGATGAAGGATAAATCCTCGACATGGCCAGAAAAGAAGATTCAATGTTATTACAAAGCCGCAAGTGATTGATATTGATCGCAGTTATGGCACATCTTTAAAGAATATTCTTGTAAAAGCGAAGCAGTGGAAATATCCTGAGCCCCAGAAAAAGAAAAAATTCACCCAAGCCCTGTTTTCTCAAAATCACATAAGTTGCAATTAAATATCCGCAAAGGGGATCTCTCAATTGTCGTCAAAATGAAGGCGACTTAAGCGAGTAGACCCCCGGGGCCAAAGAAGATCTGAATCATCTCCAAGATGATGGAGTTTGCGACGGATCCTTCTAGAGAAAGTCCAAAGCACTGTCGAGATGAAGGCAGATGTGATGAACCTCCCGACAATCCCTAAAAGATATTGAATTTCAGCTATCATCCAAAGATCTCAAGCCAATGAGCCAATATCATCAACATGACCCCTGAGACAAAGAAGGATTGAAACATCTCCAAGTTGAAGGAGTTTGTGACGTACCCTTCCAAAAGAGAGAAAGAGAGGAAAAAGAAAGAGAAAAGTCAGGACATCTCCAAAATGAAGGAGAATGTAACTGAAACCCAAGAAAGCCAAAAGAGTGCAGAAAGATTATCATGAGGGAAGCTTCCAGGATATCAAACTGTCTAATTTATCAAGAATCTTCTTTAAATTTATGAAATTCTATTATCAATATCCTTTCATCAATTGCTTTCATAATATTAAATTCTCTCTTTCCTGTTCATATCAAAAAAATTGATGGCTTCTTTGAAGAAGGTCAATCGCAAGAAATTTGGATTCCAAATCTTGATTCTATGAAGTCAATCTCATTCGGAGGTAATACTTCAGGTAGAAAAGGAGGGATAATTTTGCAACAATGTGCATCAATTTCAAATACTTTGAATTAACAACAGAATTCTCAACATTTTGATAATATTTTCTAGCTATCCTGACGTGAAGTGAGAGCTTGATGTCCGTTTTTGATACATCCTGACACCAATTTTTAAAATCCCTTTTAAGGACTTGATTCCTTCCCTTCTTTTTATAATTTGAGAGCGTGAGCTCTCAGATTCGCACACTTCCTTGTGTCCCCACTGTCCAACCATAGACAGTCCCATTTTGGTTCGAGGTCAAACCACCAATCATTTTCTCGCAAAAGGCCAATTCAAAAGCTAATTTAGTCTCAGTAATGAGACGCCCAAAATCAATCCCTTTTCAAGCTTTAGGGACCCCATTTTCCTTTCTTTTGCAAAACCTCTATCGGATTTATTGTGCAAAATCCAAAGGTTCCATCATGGTCTCTTCTTTCGAGGATTCCATTCATTTTTCGCCCAATCAGGATAAGGGTACAAACCTGAGCCTCCTTTGATAAGGTATTTCATTTTCCGCCCAATCATGATAAGGGTACAAACCTGAGCCTCCTTTGATGAGGTATTTCATTTTCCGCCCAATCAGGATAAGGGTATAAACCTGAGCCTCCTTTGAAGCGGTATTTCATTTTCCGCCCGATAAGGATAAGGGTATTGTGATCATCGCAAAATTTTTCCTCTCTTGATATTTCTCTCTCTTCCTTCTCTTTTCCTTTCTAACCTCTATTTCTCCTTTTTGAAGGGTGAAAATAAAAGACAGAAAAGAATAGAGAAGAGAAAAGAAAAGAAGAGAAAGAGAAACTTTTTTGCGGGGTCTCACTTGACCTTAATTTTTGAAAGTTTTTAAGAAAATGACTCGCCTCTGTTTTAAAATATTTGTGGGAAAACTGGGAGATGGGATTCGCTCGTCGGTATGAGGTTCGACCGTTCCTGGTGCCTTTACCAGGGGTAATCGAACCAAGGGTCGAATTCATGCCTTTTTGCTTTGCTAAAAGATTATCTAAGGATTTATTCTAAGTCTAGATGCACAAAGAATCATGCTTGTGCAAATGCAAGGATGTATGGTCTTTCAAAAATGATTTTGAAAATTTCCAAGTGTTTCTGATGAATAAAGTGAAGAAATGGTTTCTAACTTAGAACTTTAAGATTTAAAGTTCTAAGTTTTGGAATAATCAGAGCTTGGGAAAATAAATCTGGACTTTGAAATGAATGATTTGAATATGAGATAAAAAGGAGAAGAAAGGAAATCTCAAAGTCATAAATGGATTTTGAATTAGGATTTTGAATCAGGATAGAGATGGAATGTGATTTGAATTTCAGTTTTAAAGTTGGAAATCAGAGTAAGATTTGAGAAATCCAAATAGAATTGATAGATGGAATTGGTTTTTGGATTTTTTGGGAATCAAGACTTGGATTTTGAAATCTGGGATGAAATGGAAATTGAATTTTTGAATTTAGAATTGGATTTGTGAAATTTTGAGTTTGAAAAATATAATTGAATTGAAGAGATCTAGATGGGATCTGAAAGTGGATTTGGATTTGAAATCTGGAATTGGATCTGAAGTCTGAGATCCAATAAGGAAGTTGAATTCTGAAATCTAGATTCCTAAAATGAAATTTGGATCTAAAGTCTGAGATCCAAGATGAAATTGAATTATGGATCCTAAAAGTGGTTTTGGACCTGAAGTCTGAGATCCAATATGGAATTGTACTTGGAAATCTGGATCCAAGTTGGGATTAGGATCTAACTTTGGATTTGGATTCTGAAAAGTCCAAATAGCACTTTTAAAGATGGATCTGGGTTTTGAAAACCCATATTGAATTTAAAATTTAAGAAGAGTCAAGTTTTGAGATTCAAAATCAATCTCAAACTTTGATTTTAAATTTGGAGATGAGAAAAACTTGATTTTGAAACAGAAGATGACTTCAAAGTTAAATTGAAATTTGGAGTTTGGATGTTGATTTGGAAATTGAAATTTGACTATAAAACGATTTTGAAATTTCAAAGTCAAATGGGACTTTGAAATTGAATTTTTGAATCTTGAATTTGAATCTATAAATAAGATTTGATCTGAGGAATGAAGAAAAGAATCACTTGGAATTTTGAAAAGGGAATTTTTTAAATTATGATGCAATTCTATCCTAAATGATGAATGAATTTAAATAATTTTGAAATTGGATTTGAAAATTACATTTCATTCTTTAAATGAATGTAAATAAGATTAATGATATAATACACTCCTGACTATGGTCATTGAATGTATTATATAATAATCATATCTGAATTCAAATGAAGAATAAAATATCTTTTGGTGCTTTTATAGAGTTTAAAATGAAATTAATTCTCAATATATCCTGACTATGGCCATTGATATATGTATTGAATCAATTCTAGACAAAACTCTGATAAAAGAGAAAAATATTTAAAGAAAACATGATGAATTTTGAAAAGGATCCAGTGTGAATCCAGTGTTATTTTATAAAAGATAAAAATACTAAGTTTTGTTTACATCCTGATATGGCCATTGATGTAAATCAGAAAACTTAAGATTAATTACCTCTTACGAAATGGTGCACGTGCCATTCGTGTTTCACCATTGTGAGATTTTGAGAAATAAAGGCAAAAAGCATGAAAATAAGCAATTTATGATATTTACAATGCTCATTCATTTTATCTAAAATAGGAAATGTAAATTCTCATTAAGATCTAACTATTACAATATTAAAAAATGAATTTACAACCCCAAATAATGACATTTTTCACATATTCCCTGCAAAACAACTAGATTAAAATGAAAATAGAAAAAAAAAAAATGGCATATATCATATGGATATCTAAAAAAAATGCTAATATACCAAGATATGAATGGTGGAAAGATGGAAGATATATATGCTTATACATACGCATATATATATGCATATGTTATATATATATATGTATATATATATATACATATATATATATATATAGATATATATATGGCTTGATGAAGGAGATGAGCTAAGGGGCTGTAGGTAGTGGAGCTGGATGACATGTGTAAAATGGAATGAGCTTGTGATTGATAGGTGGTAAATGAAATACAGAAAAATAACAAGATATCTAAGGGTATGCTAATGATTCATTTTGTGGATGAGGATATATTACTGAAGCATGTGCTTTTGTGGGTTTGGAAATGACATAGTGGTGAGAGGGCTACTGTTAGCAGGTTGCAGGGAATGAATGGCAGCAGAACTGAATGTCTATATGGTAACGGATGGTGATGCTGTAGTGTTGTGACAATTGCAAGCCATATGCATTGGTTGTGCACAGTATGTGGTTGTGCCGGTGTTGAAGCTTAAGCTGCTGGAATGGTGTGCTGAAAGTGGCAATTTAAGGGGCCGCTGGGATGGAGGCCACAGTAGGTAAATGCAGAGGTTGTGTTTACAGGTGATAGGGAGAACACTGTACTGAATAATTAAAAGAAAACCCAACGTAATTAAGAACAAAGAAAACTATTTTGAAAAGAAGATTTGCTGGAAATAAAAAAAAAGCATGCTTAATCCTTGTAATGTAATGTGGATTTCCCTCCCATACATGAAGAATTCGGATAGGAATGGATGATATACATAATTACTAAGTACTTTTGTAACACAGATTCAGCAACATCAGCTCATACATGTGCAGAAAAAGAAAACGAACCAGAGATATGACCAAGGCATTCCATTTCGAACCAATGATCATAAATTTATAGCAAATTATAAGCTAGAGCTAAACATTTGGTCTTAATTCAGCAAATCAGACTAAATCAGAGATTTGATCTTGGGTTAGATAAACACGAATTTTTTTTATTGCAGAGATTTCTGCTGAAATCGATTCAGAAACCCAACTCTACCCTTTTTTTTTTAGCTGTCCTAACTGGTTCCACAGCAAAATCGAGAATAATTTTATTTATTAGCAGATGGAAATAAAACGATGAACACCCGGATGCCTAATTCTTAAGTTGAATATTAAAACAAGGAAATGTACGACACTTAAAGATATATCACCTAACTGCTAAGTGGTGAGAAACATAATCCTGGAATGTATGGCAATACGTTTTCCATTATTTGACTGCAATTCCTCATATTCAGAAGGCGGGGGGGATTCCAACCTTGAACTTAACTAGTGTGCTGATAGTGATCTTGAAGTCTGATATTTCTGACAAGTTAGACCCATGCAAGGAGTTTCCCTACGGTATTACACAGCAATCTGCTGAAGGCAATTTCGAACCAGCTCCAGTTGCAAAGACTGAAGAGGTCGGTCAGACCCCAATTATCTTTGTTTTCAATCATAGATGTCAGTTTCTGGCACCAAGCAGTAACAAATTCTACCAGTCTACAGTGAAGTTTACATAGTGATGCACAACAACTTAAACCAATAATCCTGACAATCATATTTGGCAAAAAGAAAATATTCCATGGATTTGGATGGAACATTAAGTGGAGAATCTAGCAGGTTTTATATATTCATAACATACTAAAAGAAATATGGTGGAAGATCTAATACTTACAAATCTGAAATGTTAAAATTCTTCGATAGCTTTCTTAACCACGGCCAGTTTGACTGTATATACAACCATGAAGTCAGACTAGAGGAAATATACACAATTTGGATATTAGGATTCCAAGAAAGAAAGAGAAAAAAAGAACAAAAGAAGTCTGTGAGATTTTGTCCATCTCTTTAGACACAGAACATTCAAGGAGATTGCCATCTTATAATATCCCTTCAAAGCAAAGCATGTTGGTAAAAACCCGCAGGAATCCCGATGTGGCTTCCTGTTTCTGAGATTTCAGCTCCAGCCACATTACAGAAACCAAAGTTGGAACCATAATGATAGAACATTTGTGATGCAGAAAATAGTGAACAAGATTTACCAAGTCTCTAGACATTGGATTGAGGATAGATTTATTGAAATCTACACGCTCTGAGTTCTGATGGATATAAATGCCAAAACATTGCCCCTACTACAGGGGGGTCACTGCATCGATCGCTTTTATGAGCTTGTCATGAATCAATTCTCACAGAATTTGATCCATGTCAGATGTCGATAATTGGCAGTTGATGCTCATCAAACGACGAAGATATTACACATGCGTGAGATGGAGACGACCCAACAGACAAGGCCAGGGAGGAAACAAACCCGAACATGGATGTTGAATGAATCGAATTCACAGATCAATATGATCAAGTGGGAAATCACATGCAGAAGATAGTAATGAAATGAGAACAGGAAATAAAAAAAAGAAACGGCAATGCCAATGAGGAGCTGAGTATAAACAGATAGTGCAACGAAAATCAGAGAAAAATCAATAAACATGAAAAGGAATTGTAGGAACAGATGTCCCATTATTATTGCACAGAGGTAGGTTGATGTTGCACGCGCAACTCAACACTGCCAGGGGTGCATCAAATGGGGAAAACGAAATGAAGGAAAAATAAAGGAAGCTAAACAGGAATTTCAGGGAAAACAACAAAGATGAAGGGTATAGACGGCTTACCCGATTGTTGTAGGAGTCAGGAAGGGCCTTTCCTAGTCCCTTTTCTGATTGAGAGGGGGAGGTGGATCGACCTTCCTGTTCGCAGGATTTCTGAAGGAAGGGAAATGGTTTTTTCTCCTTTCTACTGAATCTTCCTACGTAATGGCTTCAGTCATGGGATTGATCGATCTCCTTCAGCCGATTGGGGAAAAAGACGAGCAAAATACAAAGAACCAGGAAAGGAAGGAGGGTTGTTGCGTGATGGAAATGGAGGATGTCGATAATGGATCCTTCAGAGAAAACGTCGATGATCTTTTGAAGAGGCTTGAATCCCCCTTCTTGAAGAGAGTATGGAAGTTTCCTGAAGGGGAATCCGTTAAGGATTGAAGGCTGAGAGAGAAAGGAGCTGTTGAAGATCGACGGGTAGGAAATGAGAGGGAGAACGCGCGGGAGCAAGGCGTTGGAAATTTTCCTTTTTTTCAAAAAGGAGGTCCCCTTTTAAGATTTTTTTTGTAAAATAGTTTAAAATGAGGTTTTCAGGAAAATTAACTTAAAAAGCTTTAAAACCATTTGTTTTTCTCGTAGTTTTTTTGATTTTTTTTGTTTTTGTGTTATTTTTCATTTTTTTTGTGCCTTTTTAGAATAAAATCCTAAAGTTTTACGAGAAACCAAGATTAAAAACTAATTTTTTTTTTGCAAAATATTTACAAAAGAGAGTTTTTCTGAGAATTCAAAGCTATTCCTCTGAAAAATTCTTTAGAAAGCAAATTTGGACCCGGAATTTGAGGTGATATTCGAGATTTGGACCTCGAATCGAGAAAATATAAAATAGTGGATCCAAATAGGTGCCGAATGAGCTATTTGAGCCATTCACAAAATGTTTTTGGTATTTTATAATTTCGATTTGTAAATTGAGTAACGAGGCTCAAATTTGAACCTTAAACACCGGGTTCGGCTCTGAAATTGATTTTGAATATATCAATGTGGAATTCAATCCAGAAAATCTGAAGAATGACTGAAATTTAGCTTTGGTTTTATCAGAAGATGGAGTCAGGGGCAAAAAGGTCATTTTTACAAACATTTGAAAAATTTGGGGTGTTCACAGATGCCCCTCTTTGCTACTAAGCCGGTTGAAAGCCGAGCTTAGTGGCAAAGATAACACTCAAATTTTGAAAAATGCCCCAGTCAGCAGATATGGACTGGGTGTGGAAGAATTATTTTGAAAATATGACTTCTCAGGCTTAAAACCTTATCTTGAATGGTTTTGGGGAGACAAAATCCTCAAAAATGGTATGATTGAGTAGAAAATGAGGAAATCGTGATGGGACTTTGGGTGAAAATCCCGAAATGGTGGAAAATCACAATTTTGATCAGGTCTCATGGGTGAGACAAGATACGCTTTTTGGAATGATTCAGGTTTAGCCCTTAATCTGGATGGGACAAAGATATATCAAAATGAATTGAATGAGGAAAGGAATATTTGAGGACCTTGATGGGACATTTTTGGAAAAATGTCTCGTGAGGTGAAGCTCAAGTGGAATCCTATCCTGATGGATATATGAAGCATGGATTTCTTGATGGGAAGAACCATGATGGGACTGGGAGAAAACATCTCGTCAAAACGAGGAATTTTGTAGGAACAAGACTCAGGTTTAACCCAAACCTGAAAAAGGAAGATACCTCGCAAAGCGAAGTTCAGGCTTAACCCTCAACCTGAAGGGGACGACCAAGTGGAATCCTCGAACGAAGAAACCATGATGGGACCTTCAGAGTTTTGGACGAACAAATCCGAAAGGGGTTTGCGAAAGGAGGAAGATGGGGTTCTCTAAAGCTTTTGAAAAAGGGATGATTTTGGGGCGTCTGATTGATAAGACTGAAATAGCTTTTGAAATCAATGACCTCTCGCAGAAAATTTAGGTTTTGACCCTTAACCTGAGTGGGAACGACCATACAGAATTCTTGACTGAAGAAACCGTGATGGGACGGGAAGAGATACTTCAACTGAATGAGGCAACTCTTTTGGGAAATATAAACAACGCTAGGTTGCATCAAAATGGATATTGAATTTTTGTTTCATTCTTGGAATAGCTAGAAAATTTTGCCAATAAGATAAAATTATAGTTGATTCAAATGCTTGGAAATGTGCACGTATGTGCAAAGATATTCCCTCTTTTACCTAGAGTATTTCCTCCAAATGAGGTTAACTCCTCAGTTCTAAGAGTCAAATTCAAAATTTTAGCACTGATGATTTTCTTCAAGGAAGCTATCCATTTCTTTGATATGAGAAAAGAAGAAATATTCTTAATTTCATAAAAACAAGTAGTGAGAAGATATTGATAAAAGAATTTTGCATGAGAAAAGATGTCTTCTGGCAACTTTGGCAGTTTGATATCTGGGTGTTTTCCCATGATGATCTTTTTGCACTCTTTTTGAGTCATTGAACTTTCTCGGGTTTTTTTTTCATCATTCTTCATTTGGATGTCCTGATCTTTTCTCTCTTTTTCAGGGAAGGGTACGTCACAAACTCCTTCATCTCGGAGATGTTTCGATCCTTCTTTTATCTCAAGAATTCTATTGATGATATAGGCTTAAAAGGGTCTTTAGATGATAGCAGGAATCAAATATCTTTTAGGGTTTGTCGGTAGGTTCATCGCACTCACCTTCATCTCGACGGTGATCTGAACTTTCCCTGGAAGGATCCTTCACAAACTCCTTCATCTTGGAGATGATCAAAATCTTGTTTGGCCCCAGGGGTCTAGCTCGCATATTCGTCTTCATCTTGACGACAGTTGAGAGATCCCTTTTGCGGATATTTGATTGCAACTTTAAATGAATAAGAAGCATGGATTAAGTGGATTCTTTTTGATGGCTCAAGATATTTCCACTACCTGATTGCCAGAAAGCCGTCTTTAAACATGCGCCATAGCCATGATCGATATCAATTCGCTTCTGGCTTTTCAACATCATTGAAGATTTCTTTCACTGTTCATATCGAGGATATTTCTCACGTCCTTTTTGGTTGATTAACAGGAAAAGATTTGAAATTTACCTCTTTTTCGCAAAAAGTTTTACCTTTTTGGAAAGAAATACTAGAAGTAATCTGAGGAAATTCTTTTTGTGTAGTTAGATTATGGGAATCAACAACTGTTTTTAGCAAATTGGCATAATATTCCAAAATTCTTTTTGTGAAATAATCATTCCATATAGATTTTGATGAGACCTTTAGTTGTATCTTCGATTTTGGAAATACATGACCAGCAAAAGCTGGAACCTTTGAAATACATGACCAGCGAAAGCTGGAACCTTTGAAATACATGACCAGCGAAAGCTGAAACCTTTGAAATGCATGATCAGCGAAAAGCTGGAACGTTTAAAATACTTGACCAGCGAAGCTGGAACGTTTGAAATACCTGACCAGCAAAAGCTAGAACGTTTGAAATACCTGACCAACGAAAGTTGGAATGTTTGAAATACTTGACCAGCAAAAACTGGAACGTTTGAAATACTTGACCAGCAAAAACTGAAACGTTTGAAATACCTGACCAGCAAAAGCTGGAGCGTTTGGAAATATATGACCAACGAGTGTTGGATCTTTTGGGAATACCTGACCAGCAAAAGTTGGAACGTTTGAAATACCTGACCAGCAAAAGCTAGAACGTTTGAAATACCTGACCAGCAAAAACTGGAACGTTTGGAATACCTGACCAGCAAAAAGCTGGAACGTTTGGAAATACATAGCCAACGAGTGTTGGATCTTTTGGAAATACCTGACCAACAAAAGCTGGAACGTTTGAAATACCTGACCAACAAAAGCTGGAACGTTTGGAATACCTGACCAGCAAAAGCTGGAACGTTTGGAAATACATGACCAACGAGTGTTGGATCTTTTGGAAATACCTGACCAGCAAAAGCTGGAACGTTTGAAATACCTGACCAGCAAAAAGCTGAAACGTTTGAAATACATGACCAACGAGTGTTGGATCTTTTGAAATACCTAACCAGCAAAAGCTGAAACGTTTGAAATACCTGACCAGCAAAAGGTGGAACGTTTGAAATACATGACCAACGAGTGTTGGATCTTTTGAAAATACATGACCAACGGGTGTTGGATCTTTTGGGAAATACATGACCAACAGGTGTTGGATCTTTTGGGAAATATATGACCAACGAGGGTTGGATCTTTTGGAAATACATGACCAACGAGGGTTGTATCTTTTGGAAATACATGACCAGCGAGTTGCTGGATCTTTTGGAAATACATCAAATTTTGGGAAGTTTTAGGACAGAACTTGAATTTTGCAGAAGGAAGGACTTTGATCAGAAGGTTGAATTTAGGAGGTTACCGGTGCGAGGACCAGATTTTGCAAAATGAGCTCAATGTATGAAAAGTTTGAGAAATAACCAGTGCGAGGACTGGGTTTGGAAGATAAGCTAGATTTCAAAAAGAATTTAGAAATTAAAGATCCTTGGTGAAAATTAATGGACCATCATAGTTTTATGTGTATGTGGTCCGCTTTCAGGATTTATCCCCTTGTCCTGAACGGGGGAAATAAAAAAAGAATACCTCATTGATAGGAGGCATCAGGTTTATCCCTTAACCTGAAAGGGTATTTTTAAAGATAAAGGTGGATGAAATTTAATAAGATTGATGAAAATTTGTAAAAACTCAACAGAAATTGGCAATAACTTGATAAAATTGAGAAAATAAACCATATGAATGAAATTTATTAAAGATTACAGGATCACTTGAAAATTAGTAGAACTTGAGGAAAGAATTTTGTCTAATCCTGCCTGCATATGATGAAGGAAGACAATCGTAGATCAAAATGAAATGCCCCAGCATTATGGAGAAGAATGTAAGAATTTGATAGAAGATCATTGCTTTTATTGAAATGACTCTTTGGATAGTACAAAAGGCTTTAGAATGGACATTTTAGGTATAAAACTTCTTCAGATGCAGAGCATTGACAGGATCTGGCATTTCTACCCCATCTGCGTTGATTAGATGATATGAATTGCGAGGCAATGCTTCTTTAACCACATAGGGGCCTTCCCAATTGGGTGACCACTTGCCCCGTGGTCGATGCTTGAGATGAGCCGTTGATCTGAGCACCAAATCGTTAACTCGAAATTTTCTCTCAATAACGGACTTGGCATAATGTCGAGCTATCCTCTATCGATAAGATTGAGCATGTTCTGCTACCTTGAGCCTTTTCTCATCAAGTAGATCCAGCTGCACCAATCTCTGCTGCTGATACTGATTAAGTGGCAATTCTATAAGGGAAGCAAATTTGAGAGCGGGTTTCTGGACATGGAGAGGTAACACCACTTCAGTTCCGTAAACAAGTTCTGAAGGAGTGGCATTGGTTGGAGTCCGAATGGTGGTTCAGTATGCCCACAGCGCATCATGAATTTTCTCATGCCAATCTCGACCTGTCTTCACAGTCCTTTCCAAAATACGAATCAGAATCTTATTGGTGGCCTCTGTTTGGCCGTTCCCTTGAGGATAGTAGGGAGCTGAGAAATAGTGGCAAATTCTGAATTTAGAACAAAATGTTTTCATCCTCTCATTTTTGAAATGGCTTCCATTGTCTGACACAATGTCATGTGGTATGCCAAAGCGGCAAATAATGTTCTTGTGAATAAAAGAAACCACATGGCGGCCTTCTACTGTGCATAGAGTAATAGCTTCAACCCATTTGGTGAAATACTCTGTCGCAGCCAGAAAGTATTTGTGGTCATTCGAAGCAGAAGGGGTAATTGGGCCTACGACGTTGAAAGCTCACATAGAAAATGGCCAAGAAGAAACAACTGATTGTAGATATGTGGCCGACGCATGAATGGAAGGTGCGTGCATTTGGCACTTGACGCACTTCTTCACAAATCTATGACAGTCCTGTTGCATGGTATTCCAGTAGTACCCTACTCGGACAATCTGCTTGACGAGAGTTTGATAGCCGACATGGCCACCACAGATCTCTTCATGTGCCTCTTGGATAATTTCCATAGCTTCTTCTTTGTCTAAACATTTGGCATATTTAGAACTGAAACTACGACGGTAGAGGACATTGGCCAAAATGAAATAACGAGTAGACATACGCTGAATTGCACGTTGCTCCCTTTTTGGCATTTCTGGTGGAAATTCACCAGTTTCAATGAAATTTTTGATATTTTGGTACCAAGGCTTCTCCTTCTGATCGACCTGGTTTACTTGCATAGTTGAAGCAAAAGCAGGTTGCTCAAGTCTGCCAACTTCAAAAGAACGACATGATTCACTGCCTTTGAAGGATAAAATGGAGCCCATGCTGGCTAAACCATCAGCTATCTGATTGTGCTCTCTTCTTATGTGATTAAGCTGAAATTCTTCGAAGCTGTCCACAAGAGCTAGGATGCTCTTCTGATACAGAATCAATTTGGATTCTTTCACTTGCCATTCAGTGTTAACTTGACTAACAACAAGTAATGAATCGCCAAAGGCATGCACTCTCTTGACATTGAAATTTTGCAGAATTTTGAGGCCTTGTATTAGAGCTTCATACTTGGCCATATTATGAGTGCATTGGAAACCAAGTTTGAGAGAATAAGGGATCATTTCTTTTTCTGGAGTGATTAACAAAACTCCAATCTCTGTGTCAGACATATTTTTAGAGCCATCGAAGAATAGGTTTCAAACTGGGGGCTGTTGGACATTGCAAATGTGCTCATCAGGAAAATCATCCTCTGCTCTAATTTCTTCTGTTAAAGGAAAATCCGCCAACTAATCTGCGATCGCTTGGCCTTTAATCGACTTTTGAGAAACATAATCTAAGTCATATTGCATTAGAAGGACTTTCCATTTAGCAATCCGTCCAGTGAAAAATGGTTGTTCCAAAATGTATCTGAGAGGATTAAGCTTTGATAGAAATTTGATTTCAGATGCCAACAAGTAATGTCTTAATTTCTGGCACATTCAAACCAGAGCTAGACAAGTTTTGTCCATCTGAGAATACTTCTTCTCATAATCAATGAAGGTTTTGCTCACATAGTAGATGGCGTGCTCTATCAGGCTGCTTTCTTCATACTGTGCGAGGAATCCACCACAGGCATTCTGATTGACGAAAATATATAGTAAGAGAGGCTTCCCCAATTTTGGCGGCTTTAAAACTGGTGGATTAAGGAGATACTGCTTGATGCGCTCAAACGAGAGTTGGCATTTTGATCCCCATTCAAATTTTACTCCTTTTCTTAGCAAATGATTGAAGGGTTCACATCTCATGACCAAATTGGAGATGAATCTGCGAATAGACTGAATGCGTCCTTGAAGGCTTCGCAGTTCCCTGAGATTAGTTGGTGGTGGTATGTCAATAATGGCTTTTGCTTTAGCTGGATCCACCTCTATTCCTCTTTTGTTGATTATGAAGCCGAGCAATTTGCCGGATTCTACTCCAAAAATACATTTCTGAGGATTAAGTCTCAATTTATAGAGAATAAGTCTTTTAAAAACTTGACTAAGAGCATCGAGGTGATCCTCTTCTTCTTTAGACTTAACCAGAATGTCATCCACATATGCATCCATATTTTTGTGCATCTGGTCATGGAAGATAACGGCCATTGACCTTTGATAAGTCGCCCAAGCATTTTTTAGTCTGAATGGCATGACAGTATAGCAGAAGGTTCCCCATGGTGTAGTAAATGAGGTCTTTGACTGATCACGAACGACCAACTTAATCTGATTATAGCCTGAATATTCATCTATAAAAGAAAACATGGCATGACCCACTGTGCTATCGATCAACAGGTCAATGTTGGGGAGTGGATAATCATCCTTAGGGGTAGCCTTATTGAGATCCCGGAAATCAATGCAGATCCAAACTTTTCCATTCTTTTTAGGGACTGCCACGATATTTGCTAACCAATCTGGATAATCAATGGCTCGGATGAAGCCTGCTTTCAATAAATCTTCAAGTCTTTCCTTGACTTGCTGCTCAATTCGAGGGTCTAACTTCCTCAGTTTCTGCTTGATTGGTCTGGAATCTGGTTTCAACTTGAGTCGATGTTCAACCAGCTTGGGATCTAATCCTGGCATATCTTCATAAGTCCAGGCAAACACTTCTTGATGCTGCTTAAGGAATTGAATGAGTCTTGCTTTCTCTTCTGCATTTAGACCTGAGCCAATTTTGAGAATTTTCGGATCATCTTCCGAACCAATGTTGATATCCGCAGTTGGATCTTGAACCAAAGATGAGGGTTCATCCTGCTTCTGAATGTGAGCAAATTCTGGCAATTCTTGGATAGTTGAATCAAATTCAGCTAGCTCTTTGGCCTGCTCTGCTGCCTGCCTGACCTCTGCTCTTTTTATCTCAAGAAACCTTGCCAATTTTAAATATTTGGGGTTGATAATGAATTTCTTCATTGATTCAGGAGTTAATGGTCCTGAAAACGTAAGAATGGTTTTTAAGAGAAAGTACAAGTAACAAACAAGCTTTTTGTACAAAGCAAAGAACAATGGCACAGACAAAATATAAGAAAGAATGATAGATGCCCAAATATGAAGAGAAGATTGATCTTTCATTGATTGAAGTATAATATTTACAAGACATTGACAAAAGATGGGACTGTGTTGTCCATACAAGATTAACAAAAGATAGAAAAAGCAGGAAAACTAAGGCATCATCTTCTTATTCGCTTCCTCTGACAAATACTATTTTCTTGATGGAATCTTGGCCAGTGAATCCCAACCCTGAGTTGTCTGCATGCTGAATGGGAATGATTGACTCTACTATGTCGTCTTCATTTTTCCCTATGCCTCAGAATGACTGATATCCATGTTTTATCAAAAGGTCAAATCCCTTTCTGGCTTTGGAAAACTGAGGAAATAAGGGATGATCTTTGAAGGAGGTGTAATTAATGCGTCCTCCTAACTTGAAAAAACAAGGTCCCTGCCATTGGACCGTGGCTGCCATATTTTCTTCTTCCATGACATCTTTCAACTTCAGCATTTCTAAGCTCTCGCTGAGGTTGATTTCATCTTCTTCCCGAATGCTGGGAATATCTGATGTAAATGTTGGGTGGGGAATCATAGGCTATGGCAGCCTCTCTTCAGGATCTTCGCCCAGGATAGTGGTAATCATTCCTCCCTTGGACCATTTTATGCATTGGTGGAGGGTTGATGGGACGGCATTAGCATTGTGGATCCATGTTCGTCCCAACAAAAGATTGTAAGTTGGCGGCACATTGACGACATGGAACAGGACGGTGTGCACCAAGTAATTGATAAAGATTTCCAGAAAGATCTTGCTTTTTGCAGTCTGCCCGTGATTGTCGAAGCCATAGATGGTAATGGGATCAGGTACGTATTCTTCTTCTTTCAACCCTAAGGCCTTTGCTGTCATCTCTGGACAAATATTTAGACTGCTGCCTCCATCGACAAGTACATGCAGAACAGTCATGCCCCTGGTCCTTACCACGATATACAGTGCATTGTTGTGAAAAGAATGAGGCTTTGGCAAGTCCTCATCAGAAAAGGTGATAGGTGCATTAGTCATTGCCTGATTTACCATTTGCGTCATATCTTCTGGCGTAGTGCCCGACTTCACCTTAATCTTTCTCAGTAAATCATCTAACTTTTCCCGATGATTGGGAGAATCATGAGTCAATTCAAAAATAGAAATGTTGGAGAGCGCTGAAATTGGCTTCTGGATATTTTTGGCCCGCTCTTCTGCTGCCTCGGAGGTTTCTGCTTCCTCTGCGCAGGCTTCTTTTTTAAGAAATCTTTTTGGAAAAACTTGGGTTTTTCCACTCTCAACTGTCATATTCCTTAGGTTCAAAAATGAGAGGATGTTCATCCTCTGAGATGTAGGCTGATCCTGACGTAGAACCATCATCTGATGCTGAAGACTTATATCTTTGCTGGAGCATGGATGTATATGGCTTTGCGGAAGGAATGAATGTTCTGAAATGGTTGATGCTGAATGTTTTGGGAATGGGGTGGAAAGGATTTCCATTTTGCCTTCCTCTTCATCTTCGATGATGATGCTTTTATCAATACAGTCCTGGATCAAATGCTTCAAGATGAAGCAATATTCTGTATCATGGCCTGTCGCCCTGTAGAACTTGCAATAATGCTCTCTGTACTTTCCCATGATTACTGGAGGATCTGCAACTTTGGGAAGTTTCACCATTCTGTGGGACAATAGGTACTCCAAGACCTTTTCTAGAGGCTGGTCCAAAGGAGTGAATTTCTGATCCTTGCTCCAATTGATGTGCTTAGGTTTTTTCTGAAAATCTCATTTTTGTTGAGGACCGTTTGGGAGAGGCTTATCACTGTTCTTAAAGAACTTTCCTTTTCTACCTCTATTCTGCTCAGGCTTCGTGCCACTGCCGTTCTTGCTGCTACTGCCCTGGTCATCCCCTGGAACCTCGGTCGAGTAAGTGAAATGTGCCTTCTTCTTCGGATCCTGGACATTCTTGGCCAAAGTGACACCTTCATACATTCCATTTTCTACCCCCATTTCGAGCCATTCTGCTCATTCCATCAATTCAATAAATGATTTAGATGGGTATGGAAAAAGGAGGCTTTTCAGGGGCTGAGAGAAGTTGTTGAGAATGACTTAGAGGGCATGTTCCTCAGAAATGAGATTCCTCATTTTATTACAAATACTCCTCCACTTATGGATGAAATCCCTGGCCTTTTCATTGGGCTCCTGCTTCAGGTTACACAGATGGTTGTGTAAAATCCGTGAAATTTATGAAATTCTAAATGAATAAAAGGGAGCAGTTATGTGAAATAGTAAGATTTTAAGTTAGGCAGTACAATTTTCTTTATGACTTGTGGTTTCTAGAACGAAACCTGTAACAAACTCTCAAAAGTGGTATTTGGATCCGGATCTTGGCAAGATCCGATAATCCGACCCGGTTCATAGGAACCATTGATAAATTAAATGGTTTTGGGATAATAGCGTGAGATCCGAAACACATTTAAGGTAAGGGAGGGCAAGTTTAGAACCAACGGGTTAAAAATCCACCTGAAAATGGAAGAAAATCCATCAACAAGGAAAAACGTCCAAATATGACATAAAAAGAATTTTCTTGCAAAAGTAAACAACAAGTGGTGAAATAGTGTAGTGGTAGGATGCACGGTTGTGTGGAGCCACAACCCAAGTTCAAAACCCCGGAGCACCCACGTAGAAGTGAAAAACATTATTTTTTTATGAAATCCGAAACGAAACTAAAAAGGGTTAAATACAATTTAATTCATACACTTTGCAACAAAAAGCAATGTAGCACAAGTGGTGGGGTTTGTTGCCCCTATGGTGGAAGACCTTGGTTCAAAACCCCCTGTGCATGGATTTTTCCTTTTTGCACAAAAAGGGGATGATGTTGACAAAAAAAAAACTCTATTTCATAACCACCTCCCACCAAAAACGTGTGGGAGTGTTTTTAGGTTTTCTTTTTTTCAAGAAACAAGGAAAAATCCCACCAAATGGGGGAGGGTACCGCTAAAGAAAAAAAAATGGGAAGTTGAAGATACATTTGCTAATGTGAGGGAGGGGCAAAGTTGGGACTTCCAAGCACCCACTAAAAAGGTGGGCTGGAAGTTGGGTTTTTGAAAACCAAAACTCCCCTACGTGGGGAGAGAAGGAATTAAAGGTGGAGGAAGAGAAAGAGTTTCAGATTTCTCTCTCTCTCTCTCTCTCCACCCATCTTCTCTTCCACCGTGGTGGTCGGCCATTGTAGCTGGACGTGTCGACCTCCCCTGCTGATCGTGTGGACTCCATCGCAGAAGTGGTGTGCGGCTCCAACGAAGGAAGAAAGTGGTGCAGCAGTGCCGTTGTGAGATTCCAACAAGAGGTAAGGGGTTATTATTTTTATATGTGGGTGTTTAGATGCCCTATTGTACGAACATGTGTATTCTCCTTCCGAACACAAGTGGAAAGAGACATGGTTACAAGCAGTGGTCATGGCCATCGTTGGCATTTTGAACTACCCACCTTTTTGGAAAAGGGTTAACACCTTAACCCTTTTAAGTAAATCTTTGAATATGGCCATCGTTGGCATTGGGACAAAGCTCAGAGGTGCGTGTTATTTGGGAGCCATCAAGATGGGTTCCTGACAGCCCAAACTGGAGTTGGGCTCTTTCAAGAGTTGCAACCATCCAATGATGATTGCCTGCAACATCAACCCCGTAACATTAGTGTCTGACGTTTGGGGGCTGCTGAAACAGGTTGTGAATGTGGGTTTATACCAGTGTATGGTAATAAACCATGAAGCAATTGGGGTCACAATTCTATATCTTGGATAGAATAGAAATCAAAATACTTCATATGGATTATACCGAAGAAGTCTTTAGCTATTAACATGTTTTATTGTGCCATCTTGGATTTTCTTTTTTTTCTTCATATGGTTATACCTACAGATTTTTTTTGTTTTTCTAAAGGTGTCTTTGTTGTTAACGTATTGTATTCTGTTACTTATATTCCTTATGTTCACATTAATAAAACTCATAAAGTTACAGTTATAAGAGTATGTGTTTCAATCTATGACCCTGCTGATTTATATACATATATCATACTAGACATGCTGTTACGTTATATACAGGTCAGCTTGTTATATACATTTAGTTCCTCAATAAGTTCACGAGATATAGATATGACCTTGTCTTTGATGCATACTTTTGAAATTAATCTAAACATGTGTTTCTACTGTATATTCTAGTATGTTTAACCTTGTTATAAAAGGTAACTTTATCATATAGTTAATTTAAAGGTTGTATAGGAGGCAGATTATTCATGGTTATAAGGAATCACAGTGATGTGTATTGAAGAGGTTCGTATGCACCAAATATGAAACATATTTTTTTTATGAAGTTAGACACCACGTTTACTCGTTTGGGTGTTTATACAAATATTCTTTGAATAGTTTGAGATGTATTTGACATCACCCATACTGATATTACATAGGGTAAAGGACATTAATTACTACTTGCAAACATGCAACTGGATGATGTTAGGTAAAACGTAAATTTTTGGGCAGAACCGACCCATTTTATCATGTATGTTCCCTGTCCAACTGGGCTGAACCATGTTGGTGCAATGGGCTATCACTGACCCTTAATAGGGTTGCTCTGCCACTCTTGGCAGCAGACCATCAATGGGTCGCAGGGTCCGCATCACCAGCGTGCAATTTGAGCACGTTGGGCCGGCACTCAGTATGTCTCACGGTATGCGGGTCGGACCACGGTCTTGCTGATGCGGCAAGATCCCACTGGTCCAACATTGAACTACGGGCCCTATTGTTATGGCGTGGCTGTAGCTTGAAACCATGGTTGGTATTGTTGTTCTTGGCATCACTTTGAGGCGACAGCCACATGGCCACGACACGGGTGTGCTTAGAGCAGCCCGATGTGGGGTGTATGAAGTCTAGGTGACTTCAATCCAAGTACACATAAAGAAAGAGATGTGGATATGAAGGGTAGTTAAGATGGGTTGCGACGAGTCCTTATGACCTTAGTAAGGGCACTTTTAAAGATATATATATATATATATATATTACAAAGCAAGCAAACCATGCCACATGGATGCCATGGTTAATGGGTACGAATGCGTATGCCATAGTTCAGAAAACAAATGCTTAAATATGGGCTCTGAATTGAGCTGTGAAGAAAAAAATTGCTACCTTGATGGTGCTTAGGGCACCCTAACTCACATGCATACCTTGTGTGCGAACCCGATGTCGGGTTCGGGATTTTGGGAATCCTCTGTGGTGCGATGAATCGCACAGGAAAATAATTGAGAAATCAAATATGAGATTTATGAGGCTCTGGGTATACCTGAAAGAAGGTATATGTTATCGGACCCCTCATAGTGCGATAGCTCGCACTTGGTTATAAGGAAAATGTAAAATGAAATATAAAACCTTTGAGACTCTGGGTATACCTGAAAGACGGTGTATGGTACCGGATTCTTCGGGCTCTGGGTACACCTGAAAGATGGTGTATGTTACTGGACCCATGGTCTACCTTGGAGAGGGTAGGTGGTACAAGCTTCATGGACATTCTTGTTTTCGTGAGAGCTAGGCGTCTCACCGGGTCCCCAGTCCACGAAGTTAGGGGACCAGGACTACCAGTATGTCCTAGGTGGTAGATCCAAGTCTTCTGCAGAAGTACAGGGTGCATCCTAATTTTTGTTCTAGCCACTGGGGAGTTCTCTCTCGGTCACTGACCGTCCCCTTTGGATATCCGTACGGCTAGTCATACGGGTTATTAAATAATAGACCCCCGTATGGTCTCGGTCCGCTACGAGGTCTATGTCTGTGCGTACCCACAGGGTAAAAGTAAGCTAAACATTAAATAATTTAAGTTGACTGGAATTTATTTCTGAAGAGTTATAAACTGTTGATATGACTTTTACAAAACTTGTGTAATCTACAGCTTGTGCTAATGTGGATAAATGCATCTTTAGTTCAGTCATATTTTGGTCTGTATCATGAATTAGAAAGCATGATCTTTTTATTAGAATGATATAAATTTCTATGCTAGTTATATCTGTAGTTATTGCACATACTTGTACACAGGACACTGAGCACCACATATAAATATAATGCTTCTTACGCAGACAGGGGAGTCTGACCCTTCTACTTTAAATGTTTTTCAGGTAGTAATTAAATCAGAGCATCGTTGGCGTCGCGTATGGAAGTAGTCAAGAGATCTCAGTTTTTCAGTGTTTCCTGTTCGAACTCTGATTAGTAGATTTACATTTCTGTTATGGGATGTAATTAATGACATTAATGTTTCAATTAATGAATGGTTTGTTTAGTTCTTATCTGTTTTACCCTGTAATGCACTTGACTTGTGTTTTTTGCACTTCCGCTATATATATATAAAAAAAAAAAAAAATTTACTCCAAAATTTTTACTATAAAAAGTTGAGGCGTTACAGGTTGAGCATAGGCAGAGCTTCTGTATTGAACAGGAAGTGCTCAACAAACATATTGACCACTTTATCAAAATCCCGCAATTCAATGGGATTGACGTGCTCAGCATACCACTTGGCAGCTATCTCCTCCAAACTGTGGGGGAAATAGAGAAAAAGGGCACGGTTATCCTCGCTGAACTGGGCGCATTCTGCGAAGAACATGGCAAGATGGGCTTTAGGGTCACCAGATCCATCAAACTTAATGAATTTCCTAGGGTGGTTCTCCAGATTGTTATCCCCTTCCAAGCCGAGGTAGAAATCCTATCTGGTATATGATCTTTTCCCTTTGTCTCGGATTTGCAGGTCCTTGACTATTTTGGTCAGTGCCTGGATCGGATCCTCTGCGGGAGGCCCATATTTTGGTTTGCTTATTGGCACAGGCTCTTCAATTATCCTCTTGGGCTGCCGCAGATGTTTGGGAATATAAATCAGTTGCTCTTCTTCTTCAGAGTTTTCTTCTGCTGATTCTGAATCCTTTGAGGTGCTGTCACGCTGGATTTTCTGCTTGCTGATCTTGATGGGCTTTTTCATGGGCTTCTTCTTAACCTTGCCTTTAGCAGCTGCTTTCTTCGGACCAGCCTTAGCCTGCTCAGCAATCATTTTTGACATCATCTTTTAAAAAACCTTATACATGGCCGGATCAACATCGCTCTCTTCTCCTGAGTCATGTTTCTTGGATAATCTGGGAGAGTTTATCTCTTCTTGCTCGCTGTCATTGTGCTGCTGAAAGTCTATTTACCTGCTCTTGTCTGAACCATTTTGGGATGCCCAAGTTTTCCTGCAGAATACGGGAATGATTAGAGTATGGAGAAGCTTTTAAAAACCATAATTTTTTGAGGAAAAAGAATGAAGGTTTTTGGTAGACAATTTCAAGAGATTATCCCATTACCCGGGATTGGGTCATCACAAGATTTGTGACAATTGTGTTACCGTTTTGATGATAACGGAGAAATGTTCCTTGTTACCTAGGCGAGGTCGCCAACCATGATAAAATATATTGAAGAAATGTGGGAGGAATGTCCCATTTACCCGGGATGAGGTCGTCACTAGAATCGTGACCATTTGTGCTATAAAATAATGCAAGAAAAAATATTTGGCCCAAAAAGTATTTTTTTTTTTTTTATTGATAGTAATATTCAAAGACAAAGAGAGGGTGGGCAGACAGTTTGCCACCAATCTTGATATTCAGACGATACATTTGATCCCGAAAATACAGATAGAGAAACAAAGGAGTCCCAAGTATATTTGGTGACATGGTATACCCCAGACCACTGATCCGACTGTAGGTTGAATTCTGGCATGTTGCCCGTCGAGAAGCGGGTGTTGGCGCAAACCTGCCGCTGCGAAAACTGCCTGAGACATCATTCTGGCTGATAATCAACATAAAAGAAGGGGCCAAGCAATCTGTAGTGCTTGCTGCGAGCATAGGTGTAATGAGGAACTGTCTCTTTCCTGTCGAAGAAATCCCAAACAATCTCCTCCTGATGCAGTTTCTCGATCAAGGCTCGATACTGAATGGCCGACTTCGGCTGCTTACTGCTGAATCTGAAGGAACTGGCCTTCGATGGAACATGTCGCAGGAACCATGACTGCAGGGCGTAAGTGCATCCTTCTACCAGAATAGTCTCTCCAAGAGCAAATCGAGCCAAGCCTCTGTAAAGAAAGGCTAAGGCCGCCATAGAGACTGAAAGCTGATGGGTCTGCTTGCTTCCCCATCTTTGAAAGAGCTAGACAACTCTGACTTCTATGAAATTCTGACCATCTTGGAAGAAAGCTAATCCCACTGTGCATAGGATCATGGCATGTTGAATTCTGTCTTTCGCCGCTCGAGACAAAGTGTCAACCTCTTCGTAAGCTCCGTACTTGCGATAGAGTCGAAACAGGTCGATGAACTGATTCCCATTAATCTCAGTGAGAGGCCAGGATTTGCTCCCTGTTGCTCTGGCCAAGGCTTCTCGAACATCTACCCCCTTGATGTTGATCAGGAACTGCTGCTCGACAGGATCATCTGGCTGACCAGCTGGTTCGGGCAATCCCATAATATCATTAAATTCGTCCATTAGTAGAGTCATCTCTCCCCAGGGAAACCAAAATGTGCAGGTACGTGGATTCCATCGTTCTGCCATAGCCTGAATCAAAGCTCCATTAATGGTTCACTTGCCTACTGCTGACGCCATCTCCAACCCACAGTCATCCAAGTGGTCTGGGAACATACGCGAGAAGGTGGCGAACCAAGAATAATACCATCAAGGAAAGAAAAGATGAGACTGGATGATCCGGGGATCCATCCTGTATCTGATAGAAGACATGATCTCTGGAGAAGACAGCATCGAGAGAATTGGACGCCATTTGGAATAATACTGGGGCAAAGAAGAGATGAGGAGAATTAGATAGAATGCAGGACTTACGGATAGACTCTCAAAAAAGGAATTTTTCAGGGTTTTGAAGAAAAATTTGACCTAACAGAGAAAAGAAAATGTAGGTAGAGAAAAATATATACCTGGGGTTTCTGAAAAGTAAGGAGAAATTTTGAATAATACACCCATGGTTTTTGAAAAGGGTTTGATACATATATATGAGAGAATAAGAGAAATATCACAAAAGCTGCACAAACAAGGATGCGCATATAGCACTCCCTAAAGGCTGACTCTAAATGCAATATTCGAAATGGCTTGTAGGACCTTAATTCTAACTCTAAGGTTTTAGATCATCTGATTCCAATCAAGATACGCTGATATACCCAAGCCGAAGCTCGAGGTACGTGACATAGAAATATTTCTCCGGTTCTAAGGTAATGGCTTCCCAACATCCTTGATCACCTACCGATATACCTCGGACTATGGCCCTTAGGTACGTGGTAGGGGGGCGCGAACCCAAATAAGTGGTTCGGTTGTGAGGCTCTCTCCCGAACTATGGTTCAGTGAGACAGCACAGCAACGTGAAGACCAAGACAATATAGGTAGGGATGTTTTCGAAAACATGTTCATCATGCAATAAAATCAGAAGTCTCTAATACAAGTCCTAAAGAGATAGAATTTTAAATGAAGAGAAGCATACACTTGCATACATTGTTTGCATTCAATCCCTAGAATTGAGGAGAGTTGTATTTCAGACCTAAGTCTAATGTGAGCATGGAATAATCTCCCCAATATGGTCCTACCAAACCATACTTAGATCCTATATGCAATGATGTCAGCTTAGGACAGAGTCTAGGCTCCTAAGGTTTGCATGGAAGTATAGTTGACATTTATAGGATAAAGACTTAGATAATATTAAAGCAAATGGAAAAGACATTAAATTCGACCGGACGAAGATGCCGTCCCATCACGGTCACCAAACCTGTGATCATCGCAAAATTTTTCCTCTCTTGATATTTCTCTCTCTTCCTTCTCTTTTCCTTTCTAACCTCTATTTCTCCTTTTTGAAGAGAGAAAATAAAAGACAGAAAAGAAGAGAGAAGAGAAAAGAAAAGAAGAGAAAGAGGAACTCTCACTTGACCTTAATTTTTGAAAGTTTTTAAGAAAATGACTCGCCTCCGTTTTGAAATATTTGCGGGAAAACTGGGAGACGGGATTCGCTTGTCGGTATGAGGTTCGACCGTTTCTGGCGCCTTTACCATGGGTAATCGAACCAAGGGTCGAATTCATGTCTTTTTGCTTTGCTAAAAGATTATCTAAGGATTTATTCTAAGTCTAGATGCACAAAGAATCATGCTTGTGCAAATGCAATGATGTATGCTCTTTCAAAAATGATTTTGAAAATTTCCAAGTGTTGCTGATGAATAGAGTGAAGAAATGGTTTCTAACTTATAACTTTAAGATTTAAAGTTCTAAGTTTTTGAATAATCAGAGCTTGGGAAAATAAATCTGGACTTTGAAATGAATGATTTGAATATGAGATAAAAAGGAGAAGAAAGGAAATCTCAAAGTCATAAATGGATTTTGAATTAGGATTTTGAATCAGGATAGAGATGGAATGTGATTTGAATTTCAGTTTTAAAGTTGGAAATCAGAGTAAGATTTGAGAAATCGAAATAGAATTGATAGATGGAATTGGTTTTTGGAATTTTTGGGAATCAAGACTTGGATTTTGAAATCTGGGATGAAATGGAAATTGAATTTTTGAATTTAGAATTGGATTTGTGAAATTTTGAGTTTGAAAAATATAATTGGATTGAAGAGATCTAGATGGGATATGAAAGTGGATTTGGATTTGAAATCTGGAGTTGGATCTGAAGTCTGAGATCCAATAAGGAAGTTGAATTCTGAAATCTAGATTCCTAAAATGAAATTTGGATCTGAAGTCTGAGATCCAAGATGCAATTGAATTCGGGATCCTAAAAGGGATTTTGGACCTGAAGTCTGAGATCCAATATGGAATTGTACTTGGAAATCTGGATCCAAGTTGGGATTAGGATCTAACTTTGGATTTGGATTCTGAAAAGTCCAAATAGCACCTTTAAAGATGGATCTGGGTTTTGAAAACCCATATTGAATTTAAAATTTAAGAAGAGTCAAGTTTTGAGATTCAAAATCAATCTCAAACTTTGATTTTGAATTTGGAGATGAGAAAAACTTGATTTTGAAACAGAAGATGACTTCAAAGTTAAATTGAAATTTGAAGTTTGGATGTTGATTTGGAAATTGAAATTTGACTATAAAACGATTTTGAAATTTCAAAGTCAAATGGGACTTTGAAATTGAATTTTTGAATCTTGAATTTGAATCTATAAATAAGATTTGATCTGAGGAATGAAGAAAAGAATCACTTGGAATTTTGAAAAGGGAATTTTTTAAATTATGATGCAATTCTATCCTAAATGATGAATGAATTTAAATAATTTTGAAATTGGATTTGAAAATTACATTTCATTCTTTAAATGAATGTAAATAAGATTAATGATATAATACACTCCTGACTATGGTCATTGAATGTATTATATAATAATCATATCTGAATTCAAATGAAGAATAAAATATCTTTTGGTGCTTTTATAGAGTTTAAAATGAAATTAATTCTCAATATATCCTGACTATGGCCATTGATATATGTATTGAATCAATTCTAGATTAAACTCTGATAAAAGAGAAAAATATTTAAAGAAAACATGATGAATTTTGAAAAGGATCCAGTGTGGATCCAGTGTTATTTTATAAAAGATAAAAATACTAAGTTTTGTTTACATCCTGACTATGGCCATTGATGTAAATCATCAACTTAGGATTAATTACCTCTTACGAAATGGTGCACGTGCCATTCGTGTTTCACCATTGTGAGATTTTGAGAAATAAAGGCAAAAAGCATGAAAATAAGCAATTTATGATATTTACAATGCTCATTCATTTTATCTAAAACAGGAAATGTAAATTCTCATTAAGATCTAACTATTACAATATTAAAAATTGAATTTACAACCCCAAATAATGACATTTTTCACATATTCCCTGCAAAACAACTAGATTAAAATGAAAATAGAAGAAAAAAAATGGCATATATCATTTGGATATCTAAAAAAAATGCTCATATACCAAGATATGAATGGTGGAAAGATGGAAGATATATATGCTTATACATACGTATATATATATATGCATATGTTATATATATATAGGTATATATATATATACATATATATATATAGATATATATGGCATGAGGAAGGAGATGAGCTAAGGGGCTGTAGGTAGTGGAGCTGGATGACATGTGTAAAATGGAATGAGCTTGCGATTGATAGGTGGTAAATGAAATACAGAAAAATAACAAGATATCTAAGGGTATGCTAATGATTCATTTTGTGGATGAGGATATATTACTGAAGCATGTGCTTTTGTGGGTTTGGAAATGACATAGTGGTGAGAGGGCTACTGTTAGCAGGTTACAGGGAATGAATGGCAGCAGAACTGAATGTCTATATGGAAACGGATGGTGATGCTGTAGTGTTGTGACAATTGCAAGCCATATGCATTGGTTGTGCACAGTATGTGGTTGTGCCGGTGTTGAAGCTTAAGCTGCTGGAATGGTGTGCTGAAAGTGGCAATTTAAGGGACCGCTGGGATGGAGGCCACAATAGGTAAATGCAGAGGCTGTGTTTAGAGGTGATAGGGAGAACACTGTACTGGATAATTAAAAGACAACCCAACGTAATTAAGAACAGAGAAAACTATTTTGAAAAAAAGATTTGCTGGAAATAAAAAAAAAAAGCATGCTTAATCATTGTAATGTAATGTGGATTTCCCTCCCATACATGAAAAATTCAGATAGGAATGGATGATATACATAATTACTAAGTACTTTTGTAACACAGATTCAACAACATCAGCTCATACATGTGCAGAAAAAGAAAACGAACCAGAGATATGACCAAGGCATTCCATTTCGAACCAATGATCATAAATTTATAGCAAATTATAAGCTAGAACTAAACATTTGGTCTTAATTCAGCAAATCAGACTAAATCAGAGATTTGATCTTGGGTTAGATAAACACGATTTTTTTTATAGCAAAGATTTCTGCTGAAATCGATTCAGAAGCCCAACTCTCCCCGTTTTTTTTAGCTGTCCTAACTGGTTCCACAGCAAAATCGAGAATAATTTTATTTATTAGCAGATGGAAATAAAACGATGAACACCCGAATGCCTAATTCTTAAGTTGAATATTAAAACAAGGAAATGTATGGCACTTAAAGATATATCACCTAACTGCTAAGTGGTGAGAAACATAATCCTGGAATGTATGGCAATACGTTTTCCATTATTTGACTGCAATTCCTCATATTCAGAAGGGGGGGGATTCCAACCTTGAACTTAACTAGTGTGCTGATAGTGATCTTGAAGTCTGATATTTCTGACAAGTTAGACCCACGCAAGGAGTTTCCTTACGGTATTAAACGACAATCTGCTGAAGGCAATTTTGAACCAGCTCCAGTTGCAAAGACTGAAGAGGTCGGTCAGACCCCAATTATCTTTGTTTTCAATCATAGATATCGGTTTCTGGCACCAAGCAGTAACAAATTCTACCAGTCTACAGTGAAGTTTACATAGTGATGCACAACAACTTAAACCAATAATCGTGACAATCATATTTGGCAAAAAGAAAAGATTCCATGGATTTGGATGGAACATTAAGTGGAGAATCTAGCAGGTTTATATATTCATAACATACTAAAAGAAATATGGTGGAAGAGCTAATACTTACAAATCTGAAATGTTAAAATTCTTCGATAGCTTTCTTAACCACGACCAGTTTAACTGTATATACAACCATGAAGTCAGACTAGAGGAAATATACAAAATTTGGATATTAGGATTCCAAGAAAGAAAGAGAAAAAAAGAACAAAAGAAGTCTGTGAGATTTTGTCCATCTCTTTAGACACGGAACATTCAAGGAGATTGCCATCTTATAATATCCCTTCAAAGCAAAGCATGTTGGTAAAAACCTGCAGGAATCCCGACGTGGCTTCCTGTTTCTGAGATTTCAACTCCAGCCACATTACAGAAACCAAAGTTGGAACCATAATGATAGAACATTTGTGATGCAGAAAATAGTGAACAAGATTTACCAAGTCTCTAGACATCGGATTGAGGATAGATTTATTGAAATCTACACGCCCTGAGTTCTGATGGATATAAATGCAAGGACATTGCCCCTACTATAGGGAGGTCACTGCATCGATCGCTTTTATGAGCTTGTCATGAATCAATTCTCACAGAATTCGATCCATGTCAGATGTCGATAATTGGCAGTTGATGCTCATCAAACGACGAAGATATTACACATGCGTGAGATGGAGACGACCCAACAGACAAGGCCAGGGAGGAAACAAACCCGAACATGGATGTTGAATGAATCGAATTCGCAGATCAATATCATCAAGTGGGAAATCACATGTATAAGATAGTAATGAAATGAGAACAGGAAAAAAAAAAAAGAAACTGCAATGCCAATGAGGACCTGAGTATAAACAGATAGTGCAACGAAAATTAGAGAAAAATCAATAAACATGAAAAGGAATTGTAGGAACAGATGTCCCATTATTATTGCACAGAGGTAGGTTGATGTTGCACGAGAAACTCAACACTGCCAGGGGTGCATCAAATGGGGGAAAACGAAATGAAGGAAAAATAAAGGAAGCTAAACAGGAATTTCAGGGAAAACAGCAGAGATGAAGGGTATAGACGGCTTACTGTGAACACCCCAAATTTTTTAAAGTTTTATAAAAATGACCTTTTTGCCCCTGGCTCCAACTTCTGAGAAAACCAAAGCTAAATTTCAGTCATTCTTCAGATTTTCTGGATTGAATTCCATAGTGATATATTCAAATTTAGTTCCGGATCCAAACCCAGTGTTTTAAATTCAAATCTGAGCCCCGTTGTCTGATTTCCAAATTAAAACTACAAAAATACCAAAAAAATGGTTTTGAACGGCTCGGGCAGTTTATCCAGCATCCTCTTGGATCCAGAACCCTATATTTCTCAGTTCAAGGTTGTAAACCTCGAATATTTTCTAAAGATCTGGATATAAACCCATTTTCTGAAGAAATTTTCCCAAAAATCGCCTTGAGTTCTCAGAAAAACTCTCCTTTTGTAAATATTTTGCAAAAATACAAAAAAAATAGTGTTTGATCTTTGTTTTCTCGTAAAATCTTAGATTTTATTCCAAAAATACAAAAAAATGGAAAAATAACACAAAAACCAAAAAAATTGGAAAAACTACGAGAAAAACAAATGGTTTTGAAGCTTTTTAAAGCCAATTTGCTAAAAGCCTCACTTGAAAAGCAATTTTACAAAAAACTTCTTTTAGAGGATCCTCTTTTTGGAAATATCACAAAAGAGTAACAGACTCCTTCCCACGCCTCCCTCCCATCCTCACCATCGTTGATCTCAAACCAACCTCTCCCTTTTTCATCTTTCATACTCAACAAACCCATTCTCGAACACTCCACTGTTTCTTTAAGAGGAAGGCCTCCATCCAGGATCGGATGATCCGTTTTTTTTTTCATCAACTTTCATCCATTTCTCTCCTCTGGCATCCATCTTTTCCTCTCCAGAGTCGATTACAATCTATCACCCATTATCGACTTTTCCTTGGAAGAACCCATCATCTTGATCATCCTTCATACCTGCGATCATCAAGCAAAAGCCACACCGAAGGAGGTCTATTAAACCCCTGCAGCAATCGGCCTCTGAAAGATTACACTCCTTGTCCTGTGCGTATTGATCTCTTCCTTGGTCTTTTCCCCAACCGACAAAAGAGGGTATTGTTACGACAATAAAGCCGTACATGATACTTCAAAGTACAAGGTTTTGATGATGAACAAGTAAATCAACTGCATTTCAGCTAAGGCAATGAAGAAATTGAAGAATCGTTGAAGACTTGTGTGCAAATGTAAAATTCATTTAAAGTCTTAGATTCTTGTAAGAGCCTTACTTAGAGTGCATATTTCGATTGCATTTTACCTAAAAAGTCTTTAGAAAAACTTTTCTAAAAGAACCTTTCATGAAAATCTTTTTAGAAAACTCTTTTCTTAAATTTTCGTGTTTATTAGTCGACCAATAGACTCACTAGTCGACTAACCCTTTCGCGCCATATTTTCTAAAAAGTCATTTTTATCAAATTAGTCGACCGAATGTTTTATTAGTCGACCGGACAGAATGGCTATTTTCTGGAAATTTTAGCAGCAGTCGACTAATGACTTTATCAGTCGACTGGACAGAACATGTGTTTTCTGGAAATTTAGCAGCAGTCGACTAATGCTTTTATCAGTCGACCGGACAGAACTTGTTTTTCTACTGATGATATTATCAGTCGACTAACTTTTTCTCTAGTCGACTAAGTTTCAAAAGTTCAGATTTTCAAACGGCTCGATTAACAGATCAGTCGACCGACGATAACTGTCAGTCTACTAATAATTAATTATTAGTCGACTAACTACTGTTCCAGTCGACTAATTTTGCCATTTTTTCTTAAACTTTAAAAAGGCCTGTCTTTTCATTTTTCAAACGTTTTGATCATTCAAAATGGACTGTTTTGACACCCTTTCATACCCTCAACGTATAAAAACTTTCAACTATAAATATGAGTGCATTTTACACTCAAAAGCACTACAATTCAATCAATTTGAATCAATTACTCTTTGCTTTTCACTCATATTCATTTTCTCACTCACGTGATATTTTTCACTTCAGTTTTTCACTCAAATTCCTTTGAGAGATAGTGAATTCGTGAGTAGAGTATTTCAACAACCTCAAAAGCCAATTGCATCTCATTTGCATTCAAAAGAAGGGCTCATAGGTTGTATTGTAAGTTGTTACTTGTTTCAATTTTCTGTAAAAGGAAGGACTCCTTGGTTTAAAGGAGTTGTTTGCTTTCAGTAGGTGTGTTACTGAAAGTGAGACCGGATTTGGTCTGTATGATCTTGTAGTTACACAAGGTTGATAGTGGAAATCTCAAGCGGGTTTTGCTTGGGGACAGGATGTAGGTCGGGAAAGACCGAACCAGGATAAATTATTGTGTTCTTTGTGTGTTTGCTTTTCAAATTGCAAAATCCGTCAATATTTCGTAGACAATTTTTTAAAAGCACTATTCACCCCCCCTCTAGTGCTTGTTGCCTCGATCTTACTGCACTTTCATTTGGTATCAGAGCAGGTTTGCTATTATTTTGATTTAACCATCATCTAGCATGGCAACTACAACATCTCAGCACAAAGAAGGATGCTCCTCTGTTCGTCCTCCTCTCTTCGACAGGACAAACTATGGATATTGGAAAGTGAGAATGACAATATTGTTACAATCCATGGATCTCAAAATTTGGAGAGTCGTTTCAGAAAAGTACCAAATGCCATCAACTGATTTCAGTCAATGGACCGATGAAGAAAAGAAGTCTGCTTCACTTAATGCCAAGGCTATAAATGCTTTGTATTATGCCGTTGACAAGGTAGAGTTCAATCACATCTCTCAATGCTCTACAGCAAATGAAATATGGCATACTCTTCTCATGACTCACGCAGGTACGTCAAAGGTAAAGGAATCTAAAATTGCTTCTTTAGTTCATAAATTTGAATTGTTTAAAATAAAGCAAAATGAATTTATATCGGACATGGTAACATGAATGACTGATATCACTAACACTCTGAAATCCCTTGGAAAAGAATATTCACAAGTGGATTTAGTCAGAAAGATCCTAAGGTGTTTAACTCCTGAATGGGAGAGAAAAACCATAGCTATTGAGGAAGCAAATTATTTAAACACTCTCACTCTTGAAGATTTGGTTGGTAACTTAATGGCATATGAAGTCCAACTTCAAGACAGACAAGAAGAAGAACCCAAGAAGAAATCTCTTGCTTTTAAGGCTACTTCTGATTCTGAAAATTCAGAAGAAGATGAAGATGAAGATATTGCCCTCATCACAAGGCAATTCAGAAGATTCATCAAAAATGAAAGATTTCAAAGAAAGGTAAAGAAAGCGGATTCTTCTAATCCAAATGAAGTCAATTGCTTTAACTGCAAAAAGGCAGGACATATAAAAAAAGATTGTCCTCTTCTCAAAATCAAGCCCAAGGACCAATTCAAGAAGAAAAAGGCATTTCAAGCATGTTGGGATGATAGTGACTCCTCTTCCGATGAAGAATCAAATGAAGAAGTCGCCAACATGTGCTTTGTAGCACAAGAAAACTCGGTAAGTCAATTTGAATATAATGATTTATTAGAAGCATTTAATGACTTATATGCTAAATTTAAGAGTCCAAGTTCTAAAAATAAAGGGTTAAAAACTGAAAATTCAACTCTTGACTCTCAAAACAAAGTGTTACTTCAAGAGATAGAAGATCTCAAGAAGGAAAACTCTTGCCAAGCTTTTGAGATAAAAGAAATTGGAATTAGAACCAATCTCTTACAAAAAGAAATAACTAGTCTAAAAGAAAAATCAAATGATCTTCTTTTTATAGTGACCAAATTCACAAATGGTCAAGAGAATCTAGAAAGACTTCTTGGTTCTCAAAGATGCTCGGTTAATAAAACTGGTTTGGGATATAGCTTCTTTGATACTCAAAATAGACCAAACTATGTGGTGAAGAATCAAAGACAATATTCTCAACCATTTGTTCATAGAACTAAATTTTTCAGTTCTAATAGAAATGCATTTAATCATGGAACTTATATTGCTTATAAGCCTAGACATGATTACTCTATAAATTCTAAATCTTTTTATAGAAAGAATATTTATTATCAAAAGAAACCAAAATCCAAATGGATATGGGTTCCTAAGACTAACTCTCATGGACCCAAAAATAGAAAGGGGTCAAATGCTTTGTCTTCTAATTTTGTTGTAGGTACACAAAATAAGGAGCAAATGGATATTGGACAACGGTTGTTCCAAACATATGACTGGAAGGCCGGAGTTATTTTCCACCCTCCAAAATAAGGATGGAGGTACCGTCACCTTTGGTGACAATAACAAGGGAAAAGTAATAGGTATTGGTAATATTGTTAATCCAAAATTTCCCTTGATAGAAAATATTCTTTTAGTAGATGGTTTAATGCATAATTTATTATCTATTAGTCAATTATGTGATAAAGGTTTTCATGTTTCTTTTGAACATGATTTATGCTTAATTTCTGATTTTCAATCTAAAAAGATCATTTTTAAAGGTATAAGAAGGAACAATGTGTATGAACTTTATCTTGATGAGTTACCCACTTTTAATGAAAAATGTCTTATTGTTTCAAATGAAATTCAATGGTTATGGCACAAAAGACTTGGACATGTTAACTTTAAAATTATTTCCACGTTATCCAAGAATGATCTTGTTAGAGGCCTTCCTAGAATACCATATAAGACAGATCACTTATGTGATGCTTGCCAAAGGGGTAAACAAATCAAGAGTTCTTTTAAAGCAAAAGATATAGTTTCAACAAAACGTTCTCTTGAACTTTTACATTTAGATCTATTTAGACCATCTAGAATTCAAAGTTTGAATGGTAGCAAGTATGCTTTTGTTATAGTAGATGATTATTCTCGATTTACATGGGTGATTTTTCTAAAAAGCAAAAATGATGCTTTTTCTGAATTTTCCAAACTTTGTAGAAGAATTAAAAATGAAAAATCTACATCTATTATTAAAATTCGTAGTGATCATGGTGGTGAATTTGAAAATGAATCTTTTCTAAAGTATTGTGATTTACATGGTATATCTCACTGTTATCGTCGCGAAATTTTTCCCCCGTCTTCCCTTCCTTGCGGAAGAGAGAGAGGGAGAACGCTTTCGCGATTCAAACTTGACCGGATTTTGGAAATTGCTTTTGAAATACTCGCCTCCATTTTTTTTTTTAAATTGCGGGAAAATCCATGGGATGGGGCTCGACCTGTCGGTACGAGGTTCGACCGTTCCTGCCGCCTTTAACAGGGGTAATCGAACCAAGGACCAAAACTATGCTTGACTTAGTTAAATTATCGAAGTTATGTTCTATCCTAAATGCACAGAGAATTCAGGCAAGTGCTATGAGGTTTTGGGAAAATGCAGTGGTTGATATTTTGGAATGCTCTTTTTTAAAACACTTATTTTCAATAAAACTTTGGAAAATCGTCAACCAAAAATATAAAAACCGACTTTCCACAAAGTGGTAAGTACGGGTCGATCCTCAGGGAACAGGAATTAATAACTACAATTCTAGAAAATTTTAATTTATTAATATCAAATGGCAATCTACAATTATAAAGTGAATACAACTACAATTAAGCACTAAAAGAACACTAAACAAGCATTCAGTCTTCTGCTCCACACCAAGGGTATTTCTGTCTTTTCGCCACTTAGAGAATCTTCTCACTTGTATAATAACCCTGGAAACTAAATATGCTTTTCAACCTAAAACTGCAGAAAAGTACAAAGTTAGTTTTCTATTTTAATTAGGCAAACAACAACTAAAACTATATCTAATTCTACGAAAATAATAAACAAATGCTACTTATCAAACAAAAATTAAATAAAATACTAAATTAATTCTAAAATTAACCAAATTACTTCTACTAATGCTGTATGATGATTATGCAAAGTCTAAAATACAGAAACTACTGAAAACAAACCTAAAATGCCGAAACTAAGAAAATTACGAAACTGCCCCTAACTAGTGTAAACTAGCAATCTGACAGGTTATCGAAAACCACTGTTTAACAGAGCAAATGAGGTCCGATTTTCCCGAAATTTGTTCTGTTCTGCAACGGACAGATTAAACAAATTGACAGTTTTTACAGAATTGAAAAACAGTATCTGGAACTCCAGATATAAGCGTTTCAAATCTTGGAAAAATCAGGATATCGTCAGTCCTGTAATTTAAAATCCAGAAAAAGCGGTTTTCACAAAATGCTTAAAAATCAGACCAAATCAACTCCGAATGAACTGAAATTTGGTATGCAGTTAAATAACACGTTAATAAAGTGAATAGAAGAAAAAAAATTGGAAAACACAGATTTTTGCTCAGAAAATAATTCTGTTGCGACAGGGCAAAAATCTGGTTTTTATTTGAGTGCACTATTCACTTTATGAACCTATTTACCCCCTATCAAATGTAATCTACACCTAATGCAATCTAAATGACATTGTATAACAGTGTATATGCAGATGAATATTAGGAAAACACTAAATGCACGACGAACAAAACACTACAAGCAATTTATGACTAGAACGAAGTTAACTAACAATAGAAATGCAACTATGCTCAATAATGAAATACAATCTAACTACTAAGTTAACTAATATCTAACTATCATTCAAACCACAATGAAACACATTTCATACATACTAAATAAATACGCTATACGTACACACACTTCTACACTAAAACTAAATTAGATAAATAAACTAATTAATATAGAAATCAAAAGAAATAATAAGAAATGACTTACTTAACTAAAGAACGAAGGCTAAGGTTAGGTTTCACTTGGTTGACTCGACTAGGATCGGTTTCGACTTGAGTAGGTTCAGTTCGGGTTTGGATGCACTCGGATGGGATTAGGTAGGCTCGATTTGACTAGGTTGAAAGAGATAGGTTCGAGCTAAGGTTAACTCACTAATTGGATTCGGTTTTGAGTTACCTTAATCAACTAGGTTCGGTTGACTTAGGTGGACTCGGTTTGACCTTAGTTAAGGTTGGGTTGGGTTTGGCTAAGGTTGACTCGATCTCGGATTGGTCTTGACTTGGACTTAGGCTAGGCTAGGGTTTGAACTTGGTTTAGGATAGACTTAGTCAACTAGGTTCGGGTTGACTTAGACTCAACTAAGTTGGACTCAACTTAGGTTCGACTAGGCTCGAATGGGCTAAGGTAAGCTCGGTTTGACTCACTAGGTTTAGACTAAGTTTTTACCCGAGTTAGGTCTTTGACTAGGTTTGACCAAGGTTGGGTTTTGGATTTAGGTCTAGCAAGACTAGGATGAACTCGGTTTAGGTAGGCTTGAACTAAGTTGAATCAACTAGGTTTGACTTAGATAGGTTAGGTAGACTAGGTTGACCTAACTTAGGTTAGGGTTGACTCCACTAAGCTTGACTAAGGTTGGGCTTTGGTCTTAGACTCGACCTAAATGCGGTTTAGGCTTTGACTTGGGCTAGGCTAGGTTTTGACTAGACTCAAAGGGGGTGTAGACTAGGGGTTGACTCGACCTAGGCTCGGTTTGACTAGGTTAGGTCTAGACTAAAGTAGTAACCTCCTAATTAAGCTACAATTAATCCAAAGTTCACGATTTTAATGGAGGAGGTTGGAAAAAGGAATGTAATAATTACCAATGTTCAAACTTTGAAATGCTTTGGATTCTCAAAAATCGCCCCATTTAAAGAGGGAGTTACACTCCTTAATTGCCTTTAATGCCTTTTTGGAAATCTGAAAAGGCCAATCTAGAAATCCATGATTTTTGCTTTTCAAGATGGAATTAAAATGCTTTTAATGCTCTATGGAAATCGTGTAACCTAGATTGGAATTTTGGTTTAATTGCAAAACACTTTCCAAAGTTAAGGAGTAACTCCTTCATTAATGCACATTCAAAATTCAAATCTTCCTTAAATGCCTCACACGATTTTTGAAGAATATCCTTTTTCCAAAAGCTTTCCAATTTTCAATTACTTTAATTACCTCCCTTCTCAAAAATCGCCAACTTCAATGGATGCTACTTTCTAAACTAATAGACTTAATTATACCTAGGGAACAAAAGAACTTAAATGGAAAATCGATTTCCTAGGAGTTAATGCTAACCTAATTCCAAAACTTACCTACATACAACCCTAAAAACGGCTAAAACAATAAACCCTAATACATTGAACCTAGACAACCTAATTAAACCTACCTAATTGCAATTAAGAATTACCAAAAACAGCTTAGAGCTCGAATTGAGCTCTAATGGCTGCCGCACCTCCTTGGGGAAGAAGAAGACTAAAAAAAAATACAACCTAAAAGAAAATGATTAAACTAAACATCAAACACTTTTGATAAAACTAAATTAAAATCTAATAAAAAGAACTCCTAATTACACAAAGGCAAACATAAACAACACTATGCTGGAATTCATAAAAAAAACATCAAGAATTAAGACTCGATTTTTGGAATTTTCTCAATAGACCTAAAACACAAAAAACACAAAATGATAAACACGATTATCTAGAGTAGTCCTAAAATGCTAACTCTACCACAACACACTTTGCAACACTGTAAAATCAATAAAATATGCAGACATGCAGTATGAAGTAGAAGCTTACACACACACCACTAGCAAACAAAATAAAAGAAATCGGCTAGATGAGATTCTAGCCGATTTTCACAATTTGAATAAAAAATCTTTAAAAATCAAAGACACCCAAATCAAGCAATGACTCAACCCTCAATAGATCTGCAAGAACTCACTAGAATCGGATCTATAAAGGGTCTATTAACCCAGCATGGCTGCTAAAACCCGAACTAAGGCAAAAATTGAAAATAAATCAAAATCGGCTAGAATGGATCTAGCCGATTTTTAATGAAAAATGCCTTTCTTCAAGTCTCCAACACCCAAAATAACTCAAACTGATCTTTTTGAAGGCTTTTTCTGTAGAACTAACACAAACACACACATTGGATAAGACAACCGAAATCGGCTAGAAGAACCTCTAGCCGATTCACACGTTTTTCTTGAAAAGTGATGAAAATCGGTACTCGAACATGCAAACAATGAAACAATCCTAGGTCTAACGTGCTGGTCTATGCACGAATACTATTCTAAGGTTGAAACAAAAAGAAAACCAAGAAACATACAGAAAATAACAAAACCAAAAACCACACACAAAAATCGGTTTTATCTAGAAGAGAAGGAAGAAGAAGACCTACCTTTTGGAAGATCCGACGACCGGGGGGGTGAAGAAGAGCGGACTGTGGCTTGAGGTAGACGTCTTCTACAGTTTAAGGATGTTGTACTTCACCAAAAACGGCACCTATTGCAGCTGCTACACGTTGGAGATCCACCGATGATGGAATGTGAGCCGATTCGCGATCGGAGGGTGTAGAAAGCCGGATGGAGGTAGGGCCGGCTCACCTTGGTGTTGTGTTGCGCACTCCCGCCCAAGGTTAATGGTCTCCACCTCTGCTACACCTGCAAAAGTACAGAAAAATGGTGAAAAGACAGCAAGGAATAAGAAAGAAAGGAAAAGAAACCAAAGAAAGCTTGAAAATATGCTTGAAAATCAAGCATAGGTCGATCTTCAATGGCCAACACTTGGGAAAGATGGAGAGGAAGGAGCTGCTGCTATAGAGTCACTGTAGGGGGCGTCCAAACATAGCCAAAGACGCCTAGGGCTTCTCTAAAAAGTATATTTATACTTTTTGGAATTTGCAAAAACAATGTTATAAAAAAAATATTTTCTAGGCGCCTCTTTTTGGGGGGTTTTCAGAAAAACTTTTTGAAATGGATCTGGATAGGCGTATGGGTTGGGTTTTGGACTTTTAAAGAGTTGATCCAAGGTCCAATTGACCTAATTGGGTCGGATATGGATCCAATCCACCTCGAAATCCGTGCCCAAACACTGAAATAGCCATAACTCTCTCATTTTAACTCTGATTTTTCTGAAATTCGAACCATAGCCCCTTACTATCAAAACACATCTAAACATGGGTTTAAAACCTTAAACTTGACACAAAATGCATGAAAAACTTGTTTACATGATGTGCAATTCATGCATCATCAAATACCCCCATGCTTGAATGTTTGTTAGTCCCTTAACAAACCCTAATCATGATATGCACTGAAGACAAGAAATGCTAAGCATGAAATCATAATACTAACTCACTTTCGTAGGAATCACGGTTGCATTTAGCGTATGCAACAAGCCCTTTAAACCCCTAGCTTACACTAGTGGACGAGTAAGGTCTCGTGAGGGTTTGCAGCGATGCTACCCACAAACATCAATAAAATGCAAGGATGATCCTTCAAAAATATTAGGCTCTTAAGAATGCAGTTGTAACAAATCTTTCCTGTAATTGACATTTTCAAAACAAGTTTAAAAATCTAATGCCTCCACAGTAAAAATTCTTTTCTTTCACTTTTCTCATATTGTAGCTAGTTCATGATTTTTCTCCGAAAGTCAAATATTCTCATGTTTTACTCATTTATTCTCACTTGTATATTTTCTGCACAGTAATGCACATATATACTTAAGCAATGAAAATTTTCTCATTTTGCACATTCTCTTTTTTTTTTTTTTTTTCATTTTCACTCTCTCTTTTTCTTTCAACTTTTGATTTCTTGCGCAATCTTCTCGTATGAGCACTATTTCGAATAGTCAGTTTTCGTGACCCGTGTAGCGAGCTTTGGGTCAGTGACTCCCAAGTCGGCCGACCTTAGGGCACTAGATACAGAGTATCCCTCGGACTTAATTGCTCGAGTCACTAGACCTTCTATTCTAATAGTTTACGTATAGTCTTCCTCTTGTCATGTGCAATGTCTCTATCTCTTAGGCTTTCTATGCAGTCCATGTAACAAGCTTTCGAACCGGTGGCTCCCAAACCAGCCGGCTTTGGGGCACCAGATGTAAAAACACCCTTCAGATTCTACTTACTCGAACTACAAAGGCCACAGATATCGACTTAGACAAGAGATGATCTCCTTCGTTATCCTTTTCGTTAAGATACTCAAACACTTCATCTCGTGTCTGAGTTCTACTACTAGGATTCACGAAGACATCAACAACTAAACGTAACTCTATTCTTTTAAACTCATTTTTCAAACACATCTTTCCATTGCTTATTTCTTTCACAAAACATACTGTGCATACTTATACAAAAGTGATTCAAAATTTTCTAACAATCAAATACTATCTTTTCTTTGAATTATCTCATAAATAACTACTATATTTGATTCAGTTCAGAAAAAAAAATTTATGGGGCTTAAAAATTTTTAAACTGTTAGATTATGCCAAAAACAATCATATATGCTACACTTTGTTCTTAAATGCCTACTTTGATTACCAGTCATACAAAAAAATTTTGTGTATTTTTGTGTGCATGCATCTAAACCACCCCCCCATGCTTGAATGACACTGTCTCTAGTGGCATACAAAATGAATAAAAATGTAATGCAAATGCACACTAAAAGACACTAACAAAAATATGGGAGAAAGGATAGATACAACCTGATTTGCTCTGAGCTTTTGAAGTTGATTTTCCTCTGATTCTTGAATTCTTTGAAAACTCTTCTCTGTACCTGGTAATTGATACACTAATTGTTAAGTTCATCCTGCATACATCAAAACACAAATTAGCACATGTGAAATGAAATACTAAATAAATAAAAACTCTGAAATGAAAAATAAATAATGTACATATGATACATCCCTCTGGTCGAATCTTCATGCCTTCGTGAGATGCACTATCTCACACTCACCATCCTGTAAGGCATCTGAAATGAATGGCTTCAGTCTTTGCCCATTTACTTTGAATGTACCTTGGGTCATAGGATCAAATAATGTCACTGCTCCATGGGGAAATACTTCTTTTACAATGTATGGACCTGTCCATCTCGATCTTAACTTCCCTGGGAATAAATGTAAACGAGAATTTTATAGCCACACTTTCTGATCTGGCTCAAACACTTTTCTGACAATATGCTTATCATGAAATGCTTTTGTGCGAGCCTTGTATAATTTGGCATTCTCATATGCATCATTCCTGAGTTCCTCTAATTCTGAGAGCTGCAGTGCTCTCTCTTTGCCAGCCTGGGTGAGGTCAAAATTTAATTTCTTGATAGCCCAGTACGCTCTATGTTCTAACTCGACAGGAAGATGACATGCTTTCCCGAATACAAGGCGATACGGGGACATGCCAATGGGAGTCTTAAATGCAGTTCTATATGCCCAAAGTGCATCATCTAAGCGCTGGGACCAATCCTTGCGGTCCGGACGAACTGTCTTTTCTAAAATTCGCTTAATCTCCCTATTAGACACTTCAACCTGTCCACTAGTCTGCGGATGATATGGAGTGGTGAATCTATGATTGACAGAGTATCTTCTCAGCAGAGAAGCTATCTGAACATTCCTAAAATGCTTGCCACCATCGCTAATCATCGCACGTGGCACTCCAAAACGACTGAAAATGTTGTGCTTAATGAACTTAAGCTCTACTCTGTGATCATTGGTCTTGGTGGCCACAGCCTCGACCCACTTGGACACATAATCAACCGCCACCAGAATATATAAATTTCCGAATGAGGGCGGAAATGGTCCCATGAAATCAATGCCCCAAACATCAAAAATTTCGACTATCAAAATCGGCAGCAAGGGCATCATGTCCCTCTTGGACATGTTTCCAATCTGCTGACATTGCAGGCATCGCCTACAGAACTCATGAGCGTCCCTGTGGAGTGTGGGCCAATAAAATCCTGACTGCAAAACCTTTGCAGCCGTCTTCTTACTACTAAAATGCCCTCCACAGGCTAACGAATGGGAAAAATTCAAAATGGATTGGTATTCCTCCTCCGGAACGCATCTCCTAATGATCTGATCTGCACAGTATTTGAACAACTCCGGTTCATCCCAATAATAGTGCCTCACCTGAGATAGGAACCTCTCACGCTCATTCTTGTTCCAATGCTCAGGTATCTGCCTCGAAACCAGATAGTTCACAATATCTGCAAACCAGGGTAACTGCGATGTACTGACTGACATGATCTGCTCGTCGGGGAAAGAATCACTGATCGGTCTCTGATTCTGCGTGGTCTCCACGATCAGTCTGGAAAGATGGTCTGCTACTACATTCTCGCTTCCCTTCTTATCTCGAATCTCGAGATCAAACTCCTGTAGTAGTAGGACCCAACGAATTAATCTCGGTTTGGTGTCTTTCTTATTCAACAAATATTTCAATGCAGAATGATCAGAATAGACAACCACCTTCGAACCGAGTAAATAGGACCTAAATTTATCCAATGCGAAAACTACCGCAAGTAGTTCCTTCTCTGTCGTAGTATAATTCATCTGTGCATCAGACAGAGTTCTACTCGCATAGTAGATCACATAGGGCTTCCTATCAATGCGTTGTCCTAGAATGGCCCCCATAGCATAATCAGAAGCATCGCACATAATCTCAAATGGGAGAGTCCAATCTAGAGGTCTCAAAATAGGTGCAGTAATCAAGGCCTCTTTGAGAATCTCAAAGGCCTTCATACAATCCTCACCGAAAACAAAGGGCTGGTCTTTCTCCAATAACGTGCAAAGCGGTCGAGAGATTTTGCTGAAATCTTTTATGAACCGCCTGTAAAATCCCGCATGCCCTAAAAATGATCGAATCTGCCTCACAGAGGTGGGTGGAGTCAAACGAGAAATGGATTCCACCTTCGCTCTGTCAACCTCAATACCACGCTTGGACACAATGTGTCCAAGTACAATCCCCTCATGGACCATAAAATGGCTCTTTTCCCAACTCAGGACGAGATTGGTCTCCACACACCTACTCAGTACTCGAGCAAGTTTGTGGAGGCAATCTTCAAAAGAAGAGTCATACACAGAAAAGTCGTCCATAAAAACTTCCATCACATCATCAATCATGTCCGAGAAGATAGCAAGCATGCACCTCTGAAAAGTAGCCGGGGCATTACAAAGCCCAAAAGGCATACGTCTAAATGCGAAGGTGCCATAAGGACATGTAAACGTGGTCTTCTCTTGGTCGTCAGGATGGACAGCTACCTGATTGTATCCTGAATATCCGTCTAGAAAGCAGTAGTAGCTCTGTCCTGCGAGTCGCTCTAAGATCTGATCAATGAATGGCAATGGGAAATGATCTTTCCTAGTTGCCACATTCAACTTCCTATAATCGATGCAGACTCGCCATCCTGTAGTGGTCCTCATCGGAATTCTCTCACCCTTCTCATTCTCAACCACAGTGAGTCCTGACTTCTTTGGCACAACTTGAATCGGACTGACCCACTAACTATCAGAAATAGGGTAAATGATTCCGGCATCCAACCACTTTACCACCTCTTTCTTCACCACTTCCTTCATGTTGGGATTTAGCCTTCTCTGCATATCCCTAAATGGCTTGATTTCCTCATTACAATGGATCCTATGCATGCAGAATGAAGGATCAATCCCCTTTAGATCAGCAACTCCCCATCCAATCGCTGCCTTGTGCTCTCGAAGAATAGTCAGTAATCTCTGTTCCTGCTCCTCAGTGAGCAAGGACGAGATGATCACAGGCAGAGTCTCATCATCTCCGAGGTATGCATACTTGAGTGAATCTGGTAAGGGTTTCAACTCAAGTTTCGGAGGTGACTCGATCGACGATTTGGCGGGGGTCTCCGCAAGTGGTGGAAGAGGTTCCCTGACCGCTCCCCAAGGTGGTCTCTCCGACGACACTCTAGACACATCTACACTATCTACACAGCTATTCTTCTCTATATGGTACAAATCTAAAGAATCCTCAGTAATGTACAACTCGGGCTGCTCCTCCACTAACTCCTGTGCAATGTCTACATGAAAGCAGTCCATGTCTCCTGCTGGTCCCATTGCGGCATTGAAAATATTCAGCTTTACCTTCCTATTGCCGAATGAGAGATCCATGGCTCCGGTCCTACAGTTGATGCATGCATTGGCAGTCGCCAAGAATGGTCTGCCTAAAATAATCGGAGTCTGGTGCTGGCTGTCTACTCCTTCCATATCAAGGATAATGAAATCGACTGGAAAATAAAAGTCATCCACTTTAACTAGCACGTCCTCCAAGACACCTCTCAGTACCTTGACGGAACGATCTGCCAGTTGAAGTGTAATCGGAGTCGATCTCATCTCACCTAGCCCGAAAGAATCAAAGAAATATCCGGGCAGAATGTTCACGCTTGCTCCAAGATCGAGCAATGCGCGTTCTATCTGGATGTTCCCTATAGTACAAGCAATGATAGGGGCTCCAGGGTCCTTGAGCTTTGGTGGTGTCTGATGCTGAAGTACTGAACTCACCTGCTCAGTCAGATGGACCCTGTTAGGAACTCGCTCTCTGGATTTCCTCTTTTGCGTACATAGCTCCTTCAGGAATTTGGCATAAGCCGGCACCTGCTGAATAGCATCGAGCAAAGGTAGGTTGATCTGCACATGCTTGAAGATATCAAGCATGTCCTGGATCTTCGCACCTTGCTTCCCTCTATAACCAGGAGACTCTAATGCTTTGGGATAGGGTGGTGGGGGAATATACTCTGCTGGCTCCTCCTCTTTGCGAGAAGGCTCACTCCTATCCTTCTTCTTCTCTGAGGATAAAGATGATGAAGGTGATGATGGGGATGGGGATGATGATTGAGCCGACGTAGGTGAAACAATGGTCTCTGGCTCCTCTATCTTCTCTCTACTCTCTCGCTCTCTGCTCTTGACGTGATACTCACGTCCACTCCTCAAGGCCATAACTGATTTAGCCTGCTGCTGTGTCTCAGTATGAAATAGGCCTCCAGTCATCTGGTCCTTACCCTTCGGGTTCATGACAGCTTGACTCGGCAATGTACCCTCGGGTCTCCTACTAATAGCCTCAGCTAACTGTCCCATTTGCGACTCTAACTTCGCAATGAACTGCGTATGCGGGCTCAAAATCTGGCTACACTTCTCGAAGGCATTCTGATTAGAGGTTTTCACCTCTTGGAATGCCTGGAGAAGTCTCTCCTCAAAAGATGTCTGCGGGGCAGACTCCTGCTGAATCGGGGAAGGAACTGAAGAAGAAGAAGATTGAGCATAGTTCGGTCTTTGAAATGGCTGAGTAAAAGATGGTTGCCGAACTGGCTGAGAGGAAGAAGGCATCTGTATAGAAGACTGTGGATTCTTCCATGAAAAATTGGGATGGTTACGCCAACCCGGATTATATGTCGATGAAAATGGGTTATTTGGCGGTCTGACGTAACCCTGAGCTGCCTGAACTTGTTCTTGAACAAATTCAGGGTACTGAGCTGCTGAAGGGCACTCAGTGATCTCGTGTGTCGGACTGGCACAAAGAGTACACACCTGCTGTGTAGTGGATGGTCCTGAGAGAAGCTGGTCCAGCTTCTGAGCAATCATGTCTACTTTGCACTGTAGTGCAGTAGATGGACCAATCTCAAGAACACCAGCTTTCTTCTGAATGCTGGGTGTGGCTCTATCAGAATGAGAGCTCGAAGCATGGTGGAGTGAATTCTCGGCCAATGTATCAAATAGCCAACATGCTTCGTCCTCGCTCTTCAGCATGAATGTCCCATCGCATGAAGAGTCGATCATCTGACGATTCTTGTCAGGCAATCCATCATAGAAACTCTGCACCAGTTGCCATTTCGGCACCTGATGATGGGGGCATTTCCTGAGGAGATCCTTCATTCTCTCCCAGGTCTCATGAAAGCGCTCACCATCTAGCTCTGAAAAGCTAGTGATGGCTCTACGATATTGGTTTGTGCGACCAATGGGAAAGTATTTCCGAAGAAACTCCTGTTGCAACTGATCCCAGGACTCTATTTCTACAGAATCTAGGGACTTTAGCCAATACTTGGCTTTGTCCTCCAATGAAAAAGGGAATAGAGTCAACCTCAACGCATCATCATCGAAATTCTGTATCTTAACAGTAGAACAGATTTCGAGGAATTCATCTAAGTGTCGGTAGGGATCCTCATGACTAAGGCCATAAAAGGATGGAAGCATTTGAATAATGCTGGCCTTAATCTCATAATGTGGCGCTCCTACATCGGGTCTCCGAATGCAGGATGCCTGAACATAGTCTGTGGGAATGAAGTATTCCCGCAGAGGGCGTGAAAGAACTGGGGGTGGAGGTGGAGGATCCATGTCAGCCATTGTTGCCGAACTTCGATGAGAATGTAAAATTCTCTCTGGGTTGTCAACAAATGGGTGTAATGGGGTTCCTAGACCTCGTCGACCCTGCATACACTGGTACTAAGACCAGATGTAAGCAAACGACCTAACTAAAAAAATTAACTAGCACAGATACTAAAATGTAAATAAGCAAATAACAATAACTAAAAACAAACAAATATGCTATATAGCTATGTCAGAATTCTATACTAAATAATTAAATAACAAAGTAAACTATTCTAAAATGCTAAAACAAATAAATACAGGAAATCACAAACTATGTTTTTCTAAAACCCACCTGTCTAATCGCTCCTTGCAGAATGATAATTAAGTGAATCCTAAAAAGAACAATATGTGAATCCTATATTTACTTACTATGTTAATCCTATATTCACTTACTAATCCTACTAACTAAAAAGAAAACAACTAATTAACTAACTAACACAAAATAATAATAAATTAAACTCAAAGAAATAAAGTAATTAATTCGCCGTTCCCCGGCAACGGCGCCAAAATTTGGTTGATATTTTGGAATGCTCTTTTTTAAAACACTTATTTTCAATAAAACTTTGGAAAATCGTCAACCAAAAATATAAAAACCGACTTTCCACAAAGTGGTAAGTACGGGTCGATCCTCAGGGAACAGGAATTAATAACTACAATTCTAGAAAATTTTAATTTATTAATATCAAATGGCAATCTACAATTATAAAGTGAATACAACTACAATTAAGCACTAAAAGAACACTAAACAAGCATTCAGTCTTCTGCTCCACACCAAGGGTATTTCTATCTTTTCGCCACTTAGAGAATCTTCTCACTTGTATAATAACCCTGGAAACTAAATATGCTTTTCAACCAAAAACTGCAGAAAAGTACAAAGTTAGTTTTCTATTTTAATTAGGCAAACAACAACTAAAACTATATCTAATTCTACGAAAATAATAAACAAATGCTACTTATCAAACAAAAATTAAATAAAATACTAAATTAATTCTAAAATTAACCAAATTACTTCTACTAATGTTGTATGATGATTATGCAAATTCTAAAATACAGAAACTACTGAAAACAAACCTAAAATGCCGAAACTAAGAAAATTACGAAACTGCCCCTAACTAGTGTAAACTAGCAATCTGATAGGTTATTGAAAAACCACTGTTTGACAAGGCAAACGAGGTCCGATTTTCCCGAAATTTGTTCTGTTCTGCAATTGACAGATTAAACAAATTGACAATTTTTACAGAATTGAAAAACAGTATCTGGAACTACAGATATAAGCGTTTCAAATCTGGGAAAAATCAGGATATCGTCAGTCCTGTAATTTAAAATCCAGAAAAAGCGGTTTTCACAAAACGCTTAAAAATCAGACCAAATCAACTCCGAATGAACTGAAATTTGGTCTGCAGTTAAATAACACGTTAATAAAGTGAATAGAAAAAATTTTTTTGGAAAACACAGACTTTTTGCTCAGAAAATAATTCTGTTGCGACAGGGCAAAAATCTGGTTTTTATTTGAGTGCACTATTCACTTTATGAACCTATTTACCCCCTATCAAATGTAATCTACACCTAATGCAATCTAAATGACATTGTATAACAGTGTATATGCAGATGAATATTAGGAAAACACTAAATGCACGACGAACAAAACACTACAAGCAATTTATGACTAGAACGAAGTTAACTAACAATAGAAATGCAACTATGCTCAATAATGAAATACAATCTAACTACTAAGTTAACTAATATCTAACTATCATTCAAACCACAATGAAACACATTTCATACATACTAAATAAATACGCTATATGTACACACACTTCTACACTAAAACTAAATTAGATAAATAAACTAATTAATATAGAAATCAAAAGAAATAATAAGAAATGACTTACTTAACTAAAGAACGAAGGCTAAGGTTAGGTTTCACTTGGTTGACTCGACTAGGATCGGTTTCGAATTGAGTAGGTTCAGTTTGGGTTTGGATGCACTCGGATGGGATTAGGTAGGCTCGATTTGACTAGGTTGAAAGAGATAGGTTCGAGCTAAGGTTAACTCACTAATTGGATTCGGTTTTGAGTTACCTTAATCAACTAGGTTTGGTTGACTTAGGTGGACTCGGTTTGACCTTAGTTAAGGTTGGGTTGGGTTTGGCTAAGGTTGACTCGATCTCGGATTGGTCTTGACTTGGACTTAGGCTAGGCTAGGGTTTGAACTTGGTTTAGGATAGACTTAGTCAACTAGGTTCGGGTTGACTTAGACTCAACTAAGTTGGACTCAACTTAGGTTCGACTAGGCTCGAATGGGCTAAGGTAAGCTCGGTTTGACTCACTAGGTTTAGACTAAGTTTTTACCCGAGTTAGGTCTTTGACTAGGTTTGACCAAGGTTGGGTTTTGGATTTAGGTCTAGCAAGACTAGGATGAACTCGGTTTAGATAGGCTTGAACTAAGTTGAATCAACTAGGTTTGACTTAGATAGGTTAGGTAGACTAGGTTGACCTAACTTAGGTTAGGGTTGACTCCACTAAGCTTGATTAAGGCTGGGCTTTGGTCTTAGACTCGACCTAAATGCGGTTTAGGCTTTGACTTGGGCTAGGCTAGGTTTTGACTAGACTCAAAGGGGGTGTAGACTAGGGGTTGACTCGACCTAGGCTCGGTTTGACTAGGTTAGGTCTAGACTAAAGTAGTAACCTCCTAATTAAGCTACAATTAATCCAAAGTTCATGATTTTAATGGAGGAGGTTGGAAAAAGGAATGTAATAATTACCAATGTTCAAACTTTGAAATGCTTTGGATTCTCAAAAATCGCCCCATTTAAAGAGGGAGTTACACTCCTTAATTGCCTTTAATGCCTTTTTGGAAATCTGAAAAGGCCAATCTAGAAATCCACGATTTTTGCTTTTCAAGATGGAATTAAAATGCTTTTAATGCTCTATGGAAATCGTGTAACCTAGATTGGAATTTTGGTTTAATTGCAAAACACTTTCCAAAGTTAAGGAGTAACTCCTTCATTAATGCACATTCAAAATTCAAATCTTCCTTAAATGCCTCACACGATTTTTGAAGAATATCCTTTTTCCAAAAGCTTTCCAATTTTCAATTACTTTAATTACCTCCCTTCTCAAAAATCGCCAACTTCAATGGATGCTACTTTCTAAACTAATAGACTTAATTATACCTAGGGAACAAAAGAACTTAAATGGAAAATCGATTTCCTAGGAGTTAATGCTAACCTAATTCCAAAACTTACCTACATACAACCCTAAAAACGGCTAAAACAATAAACCCTAATACATTGAACCTAGACAACCTAATTAAACCTACCTAATTGCAATTAAGAATTACCAAAAACAACTTAGAGCTCGAATTGAGCTCTAATGGCTGCCGCCTCTCCTTGGGGAAGAAGAAGACTAAAAAAAAATACAACCTAAAAGAAAATGATTAAACTAAACATCAAACACTTTTGATAAAACTAAATTAAAATCTAATAAAAAGAACTCCTAATTACACAAAGGCAAACATAAACAACACTATGCTGGAATTCATAAAAAAAACATCAAGAATTAAGACTCGATTTTTTGAATTTTCTCAATAGACCTAAAACACAAAAAACACAAAATGATAAACACGATTATCTAGAGTAGTCCTAAAATGCTAACTCTACCACAACACACTTTGCAACACTGTAAAATCAATAAAATATGCAGACATGCAGTATGAAGTAGAAGCTTACACACACACCACTAGCAAACAAAATAAAAGAAATCGGCTAGATGAGATTCTAGCCGATTTTCACAATTTGAATAAAAAATCTTTAAAAATCAAAGACACCCAAATCAAGCAATGACTCAACCCTCAATAGATCTGCAAGAACTCACTAGAATCGGATCTATAAAGGGTCTATTAACCCAGCATGGCTGCTAAAACCCGAACTAAGGCAAAAATTGAAAATAAATCAAAATCGGCTAGAATGGATCTAGCCGATTTTTAATGAAAAATGCCTTTCTTCAAGTCTCCAACACCCAAAATAACTCAAACTGATCTTTTTGAAGGCTTTTTCTGTAGAACTAACACAAACACACACATTGGATAAGACAACCCAAATCGGCTAGAAGAACCTCTAGCCGATTCACACGTTTTTCTTGAAAAGTGATGAAAATCGGTACTCGAACATGCAAACAATGAAACAATCCTAGGTCTAACGTGCTGGTCTATGCACGAATACTATTCTAAGGTTGAAACAAAAAGAAAACCAAGAAACATACAGAAAATAACAAAACCAAAAACCACACACAAAAATCGGTTTTATCTAGAAGAGAAGGAAGAAGAAGACCTACCTTTTGGAAGATCCGACGACCGGGGGGGTGAAGAAGAGCGGACTGTGGCTGGAGGTAGACGTCTTCTACAGTTCAAGGATGCTGTACTTCACCAAAAACGGCACCTATTGCAGCTGCTACACGTTGGAGATCCACCGATGATGGAATGTGAGCCGATTCGCGATCGGAGGGTGTAGAAAGCCGGATGGAGGTAGGGCCGGCTCACCTTGGTGTTGTGTTGCGCACTCCCGCCCAAGGTTAATGGTCTCCACCTCTGCTACACCTGCAAAAGTACAGAAAAATGGTGAAAAGACAGCAAGGAATAAGAAAGAAAGGAAAAGAAACCAAAGAAAGCTTGAAAATATGCTTGAAAATCAAGCATAGGTCGATCTTCAATGGCCAACACTTGGGAAAGATGGAGAGGAAGGAGCTGTTGCTGTAGAGTCACTGTAGGGGGTGTCCAAACACAGCCAAAGACGCCTAGGGCTTCTCTAAAAAGTATATTTATACATTTTGGAATTTGCAAAAACAATGTTATAAAAAAATTATTTTCTAGGCGCCTCTTTTTGGGGGGTTTTCAGAAAAACTTTTTGAAATGGATCTGGATAGGCGTATGGGTTGGGTTTTGGACTTTTAAAGAGTTGATCCAAGGTCCAATTGACCTAATTGGGTCGGATATGGATCCGATCCACCTCGAAATCCGTGCCCAAACACTGAAATAGCCATAACTCTCTCATTTTAACTCCGATTTTTCTGAAATTCGAACCGTAGCCCCTTACTATCAAAACACATCTAAACATGGGTTTAAAACCTTAAACTTGAGACAAAATGCATGAAAAACTTGTTTACATGATGTGCAATTCATGCATCATCATGCAGCTTGGGAAAACATGATGTATGCTTGGAAAATATTTGGAGTTGAAAAGATTCTCTCAGGAAAAAGATGAAAGTCAATTTCTCAGGAAAACTCATGTGAAAAAGGGTTTTTGAAGTCACGGGAAAGTTCATAAAGATGTGGGAAAATCATGAATGGTTAAAAATCCTGGGAAAATAGAAGTGATTCTTGAGAAAAAGGAGAGCATTTGAAAAGGGAAACACTTCTCGGGAAAACTCGGACTTTGAGAATTTTCTTAGGAAAATGATGGAAAATTTATGGGAAAACTCATTGGAGAAGGAAATTCAAAACTTGGGAAATTGAAATCCTGGGAATTTTACCCTTGAAATACTTGGAAATCGATTTTGATCTTTGAGAAAGATTGGAAAACTCTTTTGAAGCTCTTAAGAAAATGGCATTTTCCAGGGAAAAACGAAGGAAACTTGTATTTTGGAAATCCAACTTAGAAGTTTCTTGAGAGACTAGTTTCCATGGAAAACTGTGAAAACTTATCTTGGGAAAACCGATTTTGGAAAATACTCAGAGTTTCTTGAGAAATCGATTTCTTGAGGATGAAGTTTTCTTAAGGAAATCGTGGGAAAACCAAGGATTTCATGATGCAAATGAATGAATGAATGCACTTTGAAAAGATTTTCTAAGAAATTTGTTGGAAAAATGTGCATTAAGTCAAAATAAATCCTTCACATATTCTGACTGTGGCCATGAATATGTTCAGAGTTTAGTTGATTTAATGCACAATGCTTTGAAAACTTTGGAAATATGATGTGCATTTTAAGATAGCCTAAGAGTGTAGGCTCTATGTGACTAGTAGAAAGATGATGGATCTGGGTCTCGTCCATATTCCGACTAGGGCCGTAAATATGGATCCCACCGAGTCCATCAACTCCCTAAGAGTTGGTGCACGTGCCATTCGTGAACATCCATAGTGCTTTTGAAATAAAATGCATGAATCATATAATCAGGATATTGCATAAATTTAAACTATATGATATGCATCCTAGTCTAAGCAGGAAATTAACTCTCTTATTCCAAAATTTACATTATTACATCACTAAATAAAGGAAATAAAAGAAATTTGCAGACTTCAGCTCCTTCTTTTGATTGTTCCTGCCAAACTTGAAATAGGGTTAGCTCAACTATGTGGGTTTTTCCAAGATTTTCCAATAATATTATGAAATTATTGGATTTAATTGGATATAAACCCTATTCTCATGCTTCCTTGATATTTTGAAATGATGAAAATGCAGGAAATTCAGTAGAAAATAGTTTGAAATTCGGAATGGTGGTCAAAATGACCAAAATACCCCTAATTATAAAGTTATACCTTTAAAATCAGGGTTTTTTGAAGGAAAACTTGGTAAAATTGAGATTTTGAAGTTCAAATTGAATCAAATGATGATGAAATGCAGTATGACTTGCTGCTAAACACATTAGGACTGTAAAATCAGAATTTGGTATTTTGCAATTTAACAAAAATAATGAATTTCGCTTGTTTTTCGCTTGGATCTGGGTCCTGCGGGACCCTGTTTTGGTATTATAGATGATCCGAACCTCAAATGGATTCCAAATTGCACCAAATTTGGTATAAAGCATCTACTTACTCTGATAAACAGCCTATAATGCTAAAAATCATGAAATGATATGATGTAAATGCTAAAATTTAAAGAAAGTCCTAAAATGGTGGATTTTGCCTATGGATCCGAACCAAATGCAATGTCTAATATGATAACGCAAGATTTACACCATGGAAACTACTGATATTTTGCAGACTGCTAAAAGACCCTATTCCTGCATTTGATCAACAGAAACACAGATAAAAATATAACTATTCCTGCCAAAACTAACAGAACATACAAATATAGCAAAACAAAGGACTGACAAGAAAAATCCGAAGCAGGGGTCAACACTGTTCTAAAAATTACAGGCTTTCATATTAAAACAGAGGACACCTCGGACATAACTTTCACTTTTTACGGTTTTTTATTTGGAGCAACACACAAAGAGAAACCACAGCCCTAAGTCGATCCAAGATCTCAGAGGCCCAAATTAGGCTCTGACACGTATCCCGAACTCTCGGATTTTTGTCAGACATAAAACAAATTCAAAAAAATCCTAGAAACTCATATTAAAAACTAGACATTCTCCCGATTTCATAACATCTTTTGGATCGAAAATCGGATCTCCCATGAGGGATATCTCGATTTTACGAGTCGGAAAATGATTTTAAAAACGCATCCCGGGTAACAAAACCCGACTTGCCATTTTGAATGTTTACTGCAGTAAAAAAATTCAAATGCCTCCTAATTTTTGGCAAAATTTTAGGGACACCTAAGGGCGCATTCCGTGATTTTTTTGGTATTTTTAATAAAAAATAAATGCATGAAATGACGTGTGGACTGACTGACAAAAACAGAGACCTACTGAAAATGAGCAGAATTGAAATAAATGCTAAATTAATCCTAATTAATTCATGAAATGTGCTAAATGAATGAAATAAAATGCAAATTAAACCTAGCTAACTACATGCATGTTAAAAATCATCAAAGAAGTATAATTAAACATTTTTATATATGTCGTTTTGTGAGAATAGCTCAATCCATCTCTCGGACGAGCTCTTTCTTCAAACGACTCCCGAATCGAATTATGGAATCAAATCAAGGGGAAAAGAAGTGCACCTTGCTTCGTTACGCAGCGTAGAAGCTCTTGAAAGGGGCGGCTATCATGAGCTTCCTTCGTCCTTCACTCCGAGCTTCGGATGGTCCACCAAAATCGAGCTATGCTTGAATCGAATCGGCCACTGCATGAACTTTACTCCACTTTCTTCAATGCGCCAAAGGGGGCACAATTTCCGCAGTTCAAAATCCGATTTTAGGAAGGCTAGGTCGGATTTTCCAAGTTCACAAGAGCTAAAAAAAAATGATCTCTTCAGGCTGGGCGTGAACCCTTGTTTTTATAAATTTTCTGAAAATTTTTGAAATTCAAACAGGCTCGATCTGAGCCCTCCATGTGGCGCCATCTCAGGGGGTGCCATCTGAGGGGTTTGAAATTCGAATTTGTCTTTTGCAGGGAGCCCTCAGGTGGCGCCACCTCAAAAGGTGTTTTAATTTTTGAGAAAAATAAAAAAATGGAAATTTTGTGGGTGAGACACCTCAACAGGGGGAATTTGGAATTTTTCAAAAGTTTGCTTGATTCTCTCTGCAGGGAACTCCCAAAAGGCGCCACCTCAGAGGGTGCTCTCTTGGAGTTTGAATTTCAAATTCACTTTTTGTGGGGAGTCCTCAGGTGGCGCCACCTCATGGTGGGCTACCTTTATTAAAAATAAAATAAAAAATAAAAATGGAGCCAAGTGGAGTCCTGGAATGGCGCCACCTCAAAAGGTGTTTGACACATGTCAGGAGGACAGAGCAGTGGGCTCAGAAGGCGCCACCTCAGAGGAATTTGAATTTTGCTTTTTCTGGTGAAAGGAGATCTGGACATGTTGCAGTCCAGGATGGTTCCAAGTGTCAGCCTGCTGGAGTGGTTCTTCAGATGGCGCCACCTCAGAGGAGAATTCGAATTTCAAATGGAGGTTGGCCCTGGAGGAGTGAAGGATGGACATGTGGCGCCACCTCAGGGTGGCTCCTACAATGCCATGTGGCAAGAGGGAGGAAAAGGAGGGAAAGGACATGTGGCGCCACCTCAGGCCATCTGGAAAAATCAGAGCTCAGGATTTTCGCCACCTAGTGCCTTGTTTGAATTTTGAATGGTTTGCTTTTTTTGAAGAAAGCCAGGAGTGACATGTGTCTCCTACTTTTCTGAGAAAAGTAGGGAGAAGACATGTGTCCTCTACTTTTTCTGAAGGAGTTAGAAGGAGACATGTGTCACCTGCTTTTTCTGAAAGAAGCAGAAGATGACACGTGGCAGAGGGGAGAGAAGGAGGGCCAAGCCATGTGGCGCCATCTCAGACAAGATGAAAAAGGTAGGAGTTCAGGATCTGCGCCACCTATGAGGAGATTTGAATGTTTAAATTCTAGCTTTTTCTGGAGAAAGCAGGAAATGACACATGGCACTTGCTTTTTCTGAGGAAATGAGAGCTTGCCACGTGTCCTCTGCAGGAGACACACTCCAGATGGCGCCACCTCAGAGGAGACAAGCGTACCTTTTCTGTAGGAATTTAGGAGTGACACATGTCTCCTACTTTTCTGAGAAAAGTAGGAAGAGACATGTGTCAGGCTACTTTTCTAGAAGGAGGGAGAGGTTGACACGTGTCCTCTGCAGGAGACACACTTCAAGTGGCGCCACCTCAGAGGAGACAAGCTCCACTTTTTCTAGACAAGACAACCTATGACACTTGGCATCTCCTGGTAGTCTTTGAAATGACACATGGCGCAGGATGGATAGGGTGACACATGGCAGATAAATGGGATGACATGTGGCGGCTTCTGAAGGTAGCCCCACACTGACACGTGGCAGAAGAGGGAAGGTGACATGTGGCACCAACTCTAGGTGAACACTATGCTGACACATGGCATGTAAATGGGAGGAGAGAGAAAGGACAAGTGGCACCAATCCAGGGGACAAGGCTCCTATATTTTTGGGTTTTTCAAAATTCAAATTTTCAAAAGAAAAGCTTGTGTGACACCACCTCAGTGCGGGTCCCACATTGCTTCTTTATTGAAATAAGGACAAGACAACAATTTCTTTTTGGAATTTTCATAAAATCTGGACTAATTGGTAAAACAGGAATTTTTGGAAAGAGTTGGCCCCTGTAGGGCAATTTTGTAAATGAAAGATATTTGAAATTGTCAAAAAGGGCAAAATCTGAGGTGAAGTGGCTGAAATCCATATTGAAAACTATCCAGATCGTTTTCCTGAGAAAATATTTTGAAATTCAGAGTCCTGGGGGTAAAATGGGAAGAATTGATAATTTTGAAGACCCAGGGTTTTGAAATCACTTTTGAAAAGAGTTAAAATTCTAATCTGGATTGAAAATTTTGAAATCGAGAGTTCTGGACCTCGAAATGACATGCTGTGCAGTGCAGTGATATGAGGTGCTCATGCAATGATATGCAATGCCATGTCTTATGCAATAGAATCTTGAACCAAGACTTGAAGATTCCTGTCTTCTGTCAGGAGTAAAATTTTGAACATCTGAGTTAAAAATGGAGAAATTTTGAGAGTTGCAGATGAAATTTGGACTTTTGCAAGGTCCAGGCTCAGAAAATGACCATTTTGCCCTCCAGCGATTTCAGAGGCTGGATGATGATGTTTGGTGAAAATGTCGAGGAGGTGAGTGAAAATTTGGGGTGTTTACAGATGCCCCTCTTTGCTACTAAGCCGGCTCATGGCCGAGCTTAGTGGCAAAGAAAAACACACCAAATTTGGGCCATACATAAAAAAATGCCCCAGTTAGAAGGATCTGACTGAGTGTGAAGAAATTAGCCCGAGGAAGATGGTAGATATGAAATGAAGAATGAAGAGAAAAGATTTGCTCTATGAGAGCCAAGTTCAGGTTTATGCCCTTGACCTGTATGGGACAAAAATACCTCGCATGGAACGAAGCTCAAGTTTGACCCTTAACCTGATTGGGGAATGAAATATCTCATTGAAATGAGATTCAGGTTTGTACCCTTATCCTGATTGGGCGGAAAATGAAATACCTCTTTGATTGAGGCTCAGGTTTGTACCCTTATCCTGATCGGGCGGAAAATGGAATACCTCTTTGATTGAGGCTCAGGTTTGTACCCTTATCCTGATCGGGCGGAAAATGGAATACCTCTTTGATTGAGGCTCAGGTTTGTACCCTTATCCTGATCGGGCGGAAATGGAATACCTCTTTGATTGAGGCTCAGGTTTATACCCTTATCCTTATCGGGCGGAAGATGAAATACCTCATCAAAGGAGGCTCAGGTTTATACCCTTATCCTGATCGGGCGGAAAATGGAATACCTCTTTGAATGAGGCTTAGGTTTGTACCCTTATCCTGATCGGGCGGAAAATGGACGGAATCTTCAAAAGAAGAGACCATGATGGAACCTTCGGATTTTGCACAATAAATCCGACAGGGGTTTTGCAAAAGGAAGGAGAATGGGGTCCCTAAAGCTTGAAAAGGGATTGATTTTGGGCGTCTCATTGCTGAGACTAAATAGCTTTTGAAATTGCCTTTTGCGAGAAATGATTGGTTGTTCGACCTCGAACCGAAATGGGACTGTCTATGGTGGGACAGTGGGGACACAGGGAAGTGTGCAGATCTGAGAGTTCATGCTCTCAAAGAAGAGAAGGAATCAAGTCCTTAAGAGGGATTCAAAATTGGTGTCATGATGTATCAAAGACGGATATCAAACTCTCACTTCACGTCAAGATAGCTAGAAAATATTGTCAAAATATTGAGAATTCTGTTGTTGATTCAAAGTTTTTGAAAATGTTGCATATTGTTGCAAAGATATTCTTTCTTTTCTACCCAAAGCATTACCTCCAAACAAGGTTCACTTCGGAGAATCGAGATTTGAAATCCAAATTGTTTGCAATTGACCTCCTTCAAGGAAGCTATCAATTTCCTTGATATGAGCAGGAAAGAGAATTTGATATTATGAAAGCAATTGATGAAAGAGTATTGATAATAGAATTTCACAAAGTTAAAGAGGATTCTTGATAGATCTGGCAGTTTGATATCCTGGGAGTTTTCTCATGATAATCTTTCTGCGCTCTTTTGGCTCTCGGGTGTTTTGGCTACATTCTCCTTCATTTTGGAGATGTTCTGACTTTTCTCTCTTTCTTTTTCCTCTCTTGCTCTCTTTTTGGGAAGGGTACGTCACAAACTCCTTCAACTTGGAGATGGTTCGATCCTTCTTGGGCGATGGGTTTGGAGATCTTTGGATGATAGCTGAAATTAAATATCTTTTAGGGATTGTCGAGAGGTTCATCGCATCTGCCTTCATCTTGACAGTGCTTTGGACTTTCCCTGGAAGGATCCGTCACAAACTCCGTCATCTTGGAGATGTTTCAAATCTTCTTTGGCCCCGGGGGTCTACTCGCCTAATTCGCCTTCATCTTGACGACAGGTGAGAGATCCCTTTTGCGATTACTTAATTGCAACTTAGGTGATTCTGAGGAGACAGGGTTTGGGTGAATTCTCTCTTTTCTAGCACTCAGGATATTTCCACTGCCTCGTCCTTACAAGAATAGCCTTTAAAGATGCGCCATTGACTGCGATCAATATCGATCATCTACGGCTTTTCAATAACATTGAATCTTCTTTTCTGGCCATATTGAGGATTTATCCTTCATCCTTTTGGTTGGCAATAGAAAGAATTTGAGTTTTGAATCTCTTTTCACAAAAGCTTCACTCTTTTGGAAGTGATGCTGAAGGTAAACTGAGATAGAGATTTGTGCAATAAATATTCTGAAATCAACAAATAATTTGATTGACAATTTGACAAAATTTTCTTGAAATCCCTAGTGAAAGTGAGTATTTGAAATCCGGCTCAACACATCCGTGACGAAAATTCTCCTCTCTTTTTCCCCAAAAAGAGAGACTCAGGCTTAGCCCTTACCTGAATGGGAATTGGGAAATACTCCTCTCTTCCCTGAAGAGGAGGTGTTTGCAAAACGAACTTTCAAAGAGAAATTGAGCTTTCGTCAAAGCTCCCTAATATTAGGCTTCTCTTATGGAAAGGGGGCCGATAATAGTGAGGTCAAAAAATTGGGTCATGAAAGGAACGAGTCCATCACACTCTCCCTGCAAAGAGGGTCCTTCATGATGAAGGTGGCCTAGTATGAAATTGGGGGGTCACAAGAAAAGCGAGTCTCCGTCGAGCCTCTCCCTTAAAAAGGGTTCCTCGTGTGAAATTGGAAATTGTTTTGCAAACGGTTCACAAAGACTCGAGTCCCTTCAAACTCTCCCTGAAAAGGGGCTAAGTGAACGAATTGGATAGCATGCGAAAAGAACGAGCTCCCTCGAACTCTCCCTAAAAAGGGTCTCTCGCAAGAGAAAATGATTGAAATTGGATATTGAGATTGATTGACCCAAAGGTCGAAATTGGAAATTGGAAAATTGGTTGCTGGAAATTGAATGACCCGAAGGTCGAAATTGGATGACCTGACGGTCGAAATTGAGAATTGGTTTGACCAAAAAGGTCGAAATTGAGAATTGGTTGACCAAAAGGTCGAAATTGCATGACTCGAAAGTCGAAATTGAGAATTGAGTGACCCGAAGGTCGAAATTGGAAATTGAGTGACCCGAAGGTCGAAATTGAGAATTGAGTGACCCGAAGGTCGAAATTGGAAATTGATTGACCCGAAGGTCGAAAATTGGAAATTGATTGACCCGAAGGTCGAAAATTGGAAATTGATTGACCCGAAGGTCAAAAATTGGAAATTGGTAATTGAAATTGAGAATTGAAAATGGGTGACCCGAAGGTCGAAATTGGAGAATTGCCTGATTTGAAGATTTAAATCGGAACTTGGAGGGCAAAATATCAAATTCGAGCAATTGACAGACCCTGATGATTGAAATGACTTGGATTAACAAAGGAGAATAATGAGTTCGAGTCAAAGCTCGAATAAAATACAGAGATCACGAGTCGGAACCCGGATCAACAGAAGAAAATGAAGAGCTCGAGTCTAAGCTCGAATGATGTAGAGAGATCACGAGTCGGAACTCGGATCAACAAAGAAAAATGGAAGGCTCGAATCAGAGCTCAAATAAGATAATGAGATCACGAGTCGGAACCCGGATCAACAAAGGAAAATGAAGTGCTTGAATTAGAGCTTGGATAAGATAAAGAGATCTCGAGTCGGAACCCAGATCAACAAAAGGAAATGAAGAACTCGATTCAGGGTTCGAGTAAGGTAATGAGATCACGAGTCGGAACCCGGATCAACAAAAGAAAATGACAAGCTCAAAGAGATCTCGAGTCGGAACCCGGATCAACAAAAGGAAAATGAAGAACTCGAGTCAGGGCTCGAACAAGGTATAGAGATCACGAGTAGGAACTCGGATCGACAGAAGAAAATGAAGAACTCGAGTCTGAGCTCGAATGAATAATGAGATCACGAGTCGGAACCCGGATCAACAAATGAAAATGAAGAGCCCGAATCTGAGCTCGAATGAATAATGAGATCACGAGTCGGAACTTGGATCAACAAAAGGAAATGAAGAGCTCGCATCTGAGCTCAAATAAGATAAAGAGATTGCGAGTCGGAACTCGGATCAACAAAAGGAAAATGAAGAAATCGAGTCAAGGCTCGAGTAAAGTAGAGAGATCACGAGTCGGAACCCGGATCAACAAAGGAAAATGAAGAAATCGAGTCAGGGCTCGAAAATGGTAGAGAGATCACGAGCCGGAACCCGGATCAACAAAGGAAAATGAAGAAATCGAGTCAAGGCTCGAGTAAAGTAGAGAGATCACGAGTCGGAACCCGGATCAACAAAGGAAAATGAAGAAATCGAGTCAGGGCTCGAATAAAGTAGAGAGATCACGAGTCGGAACCCGGATCAACAAAGGAAAATGATTTGTTCGAGTCAAGGCTCGAGTAAAGTAGAGAGATCACGAGTCGGAACCCGGATCAACAAAGGAAAATGAAGAGTTCGAGTCAAGGCTCGAATAAAGTAGAGAGATCACGAGTCGGAACCCGGATCAACAAAGGAACATGATTTGAATAAAAATCCCGAGTCGGAACTCGGTTTTCTGAAAAACGGGGATTTTGAAAATGTGCCAGTTTGAGTACTGGATTTTGAAATAATACCAGTTCGAGCGCTGGGTTTTGGTTCAGTATTGGTGATGACCATGGGAACCTGAAGGTACACGTCCGAGGATTTCATCGCTCCGCCATTGCATGGATCAGGTTGCCATTGATGGTCTGCTTTCCGACTGCTGATGCCAACTCTAATCCGCACTCGCTCAAATGGTCCGGGAACATTCGGGAAAAGCTCTTTAGCCAGGAATAATACCACCGGGGAATGAAAGTTCAGGTGCTAAGGGCTCGATGTTCAGGACGACCTTGTCGCACCTTGAAGGAGATGTGACCTTCAGGAAAGATAGGATCGACTTGACTGGATGCCATCGAACTGAAAACAGAGAAAGACTCAGAATGAGACTTAGGAAAATGTGAGAAATTTTGAAAAATTTTGCAGGCAGGATAAAAATGCAGCTAGAAATTCGAGATCCAGTAGAACAGAAGAATGAAAAATCACCTGGAGTTTTGAAAGAAATTGGATATTTGGAGAAATCTTCCAGGGTTTGAGAAAATAAAGGGAAAAGATGAGAAATATGGATATTTGAAAATATTTTGGGAAAATGTAAGGAAATAGAGGTATTATACAAACAATCACATCCTGCACATACAGCACTCCCTAAAAGGCTGACTCTAAATGCATCAATTTGAAAATAGCTGTAGGACCTTATTCCTAACTCTAGGGTCAGATCATCTTTGTCCAGTCCAGTTATGCCGATATACCCGAACCGAAATTCGAGGTACGTGGCATATAATTTCAACTCCGGTTCTAAGGTAAGGTTTTCCAACATCCTTGAGCGCCTACCGATATACTTCGGACTGTGGCCCGCGGTACGTGGTAGGGGGGTGTTAACCCAAATAATTGGCCAAGTTGTGAGGCTCTGTCCCAAACTAGGGTTCTGGAAGAGAGCCCAGCAACGTGAAGACCGGGTAATGATAGGTAATTGGAAATTTTGAAAAATGATCACATGCAAGAAATAGAGGGCTCTAAATCATAGAGAGATAGATTTTGAAAATCTTTGAAGAAGCATACATTGTTTGCATTCAGATCCTAAATTGAGGAGAGTTGTATTTAGACCTAAGTCTATGTGAGCATGAAAATATCTCCTCAATCTGGTCCTAACAAACCATGCCTAGTCTATATGCAGTCAATGTCAGCTAGGTCAGAATCTAGGCTCCTAGGCTCACATGATATTGAAAGTAAAAGAGCTGACATTATGTGAACATAATTTCGATAATTGAACTAAGTCAAGCATAATTCTAATCAGACAAGGACAAGTCCCATCTCGGTCGCCAAACCTGTTATCGTCGCAAAATTTTTCCCCCGTCTTCCCTTCCTTGCGGAAGAGAGAGAGGGAGAACGCTTTCGCGATTCAAACTTGACCGGATTTTGGAAATTGCTTTTGAAATACTCGCCTCCGTTTTTTTTTTGAAAATTGCGGGAAAATCCATGGGATGGGGCTCGACCTGTCGGTACGAGGTTCGACCGTTCCTGCCGCCTTTAACAGGGGTAATCGAACCAAGGACCAAAACTATGCTTGACTTAGTTAAATTATCAAAGTTATGTTCTATCCTAAATGCACAGAGAATTCAGGCATGTGCTATGAGGTTTTGGGAAAATGCAGCTTGGGAAAACATGATGTATGCTTGGAAAATATTTGGAGTTGAAAAGATTCTCTCAGGAAAAAGATGAAAGTCAATTTCTCAGGAAAACTCATGTGAAAAAGGGTTTTTGAAGTCACGGGAAAGTTCATAAAGATGTGGGAAAATCATGAATGGTTAAAAATCCTGGGAAAATAGAAGTGATTCTTGAGAAAAAGGAGAGCATTTGAAAAGGGAAACACTTCTCGGGAAAACTCGGACTTTGAGAATTTTCTTAGGAAAATGATGGAAAATTTATGGGAAAACTCATTGGAGAAGGAAATTCAAAACTTGGGAAATTGAAATCCTGGGAATTTTACCCTTGAAATACTTGGAAATCGATTTTGATCTTTGAGAAAGATTGGAAAACTCTTTTGAAGCTCTTAAGAAAATGGCATTTTCCAGGGAAAAACGAAGGAAACTTGTATTTTGGAAATCCAACTTAGAAGTTTCTTGAGAGACTAGTTTCCATGGAAAACTGTGAAAACTTATCTTGGGAAAACCGATTTTGGAAAATACTCAGAGTTTCTTGAGAAATCGATTTCTTGAGGATGAAGTTTTCTTAAGGAAATCGTGGGAAAACCAAGGATTTCATGATGCAAATGAATGAATGAATGCACTTTGAAAAGATTTTCTAAGAAATTTGTTGGAAAAATGTGCATTAAGTCAAAATAAATCCTTCACATATTCTGACTGTGGCCATGAATATGTTCAGAGTTTAGTTGATTTAATGCACAATGCTTTGAAAACTTTGGAAATATGATGTGCATTTTAAGATAGCCTAAGAGTGTAGGCTCTATGTGACTAGTAGAAAGATGATGGATCTGGGTCTCGTCCATATTCCGACTAGGGCCGTAAATATGGATCCCACCGAGTCCATCAACTCCCTAAGAGTTGGTGCACGTGCCATTCGTGAACATCCATAGTGCTTTTGAAATAAAATGCATGAATCATATAATCAGGATATTGCATAAATTTAAACTATATGATATGCATCCTAGTCTAAGCAGGAAATTAACTCTCTTATTCCAAAATTTACATTATTACATCACTAAATAAAGGAAATAAAAGAAATTTGCAGACTTCAGCTCCTTCTTTTGATTGTTCCTGCCAAACTTGAAATAGGGTTAGCTCAACTATGTGGGTTTTTCCAAGATTTTCCAATAATATTATGAAATTATTGGATTTAATTGGATATAAACCCTATTCTCATGCTTCCTTGATATTTTGAAATGATAAAAAATGCAGGAAATTCAGTAGAAAATAGTTTGAAATTCGGAATGGTGGTCAAAATGACCAAAATACCCCTAATTATAAAGTTATACCTTTAAAATCAGGGTTTTTTGAAGGAAAACTTGGTAAAATTGAGATTTTGAAGTTCAAATTGAATCAAATGATGATGAAATGCAGTATGACCTGCTGCTAAACACATTAGGACTGTAAAATCAGAATTTGGTATTTTGCAATTTATCAAAAATAACGAATTTCGCTTGTTTTTCGCTTGGATCTGGGTCCTGCGGGACCCTGTTTTGGTATTATAGATGATCCGAACCTCAAATGGATTCCAAATTGCACCAAATTTGGTATAAATCATCTACTTACTCTGATAAACAGCTTAGAATGCTAAAAATCATGAAATGATACGATGTAAATGCTAAAATTTAAAGAAAGTCCTAAAATGGTGGATTTTGCCTATGGATCCGAACCAAATGCAATGTCTAATATGATAACGCAAGATTTACACCATGGAAACTTCTGATATTTTGCAGACTGCTAAAAGACCCTAAATGGAACATTTTTGGTTTTTACAGCCTCGGGATTTGATCCATGGTGAGTTCGGCAACAGGGATTTAGTTTTGACAGAGGTAAAAATCACACTAATCTGATGAAAAATGCTAAAGAAATACAAAACGGCCATGGAAATTTATGAAATTAATCAGCAATATGCACGACACCTACATGAACAACTTTCATGTTTATGACTTCAGCATTTGATCAACATAAACACAGATAAAAATATAACTATTCCTACCTAAACTAACAGAACATACAAATGTAGCAAAACAGGGGACTGACAAGAAAAATCCGAAGAAGGGGTCAACACTGTTCTAAAAATTACAGCCTTTCATATTAAAACATAGGACACCTCGGACATAACTTTCACTTTTTACGGTTTTGGATTTGGAGAAACACACAAAGAGAAACCACAGCCCTAAGTCGATCCAAGATCTCAGAGGCCCAAATTAGGCTCTGACACGTGTCCCGAACTCTCGGATTTTTTTCAGACATAAACAAAATTCAGAAAAATCCTAGAAACTCATATTAAAAACTAGACATTCTCTCGAATTCATAACATCTTTCGGATCGAAAATCTGATCTCCCATGAGGGATATCTCGATTTTACGAGTCGGCAAATGATTTTCAAAACGCATCCCGGGTAACAAAACCCGACTTGCCATTTTGCATGTTTACTGTAGTAAAAAAATTCAAATGCCTCCGAATTTTTGGCAAAATTTTAGGGACACCTAAGGAAGCATTTCGTGATTTTTTTGGTATTTTTAATAAAAACTAAATGCATGAAATGACGTGTGGACTGACTGACAAAAACAAAGACCTACTGAAAATGAGCAGAATTGAAATAAATGCTAAATTAATCCTAATTAATTCATGAAATGTGCTAAATGAATGAAATAAAATGCAAATTAAACCTAGCTAACTACATGCATGTTAAAAATCATCAAGGAAGCATAATTAAACATTTTTATATATGTCGTTTTGTGAGAATAGCTCAATCCATCTCTCGGATGAGCTCTTTCTTCAAACGACTCCCGAATCGAATTATGGAATCAAATCAAGGGGAAAAGAAGTGCACCTTGATTCGTTACGCAGCGTAGAAGCTCTTGAAAGGGGCGGCTATCACAAGCTTCCTTCGTTCTTCACTCCGAGCTTCGGATGGTCCACCAAAATCGAGCTATGCTTGAATCGAATCGGCCACTGCACGAACTTTACTCCACTTTCTTCAATGCGCCAAAGGGGGCACGATTTCCGCAGTTCAAAATCCGATTTTAGGAAGGCTAGGTCGGATTTTCCAAGTTCACAAGAGCTAAAAAAAATGATCTCTTCAGGCTCGGCGTGAACCCTTATTTTTATAAATTTTCTAAAAATTTTTGAAATTCAAACAGGCTCGATCTGAGCCCTCCATGTGGCGCCATATCAGGGGGTGCCATCTGAGGGGTTTGAAATTCGAATTTGTCTTTTACAGGGAGCCCTCAGGTGGCGCCACCTCAAAAGGTGTTTTAATTTTTGAGAAAAATAAAAAAATGGAAATTTTGTGGGTGAGACACCTCAGCAGGGGGAATTTGGAATTTTTCAAAAGTTTGCTTGATTCTCTCTGCAGGGAACTCCCAGAAGGCGCCACCTCAGAGGGTGCTCTCTTGGAGTTTGAATTTCAAATTCACTTTTTGTGGGGAGTCCTCAGGTGGCGCCACCTCATGGTGGGCTACCTTTATTAAAAATAAAATAAAAAATAAAAATGGAGCCAAGTGGAGTCCTGGAATGGCGCCACCTCAAAAGGTGTTTGACACATGTCAGGAGGACAGAGCAGTGGGCTCAGAAGGCGCCACCTCAGAGGAATTTGAATTTTGCTTTTTCTGGTGAAAGGAGATCTGGACATGTGGCAGTCCAGGATGGTTCCAAGTGTCAGCCTGCTGGAGTGGTTCTTCAGATGGCGCCACCTCAGAGGAGAATTCGAATTTCAAATGGAGGTTGGCCCTGGAGGAGTGGAGGATGGACATGTGGCACCACCTCAGGGTGGCTCCTACAATGCCATGTGGCAAGAGGGAGGAAAAGGAGGGAAAGGACATGTGGCGCCACCTCAGGCCATCTGGAAAAATCAGAGCTCAGGATTTTTGCCACCTAGTGCCTTGTTTGAATTTTGAATGGTTTGCTTTTTCTGATGAAAGCCAGGAGTGACATGTGTCTCCTACATTTCTGAGAAAAGTAGGGAGAAGGCATGTGTCCTCTACTTTTTCTGAAGGAGTTAGAAGGAGACATGTGTCACCTGCTTTTTCTGAAAGAAGCAGAAGATGACACGTGGCAGAGGGGAGAGAAGGAGGGCCAAGCCATGTGGCGCCATCTCAGACAAGATGAAAAAGGTAGGAGTTCAGGATCTGCGCCACCTATGAGGAGATTTGAATGTTTAAATTCTAGCTTTTTTTGGAGAAAGCAGGAAATGACACATGGCACTTGCTTTTTCTGAGGAAATGAGAGCTTGCCACGTGTCCTCTGCAGGAGACACACTCCAGATGGCGCCACCTTAGAGGAGACAAGCCTACCTTTTCTGTAGGAATTTAGGAGTGACACATGTCTCCTACTTTTCTGAGAAAAGTAGGAAGAGACATGTGTCAGGCTACTTTTCTAGAAGGAGGGAGAGGTTGACACGTGTCCTCTGCAGGAGACACACTTCAAGTGGCGCCACCTCAGAGGAGACAAGCTCCACTTTTTCTAGACAAGACAACCTATGACACTTGGCATCTCCTGGTAGTCTTTGAAATGACACATGGCGCAGGATGGATAGGGTGACACATGGCAGATAAATGGGATGACATGTGGCGGCTTCTGAAGGTAGCCCCACACTGACACGTGGCAGAAGAGGGAAGGTGACATGTGGCACCAACTCTAGGTGAACCCTATGCTGACACATGGCATGTAAATGGGAGGAGAGAGAAAGGACAAGTGGCACCAATCCAGGGGACAAGGCTCCTATATTTTTGGGTTTTTCAAAATTCAAATTTTCAAAAGAAAAGCTTGTGTGACACCACCTCAGTGCGGGTCCCACATTGCTTCTTTATTGAAATAAGGACAAGACAACAATTTCTTTTTGGAATTTTCATAAAATCTGGACTAATTGGTAAAACAGGAATTTTTGGAAAGAGTTGGCCCCTGTAGGGCAATTTCGTAAATGGAAGATATTTGAAATTGTCAAAAAGGGCAAAATCTGAGGTGAAGTGGCTGAAATCCATATTGAAAACAATCCAGATCGTTTTCCTGAGAAAATATTTTGAAATTCAGAGTCCTGGGGGTAAAATGGGAAGAATTGATAATTTTGAAGACCCAGGGTTTTGAAATCACTTTTGAAAAGAGTTAAAATTCTAATCTGGATTGAAAATTTTGAAATCGAGAGTTCTGGACCTCGAAATGACATGCTGTGCAGTGCAGTGATATGAGGTGCTCATGCAATGATATGCAATGCCATGTCTTATGCAATAGAATCTTGAACCAAGACTTGAAGATTCCTGTCTTCTGTCAGGAGTAAAATTTTGAACATCTGAGTTAAAAATAGAGAAATTTTGAGAGTTGCAGATGAAATTTGGACTTTTGCAAGGTCCGGGCTCAGAAAATAACCATTTTGCCCTCCAGCGATTTCAAAGGCTGGATGATGATGTTTGGTGAAAATGTCGAGGAGGTGAGTGAAAATTTGGGGTGTTTACAGATGCCCCTCTTTGCTACTAAGCCGACTCATGGCCGAGCTTAGTGGAAAAGAAAAACACACCAAATTTGGGCCATACATAAAAAAATGCCCCAGTTAGAAGGATCTGACTGAGTGTGAAGAAATTAGCCCGAGGAAGATGGTAGATATGAAATGAAGAATGAAGAGAAAAGATTTGCTCTATGAGAGCCAAGTTCAGGTTTATGCCCTTGACCTGTATGGGACAAAAATACCTCGCATGGAACAAAGCTCAGGTTTGACCCTTAACCTGATTGGGGAATGAAATATCTCATTGAAATGAGATTCAGGTTTGTACCCTTATCCTGATCGGGCGGAAAATGAAATACCTCTTTGATTGAGGCTCAGGTTTGTACCCTTATCCTGATCGGGCGGAAAATGGAATACCTCTTTGATTGAGGCTCAGGTTTGTACCCTTATCCTGATCGGGCGGAAAATGGAATACCTCTTTGATTGAGGCTCAGGTTTGTACCCTTATCCTGATCGGGCGGAAATGGAATACCTCTTTGATTGAGGCTCAGGTTTATACCCTTATCCTGATCGGGCGGAAGATGAAATACCTCATCAAAGGAGGCTCAGGTTTATACCCTTATCCTGATCGGGCGGAAAATGGAATACCTCTTTGAATGAGGCTCAGGTTTGTACCCTTATCCTGATCGGGCGGAAAATGGACGGAATCTTCAAAAGAAGAGACCATGATGGAACCTTCGGATTTTGCACAATAAATCCGACAGGGGTTTTGCAAAAGGAAGGAGAATGGGGTCCCTAAATCTTGAAAAGGGATTGATTTTGGGCGTCTCATTGCTGAGACTAAATAGCTTTTGAAATTGCCTTTTGCGAGAAATGATTGGTGGTTCGACCTCGAACCGAAATGGGACTGTCTATGGTGGGACAGTGGGGACACAGGGAAGTGTGCAGATCTGAGAGTTCATGCTCTCAAAGAAGGGAATGAATCAAGTCCTTAAGAGGGATTCAAAATTAGTGTCATGATGTATCAAAGACGGATATCAAGCTCTCACTTCACGTCAAGATAGCTAGAAAATATTGTCAAAATATTGAGAATTCTGCTGTTGATTTAAAGTTTTTGAAAATGTTGCATATTGTTGCAAAGATATTCTTTCTTTTCTACCCAAAGCATTACCTCCAAACAAGGTTCACTTCGTAGAATCGAGATTTGAAATCCAAATTGTTTGCAATTGACCTCCTTCAAGGAAGCTATCAATTTCCTTGATATGAGCAGGAAAGAGAATTTGATATTATGAAAGCAATTGATGAAAGAGTATTGATAATAGAATTTCACAAAGTTAAAGAGGATTCTTGATAGATCTGGCAGTTTGATATCCTGGGAGTTTTCTCATGATAATCTTTCTGCGCTCTTTTGGCTCTCTGGTGTTTTGGCTACATTCTCCTTCATTTTGGAGATGTTCTGACTTTTCTCTCTTTCTTTTTCCTCTCTTGCTCTCTTTTTGGGAAGGGTACGTCACAAACTCCTTCAACTTGGAGATGTTTCGATCCTTCTTAGGCGATGGGTTTAGAGATCTTTGGATGATAGCTGAAATTAAATATCTTTTAGGGATTGTCGAGAGGTTCATCGCATCTGCCTTCATCTTGACAGTGCTTTGGACTTTCCCTGGAAGGATCCGTCACAAACTCCGTCATCTTGGAGATGTTTCAAATCTTCTTTGGCCCCGGGGGCCTACTCGCCTAATTCGCCTTCATCTTGACGACAGGTGAGAGATCCCTTTTGCGGATACTTAATTGCAACTTAGGTGATTCTGAGGAGACAGGGTTTGGGTGAATTCTCTCTTTTCTAGCACTCAGGATATTTCCACTGCCTCGTCCTTACAAGAATAGCCTTTAAAGATGCGCCATTGACTGCGATCAATATCGATCATCTACGGCTTTTCAATAACATTGAATCTTCTTTTCTTGCCATATTGAGGATTTATCCTTCATCCTTTTGGTTGGTTAATAGAAAGAATTTGAGTTTTGAATCTCTTTTCGCAAAAGCTTCACTCTTTTGGAAGTGATGCTGAAGGTAAACTGAGATAGAGATTTGTGCAATAAATATTCTGAAATCAACAAATAATTTGATTGACAATTTGACAAAATTTTTTTGAAATCCCTAGTGAAAGTGAGTATTTGAAATCCGTCTCAACACATCCGTGACGAAAATTCTCCTCTCTTTTTCTCCAAAAAGAGAGACTCAGGCTTAGCCCTTACCTGAATGGGAATTGGGAAATACTCCTCTCTTCCCTGAAGAGGAGGTGTTTGCAAAACGAACTTTCAAAGAGAAATTGAGCTTTCGTCAAAGCTCCCTAATATTAGGCTTCTCTTATGGAAAGGGGGCCGATAATAGTGAGGTCAAAAAATTGGGTCATGAAAGGAACAAGTCCATCACACTCTCCCTGCAAAGAGGGTCCTTCATGATGAAGATGGCCTAGTATGAAATTGGGGGGTCACAAGAAAAGCGAGTCTCCGTCTTGCCTCTCCCTTAAAAAGGGTTCGTCGTGTGAAATTGGAAATTGTTTTGCAAACGGTTCACAAAGACGCGAGTCCCTTCAAACTCTCCCTGAAAAGGGGCTAAGTGAACGAATTGGATAGCATGCGAAAAGAACGAGCTCCCTCGAACTCTCCCTAAAAAGGGTCTCTCGCAAGAGAAAATGATTGAAATTGGATATTGAGATTGATTGACCCAAAGGTCGAAATTGGAAATTGGAAAATTGGTTGCTGGAAATTGAATGACCCGAAGGTCGAAATTAGATGACCTGACGGTCGAAATTGAGAATTGGTTTGACCAAAAAGGTCGAAATTGAGAATTGGTTGACCAAAAGGTCGAAATTGCGTGACTCGAAAGTCGAAATTGAGAATTGAGTGACCCGAAGGTCGAAATTGGAAATTGAGTGACCCGAAGGTCGAAATTGAGAATTGAGTGACCCGAAGGTCGAAATTGGAAATTGATTGACCCGAAGGTCGAAAATTGGAAATTGATTGACCCGAAGGTCGAAAATTGGAAATTGATTGACCCGAAGGTCGAAAATTGGAAATTGGTAATTGAAATTGAGAATTGAAAATGGGTGACCCGAAGGTCGAAATTGGAGAATTGCCTGATTTGAAGATTTAAATCGGAACTTGGAGGGCAAAATATCAAATTCGAGCAATTGACAGACCCTGATGATTGAAATGACTTGGATTAACAAAGGAGAATAATGAGTTCGAGTCAAAGCTCGAATAAAATACAGAGATCACGAGTCGGAACCCGGATCAACAGAAGAAAATGAAGAGCTCGAGTCTAAGCTTGAATGATGTAGAGAGATCACGAGTCGGAACTCGGATCAACAAAGAAAAATGGAAGGCTCGAATCAGAGCTCAAATAAGATAATGAGATCACGAGTCGGAACCCGGATCAACAAAGGAAAATGAAGTGCTTGAATTAGAGCTTGGATAAGATAAAGAGATCTCGAGTCGGAACCCGGATCAACAAAAGGAAATGAAGAACTCGATTCAGGGTTCGAGTAAGGTAATGAGATCACGAGTCGGAACCCGGATCAACAAAAGAAAATGACAAGCTCGAAGAGATCTCGAGTCGGAACCCGGATCAACAAAAGGAAAATGAAGAACTCGAGTCAGGGCTCGAACAAGGTATAGAGATCACGAGTCGGAACTCGGATCGACAGAAGAAAATGAAGAACTCGAGTCTGAGCTCGAATGAATAATGAGATCACGAGTCGGAACCCGGATCAACAAATGAAAATGAAGAGCCCGAATCTGAGCTCGAATGAATAATGAGATCACGAGTCGGAACTCGGATCAACAAAAGGAAATGAAGAGCTCGCATCTGAGCTCAAATAAGATAAAGAGATTGCGAGTCGGAACTCGGATCAACAAAAGGAAAATGAAGAAATCGAGTCAAGGCTCGAGTAAAGTAGAGAGATCACGAGTCGGAACCCGGATCAACAAAGGAAAATAAAGAAATCGAGTCAGGGCTCGAATAAGGTAGAGAGATTACGAGTCGGAACCCGGATCAACAAAGGAAAATGAAGAAATCGAGTCAAGGCTCGAGTAAAGTAGAGAGATCACGAGTCGGAACCCGGATCAACAAAGGAAAATGAAGAAATCGAGTCAGGGCTCGAATAAAGTAGAGAGATCACGAGTCGGAACCCGGATCAACAAAGGAAAATGATTTGTTCGAGTCAAGGCTCGAGTAAAGTAGAGAGATCACGAGTCGGAACCCGGATCAACAAAGGAAAATGAAGAGTTCGAGTCAAGGCTCGAATAAAGTAGAGAGATCACGAGTCGGAACCCGGATCAACAAAGGAACATGATTTGAATAAAAATCTCGAGTCGGAACTCGGTTTTCTGAAAAACGGGGATTTTGAAAATGTGCCAGTTTGAATACTGGATTTTGAAATAATACCAGTTCGAGCGCTGGGTTTTGGTTCAGTATTGGTGATGACCATGGGAACCAGAAGGTACACGTCCGAGGATTCCATCGCTCCGCCATTGCATGGATCAGGTTGCCATTGATGGTCTGCTTTCCGACTGCTGATGCCAGCTCTAATCCGCACTCGCTCAAATGGTCCGGAAACATTCGGGAAAAGCTCTTTAGCCAGGAATAATACCACCGGGGAATGAAAGTTCAGGTGCTAAGGGCTCGATGTTCAGGACGACCTTGTCGCACCTCGAAGGAGATGTGACCTTCAGGAAAGATAGGATCGACTTGACTGGATGCCATCGAACTGAAAACAGAGAAAGACTCAGAATGAGACTTAGGAAAATGTGAGAAATTTTGAAAAATTTTGCAGGCAGGATAAAAATGCAGCTAGAAATTCGAGATCCAGTAGAACAGAAGAATGAAAAATCACCTGGAATTTTGAAAGAAATTGGATATTTGGAGAAATCTTCCAGGGTTTGAGAAAATAAAGGGAAAAGATGAGAAATATGGATATTTGAAAATATTTTGGGAAAATATAAGGAAATAGAGGTATTATACAAACAATCACATCCTGCACAAACATTTATGCACATACAGCACTCCCTAAAAGGCTGACTCTAAATGCATCAATTTGAAAACAGCTGTAGGACCTTATTCCTAACTCTAGGGTCAGATCATCTTTGTCCAGTCCAGTTATGCCAATATACCCGAACCGAAATTCGAGGTACGTGGCATATAATTTCAACTCCGGTTCTAAGGTAAGGTTTTCCAACATCCTTGAGCGCCTACCGATATACTTCGGACTGTGGCCCGCGGTACGTGGTATGGGGGTGTTAACCCAAATAATTGGCCAAGTTGTGAGGCTCTGTCCCGAACTAGGGTTCTGGAAGAGAGCCCAGCAACGTGAAGACCGGGTAATGATAGGTAATTGGAGATTTTGAAAAATGATCACATGCAAGAAATAGAGGGCTCTAAATCATAGAGAGATAGATTTTGAAAATCTTTGAAGAAGCATACATTGTTTGCATTCAGATCCTAAATTGAGGAGAGTTGTATTTAGACCTAAGTCTATGTGAGCATGAAAATATCTCCTCAATCTGGTCCTACCAAACCATGCCTAGTCTATATGCAGTCAATGTCAGCTAGGTCAGAATCTAGGCTCCTAGGCTCACATGATATTGAAAGTAAAAGAGCTGACATTTTGTGAACATAATTTCGATAATTGAACTAAGTCAAGCATAATTCTAATCAGACAAGGACAGGTCCCATCTCGGTCGCCAAACCTGTTATCGTCGCGAAATTTTTCCCCCGTCTTCCCTTCCTTGCGGAAGAGAGAGAGGGAGAACGCTTTCGCGATTCAAACTTGACCGGATTTTGGAAATTGCTTTTGAAATACTCGCCTCCGTTTTTTTTTTGAAAATTGCGGGAAAATCCATGGGATGGGGCTCGACCTGTCGGTACGAGGTTCGACCGTTCCTGCCGCCTTTAACAGGGGTAATCGAACCAAGGACCAAAACTATGCTTGACTTAGTTAAATTATCGAAGTTATGTTCTATCCTAAATGCACAGAGAATTCAGGCATGTGCTATGAGGTTTTGGGAAAATGCAGCTTGGGAAAACATGATGTATGCTTGGAAAATATTTGGAGTTGAAAAGATTCTCTCAGGAAAAAGATGAAAGTCAATTTCTCAGAAAAACTCATGTGAAAAAGGGTTTTTGAAGTCACGGGAAAGTTCATAAAGATGTGGGAAAATCATGAATGGTTAAAAATCCTGGGAAAATAGAAGTGATTCTTGAGAAAAAGGAGAGCATTTGAAAAGGGAAACACTTCTTGGGAAAACTCGGACTTTGAGAATTTTCTTAGGAAAATGATGGAAAATTTATGGGAAAACTCATTGGAGAAGGAAATTCAAAACTTGGGAAATTGAAATCCTGGGAATTTTACCCTTGAAATACTTGGAAATCGATTTTGATCTTTGAGAAAGATTGGAAAACTCTTTTGAAGCTCTTAAGAAAATGGCATTTTCCAGGGAAAAACGAAGGAAACTTGTATTTTGGAAATCCAACTTAGAAGTTTCTTGAGAGACTAGTTTCCATGGAAAACTGTGAAAACTTATCTTGGGAAAACCGATTTTGGAAAATACTCAGAGTTTCTTGAGAAATCGATTTCTTGAGGATGAAGTTTTCTTAAGGAAATCGTGGGAAAACCAAGGATTTCATGATGCAAATGAATGAATGAATGCACTTTGAAAAGATTTTCTAAGAAATTTGTTGGAAAAATGTGCATTAAGTCAAAATAAATCCTTCACATATTCTGACTGTGGCCATGAATATGTTCAGAGTTTAGTTGATTTAATGCACAATGCTTTGAAAACTTTGGGAATATGATGTGCATTTTAAGATAGCCTAAGAGTGTAGGCTCTATGTGACTAGTAGAAAGATGATGGATCTGGGTCTCGTCCATATTCCGACTAGGGCCGTAAATATGGATCCCACCGAGTCCATCAACTCCCTAAGAGTTGGTGCACGTGCCATTCGTGAACATCCATAGTGCTTTTGAAATAAAATGCATGAATCATATAATCAGGATATTGCATAAATTTAAACTATATGATATGCATCCTAGTCTAAGCAGGAAATTAACTCTCTTATTCCAAAATTTACATTATTACATCACTAAATAAAGGAAATAAAAGAAATTTGCAGACTTCAGCTCCTTTTGATTGTTCCTGCCAAACTTGAAATAGGGTTAGCTCAACTATGTGGGTTTTTCCAAGATTTTCCAATAATATTATGAAATTATTGGATTTAATTGGATATAAACCCTATTCTCATGCTTCCTTGATATTTTGAAATGATGAAAATGCAGGAAATTCAGTAGAAAATAGTTTGAAATTCGGAATGGTGGTCAAAATGACCAAAATACCCCTAATTATAAAGTTATACCTTTAAAATCAGGGTTTTTTGAAGGAAAACTTGGTAAAATTGAGATTTTGAAGTTCAAATTGAATCAAATGATGATGAAATGCAGTATGACCTGCTTCTTAACACATTAGGACTGTAAAATCAGAATTTGGTATTTTGCAATTTATCAAAAATAACGAATTTCGCTTGTTTTTCGCTTGGATCTGGGTCCTGCGGGACCCTGTTTTGGTATTATAGATGATCCGAACCTCAAATGAATTCCAAATTGCACCAAATTTGGTATAAAGCATCTAATTACTCTGATAAACAGCTTAGAATGCTAAAAATCATGAAATGATACGATGTAAATGCTAAAATTTAAAGAAAGTCCTAAAATGGTGGATTTTGCCTATGGATCCGAACCAAATGCAATGTCTAATATGATAACGCAAGATTTACACCATAAAAACTTCTGATATTTTGCAGACTGCTAAAAGACCCTAAATGGAACATTTTTGGTTTTTACAGCCTCGGGATTTGATCCATGGTGAGTTCGGCAACAGGGATTTAGTTTTGACAGAGGTAAAAATCACACTAATCTGATGAAAAATGCTAAAGAAATACAAAACGGCCATGGAAATTTATGAAATTAATCAGCAATATGCACGACACCTACATGAACAACTTTCATGTTTATGACTTCAGCATTTGATCAACATAAACACAGATAAAAATATAACTATTCCTACCTAAACTAACAGAACATACAAATGTAGCAAAACAGGAGACTGACAAGAAAAATCCGAAGAAGGGGTCAACACTGTTCTAAAAATTACAGCCTTTCATATTAAAACATAGGACACCTCGGACATAACTTTCACTTTTTACGGTTTTGGATTTGGAGAAACACACAAAGAGAAACCACAGCCCTAAGTCGATCCAAGATCTCAGAGGCCCAAATTAGGCTCTGACACGTGTCCCGAACTCTCGGATTTTTTTCAGACATAAACAAAATTCAGAAAAATCCGAGAAACTCATATTAAAAACTAGACATTCTCTCGAGTTCATAACATCTTTCGGATCGAAAATCTGATCTCCCATGAGGGATATCTCGATTTTACGAGTCGGCAAATGATTTTCAAAACGCATCCCGGGTAACAAAACCCGACTTGCCATTTTGCATGTTTACTGTAGTAAAAAAATTCAAATGCCTCCGAATTTTTGGCAAAATTTTAGGGACACCTAAGGAAGCATTTCGTGATTTTTTTGGTATTTTTAATAAAAACTAAATGCATGAAATGACGTGTGGACTGACTGACAAAAACAAAGACCTACTGAAAATGAGCAGAATTGAAATAAATGCTAAATTAATCCTAATTAATTCATGAAATGTGCTAAATGAATGAAATAAAATGCAAATTAAACCTAGCTAACTACATGCATGTTAAAAATCATCAAGGAAGCATAATTAAACATTTTTATATATGTCGTTTTGTGAGAATAGCTCAATCCATCTCTCGGATGAGCTCTTTCTTCAAACGACTCCCGAATCGAATTATGGAATCAAATCAAGGGGAAAAGAAGTGCACCTTGATTCGTTACGCAGCGTAGAAGCTCTTGAAAGGGGCGGCTATCACAAGCTTCCTTCGTTCTTCACTCCGAGCTTCGGATGGTCCACCAAAATCGAGCTATGCTTGAATCGAATCGGCCACTGCACGAACTTTACTCCACTTTCTTCAATGCGCCAAAGGGGGCACGATTTCCGCAGTTCAAAATCCGATTTTAGGAAGGCTAGGTCGGATTTTCCAAGTTCACAAGAGCTAAAAAAAATGATCTCTTCAGGCTCGGCGTGAACCCTTATTTTTATAAATTTTCTAAAAAATTTTGAAATTCAAACAGGCTCGATCTGAGCCCTCCATGTGGCGCCATATCAGGGGGTGCCATCTGAGGGGTTTGAAATTCGAATTTGTCTTTTACAGGGAGCCCTCAGGTGGCGCCACCTCAAAAGGTGTTTTAATTTTTGAGAAAAATAAAAAAATGGAAATTTTGTGGGTGAGACACCTCAGCAGGGGGAATTTGGAATTTTTCAAAAGTTTGCTTGATTCTCTCTGCAGGGAACTCCCAGAAGGCGCCACCTCAGAGGGTGCTCTCTTGGAGTTTGAATTTCAAATTCACTTTTTGTGGGGAGTCCTCAGGTGGCGCCACCTCATGGTGGGCTACCTTTATTAAAAATAAAATAAAAAATAAAAATGGAGCCAAGTGGAGTCCTGGAATGGCGCCACCTCAAAAGGTGTTTGACACATGTCAGGAGGACAGAGCAGTGGGCTCAGAAGGCGCCACCTCAGAGGAGAATTCGAATTTCAAATGGCGGTTGGCCCTGGAGGAGTGGAGGATGGACATGTGGCGCCACCTCAGGGTGTCTCCTACAATGCCATGTGGCAAGAGGGAGGGAAAGGACATGTGGCGCCACCTCAGACCATCTGGAAAAATCAGAGCTCAGAATTTTCGCCACCTAGTGCCTTGTTTGAATTTTGAATGGTTTGCTTTTTCTGAAGAAAGCCAGGAGTGACATGTGTCTCCTACTTTTCTGAGAAAAGTAGGGAGAAGACATGTGTCCTCTACTTTTTCTGAAGGAGTTAGAAGGAGACATGTGTCACCTGCTTTTTCTGAAAGAAGCAGAAGATGACACGTGGCAGAGGGGAGAGAAGGAGGGCCAAGCCATGTGGCGCCATCTCAGACAAGATGAAAAAGGTAGGAGTTCAGGATCTGCGCCACCTATGAGGAGATTTGAATGTTTAAATTCTAGCTTTTTCTGGAGAAAGCAGGAAATGACACATGGCACTTGCTTTTTCTGAGGAAATGAGAGCTTGCCACGTGTCCTCTGCAGGAGACACACTCCAGATGGCGCCACCTCAGAGGAGACAAGCCTACCTTTTCTGTAGGAATTTAGGAGTGACACATGTCTCCTACTTTTCTGAGAAAAGTAGGAAGAGACATGTGTCAGGCTACTTTTCTAGAAGGAGGGAGAGGTTGACATGTGTCCTCTGCAGGAGACACACTTCAAGTGGCGCCACCTCAGAGGAGACAAGCTCCACTTTTTCTAGACAAGACAACCTATGACACTTGGCATCTCCTGGTAGTCTTTGAAATGACACATGGCGCAGGATGGATAGGGTGACACATGGCAGATAAATGGGATGACATGTGGCGGCTTCTGAAGGTAGCCCCACACTGACACGTGGCAGAAGAGGGAAGGTGACATGTGGCACCAACTCTAGGTGAACCCTATGCTGACACATGGCATGTAAATGGGAGGAGAGAGAAAGGACAAGTGGCACCAATCTAGGGGACAAGGCTCCTATATTTTTGGGTTTTTCAAAATTCAAATTTTCAAAAGAAAAGCTTGTGTGACACCACCTCATTGCGGGTCCCACATTGCTTCTTTATTGAAATAAGGACAAGACAACAATTTCTTTTTGGAATTTTCATAAAATCTGGACTAATTGGTAAAACAGGAATTTTTGGAAAGTGTTGGCCCTGTAGGGCAATTTTGTAAATGAAAGATATTTGAAATTGTCAAAAAGGGCAAAATCTGAGGTGAAGTGGCTGAAATCCATATTGAAAACTATCCAGATCGTTTTCCTGAGAAAATATTTTGAAATTCAGAGTCCTGGGGGTAAAATGGGAAGAATTGATAATTTTGAAGACCCAGGGTTTTGAAATCACTTTTGAAAAGATTTAAAATTCTAATCTGGATTGAAAATTTTGAAATCGAGAGTTCTGGACCTCGAAATGACATGCTGTGCAGTGCAGTGATATGAGGTGCTCATGCAATGATATGCAATGCCATGTCTTATGCAATAGAATCTTGAACCAAGACTTGAAGATTCCTGTCTTCTGTCAGGATTAAAATTTTGAACATCTGAGTTAAAAATAGAGAAATTTTGAGAGTTGCAGATGAAATTTGGACTTTTGCAAGGTCCGGGCTCAGAAAATAACCATTTTGCCCTCCAGCGATTTCAGAGGCTGGATGATGATGTTTGGTGAAAATGTCGAGGAGGTGAATGAAAATTTGGGGTGTTTACACTCACAACTTTGCTTTTCCTAGAGCGGCTCCACAAAATGGAGTTGTTGAAAGAAAGAAAAGAACTTTGCAAGAATGTGCTAGAACCATGCTTCAAGATAAAAATTTACCAAAATACTTTTGGGCTGAAGCAATAAATATAGCATGTTATGTTTTAAACCGTGTTCTTATTCGACCAATCTTACATAAAACATGTTTTGAATTGTATTATAATCGTATACCAAAGATTTCATATTTCAAAATTTTTTGTAGTAAATGTTTCTTGTTAAATACCAATGATAATCTTGATAAGTTTGATTCAAAATCAGATGAATCAATATTTCTTGGTTATTCTTCTAGAAGTAAAGCTTATCGTGTTTTTAATAAAAGAACGTCTTGCATTGAAGAATCTTTACATGTATTTGATGAGAATTGTGAGCAGGTTATTCCTCTAAGCGAAGGAAAAGAAGTAATACTTCAAGAAGAACCCTTGAAAGAGAGTACTTCTCATAAAAATGTTCCTCTTCAACTGGTTTGGAAAAAAGTTCCCAATCATCCACATGAACAAGTTATTGGAGAAATAAAGAGTGGTGTCCAAACTAGAAGGCAATTGTAATATATTGCAAATATTGCTTTCATATCTAAAATAGAACCAAAGAATATCAATGAGGCTTGTGATGATGCGTTTTAGCTTTTGGCCATGTCTGAAGAACTTAACCAATTTACTAGGAATGATATTTGAGATCTAGTTGATAGACCAAAGGATCATCCAGTAATTGGAACAAGATGGGTCTTCCGTAATAAGCTGGACGAAAATGGCGAAGTCATTCGAAACAAAGCAAGGCTAGTAGCACAAGGCTATAATCAAGAAGAAGGCATAGATTTTGATAAAACCTATGCACCAGTGGCTCGATTAGAGTCAATTCGAATGATGCTTGCTTTTGCTAGTTACATGAACTTCAAGTTATATCAAATTGATGTTAAGAGTGCATTTTTAAATGGACACATCAATGAAGAAGTTTATGTAGAGCAACCTCCAGGCTTTGAAAATGAGAAATATCCAGAAAAAGTCTACAAATTGAAAAGAGCTTTCTACGGACTTAAACAAGCACCAAGAGCGTGGTATGAAAGACTACAAAATTTTCTAGAACAATCTGGTTTTTCCATTGGTCGGGTAGACTCCACTTTATTTATTAAAAATCTTAATTCAGATATTCTTATTGTGCAAATTTATATTGATGACATAATATTTGGTTCTACTAATGATTCTCTTTGTAAAGAATTTGCTAAAGCTATGCAGAAAGAGTTTGAAATGAGCTTGATGGGCGAATTAAACTACTTCTTTGGACTTCAAATAAAGCAAACTGAAGAAGGAATCTTCATCAATCAGGCTAAGTATACAAAAGAACTTCTCAAGAGATTTAGGATGGACTCATCGAAATCAAGAAGAAATCCTATGAGCACAACTACTTCTCTTGATAAAGATGAAAATGGTAAAAATGTAGATACTAAGCTCTACAGAGGTATGATCGGATCTCTATTATACTTAACTGCTAGTCGACCTGATATAATGTTTAGTGTTTGTATGTGTGCAATATTTCAAGCTAATCCAAAGGAATCTCATTTAACTGCAGTAAAACAAATTCTTCGTTATTTGAAAGATACTTCAGATTTCGGTTTGTTTTACCCAAAATCATCTTCCTTTGATTTAGTTTCATATAGTGATACAAATTTTGCAGGAAGTAAATCTGATCGCAAGAGTACTAGCGGAACTTGTCATTTCTTAGGAAATTTCTTAGTCTCTTGGTTTAGTAAAACGCAAAATTCAGTGTCACTCTCAACAACTGAAGCAGAATATATAGCGGCTAGTTTAGCGTGTTCACAAGTACTATGGATGAAACAGACCTTAAAAGATTTTGGTTTGAATTACTCCACAACAACCATTTATTGTGATAACACTAGTGCTATAAATCTTTCAAAAAATCCTGTTCAGCGCTCAAGAACTAAGCATATTGAAGTTAGACATCATTTCTTAAGAGATCATGTGTCAAAAGGAGACATTTCGTTAAATTTAATTTCCACTAATGAACAACATGCCGATATCTTCACTAAACCACTTAAAAATGAAGATTAGGAGAGAACTAGGCATTTGCTCGTTTTTGGATTTATAAAATGTTGATTTTTTGAACAAAATCTCAAAATCGCACCATATTAATCGACCGATAAATTTCTAGTCGACTGATGCTTTAAATTTTTTTTGAGTCGCACCTTATTAGTCGACCGATAAAATTTTAGTCGACTATAATTTTTTTTTTAACTGAAGGGACCCGATACCCCTTGGATTTTTTTAAACACCCGATTTTTTTAGGGCATCGTTTCATTATTTTTTTTCGCACCTTTTCGTTTTTCTTAAAAACGAAACCCTTTGAAAAACAAAACTCTCTCTCTCTTTCCTCTCTCTCTTCCAAAAAACCCTCGGTGTGTCGTTCGAACCTCTTCTTGCCGGAACCTTCTGGCCGTGAGAGGGAGTCATCGGAATCCTCCTGCAGTGACTGGCGCATCTTCAGTTCTTGCCGGAATCCTCTTGCCGTGCTCAGTGCATCTTCAGTTCTTGGAATCCTCTTGTGGCAGCCTTCTTACTCGCCGTCAGCCACTGTATCCTCCTCTATTTCTGTTGCACGATGCACGACAGCATCTTCCTCCCGCCAAATGCCATTTGGAAGCCGACATCAACTGTTCTTCTCAACGACTGCATTCTCTGCAACTGAAAATTTTTTGGGTAAATTTGTTTCAACCATGCCTCGTCAAAAGACTGCATCCGCAAAAGGTTTTCCTCCTCCTACACCTTTAGCAAAATATGAATTTTCTCTCAGATTACTCCAAAATCCTCTTTTGTATGATACTTTTGGATCGATTTCTGCACTTCCCATTTTACCAGGACGAAATGTCCTCTTTCACATGTTTTCTCGTTAAAAAATCAGAGAATTATTTTCAGGAATTTCACATCTTTTTGATGCCTGTGCAGACACCCTTCATTATCCTTTTCTGATTCACTTGTTTTATACAAATTTACAAATTGATCATGAAACTGGAGTTCTTTCCTCTCTTGTTCGTGATGTTGAAATTGAGTTTGATTCTAAACTACTTGGACAAATCCTAGAAATTCCACCTTCAGACACTCTTTTCAATACTATTGAACTTAATGATGAAAGAATTTTTGAACAAATTCTTCTTCCTGGTGCACCTCATTGCCCGCCTTTCAAAAATACTAATCTTCAAACTCGTGCATGCATTGCTGGACGAATCCTTGCCCACAATGTTCTACCTAAAACTGGTTCTTTTGATTATTATTCCACAGATCTATCTACGGCTCTTTATGTCTTATTTGGAAATATTTTTGTAAATTGGGCCAACGTATATTTTATAAATTTGTGGAAACAAAAACCATTTCTTCCTTATGGATGTCTTCTAACTCGTATTTTCAGATATTTCAAAGTTCCCTTAACAAATAAAAAATATATTAAGCAAAAGGAGTTCTTTGATCAAACTATTTTTAAACGAATGAAAATCAAATATCTGCCTTCTTTAAATGTTGATCAAACTGAACCATCAATTTCTGAACTCTCACCATCTTCTGCGACACCTTCATCTCAAGCAAAAAGAAAGAAATTTTCTACAAGTCAAGACCATGATGAAGTTTTGCAGCGACTGAAAGCTTTGGAGCTACATCAACACACTTTTCGTGAAGATGTGACTCAACAACTTTCTTCGATTCAGAAAGATATTACTGCAATCAAGGACTTGCTTAACTCACTTTTCTGATATTTGTTTTCTATCTTTACTAAACTTTGATACTTTATGTGTTGTAATATTTTGAACTTGAACTTACATGTTGCTTATACTATTTTTTCCCTTCCTCTTTTTTATTATGACAAAGGGGGAGAAAAAGATAACTTGGTGTCTCTTGGTAGACACATGATGGAAATTGCAGGAGTAAAAGATAGACCTTGCATGAGAAAAGCTTGCATGAGAAAAGCGAAATTAAGAGAAAAAGATAGAAATTGAATATTGCATTATGACATGGAAATTACATCATGAGAAAGCATTGAAAATTGCATTCTTGAAAAAGTTTTAAAAATGCATGAAGTAATGATAGAAATGCAAACCAATCAATATGTGATATATGTGCTTTAAATATACTATCTTTTAATGTTTTGCAGCATATTGATAGGGGGAGTAAAATCTCCATCTATGCATCTAAATGCTTCATCTTTGATTAAGTTTGTCATCATCAAAAAGGGGGAGATTGTTACGACAATGAAGCCGTACATGATACTTCAAAGTACAAGGTTTTGATGATGAACAAGTAAATCAACTGTATTTCAGCTAAGACAATGAAGAAATTGAAGAATTCGATGAAGAATCTTTGAAGACTTGTGTGCAAATGTAAAATTCATTTAAAGTCTTAGATTCTTGTAAGAGCCTTACTTAGAGTGCATATTTCGATTGCATTTTACCTAAAAAGTCTTTAGAAAAACTTTTCTAAAGGAACCCTTCATGAATTTTTTTTTAGAAAACTCTTTTCTTAAATTTTTGTGTTTATTAGTCGACCAATAGACTCACCAGTCGACTAACCCTTTCGTGCCATATTTTTTAAAAAGTCATTTTTTTCAAATTAGTCGACCGAAGGTTTTATTAGTCGACCGGACAGAATGGCTGTTTTCTGGAAATTTTAGCAGCAGTCGACTAATGACTTTATCAGTCGACTGGACAGAACATGTGTTTTCTGGAAATTTAGCAGCAGTCGACTAATGCTTTTATCAGTCGACTAGACAGAACTTGTTTTTCTACTTATGATATTATCAGTCGACTAACTTTTTCTCTAGTCGACTAAGTTTCAAAAGTTCAGATTTTCAAACGGCTCGATTAACAGATCAGTCGACCGACGATAACTGTCAGTCTACTAATAACTAATTATTAGTCGACTAACTACTGTTTCAGTCGACTATTTTGCAGTTTTTTCTGAAACTTTAAAAAGTCGTGTCTTTTCATTTTTCAAACGTTTTGATCATTCAAAATGGACTGTTTTGACACCCTTTCATACCCTCAACGTATGGAAACTTTCAACTATAAATATGAGTGCATTTTACACTCAAAAGCACTATAATTCAATCAATTTGAATCAATTACTCTTTGCTTTTCACTCATATTCATTTTCTCACTCACGTGATATTTTTCACTTCAGTTTTTCACTCAAATTCTTTTGAGAGATAGTGAATTTGTGAGTAGAGTATTTCAACAACCTCAAAAGTCAATTGCATCTCATTTGCATTCAAAAGAAGGGCTCATAGGTTGTATTGTAAGTTGTTACTTGTTTCAATTTTCTATAAAAGGAAGGACTCCTTGGTTTAAAGGAGTTGTTTGCTTTCAGTAGGTGTGTTACTTAAAGTGGGACCGGATTTGGTCTGTATGATCTTGTAGTTACACAAGGTTGATAGTGGAAATCTCAAGCGGGTTTTGCTTGGGGACTGGATGTAGGTCGGGAAAGACCGAACCAGGATAAATTATTGTGTTCTTTGTGTGTTTGCTTTTCAAATTGCAAAATCCGTCAATATTCCGCAGACAATTTTTTAAAAGCACTATTCACCCCCCTTATAGTGCTCGTTGCCTCGATCCTACTGCACTTTCAGGTATATCTCGCTGCAAGAGTTTCCAATAATTCGAGCACTCCTTCTCTAATGTTGAGAAGGTGAAGGACGAAGTTTACTATGGCTGCTGCCCCTGTTGTTGCAGAAACTACAGTTGTTGCTAAATTTGCAGTTATTGCTGCAAAAGAAGAAAAGAAGGAGGATAACATCTAGCCTAAACAAAATCGAGGATCCTTCTTGGCTGGTAAATAGGATATTTTTTTTATGTAAGATCACTGAATATTGGCAGTAGCTATTGCCCAGAAGCTGGTTGCCCAAAATTTTGTTGCCTGGAAGGTGCAGGGGAGTTTTTACTATGATCCAGAAGTTGGTATTTAAGGGATGTATCATCTCCACTTGGATTGCTGAAATCGTGGTCATTTTTGAGTCAGTTCACCTAAGGTGCTGGTCTGTCATTCTGCCTTCTATATTTCAATTTTATCTATTCCCAAGTGCAACACATGTTTTTTCGGCAATCTGTCATGATAGGAGTTATCTCTTAAGATTTTTTTTTATGTTTTGTTACTGCTAAAGGTGGCCCACCAGACCGATCGGTTATGGTAGTTTAATTTGAAGAATCAAGGGGTTATGAAAGTTGATTATGCAAAATTAATTTGCTATGGCATCATGACTATTGTTAGGATTCATACTGATGTTCATATTTCCTTTCTTTATATCTATAACAGGTTTTACCATATTCATCATTGCATGTGCTTTTTCCATACCTTTCCTGTAGCACCACTGCACGTTATCTCCAGCATATAGTGCAGCACTTATAATCCCTGTAACATTCACTGCACCTGTTGATCATGGCAACCATCACTATCCACCCATACACTCCTGTACACTTGCCACCAGCATCCATCACAATTACCTGCTCATTAATTTATACTCACCCAGCGGCACATCACTGTATCCACTTTAAAACACTTGCATTTTATTATCCCCTGCTATTTCAAGAACACCCACAGCCCCTGCTGCTATGAAGCATCTACAACAGAGTCTCTGCTATTATACCCTGTCCGGTCTATGCTCACCCAGCCACTCATACTCCTTTAGTAGGGAAATGATAGAACAATGCATGCTTCCAGCTAACTATATTGGTCCTCAGCAAATGTAACAAGCATTGATCTTTGTTATCAAATTCTTTTGAGCCCGTACCATACAATAAATTGTAGAGGAAAGAACTGTATGTATACCTGGAGAAGTTAAGATAAAGAGAATAGTTGTTGATGTTTCACACCCCCCTTTTAGCATATAATATTAGACCGTTTGAATATTATTCATTGGCCTAATGCATATGTGTTGTTTCATTGCACTTATTGTCATGTGCACTCCATCATATCATGCTAACTCATTTTCTTTTGCATAAAACTCATGGGAATTGCTATTTCCTTGCCTAGAATTAGTAATTCTTGTAATTTTGAGTTAAACTCAAACCTTGTAATAAGTTAGGTCTTAATGAGAATTTACATTTCCTGTTTTAGATAGAATGAATGAGCATTGTAAATGTCATAAATTGCTTATTTTCATGCTTTTTGCCTTTATTTCTCAAAATCTCACAATGGTGAAACACGAATGACACGTGCACCATTTCGTAAGAGGTAATTAATCCTAAGTTGATGATTTACATCAATGGCCATAGTCAGGATGTAAACAAGACTTAGTATTTTTATCTTTTATAAAAAAACACTGGATTCACACTGGATCCTTTTCAAAATCCACCATATTTTCTTTGAATGTTTTTCTCTTTTATCAGAGTTTAGTCTAAAATTGACTCAATACGTATATCAATGGCCATAGTCAGGGTATACTAAGAGTTAATTTCATTCTAAACCCTATAAATGCACCAAAATATGTTTAATTCTTCACTTGAATTTAAATGTGGTTATTATATAATACATTCAATGACCATAGTCAGGGATGTATTATATCTTCAACCTCATTCTTAATTCATTTAAAGAATGAAATATGCTTTTCAAAATCCAATTTTAAATTCTTTAAATTCATTCATCATTTAGGATAGAATTGTATCATATTTTCAAAAATTCCCTTTTTAAAATTCCAAGTGATTCTTTTTCTTCATTTCTCAGATCAAATCTCATTTATAGATTCAAACTCAATCCTATCTCATTTCAAAATTCAAAAATTTGATTTCAAAGACCCATTTAACTTTGAAATTTCACAAATCATTTTGTATTCAAAACTTCAATTTCCAAATCAACATCCAAACTTCAAAGTTCAAATTTAACTTTGAAGTCATCTTCTGTTTCAAAAATCAAGTTTATTTTTCTCATCTCCAAATTCAAAATCAAAGTTTGAGATTGATTTTGAATCTCAAAACTTGACTCTTCTTAAATTTTAAGTTCAATCTGGGTTTTCAAAACCCAGATCCATCTTCAAAAGTCCCATTTGGGCTTTCAGAATCCAAATCCAAAGTTAGATCCTAATCCCGACTTGGATCCAGATTTCCAAGTACAATCTCCACTTTTGGATCTCAGACTTCAGATCCAAATCCATTTTAGGATCCAGAACCCAATTCCACCCTGGATCTCAGACTTCAGATCCAATTCCATGTTAGGATCCAGAATTCAACTTCCACCTTGGATCTAAGACTTCAAATCCAATTCCATGTTAGGATCCAGAATTCAACTTCCACCTTGGATCTCAGACTTCAGATCCAAATTCCATTTAGGATCCAGAATACAATTCCATCTTGGATCTCAGACTACAGATCCAAATTCCATCATTGGATCTCAGATTTCAGATTCAATTCCCATTCAGGATTCTAAATCTAGAATTCAATCTCAACTCTATTTAGAATCCAGACTTTGGATTCAAATTTCATCTCGAATTCCAGATGTCAAATCAACTTCTATTCTCAAATCCAATTTCCAAATCCAATTTCATTTCATTCCAGATTTCAAAATCCAAGTTTATCTTGATTCTTGAAATTCCAAAAACTAATTCTATTTCTCAATTCTATTTTGATTTCTCAAGTCTTATTCTGATTTCAAGATTTACAACTGAAATTCAAATTACATTCCAAATTTCGTCTCTATTCTGATTCAAAATTCTAAATTCATTTATGACTCTGAATTTTCCTTTCTTCTCCTTTTATCTCAACTTCAAAACCATTCCTTTCGAAGTTCAGATTTATTTTCTCAAGCTCTGATCATTCCAAAAACCTAGAACTTTAAATCTTAAATTCTAAAATTAGAAACCATTTCTTCACTCTATTATCATATTCATCTCAGAAACACTTGGGAATTTCCAAATCATTTTCAAAAAGAGCATGCATCCTTGAATTGCACATACATGATTCTTTGTGCATTTAGACTTAGAATAAATTCTTAGATAATTTCTTAGCAAAGCAAAAGGCATAAATTCGACCCTTGGTTCGATTACCCCTGGTAAAGGCGCCAGGAACGGTCGAACCTCGTACCGACGAGCGAATCCCGTCTCCCAGTTTTCTCGCAAATATTTCAAAACGGAGGCGAGTTATTTTCTCAAATATTTTAAAAATTAAGGTCAAGTGAGACCCCACAAAAGAGTTCCTCTTCCTCTTCTTTCTTTTCTTTTCTCTTCTCTCTTCTTTTTTGTCTTTTATTTTCTCCCTTCAAAAAAGAGGAAATAGAGGTTGGAAAAGGAAAAGAGAAGGAAGAGAGAGAAAGCCACAAGAGAGGAAAATTTTTGCGATGATCACACTTACCCGATTGTTGTAGGAGTCAGGAAGGGCCTTTCCTAGTCCCTTTTCTGATTGAGAGGGGGAGGTGGATCAACCTTCGTGTTCGCAGGATTTCTGAAGGAAGGGAAATGGCTTTTCCTCCTTTCTACTGAATCTTCCTACGTAATGGCTTTAGTCGTGGGATTGATCGATCTCCTTCAGCCGATTGGGGAAAAAGACCAGCGAAATATAGAGAACTAGAAAAGGAAGGAGGGTTGCTGCGTGATGGAAATGGAGGATGTCGATAATGGATCCTTCAGAGAAAACGTCGATGATCTTTTGAAGAGGCTTGAATCCCCCTTCTTAAAGAGAGGATGGAAGTTTTCTGAAGGGGAATCCGTTAAGGATTGAAGGCTGAGAGAGAAAGGAGTTGTTGAAGATCGACGGGTAGGAAATGAGAGGGAGAACGTGCGAGGGCAAGGCGTTGGAAATTTTCCTTTTTTTCAAAAAGGAGGTCCCCTTTTAAGTTTTTTTTTGTAAAATAGTTTAAAATGAGGTTTTCAGGAAAATTAACTTAAAAAGCTTCAAAACCATTTTTTTTCTCGTAGTTTTTCCGATTTTTTTGGTTTTTGTGTAATTTTTTATTTTTTTGCCTTTTTAGAATAAAATCCTAAAGTTTTACGAGAAACCAAGATTAAAAACTAATTTTTTTTGTATTTTTGCAAAATATTTACAAAAGAGAGTTTTTCTGAGAATTCAAAGCTATTTCTCTGAAAAATTCTTCAGAAAGCAAATTTGGACCCGGAATTTGAGGTGATATTCGAGATTTGGACCTCGAATCGAGAAAATATAAAATAGTGGATCCAAATGGGTGCCGAATAAGCTGTTTGAGCCATTCAGAAAATGTTTTTGGTATTTTATAATTTTGATTTGTAAATTGAGTAACGAGGCTCAAATTTGAACCTTAAACATCGGGTTTAGCTCTAAAATTGATTTTGAATATATCAATGTGGAATTCAATCCAGAAAATCTGAAGAATGACTGAAATTTAGCTTTGGTTTTCTCAAAAGATGGAGTCAAGGGCAAAAAGGTCATTTTTACAAACCTTTGAAAAATTTGGGGTGTTCACAGGTATAAACCTGAGCCTCACTTGATGAGGTATTTCATTTTCCGCACGATCAGGTTAAGGGTATAAACCTGAGTCTCATTTCTATGAGATATTTCATTCCCCAATCAGGTTAAGGGTCAAACCTGAGCTCTTTCCCATGCAAAGCATTTTCTGTCCCATCCAGGATAAGGGCAAAACCTGAACTTCACTCTCGCAGAGTGGATCTATTTCTCTTCATTCTCCATTTCATATCTATGATCTTCATCAGGCTAATATTGCTATACCTAGTCAAATCCTTCTGACTGAGCCATTTTATATATAGCTTAAATTTGGTGTGTTTTTCTTTGCCACTAAGCTCGGCCACAAGCCGGCTTAGTAGCAAAGAGGGGCATCTGTAAACACCCCAAATTTTCACTCACCTCCCTGATATCTCCATCAATCATCACATTTCGGTTCTTCGAGATCACTGAAGGGCAAAATGGTCATTTTCTGAGATTGAACCATGCAGAAAGTCCTAAATTTCATTCCCGTGTCTCAAAATTTCTCTATTTAGACTTAGAAATATCTTCAAACTGCAAATTTTCAAAATCCTACTCTTGACAAGAAGCTAGAATTTTCAATTCCTAATTCAGAAAGGCATTTCAGGAAACATGTCTTTGCATAGCATTACATGAACATTTCACACCATGTCACTGCACATGATGTCATTTTGAGATCCAGAACTCCTGATTTTCAAAATTGTCAATCCAGATTTGAGTTTTAAACTTTTCAAAATTGATTTCAAAACCCTGGGTTTTCAAAATTACCAATTCTTCCCATTTTACCCCCAGGACTTCGAATTATAATAGATTTCTCAAGAAAACATAGTTTAGATGCCGATTTTAAAATTTTGTCAGTTGGAAAGAAGGGGACACAATTTTAAATTTAGAAGACTTTATTTCAAACTTTTACAAGAGGGCTCTGAATTTCTCTGCATCTTGTTCTTTTGCCCAGAAAGACCATTTTCTTCTAAGTTTTGAAATCAAGCCAAATTTTGCTTCGTGTTTCCTAAACTAGCCTACTATTATAAAATCCCAAAAAGAATTTAATTTTGCTTTTATTTCAAATAAATGACGTTGGACCCGCCTTGAGGTGGTGTCACACTAAAATTATCAAATATTTCTCTTATTTTCAAAACAGTGCCCATCCGAAGATGGCACTGTGATCATCGCAAAATTTTTCCTCTCGTAATATTCTCTCTCTTCCTTCTCTTTTCCTTTCCAACCTCTTATTTTCCTCCTTTTTGAAGGGAGAAAATAGAAGGCGGAAAGAAAGAGGGAAGAGAAAAGAAGAGAGAAGAGAAGGGGAATTCTTTTGCGGGTCTCACTTGACCTTAATTTTTGAAAATATTTGAAATAACTCGCCTCCGTTTTTAAAATATTTGCGAGAAAACTGGGAGACGGGATCCGCTCGTCGGTACGAGGTTCGACCGTTCCTGGCGCCTTTACCAGGGGTAATCGAACCAAGGGTCGAATTAATGCCTTTTGCTTTGCTAAAAAATTATCTAAGTATTTATCCTAAGTCTAGATGCACAAATAATCATGCTTGTGCAAATGTAAAGATGTATGCTCTTTTTGAAAGTGTTTTTGAAGAATTCTCAAGTGTTTCTGAGATGAATCTGATAAAGTGAAGAAATGATTTTAACTTAGAACTTAAAATTAAAGTTCTAAGTTTTTAGAATAATCAAGAGCTTGGGAATATGAGTCTGGATTTTGGAAATTAATTTTGAAGTTTTTGGGATAAAAAAAAGAGAAGGAAATTTTCAAAGTCACAAATGGACTTTAAATTTAGGAGTTTGAACTTGGATGAATATTTGGAATGGAATTGAATTTCCATTTTTGAAGTTTTTGAATTTTAGAAGGAAATGTGGGAAATCTAAAGGATTTGAGAAATGGGATTTGCAAAAGTTGGAATTTCAAGATAAAATCCGAATCCAAGATCTGGATTCTGAACAGAGTTCAAAGTTGAGTTCTGAATTTAGGATCTGAAATGAAAACTTGATCTGAAATGAAATGGGATTGGTTTTAAGAATTGGAATCAAGATGAGAATTTGGATCTGAAATTTTGAATGGAATTGGATTCAAGATTTGGAATCCAAGATGAATTTTGGATCTGAAATCTAAGATCCGAAGTAGAATGGGACTCTGGATCCTAAATGGAATTTTGGATCTGTAATCTGAGATTCAAAGTAGGATTGGTTTTGGATCCTAAGATGGATTTGGATCAGAAGTCTAAGATCCGATGTAGAATGGGGATCTAGATCCTAAGTGGCTTTTGGATCTGTGATCTGAGATCCAAAGGTAGATTTGAACTCTGGATCCTAAGATGGAATTTGGATCCGTGATGGGAGATCCAAAATGGAATAGAGATTTGGATCCTAGATGGAATTTTGGATCTGTGATGGGAGATCCAAAAATGGAATAGAGTTTATACTTGGAAATCTGGATCCAAGTTGAGACTAAGATTGGACTTTGGACTTGGGTTTTGAGAAGTCCAAATAGGACCTTTAAAGATGGATCTGGGTTTTAGAAACCCAAATTTTAAACTTGAGATTCAAATCTAAACCTTGATTGAAGGAAAGGGGATGAACTTGATTTTGAAATCAAAGGATAACTTCAAAGTTAAATTGAACTTTGAATTTGGATTTTGATTTGAGTTGGAAATTTGAAGTTTGAATATAAAATGATTTTGGAATTTCAAAGTCAAATTGGACTTTGAAATTGAATTTTTGAATATTGAAATGAGATAGAATTGGATTTGGATAAGATTTGATTTCAGAAGAAGAATCACTTGGAATTTTGAAAAGGAAGTTTTGAAAATATGATGCAATTCTATCCTATATGATGAATGAATTTAAACCTTTGAAATTGGCTTTTGAAAAGCTATTTCATTCTTTAAATGAATTAAGAATGAGATTGAAGATATAATATATCCCTGACTATGGTCATTGGATATATTATATAATAATCACATTTAAATTCAAGTGAAGAATAAAATACATTTTTTTGGGTGCTTTTATAGAATTTAAAATGAAATTAACTCTCAATATACCCTGACTATGGCCATTGGTATATGTTTTGAGTTGATCCTAAGTTAAATTCTGATAAAAGAAAAAAAAGTATTTTGGGAAAATATGATGAATTTTGAAAGTGGATCCGGTGTTATTTTGTAAAAGATAAAGATGCTAAGTCTTGTCCACACCCTGACTATGGCCATTGATGTGGATCATCAACTTAGTATTTATTACCTCTTACGAAATGGTGCACGTGCCATTCGTGTTTTACCATTGTGAGAATTTTGAGAAATAAAGGCAAAATGCATGAAAACAAGTAATTCATGATATTTTATAATGCTCATTCATTCTACCTAAAGCAGGAAATGTAAATTCTCATTAAAACCTAACTATTACAATCTTGAATTCAAAATTTACAAAAAGCTCTAATTCTAGAAAGTGGCAATTTCCCTATATTTCCTGCAAAAACTGGATTAACACGAGATAATGGAGAAAATATTATATTGAATGTGGATGGGAACGACAAAATGCCTATATCTATGTCTTACTCTAATGATAATTCAGTATCATGTTTGATGGAAAAACATATATTGGAATGTACATTTGATATACTAGGCAAGCCAGAAAATACATGGGCGATATCCTAGTTAAGAGAAAATGTATGTTATGAGCTAGTTACCAATTGTTAACTGGAAAATGAATTCAAGTTTATGCTACTCAACCCTTAGGTGACATATCCTTGATAGTCTTGATTTGTTTATTGAGTAGCATCAGTCCTCATGAGATTACATCAGTTAACTGCTTCGAATTTATGGCAAATTATCAAACAAAACCAAGTGACTGTACTATGCTAAAGAAACCAGCAGACCAAAGAAGTTTGGTCCAGATGCCATCAAGCTATTGAAATTCCAGCAAATCAAAGGTTTGCTGATTCGAACTATGTTACATGATGAATATGATCTGAACTCGCAGATCATGAATTTACAGATCCGGATCTTCAGCAAACAGAGAACATTGAATTAACTTCAGCAAATCATGCTCAAATGACGAATATTGATCAAACTTTCAGCAAATCTTATTGATTCTGATATCAGCAAATAATGAGTATTGAAATAACTTCAGCAAATCATGTTGATTTTGACTTCAGCAAATAATGAATATTGAAGCAAAACTTTCAGCAAATCATGCTGATTTTGATCTTAGCACACCATGAATATTGAATCAGCTTCAGCAAATCATGCTGATTTTGATCTTAGCAAACCATGAATATTGAATCAGCTTCAGCAAATCATGCTGATTTTCAACCTATATTATTTGGCCTTCTTGCTATTTCATTTTCAAAATTTTTTTTTTACAGTTAAACCAAATAGTTACAGCTGCTAATTTCATGCTTTTGAAGACTACTAATTATAGTAGCCGTGCCATGGCCTAAATATCCATGGTGACGATTTCACAGTGGGTAATAAAATGAAAGATATGAATATTTACAGTGCTAAATAAAAGAATCAAAAGTATGGAGGAAGCTACAATCCACATGACAGATAGTTTAATACAGAAACTAAGAACCATGGGTTTTACATAATCTGTATGAGATACTGACGAAGTAAATGTCATCTAACAGGCATGACACATCACATCATGGCTACGAGGATCATCTTGATGTAGCTTTAAACAAGGGTTATAAACAGGATCACATTTCTTATCAGGGGATGGTGTACTTACCTTTTAAAACTTCAATTGTAAATATACCAGCTTCAATATCAACTTGGCAGGGCCACGTGAAGCTTTCTTGCCTTGATGAATATTGGTGACACTATCTTCTATACACAAGCCAAATCCCTCACAGATCTATTTACAGCCGCTTATCACATAGGTCTGTCGCTGGCCCCACTTCTTTATCCATCTTACATGTATATATCACCAGCCTCTAGACACCTTCACTTGTTTGAAGGAAGACCCAAACACAGAAATCCCCACCAAATTCCTACTCAATTTGGCAACTTCAACATTTTACTCAGTAACTAAATATTCTGCAAAAACTTGGAAATTTGCAGCACAGGAAATTGCATAGCAATTCAACATACATTAGCTGCCTCTTAAAACATGCAAATCCACCCGAAAAGGACGCTATACAGCAAGTATAGATCTCACCCTCTCAGATTACAAATTCGATTTTGCAAACAAGATGGGAGCTGAAATATATAAACAAGGTATAAGCGCAGGTGGCACCGGCCATCAATGCCCTTGACAAGCTGGAAGGATCCAGCTATTTCAGTAATCTCTGCATATAAAAGTAGCAAACAAGTTTCAGATATCAGACACTACTCAAAACCTGGATGAGCTTCATACATAGAGCACTTAAAACCTGCAAAGTCATCTGCCAATGAAAATATGTAACCAAGAAAAGAAAGAAAAAAAATGGAGATCATGGTATCTCAACCCTTAATTTAGCAGAAAATGTTCACTTAATCCTACCTTGCGATGAGCAACATAATGGTTATTGTGAATGGGGCTAATGCTGCAAAAGAGTAATATGTTAGAGTGATGGTGGTGACCATAAAAGCATGACAATGACATCCCTGAGAGCCACACGAGTACAGAAAAAAAATTAGGAAAACAAATTCCTCTGTTGAGCAGGAGACTTCGAATATTCTGAAGCATTGAATGAACATATTGCTTCGATCGTTGAATGGACCGAACCATGATTGAAATCGAAGATTAGATAGCTTCAGCGATTTTCTCAAATTGTGATTTGTGAACCCATCAAATTGAGTTACGGACATTTATTTTGATCTTAGACAATGTAGGGGACTCCTGGTCAATTCCCGAATATGGGGTTTTAAACCTGCAAAATTTCTGAATCGGACATGTTATATCCCAATTGGACCAATGTGACTTGAATTGGCCTGCAAAAACTGTCGCCAGACATTAGCAGCAATGATCGATTACAGGTTTTAAAGGGGTTCGGATCATCCCTGACTCATCAACCATATATAATGTCATTTAAGAAACTTAAAATAGCGTAAATCTCATGGGGTGATTCCAGCAGAAATGCAGAGGCGACATCAAACAATGAAGGCAAACATCCAAAAACCCAAGGACATACACAGAATGTGGGAGTTTAAAATAGAGACAACATCTGAGAATATAAAAGAAAAGAGGGGAAGAAAGAGAAAAAGAAACACAAGAATTTGTTGGAATGTAAAATTCCATTTAATGTAGCATGCGGATGTATTGAGGTTGCTATAGGCCACCCAACATTCATCCATGGTGCGTCGATGGGGCAAAAAAGGAAAGAAATCAGAAAATCGAGAATTTAAAGCAGAGAAAGTAGAGGAGAAAGAATAAAATGAATGTAGGGATAAACCCAAAATCCAGGTGAATAGGCGATGCCATTGCGAGGCATCGTCGATCACCAATGTATAAGGAAGGATATTCAATGAAATCTAAAAATCCACAGAAGTAAACACTGAAAATCAGAAGGCCGATGGAAAATCACAAGTAACAGATAATGAAAAGGAAAACCGAAGAAGAAAGAGGAAAAAAGAAAAGAAAAAAACTCGGAAGTAAAGTGAGGAATCCTTACCTGGCTTTTCTGGAATTCTGAAGGAGGAGAAAAATGGGATGGTGATGCTTCCCTTGCAGGGCTTTTCCAGCGAAATAAAGAAGAAGAGGGGAGATGGAAACGCGATGAAGGAAGGTGCGGGGGTGAAGAAGCGGTCCCGAGAAGAGGCCTGGATGCCTCTTCTTATAGAAGAGGTGGAAGGATCGAGAAAGGGGTTTAGGGTTTTCGGTTTGTTAGAGATGGATGGAGGAGGAAGGCGTGCGATCGAGGGTGGAGAGAGAGGTGGTTTTAGTGGGAAATGGAGGTGAGAGAAAGGGAGAGGGGCGAGAGAGGCGCCAGCCGGCTGGCCTCCTTCCTTCCTTACGAAGGTAAAAAGCCCTAAAAAAGTTTTTTGCAAAAGACCCCCTCCCTTTGATTTTCAAATTTTTACAAAAAGGGGGGTTCCCGAGGTTTTTAGCAAAATTAATTTTCAAAAAGACTCAAAATCATTTGCTTTTTCTCGTAGTTTTTCCAATTCTTCGGTTTCTTGTGTTATTTCTCAATTTTTTTGTATTTTTAGAATGAAATCCTAAAGTTTGTGAGAAAACAAAGATAAAAGCTAATTTTTTGTGTTTTTTTGCAAAAATATTTATAAAATGGAATTTTTCTGAGAATTTAAAAGCTATTTTGAGAAAATTTCTTCAGAAATGGTTTTTGGATCCAGATTTTGAGAAAATATGGATTTAAAGTACTGGGTTCGGATCCAAAATTAATTTTGAATACATCAATATGGAATTTAATTCAGAAAATCTGAAGAATGACTGAAATTTAGCTTTGAAATCGCTTTGATTCTCTCAGAAGACGGGGTTAGGGGCAAAAGGGTCATTTTTATAAAACTTTGAAAAATTTGGGGTGTTCACAGATGCCCCTCTTTGCTACTAAGCCGGTTGAAAGCCGAGCTTAGTGGCAAAGACAACACTCCAAATTTTAAAAATGCCCCAGTCAGCAGATCTGAACTGGGTGTGAAAGAATTATTTTTAGAAACATGGCTTCTCAGGCTTGAAACCTTATCCTGAATGGTTTTGGGGAGCTGATCTCCTCAAAGATGATGTGATCGAATAATAGAAATGAGGAAATCATGACGAGACTTTGGTTGGAAATTTTGAAATGGTGGGAAATGAGAATTTCGATCGGGTCTCATGGGTGAGACCAGATACTCTTATCGGAATGATTCAGGTTTAGCCCTTAACCTGGATGGGACGAAAATATATCAAGATGAATTTGAAATGAGGAAAGGAATTCACGAGGGTCTTGATGGGACATTTTCGAAAAATGTCTTGTGAAATGAATGCTCAAGTGGAATCCTATCCTGGATGGATATACAAAGCATGTGTTCCTTGATGGGAAGAGCCATGATGGGACTTGGAAGAAAACATCTCGTCAAAACGAGGAATCTCATTGGAATGTGACTCAGGTTTAACCCAAACCTGCAAGGAAGATACCTCGCGAAGCGAGGTTCCGGGTTAACTCATACGGGTTTCTCAAAAATGGAGAAAGCACGATGGGACCTTCGAAATTTGGATGAACAAATCCGAGAGGGGTTTTTGCGAAAGGAGGAAATATAGGGTTCCCTAAAGCTTTGAAAAGGGGAAGAAATTGGGCGTCTCATTGCTGAGACTGAAATAGCTTTTGAAATTAAATGATCTTTCGCAAATGGTTCAGGTTTGACCCTTAACCTGAGTGGGAACACCACACGGAATCCTTGGCTGAAGAAACCGCAATGGGACAGGAAGAGATACTTCAACTGAGTGAGGCAACTCTTCTGGGAAATATAAACAACGCTAGGTTGCATCAAAATGGATATTGAACATTTATTTCATTTTTGGAATAGTTAGAAAATTTTGCCAATAAGATAAATTTGTAGTTGATTCAAATGCTTGGAAATGTGCACGTATGTGCAAAAGATATTCCCTCTTTTATCTAGAGTATTTTCCCCCAAATGAGGTTAACCCTTCAGTTCTAAGAGTCAAATTCAAAATTTTAGCGCTGATGATTTTCTTCAAGGAAGCTATCCATTTCCCTGATATGAGAATAGAAGAAATATTCTTAATTTCATAAAAGCAAGTAATGAAAAGATATTGATAAAAGAATTTCGCATGAGAAAAGATGACTTCTGACAATTTTGGCAGTTTGATATCTGGGTGTTTTCCCATGATGATCTTTTGCACTCTTTTTGAGTCATTGAACTTCCTCGGTCTCTTACATCATCCTTCATTTGGATGGGTCCTGACTTTTCTCTCTTTTTTCAGGGAAGGGTACGTCACAAACTCCTTCATCTTGGAGATGCTCCGATCCTTCTTTTTCTCAGGGGTTATATATGATATTGGCTCAAAAGGTCTTTAAATGATAGCAGAAATCAAATATCTTTTAGGGTTTGTCGGTAGGTTCATTGCATCTGCCTTCATCTCGACAGTGATCTGAACTTTCCCTGGAAGGATCCATCACAAGCTCCGTCATCTTGGAGATGTTTCAAATCTTCTTTGGCCCCGGGGATCTACTCGCTTAATTCGCCATCATCTTGACGACAATTGAGAGATCCCTTTTGCGGATATTTGATTGCAACTTTTTAAACGACAATGAGAAGATATGGGTCGAGTGGATTCTTTTATAGCTCAAGATATTTCCACTGCCTGATTGTCAGAAAGTCTTTTTAAAACATGCGCCATAGCCGCGATCAATATCAATTCGCTTCTGGCTTTTCAACATCATTGAAGATTTCTTTCATTGATCATATCGAGGATATTTCTTACATCCTTTTGGTTGATCAACAGGAAAAGATTTGAATTTTACCTCTTTTTCGCAAAGAGTTTCACCTTTTTGGAAGGAAATACAGGAGGTAATCTAAGGAAATTCTTTTTGTGTAGCAAGAATATTGGAGTCAACAACTGTTTTTAGCAAATTGGCATAATATTCCAGAATTCTTTTGTGAAATAATCACTCAATATAGATTTTAATGCATCCTTTAGCTGAAATTTTGGAGGAAATAACATGAAAATACTGGTTTTATCACACAACATTGGCTCAACAGGGACTCAACCTAAGAGCCGTAAAGAATACAGGATCCGTAGGGATTCATCCTACAGATTGATTTTTTTTTGAAAAAAAACGAATTTTAATTTAATAGGAATTTCAACCCAAGAATTTTGTAAAAGAATTTGTGACTAATAAGAGTTTATCTATAGACTGAATTTTCGAAAGGATGAATATGATTCAATAGGATTTCAACCTAAGAACAACAAAAGAAATGTGGATCAGTAGGAATTCAACCTTCAAATTGGATTTTTGAAAAATGAATGTTGGTTTAAGAGGATTTCAACAAAAGAATATAGATCAGTAGAAATTCAGCCTACAAAAAATGAATTTTGTTCAATAGGAAAAAGAATATAGGTCAGTAGGACTTTATCCTTCAGATTGATTCTTTTGAAAAATGAATTTTTGGTTCAATAAGGATTCAACCTAAGAACCGCCAAAGAATACACATTAGTAGGAATTCAAACTATAGATTTGCTTTTTGAAGAATGAATGTGGTTCGATAGGAATTCAGCCTAAGAACCGTAAAAGAACATGGGTTAGTAGGAATTCAACCTATAGATTAAAATTTGGAAAAACGAATTCTGGTTTAATAGGAGTTCAACCTAAGAACAGTAAAAGAATATAGATCGGCAGAAATTCAACCTACAGTCTGAAATCTTGGAGAAAAATGAATTTTGGTTCAGTTAGGTCGACCTAAGAACCGCCAAAGAATATAGATCGATAGGTTTTCGACCTACAGGTTTATTTCTTGAAAGATGAATGTGGTTCGATAGGAATTCAACCTAAGAACCGTAAAAAGAATATGGATTAGTAGGAATTCATCCTATAGACTGACTTATGAATGATCTGAAGGGAATTTAAAATGAGAACTGCGAATTAGTATGAGTTCGACGTGAAGATCGCGAATCAGTAGGAGTTCAGCCTAAAGACCGAAAGAAATGGTCCTGAAGGATTTCAACCTAAGGACTGCGAAGCAGTAGGACTTCAACCTAAAGCTCGCTGATCAGTAGGGGTTCAGCCTAAAAATCGAGGGAAGGAATGGTCCTAAAGGATTTCAACCTAAGACTAAGGACTCCGAAGCATTAGGTGTTCAACCTAAGGACTGCGAAGCAGTAGGTGTTCAACCTAAAGCTCGCTGATCAGTAGGGGTTCAGCCTAAAGATCGAGGGAAGGAATGGTCCTAAAGGATTTCAACCTAAGGACTGCGAAGCAGTAGGACTTCAACCTAAAGCTCGCTGATCAGTAGGGGTTCAGCCTAAAGATCGAAAGGAATGGTCCTAAAGGATTTCAACCTAAGGACTGCGAATCAGTAGGACTTCAACCTAAAGCTCGCTGATCAGTAGGGGTTCAGCCTAAAGATCGAAAGAAATGGTCCTAAAGGATTTCAACCTAAGGACTACGAAGCAGTAGGACTTCAACCTAAAGCTCACTGATCAGTAGGGGTTCAGCCTAAAGATCGAGGGAAGGAATGGTCCTAAAGGATTTCAACCTAAGGACTGTGAAGCAGTAGGACTTCAACCTAAAGCTCGCTGATCAGTAGGGGTTCAGCCTAAAGATCGAAAGGAATGGTCCTAAAGGATTTCAACCTAAGGACTGCGAATCAGTAGGACTTCAACCTAAAGCTCACTGATCAGTAGGGGTTCAGCCTAAAGATCGAAAGAAATGGTCCTAAAGGATTTCAACCTAAGGACTGCGAATCAGTAGGACTTCAACCTAAAGCTCACTGATCAGTAGGGGTTCAGCCTAAAGATCGGAAGAAATGGTCCTAAAGGATTTCAACCTAAGGACTGCGAATCAGTAGGACTTCAACCTAAAGCTCGCTGATCGGTACGGGTTCAGCCTAAAGATCGAAAGAAATGGTCCTAAAGGATTTCAACCTAAGGACTGCGAATCAGTAGGACTTCAACCTAAAGCTCGCTGATCAGTAGGGGTTCAGCCTAAAGATCGAAAGGAATGGTCCTAAAGGATTTCAACTTAAGGACAGCGAATCAGTAGGACATCAACCTAAAGCTCGCTGATCAGTAGGGGTTCAGCCTAAATATCGAAAGAAATGGTCCTAAAGGATTTCAACCTAAGGACTGCGAATCAGTAGGACTTCAACCTAAAGCTCACTGATTAGTAGGGGTTCAGCCTAAAGATCGAGGGAAGGAATGGTCCTAAAGGATTTCAACCTAAGGACTGTGAAGCAGTAGGACTTCAACCTAAAGCTCGCTGATCAGTAGGGGTTCAGCCTAAAGATCGAGGGAAGGAATGGTCCTAAAGGATTTCAACCTAAGGACTGCGAAGCAGTAGGACTTCAACCTAAAGCTCGCTGATCAATAGGGGTTCAGCCTAAAGATCGAAAGAAATGGTCTTAAAGGATTTCAACCTAAGGACTGCGAATCAGTAGGACTTCAACCTAAAGCTCACTGATCAGTAGGGGTTCAGCCTAAAGATCGAAAGAAATGGTCAGAAAGGATTTCAACCTAAGGACTGCGAATCAGTAGGACTTCAACCTAAAGTTCGCTGATCGGTAGGGGTTCAGCCTAAAGATCGAAAGAAATGGTCCTAATGGATTTCAACCTAAGGACTGCGAATCAGTAAGACTTCAACCTAAAGCTCGCTGATCAGTAGGGGTTCAGCCTAAAGATCGAAAGAAATGGTCCTAAAGGGTTTCAACCTAAGGACTGCGAATCAGTAGGACTTCAACCTAAAGTTCGCTGATCGGTAGGGGTTTAGCCTAAAGATCGAAAGAAATGGTCCTAAAGGATTTCAACCTAAGGACTGCGAATCAGTAGGACTTCAACCTAAAGCTCGCTGATCAGTAGGGGTTCAGCCTAAAGATCGAAAGAAATGGTCCTAAAGGATTTCAACCTAAGGACTGCGAATCAGTAGGACTTCAACCTAAAGCTCGCTGATTAGTAGGGGTTCAGCCTAAATATCGAAAGAAATGGTCCTAAAGGATTTCAACCTAAGGACTGCGAATCAGTAGGACTTCAACCTAAAGCTCACTGATCAGTAGGGGTTCAGCCTAAAGATCGAGGGAAGGAATGGTCCTAAAGGATTTCAACCTAAGGACTGCGAAGCAGTAGGTGTTCAACCTAAGGACTGCGAAGCAGTAGGTGTTTAACCTAAAGCTCGTTGATCTGTAGGGGTTCAGCCTAAAGATCAAGGGAAGGAATGGTCCTAAAGGATTTCAACCTAAGGACTGCGAAGCAGTAGGACTTCAACCTAAAGCTCGCTGATCAGTAGGGGTTCAGCCTAAAGATTGAAAGAAATGGTCCTAAAGGATTTCAACCTAAGGACTGCGAATCAGTAGGACTTCAACCTAAAGCTCGCTGATCAGTAGGGGTTCAGCCTAAAGATCGAAAGAAATGGTCCTAAAGGATTTCAACCTAAGGACTGCGAATCAGTAGGACTTCAACCTAAAGCTCGCTGATCGGTAGGGGTTCAGCCTAAAGATCAAAAGAAATGGTCCTAAAGGATTTCAACCTAAGGACTGCGAATCAGTAGGACTTCAACCTAAAGCTCGCTGATCAGTAGGGGTTCAGCCTAAAGATCGAAAGGAATGGTCCTAAAGGATTTCAACCTAAGGATTGCGAATCAGTAGGACTTCAACCTAAAGCTCGCTGATCAATAGGGGTTCAGCCTAAAGATCGAAAGGAATGGTCCTAAAGGATTTCAACCTAAGGACTGCGAATCAATAGGACTTCAACCTAAAGCTCGCTGATCAGTAGGGGTTCAGCCTAATGATCGGAAGAAATGGTCCTAAAGGATTTCAACCTAAGGACTGCGAAGCAGTAGGACTTCAACCTAAAGCTCGCTGATCAGTAGCGGTTCAGCCTAAAGATCGGGGGAAGGAATGGTCCTAAAGGATTTCAACCTAAGGACTGCGAAGCAGTAGGACTTCAACCTAAAGCTCGCTGATCAATAGGGGTTCAGCCTAAAGATCGAAAGAAATGGTCCTAAAGGATTTCAACCTAAGGACTGCGAATCAGTAGGACTTCAACCTAAAGCTCACTGATCAGTAGGGGTTCAGCCTAAAGATCGAAAGAAATGGTCCTAAAGGATTTCAACCTAAGGACTGCGAATCAGTAGGACTTCAACCTAAAGTTCGCTGATCGATAGGGGTTCAACCTAAAGATCGAAAGAAATGGTCCTAAAGGATTTCAACCTAAGACTGCGAATCAGTAGGACTTCAACCTAAAGCTCGCTGATCAGTAGGGGTTCAGCCTAAAGATCGAAAGAAATGGTCCTAAAGGATTTCAACCTAAGGACTGCGAATCAGTAGGACTTCAACCTAAAGCTTGTTGATCAGTAGGGGTTCAGCCTAAAGATCGAAAGAAATGGTCCTAAAGGATTTCAACCTAAGGACTGCGAATCAGTAGGACTTCAACCTAAAGCTCGATGATTAGTAGGGGTTCAGCCTAAAGATCGAAAGAAATGGTCCTAAAGGATTTCAACCGAAGGATTGCGAATCAGTAGGACTTCAACCTAAAGCTCGCTGATCAGTAGGGGTTCAGCCTAAAGATCGAAAGAAATGGTCCTAAAGGATTTCAACCTAAGGACTGCGAATCAGTAGGACTTCAACCTAAAGCTCGCTGATCAGTAGGGGTTCAGCCTAAAGATCGAAAGGAATGGTCCTAAAGGATTTCAACCTAAGGACAGCGAATCAGTAGGACATCAACCTAAAGCTCGCTGATCAGTAGGGGTTCAGCCTAAATATCGAGGGAAGGAATGGTCCTAAAGGATTTCAACCTAAGGACTGCGAAGCAGTAGGACTTCAACCTAAAGCTCGCTGATCAATAGGGGTTCAGCCTAAAGATCGAAAGAAATGGTCTTAAAGGATTTCAACCTAAGGACTGCGAATCAGTAGGACTTCAACCTAAAGTTCGCTGATCGGTAGGGGTTCAGCCTAAAGATCGAAAGAAATGGTCCTAAAGGATTTCAACCTAAGGACTGCGAATCAGTAAGACTTCAACCTAAAGCTCGCTGATCAGTAGGGGTTCAGCCTAAAGATCGAAAGAAATGGTCCTAAAGGGTTTCAACCTAAGGACTGCGAATCAGTAGGACTTCAACCTAAAGTTCGCTGATCGGTAGGGGTTTAGCCTAAAGATCGAAAGAAATGGTCCTAAAGGATTTCAACCTAAGGACTGCGAATCAGTAGGACTTCAACCTAAAGCTCGCTGATCAGTAGGGGTTCAGCCTAAAGATCGAAAGAAATGGTCCTAAAGGATTTCAACCTAAGGACTGCGAATCAGTAGGACTTCAACCTAAAGCTCGCTGATTAGTAGGGGTTCAGCCTAAATATCGAAAGAAATGGTCCTAAAGGATTTCAACCTAAGGACTGCGAATCAGTAGGACTTCAACCTAAAGCTCACTGATCAGTAGGGGTTCAGCCTAAAGATCGAGGGAAGGAATGGTCCTAAAGTATTTCAACCTAAGGACTGCGAAGCAGTAGGTGTTCAACCTAAGGACTGCGAAGCAGTAGCTGTTTAACCTAAAGCTCGTTGATCTGTAGGGGTTCAGCCTAAAGATCGAGGGAAGGAATGGTCCTAAAGGATTTCAACCTAAGGACTGCGAAGCAGTAGGACTTCAACCTAAAGCTCGCTGATCAGTAGGGGTTCAGCCTAAAGATTGAAAGAAATGGTCCTAAAGGATTTCAACCTAAGGACTGCGAATCAGTAGGACTTCAACCTAAAGCTCGCTGATCAGTAGGGGTTCAGCCTAAAGATCGAAAGAAATGGTCCTAAAGGATTTCAACCTAAGGACTGCGAATCAGTAGGAATTCAACCTAAAGCTCGCTGATCGGTAGGGGTTCAGCCTAAAGATCAAAAGAAATGGTCCTAAAGGATTTCAACCTAAGGACTGCGAATCAGTAGGACTTCAACCTAAAGCTCGCTGATCAGTAGGGGTTAAGCCTAAAGATCGAAAGGAATGGTCCTAAAGGATTTCAACCTAAGGATTGCGAATCAGTAGGACTTCAACCTAAAGCTCGCTGATCAATAGGGGTTCAGTCTAAAGATCGAAAGGAATGGTCCTAAAAGATTTCAACCTAAGGACTGCGAATCAATAGGACTTCAACCTAAAGCTCGCTGATCAGTAGGGGTTCAGCCTAATGATCGGAAGAAATGGTCCTAAAGGATTTCAACCTAAGGACTGCGAAGCAGTTGGACTTCAACCTAAAGCTCGCTGATCAGTAGGGGTTCAGCCTAAAGATCGAGGGAAGGAATGGTCCTAAAGGATTTCAACCTAAGGACTGCGAAGCAGTAGGACTTCAACCTAAAGCTCGCTGATCAATAGGGGTTCAGCCTAAAGATCGAAAGAAATGGTCCTAAAGGATTTCAACCTAAGGACTGCGAATCAGTAGGACTTCAACCTAAAGCTCACTGATCAGTAGGGGTTCAGCCTAAAGATCGAAAGAAATGGTCCTAAAGGATTTCAACCTAAGGACTGCGAATCAGTAGGACTTCAACCTAAAGTTCGCTGATCGATAGGGGTTCAGCCTAAAGATCGAAAGAAATGGTCCTAATGGATTTCAACCTAAGACTGCGAATCAGTAGGACTTCAACCTAAAGCTCGCTGATCAGTAGGGGTTCAGCCTAAAGATCGAAAGAAATGGTCCTAAAGGATTTCAACCTAAGGACTGCGAATCAGTAGGACTTCAACCTAAAGCTTGTTGATCAGTAGGGGTTCATCCTAAAGATCGAAAGAAATGGTCCTAAAGGATTTCAACCTAAGGACTGCGAATCAGTAGGACTTCAACCTAAAGCTCGATGATTAGTAGGGGTTCAGCCTAAAGATCGAAAGAAATGGTCCTAAAGGATTTCAACCGAAGGATTGCGAATCAGTAGGACTTCAACCTAAAGCTCGCTGATCAGTAGGGGTTCAGCCTAAAGATCGAAAGAAATGGTCCTAAAGGATTTCAACCTAAGGACTGCGAATCAGTAGGACTTCAACCTAAAGATCGACTGTTTTGAGAAAGAATTTTTAGTTCAAGAGGGATTTAACCTGTGAGCCATATTGGTTTGACAGGGGTTCAACCTACAGGCTTTTGATTCTATAGGAATTCAACCTAAAAGATTTCAATTTTTTTTAAGAAGAAAGGATTCAACTTGTGGATTAAAATAGACCATCATAGTTAAGCTGTATGTGGCCTGATTTCCAGGATTAACCCCTTATCCTGAACGGGGAGGAAGGAAAGAAATACCTCGTTAGCAGGAAGCATCAGGTTTATCCCTTAACCTGAAGGGGAAATGAAGAAATACCTCGTTAGCAGGAGGCATCAGGTTTATCCCTTAACCTGAAGAGGAAGAAGAAATGATGGATTTCCAAGGCGAGGATTGGATTCAAAAGGATGTCCTGGTCGGAACTCAGAACTCCGAACGAAAAATAATAGAAGAAAAACCCGAGCTGGAACTCGGATTTCTAAAGAAATGATGGATTTCCAATGCGAGGATTGGATTCAGAAGGAAGTCCTGGTCGGAACTCAGAACTTCGAATGAAAAATAATAGAAGAAAAACCCGAGCTGAAACTCGGATTTCTAAAGAAATGAAGGATTTCCAATGCGAGGATTGGATTCAGAAGGAAGTCCTGGTCGGAACTCAGAACTTCGAACAAAAAATAATAGAAGAAAAACCCGAGCTGGAACTCGGATTTCCAAAGAAATGATGGTTTTCCAATGCGAGGATTGGATTCAAAAGGAAGTCCTGGTCGGAACGCAGAACTTCAAACGAAAGAATAAAGGGAGAAGCCCGAGTGGAAACTCGGGTTTTTGACAAGAGATTGAGTTTTGGAAATTTTGCCAGTGCGAGGACCGGACCTGGGATTGAGAATGACCATTTAGAGGACCGAATTTATTTGCATGGCGATCTGATTGCCCCTTTATCTTGATTGGGGAGGAATAAATTTTGAGAAGGAACTGACAAGAAGAGATAAATATTGATGGAATAATTGACAAAAGAGAAGAATCAAGGAAATTTTATGGAAATTTTATTTTGTAAAAGAATTCTCACAGGTAGCATTGTTGCTCCTATGAGGGGTTTCAGGATTATCCCTTATCCTGAATGGAAAGGAATAAAGTTTAGGCAAAAGTTGATAAAAAGCTTTGATAAAGAATTGGAAGAATTTAAAATTTAATTAAGAAATAAATTTGATAAAATTGAATGAAGAAGAAGATTTAGCAGAGATTAATGAAGCTTTAAAAGAGAAAAGACATTCAAGACTATCCCTTATCCTGAAGAAAGAAGGACCTCGTAGGGTGAGGTTTCAGGTTTATCCCTTAACCTGAAAGGGGAGGAAAGAAAGAAAAGAAGGAAAAAGAAATACCTCATGGGAAAGAGGCATCAGGTTTATCCCTTAACCTGAAAGGGAAGTTTTTGAAAATAAGAATCAAGGAGAATTAATAAAATGGATAAATAATAATAAAAATGAATAAAAATTGATAAAACTGATAAGAATGGATAAACAAAAGGTTGATAGAAGTTAAGAAAAGAATTTGATCCTGCCTCCATGTGGGATCTTTTAAAATGAGAGAAGATGACGAGAAAATCATTTTGGAAGGAAGGATTAACCACGAGAGCCAATCTTTGAAAGGGGATCATTCATGAGAGATCATCATGAGGGTTAAATTTTTCGAAGCAATGATTTGAAACTCAATTTATAGAAAATATGATCAACACGAGGGTTGATATTTGAATGTAATGATTTGAAATCAATTTTTAGAAAATATGATCAACACAAGGGATTGATCTTTGAATGAAATCAAATTTTTGGAAAATGAGATCAACATAAGGGATTGATCTTTGAATGAAATGAAATCAAATTTTTGGAAAATGAGACCAACACAAGGGATTGATCTCTGAATGAAATGAAATCAAATTTTTGGAAAATGAGACCAACACAAGGGATTGATCTTTGAATGAAATGATTTGAAATCAATTTTTTAGAAAATATGATCAACGCAAGGGTTGATGTTTGAATGTAATGAAATCAAATTTTGGAAAATAAGATCAACACAAGGGTTGATCTTTGAAATGTAATGGTTTGAAAACCAAATTTTTAGAAAATATGATCAACACAAGGGTCGATTTTTTAATGCAATAATTCAAAGTCAATTTTTGAAAAAAATATGATCAACACAAGGGTTGATCTTTGAAATGCAATAATTCGAAATCAATTTTCAAAAAATATGATCAACGCAAGGGTTGATCTTTGAAATGCAATGATTTGAAATCAATTTGTAGAAAAATATGATCAACACAAGGGTTGATCTTTGAAAAAGGTTGTAATAAAATATTTGAACTAAAATTTTCATGATTTTTGAAAGACCCTCATAGGTAATATCATTTCTCTCATGAATGATGTCAGGATTGTCCCGAATTTTTTAAAAAAGAAATTTTAATGCCCCAATATAGCAAAAGGAAGAAAGTATTGAATATCAAAGATATAAAGAAAATCGATACTTCATTGATAAGCAAAGGTTGATAACAGAACTGAATATTTACAAGTATTTTAACTAAAAGAAGTCACAAAGACTGGGCTGACTTGCCCCTATAAGGTGACTGTCAAAAAGAAAGTGAAAGCGAGAAACTCTTGGCATTCTCAATTCTCTGAGTAATCTGGAAATGGTTCGGGCGGAACTGCAGTCGGCTCTTCTCCTTCCTCTTGTACCAGAAGCTCTTTGTCAATGTAGTCCTGCACAATGTTTTTGAGGACGAAGCAGCGCTCCGTGTCATGCCCCCTTGCTCGATGAAACTTGCAAAAGCGATCTTTCCATTTTCCCTTGGTGACAGAGGGATCATCCTGCTTTGGGAGTTTGATCATACCTTTCTCGAGCAAGTATTGGAGAATTTCTTCGATTGGCTGGCCTAGGGGGGTAAGCTCGCGGTCATAACCCCAACCCTCATGCTTTGCTTTCTTCGGCTTGTTTGGCTTCTGTTGAGCACTGACCCTTGCCTGGTAGCTGGACTGAGCTTGCATGGTTAGGAGATTTGGATGCTTTCCTCCTTCATTTTGGACAAAGAGGTTTTTATCAAGGCAATCCTGAACGATATTCTTGAAGATAAAGCAATGCTCAGTGTCATGTCCTGTTACTTGATGGTACCCACAGAATTGATCTATATACTTTCCCATGATTGTGGAAGGGTTGGCGGCTTTTGGGAGCCTGAGTAATCCGCTAGACAACATGTATTCGAGGACTTTGTCGAGCGGTTCATCTAAAGGAGTGAAATCTCGATCCTTGCTCCAATCCTTATGCTTTGGTTCTTCCTGCTTCTTGTCCTTTTGCTGAGGATTGTATTGAGGAAGTCTATCATGGCTTTCACAGTATTTCCCGATCTGGCCTTTACGCTCTCCCAAGTTGCTGCCATGTTTGCCCTGGTTGCCCTGGTTGCCTTGGTTGCCTTCGTTGCTGCCCCTGCTGGCTTTAGAGTTTCCTGCATTGATATGGCTGCGTTCAGTCATGGGGAAGGTGACAGGTGCCTTTCCTTTTGTGGGAGCTTTTCCGCAACTGGCTTCAGCTTGTTCAGACAATATCTCAACCATCATCCTTTTGAATAATTGATATATCGCGGGATCGACCTCACTTTTGCTGTCCTGAACCCCCCTTTTGACAAACTTTTGAGAATCCATTCCTTACTCTCTCTGCTTATAACTGGGATGTTAGAGCAGTGTAATCTCTGAGCTTTGCCTGACTCAACTGATAGTGCTGATGCTCTTTGTAGAGTATAAATGGATTTTTTTAGAAAAGATCTAGGAAGAAATTTGAATAAAGGAGGAAATCATATTCTGAAAATGAAAACATCCCATTACAAGGGATTGGGTTGTCACCAAAAATTTGTGACAACCGCACTGTTTTTTTAAAAAAAGGATAGATAAGTAAAATGTGAATAAAGATAAATTTTGAAAAGGACATATCCTGACAAAAGATGTTTTTATTGTAAATGAGGGTAAGGAATAAAATATAGAAAAGAATTGCAGGCAGGATAAAAAAGAATCAAGAGAAGAAAAAGGAAAATACACCTGGGTTTTAAAATAAGGAGAAAATTTTGAATAATATATACCCAGGGTTTTGGAGAATATAGGGAATATCAAATATCATACAATCATAGATATACAAACAAGAATGCACAAACAGCACTCCCTAGAGGCTGACTCTAAATGCAATATTTTGAAATAGCTTGTAGGACCTTAATCCTAACTCTAGGGTTCAAATTATCTGATTCCAATCAAGATATGCCGATATACCTAAGCCGAAGCTCGAAGTACGTGGCATAGAAATATTTCTCTGGTTCTAAGGTAATGGCTTCCCAACATTCTTGAGCACCTACCGATATACCTCGGACTATGGCCCTTAGGTACGTGGTAGGGGGGCGCGATCCCAAATAAGTGGTCCAGTTGTGAGGCTCTCTCCCGAACTATGGTTCAGTGAGACAGCCCAGCAACGTGAAGACCGGGACAATATAGGTAAGGAGGTTTTCAAAATATGCTCAAAATGCAAGAAATCAGATGGCTCTAATACAAGTCCTAAAGAGATAGATTGAAATGAAAAGAAGCATATACTTGCATACATTGTTTTGCATTCAATCCCTAGAATTGAGGAGAGTTGTATTTTAGACCTAAGTCTAATGTGAGCATGGAATAATCTCCTCAATATGGTCCTACCAAACCATACTTAAATCCTATATGCAATGATGTCAGCTTAGGACAAAATCTAGGCCCCTAAGGTTTGCATGGAAATGAAGCTGACATTTGAAGAATAAAGACTTAGATAATATCAAAGCAAAAGAAAAGGCATTAAATTCGACCGAACGAAGATGAGTCCCATCTCGGTCGCCAAAGCTGTGATCATCGCAAAATTTTTCCTCTCGTAATATTCTCTCTCTTCCTTCTCTTTTCCTTTCCAACCTCTTATTTTCCTCCTTTTTGAAGGGAGAAAATAGAAGGCGGAAAGAAAAAGGGAAGAGAAAAGAAGAGAGAAGAGAAGGGGAATTCTTTTGCGGGTCTCACTTGACCTTAATTTTTGAAAATATTTGAAATAACTCGCCTCCGTTTTTGAAATATTTGCGGGAAAACTGGGAGACGGGATCCGCTCGTCGGTACGAGGTTCGACCGTTCCTGGCGCCTTTACCAGGGGTAATCGAACCAAGGGTCGAATTAATGCCTTTTGCTTTGCTAAAAAATTATCTAAGTATTTATCCTAAGTCTAGATGCATAAATAATCATGCTTGTGCAAATGTAAAGATGTATGCTCTTTTTGAAAGTGTTTTTGAAGAATTCTCAAGTGTTTCTGAGATGAATCTGATAAAGTGAAGAAATGATTTTAACTTAGAACTTAAAATTAAAGTTCTAAGTTTTTAGAATAATCAAGAGCTTGGGAATATGAGTCTGGATTTTGGAAATTAATTTTGAAGTTTTTGGGATAAAAAAAAGAGAAGGAAATTTTCAAAGTCACAAATGGACTTTAAATTTAGGAGTTTGAACTTGGATGAATATTTGGAATGGAATTGAATTTCCATTTTTGAAGTTTTTGAATTTTAGAAGGAAATGTGGGAAATCTAAAGGATTTGAGAAATGGGATTTGCAAAAGTTGGAATTTCAAGATAAAATCCGAATCCAAGATCTAGATTCTGAACAGAGTTCAAAGTTGAGTTCTGAATTTAGGATCTGAAATGAAAACTTGATCTGAAATGAAATGGGATTGGTTTTAAGAATTGGAATCAAGATGAGAATTTGGAACTGAAATTTTGAATGGAATTTGATTCAAGATTTGGAATCCAAGATGAATTTTGGATCTGAAATCTAAGATCCGAAGTAGAATGGGACTCTGGATCCTAAATGGAATTTTGGATCTGTAATCTGAGATTCAAAGTAGGATTGGTTTTAGATCCTAAGATGGATTTGGATCAGAAGTCTAAGATCCGATGTAGAATGGGGATCTAGATCCTAAGTGGCTTTTGGATCTGTGATCTGAGATCCAAAGGTAGATTTGAACTCTGGATCCTAAGATGGAATTTGGATCCGTGATGGGAGATCCAAAATGGAATAGAGATTTGGATCCTAGATGGAATTTTGGATCTGTGATGGGAGATCCAAAAATGGAATAGAGTTTATACTTGGAAATCTGGATCCAAGTTGAGACTAAGATTGGACTTTGGACTTGGGTTTTGAGAAGTCCAAATAGGACCTTTAAAGATGGATCTGGGTTTTAGAAACCCAAATTTTAAACTTGAGATTCAAATCTAAACCTTGATTGAAGGAAAGGGGATGAACTTGATTTTGAAATCAAAGGATAACTTCAACTTTGAATTTGGATTTTGATTTGAGTTGGAAATTTGAAGTTTGAATATAAAATGATTTTGGAATTTCAAAGTCAAATTGGACTTTGAAATTGAATTTTTGAATATTGAAATGAGATAGAATTGGATTTGGATAAGATTTGATTTCAGAAGAAGAATCACTTGGAATTTTGAAAAGGAAGTTTTGAAAATATGATGCAATTCTATCCTATATGATGAATGAATTTAAACCTTTGAAATTGGCTTTTGAAAAGCTATTTCATTCTTTAAATGAATTAAGAATGAGATTGAAGATATAATATATCCCTGACTATGGTCATTGGATATATTATATAATAATCACATTTAAATTCAAGTGAAGAATAAAATACATTTTTTTTTGTGCTTTTATAGAATTTAAAATGAAATTAACTTTCAATATACCCTGACTATGGCCATTGGTATATGTTTTGAGTTAATCCTAAGTTAAATTCTGATAAAAGAAAAAAAGGTATTTTGGGAACATATGATGAATTTTGAAAGTGGATCCAGTGTGGATCCAGTGTTATTTTGTAAAAGATAAAGATGCTAAGTCTTGTCCACACCCTGACTATGGCCATTGATGTGGATCATCAACTTAGTATTTATTACCTCTTACGAAATGGTGCACATGCCATTCGTGTTTTACCATTATGAGAATTTTGAGAAATAAAGGCAAAATGCATGAAAACAAGTAATTCATGATATTTTATAATGCTCATTCATTCTACCTAAAGCAGGAAAAGTAAATTCCCATTAAAACCAAACTATTACAATCTTGAATTCAAAATTTACAAAAAGCTCAAATTCTAGAAAGTGGCAATTTCCCTATATTTCCTGCAAAAACTGGATTAACACGAGATAATGGAGAAAATATTATATTGAATGTGGATGGGAACGACAAAATGCCTATATCTATGTCTTACTCTAATGATAATTCAGTATCATGTTTGATGGAAAAACATATATTGGAATGTACATTTGATATACTAGGCAAGCCAGAAAATACATGGGCGATATCCTAGTTAAGAGAAAATATATGTTATGAGCTAGTTACCAATTGTTAACTGGAAAATGAATTCAAGTTTATGCTACTCAACCCTTAGGTGACATATCCTTGATAGTCTTGATTTGTTTATTGAGTAGCATCAGTCCTCATGAGATTACATCAGTTAACTGCTTCGAATTTATGGCAAATTATCAAACAAAACCAAGTGACTGTACTATGCTAAAGAAACCAGCAGACCAAAGAAGTTTGGTCCAGATGCCATCAAGCTATTAAAATTCCAGCAAATCAAAGGTTTGCTGATTCGAACTATGGTACACGATGAATATGATCTGTACTCGCAGATCATGAATTTACAGATCCGGATCTTCAGCAAACAGAGAACATTGAATTAACTTCAGCAAATCATGCTCAAATGACGAATATTGATCAAACTTTCAGCAAATCTTATTGATTCTGATATCAGCAAATAATGAGTATTGAAATAACTTCAGCAAATCATGTTGATTTTGACTTCAGCAAATAATGAATATTGAAGCAAAACTTTCAGCAAATCATGCTGATTTTGATCTTAGCACACCATGAATATTGAATCAGCTTCAGCAAATCATGCTGATTTTGATCTTAGCAAACCATGAATATTGAATCAGCTTCAGCAAATCATGCTGATTTTCAACCTATATTATTTGGCCTTCTTGCTATTTCATTTTCAAATTTTTTTTTTTACAGTTAAACCAAATAGTTACAGCTGCTAATTTCATGCTTTTGAAGACTACTAATTATAGTAGCCGTGCCATGGCCTAAATATCCATGGTGACGATTTCACAGTGGGTAATAAAATGAAAGATATGAATATTTACAGTGCTAAATAAAAGAATCAAAAGTATGGAGGAAGCTACAATCCACATGACAGATAGTTTAATACAGAAACTAAGAACCATGGGTTTTACATAATCTGTATGAGATACTGACGAAGTAAATGTCATCTAACAGGCATGACACATCACATCATGGCTACGAGGATCATCTTGATATAGCTTTAAACAAGGGTTATAAACAGGATCACATTTCTTATCAGGGGATGGTGTACTTACCTTTTAAAACTTCAATTGTAAATATACCAGCTTCAATATCAACTTGGCAGGGCCACGTGAAGCTTTCTTGCCTTGATGAATATTGGTGACACTATCTTCTATACACAAGCCAAATCCCTCACAGATCTATTTACAGTCGCTTATCACATAGGTCTGTCGCTGGCCCCACTTCTTTATCCATCTTACATGTATATATCACCAGCCTCTAGACACCTTCACTTGTTTGAAGGAAGACCCAAACACAGAAATCCCCACCAAATTCCTACTCAATTTGGCAACTTCAACATTTTACTCAGTAACTAAATATTCTGCAAAAACTTGGAAATTTGCAGCACAGGAAATTGCATAGCAATTCAACATACATTAGCTGCCTCTTAAAACATGCAAATCCACCCGAAAAGGACGCTATACAGCAAGTATAGATCTCACCCTCTCTGATTACAAATTCGATTTTGCAAACAAGATGGGAGCTGAAATATATAAACAAGGTATAAGCGCAGGTGGCACCGGCCATCAATGCCCTTGACAAGCTGGAAGGATCCAGCTATTTCAGTAATCTCTGCATATAAAAGTAGCAAATGAGTTTCAGATATCAGACACTACTCAAAACCTGGATGAGCTTCATACATAGAGCACTTAAAACCTGCAAAGTCATCTGCCAATGAAAATATGTAACCAAGAAAAGAAAGAAAAAAAATGGAGATCATGGTATCTCAACCCTTAATTTGGCAGGAAATGTTCACTTAATCCTACCTTGCGATGAGCAACAGAATGGTTATTGTGAATGGGGCTAATGCTGCAAAAGAGTAATATGTTAGAGTGATGGTGGTGACCATAAAAGCATGACAACGACATCCCTGAGAGCCACACGAGTACAGAAAATAAATTAGGAAAACAAATTCCTCTATTGAGCAGGAGACTTCGAATATTCTGAAGCATTGAATGAACATATTGCTTCGATCGTTGAATGGACCGAACCATGATTGAAATCGAAGATTAGATAGCTTCAGCGATTTTCTCAAATTGTGATTTGTGAACCCATCAAATTGAGTTACGAACATTTATTTTGATCTTAGACAATGTAGGGGACTCCTGGTCAATTCCCGAATATGGGGTTTTAAACCTACAAAATTTCTGAATCGGACATGTTATATCCCAATTGGACCAATGTGACTTGAATTGGCCTGCAAAAACTGTCGCCAGACATTAGCAGCAATGATCGATTACAGGTTTTAAAGGGGTTCGGATCATCCCTGACTCATCAACCATATATAATGTCATTTAAGAAACTTAAAATAGCGTAAATCTCATGGGGTGATTCCAGCAGAAATGCAGAGGCGACATCAAACAATGAAGGCAAACATCCAGAAACCCAAGGACATACATAGAATGTGGGAGTTTAAAATAGAGACAACATCTGAGAATATAAAAGAAAAGAGGGGAAGAAAGAGAAAAAGAAACACAAGAATTTGTTGGAATGTAAAATTCCATTTAATGTAGCATGCGGATGTATTGAGGTTGCTATAGGCCACCCAACATTCATCCATGGTGCGTCGATGGGGCAAAAAAGGAAAGAAATCAGAAAATCGAGAATTTAAAGCAGAGAAAGTAGAGGAGAAAGAATAAAATGAATGTAGGGATAAACCCAAAATCCAGGTGAATAGGCGATGCCATTGCGAGGCATCGTCGATCACCAATGTATAAGGAAGGATATTCAATGAAATCTAAAAATCCACAAAAGTAAACACTGAAAATCAGAAGGCCGATGGAAAATCACAAGTAACAGATAATGAAAAGGAAAACCGAAGAAGAAAGAGGAAAAAAAAAACTCGGAAGTAAAGTGAGGAATCCTTACCTGGCTTTTCTGGAATTCTGAAGGAGGAGAAAAATGGGATGGTGATGCTTCCCTTGCAGGGCTTTTCCAGCGAAATGAAGAAGAAGAGGGGAGATGGAAACGCGATGAAGGAAGGTGCGGGGGTGAAGAAGCGGTCCCGAGAAGAGGCCTGGATGCCTCTTCTTATAGAAGAGGTGGAAGGATCGAGAAAGGGGTTTAGGGTTTGCGGTTTGTTAGAGATGGATGGAGGAGGAAGGCGTGCGATCGAGGGTGGAGAAAGAGGTGGTTTCAGTGGGAAATGGAGGTGAGAGAAAGGGAGAGGGGCGAGAGAGGCGCCAGTCGGCTGGCCTCCTTCCTTCCTTACGAAGGTAAAAAGCCCTAAAAAAGTTTTTTGCAAAAGACACCCTCCCTTTGATTTTCAAATTTTTACAAAAAGGGGGGTTCCCGATGTTTTTAGCAAAATTAATTTTCAAAAAGACTCAAAATCATTTGCTTTTTCTCGTAGTTTTTCCAATTCTTCGGTTTCTTGTGTTATTTATCAATTTTTTTGTATTTTTAGAATGAAATCCTAAAGTTTGTGAGAAAACAAAGAAAAAAGCTAATTTTTTTGTGTTTTTTTGCAAAAATATTTACAAAATGGAATTTTTCTGAGAATTTAAAAGCTATTTTGAGAAAATTTCTTCAGAAATGGTTTTTGGATCCAGATTTTGAGAAAATATGGATTTAAAGTACTGGGTTCGGATCCAGAATTAATTTTGAATACATCAATATGGAATTTAATTCAGAAAATCTGAAGAATGACTGAAATTTAGCTTTGAAATCGCTTTGATTTTCTCAGAAGACGGGGTTAGGGGCAAAAGGGTCATTTTTATAAAACTTTGAAAAATTTGGGGTGTTCACAGGCACCAATTTATAAAACTCTTTCTTTAATTTAATTTTCAATTTTAGTTATTTTTAATAAAATAATTAGTGGGCCCACACATAGGTAGCGCCTCACTAAAGCTCCTTGCCAAGAAAAACAAAAATTTTCTCTTTCTTTTCAAAAGGTTTTCAAATCCAGTTGAGGTGGCACCACCTTTAAAAACAGAATTCGTTCTTAATCATTTCTTTATTATTACTTTTCAGTCCCCAAAAAGGAGCCACCGTGAAACCCTACCCAAAGTCCCATTTTTACCTAAGTTTTCAAAATTCCTCTTGAGAAAAGGAGTTGTCCCCCTCTCAAAACGGCGAGCATTTCAAAAGATTTCAAAATTTTGTTTTAAAAAGCTTATCAAAATCAGTTAAGAAAAGGAGGATAAGGCTCAGATTTGGGGGACAGAAGGAAGGGAGGGCCGGTTATTAAAAGTTCCAGAGGGGCCCAACACAAAAGGAGGAGGTGACGATTTCTCTTGAATCTGGTTCTCAATCCCCCTTAGCATTTTTTTTTTCTAGCTGGATCAACAACTCCATCGACCATCGCCCCTAATCACCTCTCTGCTTCTCAGCTAGCAGGAAGCCGACCCCCGACTGCCTCTTCCCACCCTTCTTCCGCTGCTTGCCCCTTTTGGGTCATTCTCTTCCCTAGCCGATTGAAGAAAATCGTTATAATAGTGACAATCAGAAGAAGATTATTTCCCTCCAAAGCTCCAGCCACTCTAAGCGAACTCCCAACAGTTGTCATTCAAGAGCTTCCACCCGCACGGTCAAGTTACAATGTTTATCATGGCTTTCATTAGCCTGGTTGAGATTATCTGCTTACCTGATGAAGATGTGGGACTGAGGATATCAGTCATGGCCTGGAATGAGAGTTCTATGCGACTGGTAGATGATAGCAGGGAGTGATTATGCTGTTGATATATGATGCTGATTTTTTGTATTCATATTTTATAGCTGCATCATATGTGATTTCTGTTGTGCAAATGTTTCTTTTGAATCAGTTTGCATAAAAGGGGAAGATAGTCTCTGTCAGCATAGTTATTCATTATAAGCAGGGGTATTATTCTCTGTAGGAGTCTTCTATAGAATGCTTCTATACATTTGTACATCGGTAATTTCTCTCAGTATTTCCTATCATTTTTTTTTTTGTAATGTCATTTTATACTAATTATTAGCCGCCGTCAATGTTCTCCTTGTGCCTTCTACCTGTAGTATGTTTGTTGCTATGTCTACATTTTCTAATGTAAAAATTTTTGTAGTTTAAGATGTATCATCCTTTTACATACTGATTTGATTGTTTTTTTTTTTTTTCCATCACTCGTGACACCTCTTATTTATATATTTTTTTTTACAACAGACGTCCTTTATTTACTCCTTGAGCCTAGGTTAGCTTCTTATCCGAGTTTAGTATATCTCTTATATGAGTTTCTATGCACTATGTACTTACCCCAGTACATGTTCTGAAGTATTTCTCTGTATGTCATCTAGGTCCATTTTGTTCTCTGTAGTGTAATGTGCTATACATGTGTTTCGACAGGATATAATACATTCATTAATGTCTGTTTCAGTTGCTGATATCATGCTTTGTTGTTGTGCATTTGTTTGTCATTATCTCCTTACCCTCACCTTATACTGTATGCTTCCCCCCTTTTGCCATGATATATTTGTCTTTTCTCTTGTAAATCACAGGGTTACTTTCAGTCAGAAGGTGCCTTCTGCTAAACTTTTATGAAAGTCGTTTAGATAGTCAATAGACTTCAGTTGTATGTGATATGATCTAGCTTAGGTAAGAATGACCTGTAGACTCAGGTGGTATGAAAGCTTACACTGCATCCATCCACACATAGCACTTCATTTACTCCATGTATCCCCTGATTTTCTGTGTTATATCCAAATTTCTGTAGGCGTTTGCATGCTGACCGAGTTTACATCTTCATCTAATGATACTCAATTTGATTTTATTCAGCTCTGTAATTCTGAATATTCAGCACCTGTAATCTAGTTCCATCCAAGCATGTACGTGCCACCAGCTTAGGTATAATTCTTGCACATTGGGAAGTTCATTTTTTTCTCATTCAGCATATTCTCTGCATTTAGTGGTCTGTCACCATTTCGTTTTTATATATTTCATTCATTAATTCTATTATATAACCTACAAGTTATTACTCATTTACATTCATTCCACTAGTCCCATTGTATATTTTTATTCTCCAGTGTCATCATCCCTTTTTGCATTTAGGCCTACACATCTATATTTTCTCATATTAGATTAGATATGGCATCTATCTTCATCTCATATCATAAGCATTTAGACACTTACATGCATATGTTCCTTATTTAGCCCAAGTATGGCCTTTAGATATTTTCATACATATCCTGTTCACTACATTTTCATCAAATAGTGCATTTCCGTTATAGTTCATATGTAATCCCTTGTATATTGTCATCAACATAGGACTTTCAATCTCCTCTCTGCATATTGTATTTCTTGTCTCAAATCTCATTTGCAGGAAAATCTGGAGGGTGCTGACTATTTTAATTTTGTACTTCTTTTATTCATTTTGCTTTATGTCAAAGATGTAATAATTTAATTTGAAATAATATTTACTTTTATTGCTTAGATTAGGATGCATATCATATAGTTTGATTTCTGTAATACCATGACTATGCGATCCATGCATTGCATTTCAAAATCACCATGGATATACACGAATGGCACGTGCACCAACTCTTAGGGAGTTGATAAACTCGATGGAGTCCATATTTACGGCCCTAGTCGGAATATGGACGAGACCCAGATTCAGCATCTTCCTATTAGTCACACCGAGCCTACACTCTTAGGCTATCTTCCAAAATTCACTGCATATCTTCAAGGTTTTAGAAAATATTTTAGAGTTAACTAAGTAAATTGTAAACATATTTACGGTCATAGTCGGAATATGTGATAATTCTACTTAGTTTAATCCTAAAATTGCATATTTTCCTCGAAAGAGGTTTTCACCAAAGTGCATTCATACATTCAAATCATCTGCAGCATGGTATCACTTGCATTTCTCATGATTTTCTCAAGAAAATTCTATTACAAGGAAATCGATTTCTCTAGAAACTCTGAAAATTTTCAAAGCTGGATTTCCCAAGTCAAGTTTTCACATGATTTTCCATGGAAAATGTTATTTTCTTAAGATTCATTTTCAAAAGGAATTTCTCATCTTTCTCAAGAATCAAAATCGATTTTCAAGTATTTCAAGGATAATATTCTTAGGATTTCAGTTTCCCGAGTTTTGATTTTCCTTCTCCAAAGAGTTTTTCAATGAATTTCGATCATTTTCCTGAGAAACTTTTCAAAAGCTAGAATTTTCCCGACAGACATTTTCCTTTTTAATTGTTCATCTTTTCTCAGGAATTCTTTCCATTTTTCCAGGATTTTCACTCATTCATGATTTTCCCAAAACTTCATAAATTTTCTCGAGATTTTAAATCCTTTTCATCACAGTTTCCTGAGAGACTGATTTCCACCTTTTCCCTAAGAAATATTTTTCAACTCCAAAGCATTTTCTGAGCATACATCATGTTTTCCAACTTGCATTTTACAAAAATCTCATAGCACATGCTTGAATTCTCTGTGCATTTAGGATAGAACACAATTTTGATAATTTAACTAAGTCAAGCACACTTTTGGTCCTTGGTTCGATTACCCCTGTTAAAGGCGGCAGGAACGGTTGAACCTTGTACCGACAGGTCAAGCCCCATCCCATGGATTTTCCCACTATTTTCAAAAACGGAGGTGAGTATTTCAAAACAAATTTCCAAAATCCGGTCAAGTTTAACTCGCGAAAGCATTTTCCTCTCTCTCCCGCAAGGGAAGAGAAGGGAAATTTTTTGCGATGATAACAGTGGCATCAAACAAAAAGGATGGTTTGTCGACCAGTCCCCCTTGGCTCCGTTGGTGGGTACAGTTCGCTCGCTATGTCGAACTAGGTTGAGTGGCTGGTTCAGCTGGAGAGAGAGAGATGAAGCAGTCGGATACACGCATTTGATTCCTTTTGCCTTTCACCCCTAGCCTTTCACCCGGCCTCATTTCCGAAGATTTCATTCCTCCAGCCCGTCATCACCTTTTGATGCCGAGCTTTCAAGTAATTGATCATGGAAGGGCAAGAGAAAAAGGGGGTGTTGGTTTAGAAACAACTTGGCATAGCTGTTGAACGCGGACTAAGTCATAAGCTCTAACCACTATAGGAAGAACTTAGTTGAACTACATTATAGTTGTTCTTGACAGCTATTTCGGATTGGTGGCAAGATGGACAGACAGGAGATGAAGTAGTTTTTTGGAAAAAAGAAAAAAGATAAGGGGACCTCATGACGGGATGGTGTACACAATCAAAACAGTCGGCGAAAACTGGCCATCCTGGGATTACGAGACGTCATCCACTGACAGAGGGGCAGGCTCTTTACGAGACATCTCTTTAGTTCATTGAGCGATATCGCACACATCTATAACCGGTACGAATCCGAAAGTAGGGATGACGAGCGACGATGGTATCTCCTGAGTTGATACAGACGGGAACCTGACGATCAACCCTCTGGCCCGGGGCCGGTAGCAAAGGACGAATTGCGGGTGCCCGTGGGTAAGTGTCCAATAACAGCAGATGTCTTTGAACCGACCAGAAGCTGACACCACCATCAGGTGTCTCCTAGCACGGGTCGTCTGTATCAGAAGCAACCGACCGAAAACGGAAAGGATAAACCCGACGGAGAGCGTGCGGGAGGCCAAAGCAAGAGCAACGACAGAATAATCGAGTGAGTTGCTAAAGTCATCCCTCTCAAAACATCCGCAGGGCTCCACCTCACCGCTCAGTGAAGGGTCCGGGATACGTGGCTAGCTCGCATCTGAACAAATGTAATTGCGCTTCGTGCGCCTCGAGATCTGAGCGGACCAAGTGCGTAGACTGAGTAGTGGGTACTTGTGCTATTGGGCTCACCTTCCCTTACTTGAGGATCAGCATCGACCGCACCATCATCAATGTCTTGCTCCTGATCAACAGCATACACGTCTGTTTTCATTATAATCTGTCAATGCTGCTTTTGCCCTGTGAACACCAAATCATCGTGCTATTCCAAGTCTAAAACAATTCAACACGGTCAGTATATGATGTCATGGCCATACTCCACTTGTTTGGTACAGAATGGTTAGCATTTGGTGATTTGGTCATTTGAATTAGTGCTTACGTATCCAATTTACCAAAACCTGTAAATGACAGATATAACAAAATACTGTGAAGTGGCAGTGTGATGGATTGTAGCATAATATTTGTAACATGGCCAGGTATAACTGGATGTTGGAGATGATGACTGTAGCGTATGCTGGGAAAATAGGGTGTTGTTGTGGTGTATTGAAGGTGGATTAAGGACAAAGAGATCGTGTGTGACGCTGAGACATACAGAAAAGAATGCCAAAACTCCATCAGCACAACAACTGTGCATATCAAGGCAAACTCATCATAGATCACTATACGAAAAACACCAATCAATCAGGAAACAATGAGCAGAAATATCTATAACAAAAGAAAAATAAAATAAAAGAAAATAAAAGAAAATAAAAGAAAATTTCAGAATCCAAAAGTGAGAACAAATATCCGCAGTAGCTAACATCAGACTTACCCGCTTGTAACTAAAAAAAATACCTTTCTTTTGTCCAAAAAGCTCTAAAACCTCTAAATTTATGGGAATACTCAGCAACACTACTCTGTTTTCCAAAATTTTATCATATACATTACCTCTTCAGGAACACCAATCACGAGCATTCTAGAATATCCTTAACCATGAACTGATTGAGGCCGGTTTAGACTGAAGTATATGCTTGAAGATATCATTGCCAGGAAAGTGAATCCGCCCTTCGCTATAGGCAGAGCATTGATGTACAAAGCGACAGCTTCTGAGAAGAATGGTAGCAATAGGAACATATCTTGGTGGTGTTAGTGCATAGATAAAAACCTGACCCAGAGATCTTTAATATCACTTGGTCCCTCTTAGAATGATTTACTGAAGAATCGATCGCAATGACCTTCAAATCAATGGGCACTTGATGGACCACTTTCTTCACTTGGAGACTTCTCCTATTCTCACAATAGCCGAGTGAAATGTTACACAGAAATGCACTTGGATGTGGATCTTCTATGATAAATAGGAAACCTACCGACTAATGTGATGAAAGGGACATAGAGAATGTATATCTTGTAATGAGCATGGACCGGATATCAACATTCAGAATAATGAATCGGCAAACAGAATTAACATGTGAGAACATTATCACTCGGCATATTGGTCTTTAACAGAGGATTATCAACAGATGCCTTCAAACCTGAGCCCATCTTCACCACTTCGGCATTACTTCATAACCAAACTAGCAATTCATATACTACTTCTCAATGAAATTGAAGTCCAAACTCCTCGGTAGATTCCATCAATTTCGCAGCAGATCATTGCTCGGGTAATCTAACTTTTACAGGTATTATTACATAGGTTGATAACAAATGTGGCCTTGTTTGCAGTTATAAATGATGAAGGGGCATTTAATCAAACGCAGGGAATGTAATGATATAAAATAGGGAATTCACAGGTGAAATGAGACAGAAAAAAAAAATGATGCTGATCATGATTCAGAAAGAAAATTAAGCCAACATGAAAACCCATCTTCACGATAAAACTGCTACGAACCCAAATCTTGCTCAGCCGATCAGGGCACTTCCCAGCAGACGCTGAGGTCTGTGAAGTGCCGATGTTTGGGTTTTGACTCAAACACCAATGACATATTAAGTGATGATTGTTACGAGCAAAAACGAAAAAAAAAAAATGAGGTAGCAACTAGAATTTAAACATGCTAAAGAGAGAAGAAGAAAAGAAGAGAAAAAGAAAAAGAAAAGAAAAAAAACGGAAAGCATCAACAGGATGTGGGAGTTGCAGCAGCAATGGCACTTTGAGCCACAATGCAGCAGAAGTTAGGGTAACAGATTCAATATTATCAGCATAAGAATCCAAATGTGCATAGCTAATTGAGAAGATCTTGATGTAAAGAAGCAATAGACGAAAAAAAATTAGGAACAAATTGACCTGCAAGTCAGGAAAAATCAAAACAACAATAGCAAAAAATAAAAATAAGGAATAAAAATAAAACTAAAAAAGATAAAATATGGGGAAGATGAAGAAAATATGTTGGAATGAAACATTCCAATTGCTCTTGCACAGGGATGGGTTGAGGTAGCTACGAGCGCTTCAAGCCTCATCCATGGTGCGTAAATAGGAATTAAAACAGAAGAAGGAAAGAGACATTGACAGGAGACTTAAAGGAAAATGAGGAAGGAAAGGGGTACTTACCGAAGAGCTACAGGAATCTAGAAGGAGGAGATCGATCTTCAATAGCTTCCAGGGGAAACATCAGAGGGAGATGAGGGGTGCGGGGTGAAACGCGGTCTTGCGAAAGAGGAAGGAGGATGCAGTAGTAGGGTGAAAACGGATCTGATGCTGGAAGAAGAGGGGAGGCTATGTACAGGAAAGGGGAGGGGTGAAGACGATCCTGAATCCTTCCCCTTCGTGCTTCTCTTAAAGAGGAGAAAAGAGGATTTGGTTGTAGATTGAGGGTTTACAGAGGAGGAGATGGAGGTTGTTAGGAGATGAACAGGAGATGGTGAGGAGGTCACACATGGGGCGTGCGATGAGGGTTTGGCTAGAGAGTTCGGGCGATGAGGGAGAGAAGGTGGAGGGTTTTCCAAAGAGGCGCCGCCCTCTTTTCTTTACAAAAGGTTTTCAAAACCCTAAAAACAGGTTTACAATAGGGCCCCTTCCATTTTCGGGTTTTTACCAAAAAGGGTTTTTGGTTTTCAAAAAAAAGGGTTTTAAGAGAGGTTTTTAGCAAAGTCTTTAAAAACTACTTATTTTCCTCGTAGTTTTTCCGATTTTTCAGGATTTTTCCATTTTTTTGTACTTTTGGAACAAAAATTTAAGTTTTTATACGAAAACAAAGATTAAACACTATTTTTTTTTGTATTTTTCTGAAAAATATTTACAAAAGTATCTTTCTGAGAATTTCAGACCATTTCGGGAAAATTTCTTCAGAAGAATGGGTTCGGACCCGAGTTTTGAGAAAATGTTCGAGTTTCGACACTCGAATCGCTGTGGTGGCGGACTCAAGGACATCAAGAACGTGAAGCATGAAGTTCCATAGTGTTTAGAGATGCGCTAAAGATGGAACGGAAGGCGACGTTCTTGCCCGTGTCATTGATGGTTCACCATGCTTTAATGGACTTAAGCAGACCGATGCTGCGAATATTGGAAGGCATTCGAGGCACTTATGTTGGACATTAAGGATATGTCCTAGGAGGACAAGCTCTTCCACTTCCTAAGAGGGCTTCCATCCACCCTGGGCTCTGCCTTCTGCAAAGATGTCAGAACGTTCAGGACTTGGGCACGGCGCCCACGGCTAGGAACTGGACGTATCTCATGGAGGTCGATACTATGCCAAGCAAGGGCAAGAGCAAAACTGAAAGGCAAGGATCCTTTGAATAAGAAGGCATCGTGACTCGAGGATCTAAAAGAGAGCGAGCCCAAGACCAAGGCCGAGCCGAGAAAGACGAAAAAATGAGAAGGGGTGCTTCATCTGCTCCAAAACAGACTACGAGACTGCCCAGGCAGGCCCTTCCTTGAAGACGGAGGAGGAGCAAGCAGAGCCACGGATAGGGGCCTTGCAACAACTCAATGCCATTAGAGGGCTCAATCAGAGGACAAGCCCACAACAAGGAAGCTGATGTACGTCGTCTCGGTGGCCATCAACGGACGGGATGCGAGCCAAATTCCGGCTGTCAACTCCGAGGCGACGCCCATTGCTGGGATAGCAAAGGTGGTTTCAGTACAAGTTTCAAGTTGGTCCGGGAAGACCAGCTTCATGGTGGTTCATCTATCTGACTTCCGACTCTTTGGCATTTTCTTGTCTGCGTCTGCATCTGCTACTATAGTCAGTCAGTCTTCTGAAATTCACTTTGCATCTTGGATGACATGGCCCCGTGCATGGTGCCAGCGGCACCCTGGAGAAGACGAACACCATAAAAGTGGCCCTGCAACTAAAGCAAGGCATAAAGAAAGGCTGTGAGACATGTCTGGTTGTGATGCTGCCACAAGAGGACCAGCCCAATGGACCAGGATGTTCCGGGGGGGATTGAGCGGGTCCTAAGCTAAGAGATTTCGAGGATGTCATGCCTGAGCAATTGTCGAAGACCCAACCACCGAGATGGCCGGTGGACCATAAGATAGAGCTGGATCTTTGTTAGCCTTTGCTAAGGAAAATGGCTCCCCCTGAACTATCGGAGCTAAGGAAGCTACTCAAGGAGCTGATCGATGCCGGCATCATTATTAGTCGTCAGACCCTCGAAGGCACCATTCGGGGTACCGGTGTTGTTCCAGAAGAATCATGCGCAAGTCTCCGTCTATGTATCGACTATCGGGCCCTGAACAACGCTAAAAAGAAAAAAGAGCCCGTGCCACCACCACCACTATTAAGGTAGTAGGCGGCGGACTTGTTTGATCAATTAGGTGCGGTTCGGTATTTAACCAAGTTGGACTTGCGATCGGGGTACTGTGCGGATAGCCTAGGGCGACGAGGGCAAGACGACCTGTGTGACGCTGGAGCATGAGAGTAGTTGGTAATGCCATTTGGTCTAACCAATGCCCCCTTTTGCACATTGATGAATGAGTTATTTCGCCCCTACGTCGAGTTGTTTATCGTAATCTATGCTATTTGATACATACTATAAGGGGGACCGAGGATGATATTGTGGTGTATACTAAGCCGCACATTGGAAGAAGACGCAGAGCACCTACGGACTGTGTTCAGGATCTTAAGGTCTTAGAAGCTCTATGTGAAAAAGGAGAAGTAACGCTTTGCATAAGGTCTTGTTCCTTGGGCACTGGATTGGAAACAACATGAGTTGGATGGATCAAGAGAAGGTGTATGCAAGCCGTGGTGGACTGGGAGACACCAAAAAGGTGCAGTAACTACGATCCTTCCTCTCCTTAGTCAACTACTATAGTTCATCAACGACTTCTCGAGAAGGGCGGCACCATTGATCGATCTACTCAAGAAGGATCGACCATGGAATTGGACAGCAAGGTGCAAGGAAGCCTTTGAAGATTGGAAGAAGGCCAACACCAGTGAGCCAGTGTTGCAGCTCCCCGACTATGCGGTCCCATTTGAGGTGCACTCGGATGCCTCGGACGAAGCTATCGGTGGGGTATTGGTGCTTCAATAACACCACATTTCCTACCTGATACCTTATCTGAGCGGCAGGAAAGAGGTTGTTTTTTTGTAGGTAATCAAACATTGCCTGAACGTCGCCCTTTCTTACATTAAAGATTCTTGTTCCTTCTCGTGGCTATCCATTAGACCCGGAAGCGAACCCATGAAGTTTAGAACCAGCCGAGAATACGGGAAGAGGACAGATCAAGGATGTCATATATAGGAGGAGCTAGATCAGTTCCCGATGAAAAAGTGAGAATTGCCTTAACCAAAATGGCAGGAATTGGACCTAAAAAAGCCATTCAGGTTCGTTATCGATTGGGTATAAGTGAGAACATCAAGATGAATGAGTTAACTAAGTATCAGATCGACCTTTTGGAACAAGTGATAGGTCAAGATCATGTTGTTCATTGGGAATTGAAGAGGGGAGAACGAGCAGACATCGAACGATTAATTTTGAATTCTCGTTATCGCGGAATTCGTCATCAAGATGGTTCGCCCTTACGCGGTCAACGAACTCATACTAATGCTAGGACAACTCGAAAAAAGAAGGAATATTATAATGATGAATGAACATTATAAAAATTCAAGCTGGGACTGATCACTTAGTGAGGAAGAGAGATCAAAAGGAAAGGGGTAGAGGTTGGGAATGGAATGTCAGATGAGCGGTTCATGCCTTAATGATGATGAATTTTTCACTCTTCCTTACCTTACCTTACCTTACTTATAGTTGTTGTTGCTAGCCTAAGCCAAAAAGGTACGAACGAAGTGACGGGCCCGCAGAGCGGCTTTTTTTTTTGTAGTAAAGGCAAACATTTCTCCTCTATTAATTATTAATGTGTGCACAACTTGCTTGCATTAGCCTTAGGCACATCTCGCTTTCTTAGTTTCACGCTGGCCTAGCCTAGTCAGTCTTTTAGTAAGCATACTTTAAATCACAGTTGTTTTGTGTATCAGCAATGAATTTCTTAGTGGCCGCACGGTACGTACGGTGGAGGGTGTTACGGCGTTCAGAACCAGTTTAAGTGAATGAAGATGAAGGAACAAAGAAGTAAGGAAATGAGATGACTCTTTCTTGAACTATTTCATAAATGTTTCATAAACGCCTCCACACCAATCACGAGTTTTTATCCATTCCTCTCATATATCGTCGTCACGCCCTTAATGGTAGGTTTTGAAAAAGACTTTTCATGTCATTCCCATTTAGGTCTTATTCGGATCCCTCCATTGTTTCTTTTCCTGCCTCACCTTTTCCTCAAAATGAGAAAGAAGATGGTACACTCGAATCGTATTATTTAAGTGCTTATTGCTTTCCAAAGATCCTACTTCTACAATTGGTAGGTCACCAGGTTATTAAAATAAGTCATGTTTTCCGTGGTTTTCCCATGTTACAACTTCTGTACCAATTCGATCGATCCGGAATGGTTCGGTTAAACATTCCATTAGGGAGCCCGGTCTTGACTCTTCTGTGTGGTATTCACTCTTGTTCGGCTCTTGGAATGAAAGATAGCAGTGGTTGGAACAGCTCGCAAAATCCAACCACTTCACCTACTTCATTGCCCCCAATCGTTTTTCGTACCTCTATGGAAACAGAATGGTTTCATGTTCTTTCATCGATTGGTTATTCCTCTCCGTTCGTATCTCCATCTCCAATTTCGGTCTCGATTAGTTCCCAAGATTGAATGGCCAAAGAAAGTAATTGAAAAGCCTTGATTGTTTTCCAAAAATGTTTAGCCTGCGAGCGTAGAGTGACGACTCTTCGTCGGAATGAGCCTACTTAGAGACTGAGAAAGTGAAGCGAGCGATTTCAATAGTCCAGAAGTGAGCGAAGAATTATAGAAGGGAGCGAGTGGAGTGCGTAAGCTTTTTCTGCGAGACTAAAGGATGGTGAGCAGAGCCTACCACTATGGACTACGCGAGCTACGAAGCGAGTGAGTTTGAGACAGCACGGACGAAAACGGAAGAACAGTTACAAGATGTGGCACACACACCCGGGTTGTCGTGCACTAATAGAAGATTGCTGGAACGCTCCTCAACAAGGCTGCCCAATGATTAGAGTTGTTAACAAGCTGCTGGCTGTCAAGCAAAGGCTCAAGGTATGGAACAAGGCAGAGTTTGGGAATATTAACAGCAACATAGAGGACGTTAAACAACTCATCAAGCTAAACCAGTTGGAGCTTGAGAAGGGATCCTTCTCAGCCATGGATAAAGAACTCCTCTTGCTGGAAAATTAATAGCAGATCATCTTTTTTTCTGAAGAGTTGGCAACAGCCTATAAAATAGGCACCCGCATAAAATGGCTCAAAGAAGGTGACCGGAACACGTCATTTTTTGTTGCCTCAGTGCGGGAGCGTCGCCAACATCATTATATCAGCCAAATCTGAGTTGGTGAATCGGTGGTCGTTGGCCAAGAGGCTCTTGCTCAAGCAGACCGGAATTCTTTCATGGACTGACTTTCCAGCTCCCAAGAGAGGGTCGATGGGCTGTTCCCCTTCGGTGCAGAGCCTTGTGTGTCTGAAGCAGAGAATCAAGACCTCCTCAAACCAGTCTCGGATCAAGAGGTAAAGGAAGTTGTCTTCCAACAAGATGGGGATCGAGCCCCTGGGCCAGACGGTTGACTTCTTTCAGAAGTTCTGGGATGTAGTTGGTGCAGATGTGTGCAAAGCCATAAAGAACTTTTTTCGTAGTGGGAAGATCCTACGAAGAATCAACACCACCAACATCGTCCTCGTTGCCAAGAAGGAAGGAGCTGCCTCTTTTGAAGACTTCCGGCCTCTCGCATTGTGCACTCTACAATCTCTACAAGATTATAAGTAAGATCATGGTGAACAGAATGCAGCCCATCTTGACTCGAATTATATCCTCCAATCAAGAAACCTTCTTGAAAGGTATAGATATCAAGGAGAGTATCTTACTTGCACATGAAATGGTGCATTCTCTGGAGTTCTATCATGCTGAAGCGGTTTGCCTAAAGGCGGACCTTTCTAAAGCCTATGACCGTGTGGAATGGAGTTTCATAAAGAATACACTCACTTGTTTTGGATTCCACCCGCAGTGGATTGAGCACATAATGACTTGTGTCTCCACTCCTTTTCTATGCTTATGGAGAACCGGGAGACCTATTCTTTAGCAACAGGGGATTAAGGCAAGGCGACCCCATTTCACCTTACCTATTCCTCCTTGTTATGGAGAGGCTTTCTTTTGATTCATTTTTTTTTGGGCTCTTTCGAGGACTCGACAAAGGGCTTCCTTCATGGTGAGCTTCCCGTGTATTGGATTTCACAAGGATGTTGTATACATAAACCTCCATACAGTCATGTAGAATATCATAGAAAGATGTCTGTCATGGCTCTGTTATATGTGGCTCTAGCATTTTGAAGTTCGAATGGCATGACAACATAGCAGTAGGTTCCCCTGGGTGTAGTGAATGATGTCTTCTATTGGTCTTCTTTAGCAAGCTTAATCTGGTTATATCCGCAGAAAGCTTCCATGAATGATAACATCTCATAGCCAGCTATCCACGAAGATACAGATATCAATGTGTGGCAGTGGAAAGTCATCTTTTGGGCAAGCCTTGTTAAGGTTTTCATGAGGCTGATCCTGAGCCGCCATCCAAGCACGAATACCTTCGTTTAAAAGAATATTTTTGGTGTAGAAAGTCTCAAATTCAGGATCTTCTGCTGCACGGATTTCCTGGGAAACGAAGTTAGAGCAGACTGTAAGGCATTAGGGGCATGTTTACTACGAAGACCAAACACTCAATCCGTAAATTGATAAATGTTAAGATGATCGCTTTGTGCCCTTATTTTCATGATTCAGGTAGTACTAAGTTGTTGTTGTTGTGAATCAATCCCCTTCCCTGCTGTTGACTGAACCTAAATTAGAGTATTGATTGTAGCTTTAAAGTACGCGTAGCCTTTGATAGTCCAGGACCACTGTGGGAATAGAATAAAAGATAGAGGGCGCTAAGCATAGAGTGACAGAAAGAAAAAGAAAGGCAAGCTAGAGATGATATCAGCCTTGTAGTTGAAAAAATGGGATAAGATATAATATAATAATATTTATATAAAGACAAAGAAATAGAAAGAAGGAGCCTTGAGACAAAGGAAATCAAGACCAGAAAACGGAAAAGTCGTAATAAAAAAAAGAAATTAAACATGTGATAATTTTTTCCTAGCTAGTAGAACAAGAAAGACATGGATGTATATTCAATACGAAGTCCCTTGGAGCTCCGAAGAGGAAGGTTTGGATCCTTTAATCGAAATGGAGAAACTTCTGAAACTTCATTAAGGAGAGCCTGATCGACCCTCTTTAATTGATCCGGACCCATCTTTTGGGTAAGGTAGTCCATCACTTCCCTAAGCTTATTCCGATCAAGTACAAGCACTCCATTCTGCTGCAGCAGATTGAGCCCCCTTTCCGTCATTATAGCGAAAAGCTGGCCTGTCTGTTTTTTTAATAAAATGGCGATACACCCGTGGATTTTCATTAGGATCTGGGAAACTCCATACAATTACTTGAATTGGGCAGGATTCATGTACAGCCCAATGGAAAAGGTATAAAAAAAGGAGACGATGATCCCAACCGGTCCCCAAGATAACTCGAAAAGGGAGAAGAGAAAGTCTTTGAAAAGTTGTCGTATCGCCAGAGCGGAAAGCCTGAGGAAAATCTTGCCCTTCACCCTTTCTCTATGTGATCAAGTGTTAAAAGAATGAAAGGTCTAGTTGATCTTTTCTTATCGGTTAACTTTCGAATCATAATCCCTGTGAGGAATTCAAAGGATAGGTTATCAAAATGGGGATCAACGATGCTCTCGCTTTCGCTTGCTTGATTCATTGACGGAAGCCTATGAAGACAGAATTAATAGATGGAAAGCAAGGCCAACTATTGGCTGAAGCGGAATGCGAAGCGTAGCTCTATTAATAGATGGAAAGCAAGGCCAGTGAAGCGGAATGCGAAGCGTAGCTCTTTAATTCAACTAAGCTACTATATCACTCTCTATCTAAGCGTCGCTTACGACTGCAACCAATACTAAGCTCTAAGCGAAGCTGCTTTGCTTAGCTTACCTGACGGCTTAGTCAGTCCTGAGCTTGTTATCATCGCAAAATTTTACTTTTGCGAGTCAAACTGACCTTTGAAAAAGATTTTGAAAATAACTCGCCTCCATTTTTAAAATGCGGGATAATTCCGAAGAATAGGACTCGCCTGTCGGTACGAGGTTCAACCGTTCCTGACGCCTTTACCAGGGGTAATTGAACCAAGGATCAATTGTATGCTTAACTTTGCTCAACTTGTCTAAATCATGTTCTATTTCCTAAATGCACAAAAAATCAGACATGTGCTATGGATTTCTGAAAATGCATATTTGAAAACATGATGTTTGCTTTGAATATTGGAAAATATTTGGAGATTCTTGGAAAAGATAACACTTGGAAAATCGTAAATCATGGTGAAAGAATATTTCTGAAGAAAATGAAAATTGATTTTTGAAGAATCCAAGTGTTTTTATAAAAATCGATTCTGAGAAATTTGGAATAACTATGGAAAAACTTGATTTCTCTGAATTTAAACTTTGAAATATAACTTGAAAATCAGGATTTTGAACTTAGGAAATGCTTGAAATATCATTGGAAAATCAATGTTTTGAGAAAATCAATTTCTGAATAAGACTTAGAAAATTTTGAGAAAATCGATTTCTTTGAATTGAAATTGGAATTTGTAAATGAATAAAATGAATGAATATGGATTTGAAAGACTTGATTTTGAGGAATTGAGAAAATCCTTTTGTATTTTTGAGAAAATGCAGTGCATTTTGAAGTTAGCCTAAGAGTGTAGGCTGAATGTGGCTAATACGAAGATCAAAAATTTGGGTCTCATTCGTATTCTGACTATGGCCATAAATACAAATTCCACCGAGTTTGTCAACTCCATAAGAGCTTGTGCATGTGCCATTCGTGTATACCATAGTGGATTTATAAAAAAATGTGCATGAATTGGCATACATGGCAGTTATATATCAAAATTTAAAACTATTTGCAATGCATCCTATTCTATGCAAGAATTAAAATTCTTATTCCAAAATTAATTACAATTTACATCACTAATTGAATTTAAATGACTAAAAATTAAAAGAAAGTAAAGTCTTCAATATCTCTGCAAAACTAGAAAACTTGTTAGTGAAGATATGTTGGCTTTTCTAGATTTATCTAGTAATATCTAGAAATTGCTGGATTTTGCTAGATATAAGCCTTTTTCCATGATTCTTTGATATAAACTTAATAAAATATGAAATAAAATATAAGAAATATAAAAATGATATTTGAAATTTCGAAATTAGGGTCAAAATGACCAAAATACCCCTGATAGCAAGACTATGGCCTTGAAATCAAGGTTTTCAGAAAGATATTTTGTAAAATGCAACTTTTGAAATACAAATATTGATAAATTAACTCAAATATGATATGTCATGATTAAAAATATGAAAATTAGGGTTTAGAATTTTGAAATTTAGGTCAAATGACCAAATTACCCCTAATAGCAAGACTATGGCCTTGAAATCAGGGTTTTCTAAAATAGATTTTGATAAAAACTTGGGATTTATGATTGAAATGAACATAAAATCAAACATGAAACATTCTAATATGATTCTAAACATGAAAAAAACCCTAAAAACATAAAATTATATATGAAAATCAAGAAATATAACAAATATCACAATTTTGGATCTTTCAGGTACCCTGTTTTGCAATTTGATCTATTCAAGCATCAAATGAATTTCAAATTTAATAAAAATTGACACCTGCAATTATTATAACTATAAAATCAGATTGGAATTATAAAATTATATTTTTGACATTATTCCAATTCAAAATTTGCATTAAAACCCTAAAATAAGCTATTTTCACCCATGTTCACAGACCAGTTTCAATGTTAGACCCAAATCAGGGGTCACATTATCATGAATTTTTTTAAAATTTTACAGAAGTAAACTATACAAAAAAACAGAAATTTCCTTTTTTACAGATTGGAAAAAGCATCTTTGATGAGGGAGAAACCCTTCCGGCAATTCGGATTAAAATATGACGAATCTAAAAAGGATTAAAACAGGTACTTCCGATTGAAAATATAGAAATAAATAGCAAACTCAATCAAAAATTTCTGAAATTTCATAAGTGAATAGTAGACCTAAAAATAATGAAACTCTTTTTTTACAGATCATGAATCGGATCTACGGTCTGAGATCTATGATCAACACAAATCAGATTAGGGTTTTGGTAAACCCTAACGAGTTTTAAATTTTAAATCTGATTCTCTGACAGAGGAAAAATACTAAAGAGGCTAAAAATTATCAAAATTTCATAGTATATATTTCACATTATGAGGAATCCACTGCACTTTACGGATCTCAAATCGGATATCGGATGAGGAAAATAACACAACAACAAGTTACCTATGAATTTTAATATCGATTCTAAACGATGGAAAATCACGGTTTAATCTTTTATTTTTTTTGACAGGGTTCCCGAATTCCAAAACATCCGAAATTTTTACATTAGTTCACTGACATATCCATGGATCACATAAAAAAATCAGAAATTTACAGTGAGTACTTCAATACGAAATAACATGTTCTTTGCTGATCCAAGCTTAAAACACACAAAAATTTGATAAAACCTAATAAAGCATGCATTAATCAATGAAAACAATAAAGAAAATATTAAAACAGTAAAATAAAATTGATTTCTATGCTGTAAAATGTGTAATAAACATAAATAAGCAAAGAAATAAATAAAATATATGGAATCCATGGCTGGAATTTGATTTTACCTTAAAAAGCATGGATTTGACCCACTTAACGGGTAAATCGCATGTTTTAATGGTTAAGAACATGAAAAACCATGCTACAATCGATTCTAACGGATTAGAATCCCTTAAAAAATACCAAAACAGAGTTAGATCATCTTATTGAACCTCTCTTGAGGTTCTTGAACTTGAATCCATGGTTTAATCCATGAAGGGGATGGCGCCAATGGCTAAAATTGATTTAAAACATGAAAAAATATTGAATAAAACTAAAAAATATTAAAAAATATTACCTTGGTGCTTGCAGCAATGGAGGAAGAGCTGGAGACGAGAGAGAAGCTCCAAGAATCCTAGAAGAGAGAGATGGATAAATTGACCCCCCTTATAGGCTTATTTATAATAAAAAATTAGGTTTTAAAATTAACACTTTTGAAAATTTTGGACTCTCTAAAGGGGGGGGGGGCGATTTTTGGGTGGAGTTACCTAACTACCCCTAGCCTAGATTATCCTAATTAAGTCCTAATTAGCCCCTAGCTAAATCTTGAAAACCCCCAAATGTGGCACCACTTGGCGTTTTCCCACATTTGGTTCTTAAAGTTTTTTTTTTAAAAACCTTTAAAAACAATAGTTTAAAAATCAAATTTCAAAAGGGGTTTTCAAAATGGATTTTGACTCTTTTAAACTTCTAAAACTAACCAAGACACTGACTAACCCTAGTCTAGCCCTGACTTTCTCAAATGTGGCGCCACCTCGAGTAGACCCCACTTGAATTTTCAAAAACGATTTTAAAACTTGAAATTGAGAGAATTTTTAAAAGATTTTCAAAAGTAAACTTGAAATTAAAACTTTTAAAATGGCATAGAGTTCTAACTGGGTCAGAACTCCTCTGGATATGGCGCCAACTGAGTGGGCCCACATCAGGTTTTGCAAATTTTGAAATAAAGTTTGAAAATAGCTTTGAAAAGGGGTTAAAATCAATAATTGAAATTCAGAATTTTGAAACTAGAGTCTCAAGCGAACTGAAACTCTGGGTTAGAGTCCTGGATTTTTAGGACTCTGAGATTTTGGGTTTTAAAGGCCAAATGAAGGATTTTTTGAAAAAGATTTCATCGAAAATGGTGAAACAAGTCGGAAAATACAGTCAGGGTTAGACTCCTAACTCAATCAGAACTCTGAAATAGAGTCCTGAATTAACTGGACTCTACAAAATGACCTAATTTTTGAAAAACAGATAAAAATAAATGAAAATGGAAGTAAAAATAGAATCTAGAACAGACTTCTGACTGGATTAGGACTGTGGGACAGAGTTCTGATCGGACTGAAACTCTAGATTTTTTTGGTATTTTCTGAAAAACAGATAAAAGAACTTGTGAAAATAGTTAAAAACAATAACAAATATTGAAATAAAATAGAGTTCTGATTCAACTGAGACTCTGGGGACAGAGTCCTAATTGAACTAGGACTCTCAGATTTCTTGATTTTTTGAGAAAACAAATAAGAGAACTTTGAAAAGCAATTAAAAATAGGATGAAATTAAAGTTTTGGTTCAGAGTCATGATCTGATTAGGACTCTGAAAAAGAGTCCTGATTCGATCAGAACTCTAAGAATTTTTGGTTTTCTGATAAGTAAATGATGAAATTTAAGCAAAGCTTTTGAAAACCAGTGAAAATGAAGTATGAAAACCAATTTTGGATAGAGTCTTGATTCGATCAGGACTTTGGGGTAGAGTCCTGATTTGATCAGGACTCTGGGATAAAACCTCAGAATTTTGAAATTCTTTGATAAAAGTGTAACAGTTTTGATAGATGGAAAGAATTTTGAAAGATTTTCTTCAAAATTGAAATCAGGATCAGAGTCCTGATCCAACTAGATCTCTCTGAACAGACTCCTGTTTTGACTAAAACTCTGAGTTTCTGACTCATTTTGAAAGATTTGGTTAAAAACAGATGAAAATAGTGACAGAAGATAGAGTCCTAGTCCGACTGAAACTCTGAAGAAGAGTCCTAATCCGACTGGGATTCTTGAAGAAGAGTCCTAATCCAACTAGGACTCTGGGATTTTGGCCAAAACAGAAGATTTTGAAAGGTTTTCTTTAAAAACAGGTAGAAAAGGTAGTAAAAAGTATAGTTCTGATCCGACTAGGACTCTGAAAAAGAGTTCTGATCCAACTAGGACTCTAAAATTTTTGAGATTTTTGATAAATAAAGGAATCCAAAGGTGACACCACCTAAATGGGCCTTATCTGAGAATTGAAATCAATTGAAATTGAGTTTAAAATGAATCCAGATCGTTTTCTGAGAAAAATTCTTCAAAATATAAGATCCTGGGGGTTGGCAAATGACAGAATGTTGATTAAAAACCCAGGTTTTAAAATTGATTTTGAAATAAAAAGTTTTAAAACCCGAATCTGGATTAAATATTTTGAAAACAGGAGTGTTGGATCTCGAAAATGAGATGCAATGCTATGCAATGCAATAAAATGACATGTTGAATGCATGCAATGATATGCAATGACACATGAAATGTAAGCACTGGATGAGGATGAAAATTTGGGGTGTTTACAGAGCTATGCTTAGTAAGGTCAGTCAGCCTAGTAAGATCGCTTAGTCAAGTAAGGGAAGGAGAATAGGGCTCACCTATTGTATGTAGGGCTCGCAGGCCTTGTAGAGAGGAAGGAAGACCGAGATTATGCCTGCAAGTGTTGCCTAAGAGCAAAGTAAGCTAAAGAGCTAGGCTTTTTGTAAGGTAGGTGCCGTGCTCACCAGTTGCCAGAAACCTATTTCTAGCTGGATTCTTTCCCATATTCGGTGGGTTCCGTTCCATCCAAGGAATAGGCGATCGTGGGTGTTATTCCTACCCCGCCCCCCTCTCATCCCGCCTATCTGGATGAGTATGCCTGGCTTCCCCATACATACAGACATATGGTTCCATCATTGAGTCATGATGGTCGCATCTCTGCGGAAACAGAAAGAGACAGAAAGTTCGGATAGTCAGAGAATCCCTTTCACCCTTAATCCAGCTACTTGTCACGGGGTTATGCTTGTCTAAACACCCATGCGGCACTCGTGCAAAGCTTCCACACTTGCTCGAGTCAGCCTAACTCTCGTGGTCTATGCTAGGACACTTAGACTCCACAAAGCACTTAGGGTGAGAGAGAGTGAAAAGGGGAAAAGCTCTTTGTATTGAAAGAAGGAGTTTGGTACAAGAATGCTTACAAGAGTTGTTTGCTCTTGAGGTGATGCCAAAACTTCTCCCCACAAAGAATCTCATCTCAGTTGGGCAACTATGTGATGATAAGCAAGTGGTGTTCAGTCAAATTGAAAGTTGATTCGTGTATGGTGAAGGACCTCTAGACCAAAGAAGTGATTGGTAGAGGCACTTGCATTGGAGAACATCTCTCTGGCTCAAGAGTTGACACAAGAGTGTGTTATAGTAGGAAGTGTTATGGTCATAATGTCATTATCAAGCTTGACATGGAGATGGCATATGATCGGTTAGAATGGGACTTCTTATTTCAGGTTTTGCTGAGATTTGGGTTTCATCCTGGGTGGGTTAATTATATTCGAGCAATGTTTTCTAATTGCTGGTTTTCAGTTATGTTCAATGGCATTCTAGCTGGCTTCTTTAAATCCACAAGAGGACTCAGGCAGGGTGATCCCTTGGCCCCGACCTTATTTATAATTGCCGAGGAAGTCTTAAGCAGAGGTTTGTCTGAAGCTTTCAGAAGCAAGAAAATCGGATACTACAAAATTCCACGATAGTGTCCGATAGTCACTCATTTATTGTTCGTCGATGACACTGGTTTTTCTTAATGGTTGCAAATGATCAGTGCAGGGCTTACTTATTAGACTTTCTTCAGCTTTATGAAACCTCCTCTGGACAACGAGTGAATGCTTCGAACAGTTGCTTCCTGCTCTCTAAAAAAGCTCCTGAAAGAACCAGATTGATGATTCATTCTGTAATTGGTTACATTCACAAAGATTTTCTGTTGAAATACTTGGGTGTCCCAATAGTAAACGGCAGGTTTAAGATCGGCTTCTACTATAAGGTGGGCTCATTGATAAGATCATCAACTGAATCAATGGATGGCGTTCTCCTTTGCTTTCAGCTGGTGGAAGATTGGTGCTTATTAAATTAAGTAAGCACGTTCTGTCGTCAATCCCTGTTTATACTTTTGCATGTACCCCCATCCCTAAAGGAGTACATACTATCATTGAGAAACATATGGCTACTAATAGATCTTTGGGGATAACGGGAGGGAGGATATAAAAAGCATTGGAGATCATGGAGATATATATGCAGACCGATTGAACAAGGAGGTCTCGACATCATGTCTTTGAGGAATCTATAGAGAGCTCTTAGAACCAAACTCTTGTGGAATGTTGTTACCTCAAACGGCTATTGAGGTGGGCAAAAGACTTTCGTGCAAAACATCTGAAGCAAAATCACATCCCGAAAGCCAATTTTTGCTCTATTCATTCTGCGAGCAAATTGGATTGGATTCGAGCCAGAGAGCTTCTTCTACAACATTATAAGTTTATTGTCAAACATGGTTGCTCTGAATTCTGGTGGGACACATGGATTGGGGACTGCCCTTTGAAATCTTTCCTATCCCCAGCTGTATGGAGAAGACTTCAGAACAAGCATACAACGGTTAGAGAGGTGCTCCAGAACAAGGATCACTCTGCCTGGCGTCCTATTCGATGTCATCTCACTGCGGAAATCAGAGAAGCATTGGAGGTAATGCCCATCCCTTCCAAACAAGAAGCGCTGATAAGCTCATTTGGAAGCCTACAGCAGATGGCAACTTCTCTTTGCCTATCTTTTCAACTCCTTTCTCTTTGTCGGTCAGTCGTTCACTCTGACTTATGCTCACCCACTTCATTTTTAGGCTACGTGAGTGAGCTACGCCGCCGTTCCTCCTTCCCTCTTAATTAAAAGCCCTTTGGATACTCATCAAAAGAAAAAGTCCATCAGGCTAAATTAGGTGCCACCCTGCCCCTTGGGCAACTGACTCGTTCACTCGTCCACGGCGCTTGACCAAACCACAGAACAAGAAACCATACCTTAATTCAGAATTTCCTTCCCTCCCTTAAGACTACAACACCACTATAATGAAGTCAAAAGGGACCAATAAAGGCTCATTTAAACCACGGTATGGCAGTGGCGAGATCCAAGGAAGGTTTCATCCTGTCCTAGTGCAAGTATGCCATGTTCCAACTCAAATATGACAGGTTTTCTTGTTGCAAAACCAGCAGACACCCCTCTGGAACAACAACATAACCTTTGAATCGATCAAGGAGATCTTATAGGGAATCCATCTTCATTCAGGAAACTGGCTGGAAGCTTTCTTTGGGCACGGGCTTCGACTTCATTCCGATTTCCTTCCTAACTCGCTTTCTACTCTTTCTGGCAAAGGAAAGACTAAAAACTCACCGCACCTGACTGAATGATCTCCTCCGCTTTACACGTTCAGATTTTTTATTCCTCTGCCCAGACTCTAGTCGATTGAAGCTGAATGCCCCTTCCTCTCCTCCTGCAGCGCAGCCAGGCGATCAGTTAAATCGTCTTCTGAGTCATTGGTGCACACCAACTTTGAGGGGTTTGATGATGACCCAGATTGCAAAGCGGACTTCCCCTGAGTATCCTTTTTAGGAAGGGATTGAGTATGTGCGATCCCTCTCCAATAGAAGATTAGGGCTTATAGTCGACGTCAACCCGGAAGGAAAGGCGCTGTTGCATTTTTCTGAAAGTCAAAGTCACCCTCCCTGGGAACCAAACTCATTTCCGAGGAATGAACAAGTGCGATAAAGAGCAAGTGAAAACCAGCCCGGGGGATGGCATAAGCGAAGTGATTATATGAACAGACGACTCAATCTTGGACCTCTTTTTCTGTTATGCCAGAGCGAAGGCTCGAAACATGAAAAGGGGTTAAAATCAATAATTGAAATTCAGAATTTTGGAACTAGAGTCTCAAGCGAACTGAAACTCTGGGTTAGAGTCCTGGATTTTTAGGACTCTGAGATTTTGGGTTTTAAAGGCCAAATGAAGGAGTTTTTGAAAAATATTTCATCAAAAATGGTGAAACAAGTCAGAAAATACAGTCAGGGTTAGACTCCTAACTCAATCAGAACTCTGAAATAGAGTCCTGAATTAACTGTACTCTACAAAATGACCTAATTTTTGAAAAACAGATAAAAATAAATGAAAATGGAAGTAAAAACAGACTCTAGAACAGACTCCTGACTGGATTAGGACTCTGGGACAGAGTCCTGATCGGACTGAAACTCTAGATTTTTTTGGTATTTTCTGAAAAACAGATGAAAGAACTTATGAAAACAGTTAAAAACAATAACAAATATTGAAATAAAACAGAGTTTTGATTCAACTGAGACTCTGGGGACAGAGTTCTAATTGAACTAGGACTCTTAGATTTTTGGATTTTCTGAGAAAACAAATGAGAGAACTTTGAAAAACAATTAAAAACAGGATGAAATTGAAGTTTTGGTTCAGAGTCCTGATCTGATTAGGACTCTGAAAAAGTGTCTTGATTCGATAAGAACTCTAAGAATTTTTGGTTTTCTGATAAGTAAATGATGAAATTTAAGCAAAGCTTTTGAAAACCAGTGAAAATGAAGTATGAAAACCAATTTTGGATAGAGTCCTGATTCGATCAGGACTCTGGGGTAGAGTCCTGATTTGATCAGGACTCTGGGATAAAACCTCAGAATTTTGAAATTCTTTGATAAAAGTGTAACAATTTTGATAGATGGAAAGAATTTTGAAAGATTTTCTTCAAAATTGAAATCAGGATCAGAGTTCTGATCCAACTAGGACTCTCTGAACAAAGTCCTATTTTGATTAAAACTCTGAGTTTTTTACTCATTTTGAAAGATTTGGTTACAAATAGGTGAAAATAGTGACAAAAGATAGAGTCCTAGTCCGACTGAAACTCTGAAGAAGAGTCCTAATCTGACTGGGATTCTTGAAGAAGAGTCCTAATCCAACTAGGACTCTGGGATTTTGGCTAAAACAGAAGATTTTGAAAGGTTTTCTTCAAAAACAGGTAGAAAATGTAGTAAAAAGTAGAGTTCTGATCCGACTAGGACTCTGAAAAAGAGTTCTGATCCAACTAGGACTCTAAAATTTTTGAGATTTTTGATAAATAAAGGAATCCAAAGGTGACACCACCTAAATGGGCCTCATCTGAGAATTGAAATCAATTGAAATTGAGTTTGAAATGAATCCAGATCATTTTCTGAGAAAAATTCTTCAAAATATAAGATCCTCGGGGTTGGCAAATGACAGAATGTTGATTAAAAACCCAGGTTTTAAAATTGATTTTGAAAGAAAAAGTTTTAAAACCCGAATCTGGATTAAATATTTTGAAAACAGGAGTGTTGGATCTCGAAAATGAGATGTAATGACATGCAATGCTATGCAATGTAATAAAATGACATGTTGAATGCATGCAATGATATGCAATGACATATGAAATGTAAGCACTGGATGAGGATGAAAATCTGGGGTGTTTGCAGATGCTCCTCTTTACTACTAAGCCGGTATTGGGCCGAGCTTAGTGGCAAAGAAAAACACACCAAATTTGGACTATATAAAAAAAAATGCCCCAGTTAGAAAAATCTGGCTGGGTGTGGAAGAATTAATTCTGACGATGATCATAATAGGTATGGAATGGAGAGTAAAGACGAAAGATTTATTCTGTGAGATTGAAGTTCAGGCTTTGCTTTTATCCTGGATGGGACGGGAAATGAAATACCTCATCAGAATGAGGCTCGGGTTTAACCCCTTGACCTGATCGGGGAATGAAATACCTCATCAAATGAAGCCCAGGTTTATACCCTTAACCTGATTGGGCGGAAATGAAATACCTCATCAAATGAGGCTCAAGTTTATACCCTTAACCTGATTGGGCGGAAAATGAAATACCGCATCAAAGGAGGCTCAGGTTTGTACCCTTAACCTGATCAGGCGGAAATGAAATACCTCATCAAATGAGGCTCAGGTTTGTACCCTTAACATGATTGGGTGGAAAATGAAATACCTCATCAAAGGAGGCTGAGGTTTGTACCCTTAACCTGATTGGGCGGAAATGAACGGAATTCTCGAAAGAAGAGATCGTGATGGAACCTTCGGATTTTGCACAATAAATCCGACATGGGTTTTGCAAAAGGATGAAATTGGGGTCCCTAAAGCTTGAAAGGGGGTTTGATTTTGGGCGCCTCATTGCTGAGACTAAATAACTTTTGAAATTGATGACCTTTTGCGAGAAAATTATTGGTGGCTTAACCTCGAGCCGAAATTGGACTGTCTATGGTGGGACAGTGGGGACACAGGGAAGTGTGCGAATCTGAGACCTCAAGCGCTCAGATTATACCAAAGAAGGGAAGGAATCTTGAAAACTCCTGTTATCAAGTCCTAAAAGGGATAACAACTGATGTCAGAATGCGCAAAAGATGAACCTCAAGCTCTCGCTTCACGCTAGGATAGCTAGAAAATATTGTCAAAATGTTGAAAATTATTGTTGATTCAAAATAATTGAAAGTGATGCACATTGTTTTGAAAATATTCCCTCTTTTCTACCTGAAGTATTACCTCTGATTGGGCTTAACTCCGTAGAATCAAGATTCGAATTCAAATTGCTTGCGATTGGCTTTCTTTCAATGAAGCTATCAATTTCCTTGATATGAGCAGAAAAGAGAGTATTCTTGATATTGTGAAAATAATTGGTGAAAGGATATTGATAAAAGAATTTTACAAAATTAAAGAAGATTCTTTGGCAAATTCGGCAGTCTGATATCCTGGGATTCTACTCTCATGATGATCTTTCTGCCTACCTTTTTTTTTATTGGCAAAATTAGAGCTCTCTTGGGTTTTTGGGGATTACATCATCCTTCATTTTGGAGATGTCCTAACTTTCCTCTCTTCTTTTTTTTTGGGAAGGGTACGTCACAAACTCCTTCATCTCAGAGATGTTCAGATCTTTCTTTTCACTCAGGGATTATGTTGACGGTTATTGGCTCATGGGTTGGAAATCTCTTGGTGATAGCAGAAATTAAATATCTTTTAGGGTTTGTGGGGAGGCTCATCACAGTCGCCTTCATCTTGACGGTGCTCTGAACTTTCCCTAGAAGGATCCGTCACAAACTTCGTCATCTTGGAGATGATTCAAATCTTCTTTGGCCCCGAAGGTCTACTCGCCTAATTTGCTTTCATCTTGACGACAGTTGAGAGATCCCTTTTGCAGATATTTAATTGCAGCTTAGGTGATTGAGGAGATATGGAGATTGTATGGATTTTTCTGTGTCACCTAGGATATTTCGACTGCTTTTATTTTCCAAGAATGATCTTTAAAAATGTGTCATTGACTACGATCAATATCGATCACTTATGGCTTCACGACAACATTGAATTTCCTTTGCTGGCCATATCGAGGATTTATTCTTCATCTTTTTGGTTGGCCAATAGAAAGATTTTGAATTTTGAATCCTTTTTCGCGAAAGCTTTGTTCTTTCGGAAGTAATACTGGAGGTATTCCGAAGTAATAATTTTTTTTGTAATAAAGATTTTGAAATCAACAAATATTTACGACAAATTGATAAAATGTTCTTGAAATCCTTTGTGAAAGCGAGCATTTGGAGCACAACGCAACTCATCCATGACAAAAATTTTCTTCTCCTTTCCCCAAAGGAGGAGATTCAGAAATTGGAAATAAAAATTACTCCTCTCTTCCCTGAAGAGGAGGTGTTTGCAAAACGAACTTTCGAAGAGAAATTAAGCTTTCGTCAAAACTTCCTAACATTAGGCTTCTCTTATGGAAAGGGGGCCGGTAATGGTGAGGTCGGTGAATTGGTCATGAAGGAGCAAGTCCATCACACTCTCCTTGAAAAGAGGGTCCTCCATGATGAAATGGCCTAGTATGAAATTGTGATCACAAGGAAAGCGAACTTCCGTCGAAGCTCTCTCTGAACTAAGAGTTCCTTGTATGAAATTGGAATTTTGTTTTGCAAACGGTTCACAAAGACACGAGTCCCATCAAACTCTCCCTGAAAAGGGGATAAGTGAACAAAGGATAGCATGCGAAAAGAACGAGCTCCCTCGAACTCTCCCTATAAAAAGGGTCTCTCGCAAGAGAAAATGTTTGAAATTGGTATTGAGTGACTAAAAAGGGTCGAAATTGGAAATTGAAAATTTGAAATTTAAAATTTGAAATTTGAAATTTGAAATTTGAAATTTGAAATTTGAAATTTGAAATTTGAAATTTGAAATTTGAAATTTGAAATTTGAAATTTGAAATTTGAAATTTGAAATTTGAAATTGGAAATTGGAAAATTGGAAATTGGAATTTTGAATTTAGAAATTGGAAATTGGAAATTGGAAATTTGAAATTTGAAATTTGAAATTTGAAATTTGAAATTTGAAATTTGAAATTTGAAATTTGAAATTGGAAATTGGAAATTGGAAATTGATTGACCCGAAGGTCGCAATTGGAACTTGGATGGCCCGAAGGCCGAAATTGGTAATTGGAACTTTGAATTTTGATGAATGATCAGTACGAAAACTGAACCCAAGAGGTCGACTGACACGGCCAACCAGTGAGACATTAACACAAGTGCTCAATTTTGAAAGAATACCAATATGAATACTGTTTTTTTTTTTTGAAAATGTGTAAACATTGGATTTTGAAAATATACTGGTTCGAGCACTGGGTTTTGAAAGATATACCAGCTCGAGCTCTGGATTTCGAAAACATACCTTGTTTTTAAATTGGTACTTGAAATTTTGAAAGAGACCTATGCTCTTAAAGTATTTGGGAATTATAATGAGAATGCTGGTCGGGGCCTCAGGATTATCCTTTATCCTGAATGGGTATTGAATTTGATGCAGAAGTCTGCCAATGAATACCGACGTCGATGAATGCAGATGTATGCAGATATGAAAATGATATAACTGAGTGCACATGCGTGCAAAATAGGAGATTTGTTTATCCTGCCTACATACAGGGTATTTATAGATAAAAAACAAATTTTTAAAATGCCCAAGTATAACTGGGAAAAGAGAATTTGATCATTATTCGAAGAAAATTTTGGAGGAATTACAAAGGATAAGACATGATTTAAGTATAGAATTTTTTCAAATGTCGGGCATTGATGGGATCTGGTAATTCCACTCCGTCGGCATTGATGAGTCGATATGAGTTACGGGGTAATGCCTCTTTGACAATATAGGGACTTCCCAATTGGGTGACCACTTGCCACCCGGGCGGTGTTTGAGATAAGTCGTTGATCTGAGCACTAGATCATTGACTCGAAACTTTCTTTCAATGACAGATTTTGCATATTGTCTGGCTATCCTTTGACGATATCATTGAGTGTGCTCTGTTGCTCTGAGTCTTCTTTCATCTAGGAAATCAAGTTGTACTAGCCGTTGTTGCTGATACTGATCAAGAGGTAATTCTAGAAGTGATGCAAATTTCAGAGCAGGTTTCTGAACATGTAGAGGCAGTACTACTTCAGTTCCGTAGACAAATTCTGACGAAGTTGCATTAGTTGGAGTTCGAATGGTGGTTCTATACACCCACAACGCATCATGAATCTTTTCATGCCAATCACGGCCTGTCTCCAGAGTTCGTTCCAGGATTCTGATCAGAATCTTATTGGTGGCCTCTGCTTGGCCATTTCCTTGAGGATAATAAGGGGCGGAGAAATGATGATGAATTCTGAACTTTGAGCAGAACGTTCTCATCCTCTCATTCTTAAAGTGACTGCCATTGTCTGACACAATATCATGTGGTATGCTGAAACGACATAGGATATTCTTGTGGATGAATAAGACCACATGTCGATCTTCTACTGTGCGCAGAGTGACTGCTTCTACCCATTTAGTAAAATATTCTGTTGCGGCAAGAAAATATTTGTGACCATTTGAGGCAGACGGAGTAATGGGGCCTACAACATCAAAAGCCCACATGGAAAATGGCCATGGTGAGACGACAGATTGCAAGTATGTCGTTGGCGCATGAATAGAAGGTGCATGCATCTGGCATTGAACACACTTTTTCACAAAACGATAGCAATTTTGTTACATGGTCCTCCAGTAATATCCTGCTCGAATGATTTGTTTGACAAGAGTTTGGTAGCCAACATGACCACCGCAAATGCCTTCATGTGCTTCCTGCACAACTTCTTTGGCTTCTTCTTCGTCCAAACATCTGGAATATTCAGAACTGAATCCACGACAATAGAGGACGTCAGCAAGAATAAAATATCGAGCAGACATGCGCTGAATTGCTCACTGCTCTTTCTTTGAGAGTTCTGGAGGAAATTAGCCAGTTTTAATGAAATTCTTGATGTCATGATACCAGGGTTTTTTCTTTTGCTCAGCCTGATTTATCTGCTCTACTGGGACGAAAGCAGGTTGATCAAGTTTACCAATTTTAAAGGAGCGACAAGATTCTCCGCTCTTGAAAGACATGATGGATCCCAGATTAGCTAAACTGTCTGCAACTTGATTGAAGTCTCTCTTGTTATGGAAAAGTTGGAATTCTTCGAATTTGTCGGCAAGAGCTGAGACAATCTTCTGATAAGGAAGTAATTTCTGATCCTTCACTTGCCATTCGGCTAGGACTTGATTTACGACGAGCAAGGAATCATCATAAGCATGCACTCTTTTGACATTGAAGTCCTATAGAATTTTCAAACCCTGTATCAAAGTTTCATTCTCGGCCATATTGTGAGTGCACTGAAAATCCAGTTTGAGAGAAAAGGGAATCATCTCCTTCTCTGGTGTGATTAGCAGAATCCCGATTCCTATGCCTGCCATATTCTTGGAACCATCGAAGAATAAATTCTAAATTGGGGATTGTTGAATATTGCAGATCCGCTCATCGGGGAAATCATCCTCGGCTTTAACATCCTCTGCTAGAGGAAAATCTACCAATTGATCTGCAATTGCTTGGCCTTTGATAGATTGCGCTGAGAGACAAATTCCAAGTCGTATTGCATTAATAGGACTTGTCATTTGGCAATCCGTCCACTGAGGAATGGTTGTTCGAGAATGTACTTGAGAGGATTAAGTTTTGAAAGAATCTTGACTTCTGATGCTAACAGGTAGTGTCTCAATTTCTGACACATCCATACCAGTGCTAGACATGTCTTCTCTATCTGAGAGTACTTCTTCTCGTAGTCAATGAAGGTTTTGCTTACATAGTAAATGGCATGCTCTATCAGACTGCCTTCTTCATATTGTGCCAAGAATCCGCCACAAGCGACCTGGTTAACTGAAACATACAGCAAAAGAGGCTTTCCCAATTCCGGTGGCTTCAGAACGGGTGGGTTAAGAAGATATTTCTTGATACAATCAAACGATTGTTGATATTCTGGTCCCCATTCAAACTTCACTCCTTTTCTGAGTAAATGATTGAAAGGCTCACATCTCATGGCTAGATTGGATATGAATCTCCAAATTGATTGCATACGTCCTTGAAGGCTACGCAATTCTTTGAGATTAGTCGGGAGCGGCATGTCAATGATGGCCTTGGCCTTAGCGGGATCCACTTCTATCCCCTTTTTGCTGACTAGAAAGCCTAACAACTTGCCAGATTCGACTCCAAAAACACATTTTTGTGGATTGAGTCTTAGCTTGTAAAGAATGAGCCGCTTGAAAACTTGATTGAGAGCTTCGATGTGATCTTCCTCTTCTTTGGACTTCACCAGAATATCATCGACATATGCATCCATGATTTTGTGTATATGATCATGAAAAATAACAGCCATAGCACGCTGATAGGTGGCTCCAGCATTTTAAAGCCCAAATGGCATGACTATATAACAAAAAGTGCCCCAAGGGGTAGTGAAAGATGTCTCGCGAGCGGCCAACTTAATCTGATTATATCCGGAATATCCGTACATAAAAGAGAACATGGCGTGGCCCGTCGTGCTGTCAATCAAAAGATCAATGTTAGGAAGCGGATAATCATCCTTAGGAGTCGCTTTATTGAGATCTCTGAAGTCGATGCAAATTCGAACTTTGTCATTCTTCTTGGGAACAACGGCAATATTTGCTAGCCAATCTGGATAGTCAATGGTTCGAATGAACCCTGCTTTGAGTAGGTCTTTTAGACCTTCCTTAACTTGTTGTTCCACTCGGGGATCCATCTTTCTCAGCTTCTGCTTAACTGGCTTGACATCTGGTTTTAGAACGAGGCGATGCTCAACCAATTTGGTATCCAGACCTGGCATATCTTCATACGTTCATGCAAACACTTCTTTATGTTGCTTGAGGAAATTGGTGAGTCTTTCTTTCTCTTCCGGACTCAAGCTGCTACCAATCTTGAGAATTTTAGGATCATCTTCTGATCCGATATTGATATCCTCAGTCGGATCTTGAACTAAGGATGATGGCTCATCTTGTTTCTGAATTGCTGCAAATTCTGGTAGTTCTTGAAGAGCTGAATCGAACTCTACGGATTCTTCTGACTGCTTTCTGCTCTTATTTTAATCTAACGAATCACTGTTGGCTTCGAAAAGGCATTTGGGTTAAGAACGAGCTTCTTGATAGATCAGGAAGACATTCTGAAAATTGGAGAATAAATGGATTCAGGGAAATCGGCCATCATAAAACAAATTGTTTTTATTGAGAAAATAATTGGAAAGATAAAAGAGCAAAATAATGGTAATTTTGCAAAGATTTAATGATAAGAAGTATGGAGACAAAAGGCATCCATACAGATGAAGGAAATTTGCAACTTTATTAAAAGATTGAATTGATTAAATGACAATGATGAAAATGAAATGGGATATCATCCCAACAAATAATAGAAATGAAAAGACAAGCAGATTCTTTTAATGTGTCCCCTTGACGAAAATAGTGTTCTTCTGAGATCTTCTGCCAGTGAAACTCAATCCAGCTCCCTTAGGGTAGTGCTGAGGAACTACAGGCTCGAGACGACCATCTCTATTCTTGCCTAAGCCTTGAAAAGGCTGATAACCATGCTTCATTAATAGATCAAATCCCCTTTTGGCCTTCATAAATTGGGAGAACAGAGCATGATCCTTGAGTGTATTATAGTCAATTCGCCCTCCAATTTTGAAGAACTGTGGGCCTCTCCATCGAGTCATAGCCACTGTATTCTCTGGATGTTCTGTTGTCTGTAGTATTCCTGAATCTTTTTCGATGTTGACCTCATCAATGCCCCTAATGCTAGGGATATCAGTAGTAAAAGTGGGTCTAGGAACCATAGGTTGTGCTTGCCTCTGCTCTGGGTGTTCGCCCAAGACTGTTGTGATCATTCCACCTTTTGACCACTTGACACACTGATGAAGAGTAGACGGCACATCGTTCGTATTGTGAATCCATGGTCTCCCGAGAAGCAGATTATAGGTTGGCGGCACATTGACCACATGAAAGAGAACTGAATGGATCGAGTAATCAATGAAAATCTCTAGGAAGTTTTTTTCCTTTCGCTGTTTGGCCATGATTATCGAACCCATAGATGGTAATCGGGTCTGGGATATATTTGTCTTCTTTGATGCCCAAAGCTTTGGCTGTCATTTCCAGACATATATTGAGGCTGCTGCCTCCATCTATCAACACATGGGGAACTGTTATTCCTCTGGTTTGAATCACAACATACAAAGCATTGTTGTGAAATACATGCGGCTTCAGAAGATCTTTATCTGAAAAAGTAATTAGAGCATTCGTCATGGCCTGATTGACTATTTGGGCCATGTCCTCAGGAGTTGTGCTCAGTTTTACTTTGATTTTCAGCAACAGATCATCCAACACCTGCTCATGTGTGGCAGAAGCTTGGGCTAAATCCAAAATTGAGACATTGGATAATGCTGTGATCGGCTTTTGTGCAGATGTCTCGTTTTCCTCTGGGGCGGGCTTAACAAAATGTTTGGGGAACCATGGCATTCTTTTAGCTACATCGGGAGATACCCCAGCGGGCTTGACAGATATTTTCATTTTTCCAAAGGTCGAGATAAGATCCATCTTCTGAGCTTTGGACTGAGCCTGTTGCAATACAAGGACCTGATGCTGAGCTTCCATATCCTTTTTAGAGCATGGCCTGATATGCTCCTGCGGTTGAAAAGACTGTTCAGAGATGACTACTGTAGAATGATGGGGAAATGGTCTCTTTAGAATATCCATATTTTCATCTTCGACACTTTCTACCAGAAGATTCTTGTCTATGAGATCCTGAACGATATTCTTGAGAACGAAGCAGTTCTCAGTATTATGCCCCACTGTTCTGTGAAATTTGCAAAATTGATCCTTGAATTTCCCCATGGGCACAGTGGGATCAACCAGTCTAGGCAATTTGACCATTTCTTTGGTCAACATGTACTCGAGCACAGTCTCGAGTGATTGGTCTAGTGGAGTGAACTTCCTATCATAGCTCCATCCTTCATGTTTTACTTTCTCCCGGGGTTTTGGTCCTTGTTCTAACTGAAGTGGCTTGTTGAATTGCGGGATCAACTTCCCTTTATGATCATTCTTGTTTGAATTTCTGGCCCCATAACAAAAATCTTTGTTCTGCCCCTTGCGATGATTCTATTTATCATTTCTGGTAGAGTGGGCGAAATGAGTCTTCTTCTTTGATTCGTTCTGACTGTTGTTCTTAGTGAAAGTGAAGCCTTCATAGAAACCATTTTTCATACTTAACTTGAGCCATTCGGCTCGCTCTGTTAACTCAATAAATGTTCTGGATGGTGCGGTGGAGACGAGGCCTTTCAGAGGCTATGAGAAATTACTTAGAATCAAGGACAAAGCATGCCCCTCTGATATGGGGTCTCTCATCTTATTGCAAGCTGACCTCCAGCGATGAATGAAATCTCTAGCCTTTTCATTTTCTCTCTGCTTGAGGCCGCAGAGATGACTGAGGGTGGGAAGCGCCTGGGCATTAAAGAGAAAACGCTCAATGAACATGTTTACCACCTTGTCAAATTCTTTCAGTTCAATTGGGTTAACATGCTCCGAGTACCATTTAGTTGTTGTTTCCTCCAGACTGCGAGGGAAACAAAGAAAAAGCGCCCGATTGTCTCGCTTGAATCTGGAGCATTCAACGAAGAACATGGTGAGGTGTGCCTTGGGATCAACTGAACCATCGAATTTGATAAACTTCTTAGGGAGATTATCCAGATTGTTGTCTCCCTCCAAACCGTTATAGAAGTCTTCGTTGGTAAAGACCTTCTTTCCCTTGTCGCAGGGCTGCAGATCTCGAACTATTCTGACCACATCTTTGAATTGTGGCTGGTCAGAGTCACTAATAGACTGATCTTTGAATTTATGGGCTGACCCCTGCCCTTGAGTTGACTTCTAAAATGCCTGATGAGTCTCGAACTCTTCATCTGAATCTTTCGCTGATTCTTCTTCATCGGTCGAATCAACATACTGAATGGACTTCTTGGCTGCCTTCAAGACCTCCTTCATTGCCCGACCTTTTGCCTTTTGCTTAACTTGGATCTGCTCTGCACTGGCTTCAGCTTGCACTGCCAGCATTTTGGTCATCATTTTCTTGAACATGGCATACATTTTAGGATCAATGTCGTCCTCAACCTGCTGCCTCTGATTTCTGCCGGAATGCGGGGAGCCCATCTCTTCTTATGAAGCTGTTGAGTGTGCCATGCCTTTGACTGGTGCGGTTTTTTTTCGAACCTTGTCTGAACCATTGAATGTCATGAAAGCTCTCTTGAATGTCACTAACGCTCTCTGCAGAACAGAATTGATGGTTAGGTTTTTGAAAGAAATTTTGATTGGAGGAAAATACTTACTGAGAATTTTGGTAGACAATTGAAAGAGTATCCCATTACTAGGGATTGAGTCATCGCTGGGATTGCGACAATTGCGTTGTCATTCCTTTGCAAAAATAAACAACTGAAAAATATGCCTTGTTACCTAGGCGAGGTCGTCAAACCAAGATAGGATGAAATTTAAAGGAATTTTATTAAAGGAAAAACATGATTTTATTAATAATAAACTTGACAAAGGGGAGGGGGTCGAACAATTTTCCACCACTCCTGATAATCAGAGGACACTCGAGGACCAGAAAAAATAGTGAGGGTAACAAAAGAATCCCAGCCATGTCTGGCAGAATGGTATGCTCTGGACCACTGATCTGATGTGAGATCGAACTCTGGCAAGATCTCTGATAGTGGGCGAATTTCTATGCGCTTCTGTCTCTGAGAGAACTGCCTGACACACGACTCTGGATGGTAGTAGGCGCAAAAGAAGGGGCCAAGTAGTCTAAACCGCTTGCCGTATGCATAAGTATATCTGGGAGGTGACTCCTGATGATCAAAGTAGTCCCACACGACCTCTTCCTCCTGAAGGTTATCGATCAAGAACCGGTATCGCGCAACTGGAAGAAGCTTTTCACCATTGTATCTAAATGAACTGGCTCAGGCTGGCACATGCCGGAGGAACCAAGATTGTAATGCGTAGGTGCACCCTTCGACTAGAATTGATTCTCCGAGTGTGAAACGGGTCAACCCTCGGTACAGAAAAGCGAGTGCGACCATAGCTATAGAGAGGCGGTCTGTCGACTTCCCCACCTTCGCAAAAGTTGAACTATCCTTATATCCATGTAATTTCGTTCATCTGAAAAGAGAGCCAATCACACAGTGCATAAGACCATCGCATGTTGGATTCTCTCTCGAGCTGTTCAAGATAAGGAACTGACTTCTACAAATGCCCCATACTGTCTGTAGATTTCGAGCAGGTCCACATATTCGTTTCCATTCTCCTCGATCAATGGTTAAGACTTGCGTCCTGTCATGCGGGCTAGAGCGTCTCGGGGATCTAGACCTTTGACATTGATCAAAAATTGTTTCTCCAATGGGTCTCCAAGCTGACCAACCGGTTCAGGTAATCCCATAATCTCTGAGAATTCGTCCATCAACAAAGTCATTTCTCCCCATGGGAACCAGAAGGTACTAGTACTCGGATTTCACCGCTCTGCCAGTGCGTGGATCAAATTGTCGTTGATTGTCTGCTTTCCCACTGCAGATGCCAGTTCGAATCCACAATCGTCCAAATAGTCTGGAAACATACGAGAGAAGTTCTTGAGCCATGAATAATACCACCGGGGAATAAAGGATCTGATGCTGAGGACTCGATGTTCAGGAAGACCTTGTCGCACCTCGTAGGAGATGTGACCCTCGAGAAAGACCGAATCAAGTTGACTGGATGCCATCAGACTGGAAAACATAGAGAATTGGAAAAATACAGGAATTTTGAAAAATTGCAGGCAGGATAAAAATGAAGTAGAAAATTCGAGATTCAAAAGAACGAAAGGATGGAAAATCACTTGAAGTTTTGAGGAAAATAAAGGGGAATTTGAAAAATCGTCCAGGGTTTGAATAAAATAGGATTTTTAGATAGTATATGGAAACAGATGAAAAAATTGGAGATTTTGAAAATCGTCCAGTATTTTAGAAAACTTATGGAAAAATATAATAAAAGAAACTGACATTCAATCACATCCTGTACAAACAAGTATGCACATACAACATTCCCTAAAAGCTGACTCTAGATGCACAAGTTTTGAAATAGCTGTAGGACCTTAATCCTAACTCTAAGGTTCAGATCAACTGTGTCCAATCATGCTATGCCTATATACTCAAGCCGAGGCTCGATGTACGTGGCATAAAATCAATTTCTTCGGTTCTAGGTTCAAGTTTTCCAACATCCTTGAGCACCTACCGATATACATTGGACTATGGGCCTTGGTACGTGGCAGAGGGGTTTTCACCCAAATAGGTGGCCCAGTTGTGAGGCTTTGTCCCGAACTATGGTTCTGGAAGAAAGCCCAACAACGTGAAGACCGGGTAAAGATAGGTGGGGTGGTTTTTGAAAACATGAGCACATGCAGGCAAACAGAGGGCGCTAAGTCCTAAAGAGATAGAGTTTTGAAATATTTGAAGAAGCAAGCATTGTTTTCATACAATTCCTAGATTGAGGAGGGTTATATTAGACCTAAGTCTATATGAGCATGAATAATTCTCCTCAATATGGTCCTACGAAACCATGCCTAGTCTACATGCAATCCATGTCAGCTGGGTTCAAGTCTAGGCTCCTAGGTTCACATGATATCATTAAATAAAAGCTGACATTCCATGGAACACGATTTTGACAATTTGAACTAAGTTAAGCACACAATTGATCAAGCGAAGACAGGTCCCATCTCGGTCACCGAACCTGTTATCATCGCAAAATTTTACTTTTGCGAGTCAATCTGACCTTTGAAAAAGATTTTGAAAATAACTCGCCTACATTTTTAAAATGCGGGATAATTCTGAAGAATAGGACTCGCCTGTCGGTACGAGGTTCAACCATTCCTGGCGCCTTTACCAGGGGTAATTGAACCAAGGATCAATTATATGCTTAACTTTGCTCAACTTGTCTAAATCATGTTCTATTTCCTAAATGCACAAAGAATCAAGCATGTACTATGGATTTCTGAAAATGCATATTTGAAAACATGATGTTTGCTTTGAATATTGGAAAATATTTGGAGATTTTTGGAAAAGATAACACTTGGCAAATCGTAAATCATGGTGAAAGAATATTTCTGAAGAAAATGAAAATCGATTTCTGAAGAATCCAAGTGTTTTTATAAAAATCGATTCTGAGAAATTTGGAATAACTATGGAAAAACTTGATTTCTCTGAATTTAAACTTTGAAATATAACTTGAAAATTAGGATTTTGAACTTGGGAAATGCTTGAAATATCATTGGAAAATCAATGTTTTAAGAAAATCAATTTCTGAATAACACTTAGAAAATTTTGAGAAAATCGATTTCTCTGAATTGAAATTGAAATTTGCAAATGAATGAAATGAATGAATATGGATTTGAAAGACTTGATTTTGAGGAATTGAGAAAATCCTTTTGTATTTTTGAGAAAATGCAGTGCATTTTGAAGTTAGCCTAAGAGTGTAGGCTGAATGTGGCTAATACGAAGATCACAAATCTGGGACTCATTCGTATTCTGACTATGGCCATAAATACGAATTCCACCGAGTTTGTCAACTCCATAAAAGCTTGTGCACGTGCCATTCGTGTAGACCATAGTGGATTTATAAAAAAATGTGCATGAATTGGCATACATGGCAGTTATATATCAAAATTTAAAACTATATGCAATGCATCCTATTCTATGCAGGAATTGAAATTCTTATTCCAAAATTAATTACAATTTACATCACTAATTGAATTTAAATGACTGAAAATTAAAATAAAGTAAAGTCTTCAATATCCCTGCAAAACTAGAAAACTTGTTAGTGAAGATATGTTGGCTTTTCTAGATTTATCCAGTAATATCTATAAATTGTTGGATTTTGCTAGATATAAGCCTTTTTCCATGATTCCCTGATATAAACTTAATAAAATATGAAATAAATAGAAGAAATATGAAAATGATATTTGAAATTTCGAAATTAGGGTCAAAATGACAAAAATACCCCTGATAACAAGACTATGGCCTTGAAATCAAGGTTTTCAGAAAGATATTTTATAAAATACAACTTTTTAAATACAAATAATGATAAATTAACTCAAATATGATATGACATGATTAAAAATATAAAAATTAGGGTTTAGAATTTCAAAATTTAGGTCAAATGACCAAATTACCCCTAATAGCAAGACTATGGCCTTGAAATCAGGGTTTTCTGAAATAGATTTTGATAAAAACTTAGGATTTATGATTGAAATAAACATAAAATCAAACATTAAACATCCTAATATGATTCTAAACATGAACAAAACCCTAAAAACATAAAATTATACATGAAAATCAAGAAATATCACAAATATCACAATTTTGGCTGTGTTTTTTGATCTTTCAGGTACCCTGTTTTGCAATTTGATCTATTTAAGCATCAAATGAATTCCAAATTTATTAAAAATCAACACCTACACTTATTATAACCCTAAAATCAGATTGGAATTATAAAATTATATTTTTGACATTATTCCAATTCAAAATTTGCATTAAAACTCTAAAATAAGCTATTTTCACCCATGTTCACAGACCAGTTCCAATGTTAGACCCGAATCAGGAGGCAATCACAATGAAAATTTTTGAAATTTTACAAAAGTAAACTAGACAAAAAAACAGAAATTTCCCTTTTTACAGATCGGAAAACGCATCTCCGATGAGGGAGAAACCCTTCCGGCAATCCGGATTAAAATATGACGAATCTAAAAAGGATTAAAACAGGTACTTTCGATTGAAAATACAGAAATAAATAGCAAACTAAATAAAAAATATCTGAAATTTCAGCAGTGAACAGTAAACCTAAAAATAATGAAACTCCCTTTTTTACATATCATGAATCAGATCTACGATCTGAGATATATGATCAACACAAGTCAGATTAGGGTTTTGGTAAACCCTAACGAGTTTTAAATTTTAAATCTGATTCTCTGACAGAGGAAAAATACTAAACAGAGGCTAAAAATTATCAAAATTTCATAGTAAATATTCACATCAATAGGAATCCACTGCACTTTACGGATCTCAAATCGGATATCGGATGAGGAAAATAACACAACAGCAAGTTACCTATGAATTTTAATATCGATTCTAAACGATGGAAAATCACGGTTTAATCTTTTAATTTTTTTGACAAGGTTACCAAATTCTAAAACATCCGAAATTTTTACATTAGTTTGCTGACATATCTATGGATCACATATAAAAAAACCAGAAATTTACAGTGAGTACTTCAATACGAAATAACATGTTCTTTGCTGATCCAAGCTTAAAACACACATAAATTTGATAAAACCTAATAAAGCATGCATTAATCAATGAAAACAATAAAGAAAATATTAAAACAGTAAAATAAAATTGATTTCTATGCTGGAAAACATGTAATAAACATAAATAAGCAAAGAAAAAAATAAAATACAGGGAATCCATGGCTGGAATTTGATTTTACCTTAAAAAGCATGGATTTGACCCATTTAACGGGTAAATCGCATGTTTTAATGGTTAAGAACATGAAAAACCATGCTATAATCGATTCTAACGAATTAGAATCCCTGGAAAAACACCAAAACAGAGTTAGATCATCTTCTTTAACTTCTCTTGAGGTTCTTGAATTTGAATCCATGGTTTAATCCATGAAGGGGATGGCGCCAATGGCTAAAATTGATTTAAAACATGAAAAAGTATTGAATAAAACTAAAAAATATTAAAAAATATTACCTTGGTGCTTGCAGAAATGGAGGAAGGGCTGGAGAGGAGAAAGAAGCTCCAAGAATCCTAGAAGAGAGAGATGGATAAATCGACCCCCCTTATGGGCTTATTTATAATAAAAAATTAGGTTTTAAAATTAACACTTTTGAAAATTTTGGACTCTCTAAAGGGGGGGGGGGGGGGCGATTTTTGGGTGGAGTTACCTAACTACCCCTAGCATAGATTATCCTAATTAAGTCCTAATTAGCCCCTAGCTAAATCTAGAAAACCCCCAAATGTGGCGCCACTTGGCATTTTTCCACATTTGGTTCTTAAAGTTTTTTTTTTTAAAACCTTTAAAAACAATATTTTAAAAATCAAATTTCAAAAGGGGTTTTCAAAATGGTTTTTGACTCTTTTAAACTTCTAAAACTAACCAAGACACTGACTAACCCTAGTCTAGCCCTGACTTTCTCAAATGTGGCGCCACCTCGAGTGGACCCCACTTGAATTTTCAAAAACGATTTTAAAACTTGAAATTGAGAGAATTTTTAAAAGATTTTCAAAAGTAAACTTGGAATTAAAAGTTTTAAAATGACATAGAGTTCCAACTAGGTCAGAACTCCTCTGGATATGGCGCCAACTGAGTGGGCCCACATCAGATTTTGAAAAATTTGAAATAAAGTTTGAAAATAGCTTTGAAAAGGGGTTAAAATCAATAATTGAAATTCAGAAATTTGAAACTAGAGTCTCAAGCGAACTGAAACTCTGGGTTAGAATCCTGGATTTTTAGGACTCTGAGATTTTGGGTTTTAAAGTCCAAATGAAGGAGTTTTTGAAAAAGATTTCATCAAAAATGGTGAAACAAGTCAGAAAATACAGTCAGGGTTAGACTCCTAACTCAATCAGAACTCTGAAATAGAGTCCTGAATTAACTGGACTCTACAAAATGACCTAATTTTTGAAAAACAGATAAGAATAAATGAAAATAGAAGTAAAAACAGACTCTAGAATAAACTCCTGACTAGATTAGGACTCTGAGACAGAGTCCTGATCGGACTGAAACTCTAGATTTTTTTGGTATTTTCTGAAAAACATATGAAAGAACTTGTGAAAACAGTTAAAAACAATAACAAATATTGAAATAAAATAGAGTTCTGATTCAACTGAGACTTTGGGGACATAGTTCTAATTGAACTAGGACTCTCAGATTTTTGGATTTTCTGAGAAAAAAAATGAGAGAACTTAGAAAAACAATTAAAAACAGGACGAAATTGAAGTTTTGGTTCAGAGTCCTGATCTGATTAGGACTCTAAAAAAGAGTCCTGATTCGATCAGAACTCTAAGAATTTTTAGTTTTCTGATAAGTAAATGATGAAATTTAAGCAAAGCTTTTGAAAATCAGTGAAAATGAAGTATGAAAACCAATTTTGGATAGAGTCCTGATTCGATCAGGACTCTGGGGTAGAGTCCTGATTTGATCAGGACCCTGGGATAAAACCTCAGAATTTTGAAATTCTTTGATAAAAGTGTCACAGTTTTGATAGATGGAAAGAATTTTGAAAGATTTTCTTCAAAATTGAAATCAGGATCAGAGTCTTGATCCAACTAGGACTCTCTGAACAGAGTCCTGTTTTGACTAAAACTCTGAGTTTCTGACTCATTTTGAAAGATTTGGTTAAAAACAGATGAAAATAGTGACAAGAGATAGAGTCCTACTCCGACTGAAACTCTAAAGAAGAGTCCTAATCCGACTGGGATTCTTGAAGAAGAGTCCTAATCCAACTGGGATTCTTGAAGAAGAGTCCTAATCCAACTAGGACTCTGGGATTTTGGCCAAAACAGAAGATTTTGAAAGGTTTTCTTCAAAAACAGGTAGAAAACGTAGTAAAAAGTAGGGTTCTGATCCGACTAGGACTCTGAAAAAGAGTTCTGATCCAACTAGAACTCTAAAATTTTTGAGATTTTTGATAAATAAAGGAATCCAAAGGTGACACCACCTAAATGGGCCTTATCTGAGAATTGAAATCAATTGAAATTGAGTTTAAAATGAATCCAGATCGTTTTCTGAGAAAAATTCTTCAAAATATAAGATCCTGGGGGTTGGCAAATGACAGAATGTTGATTAAAAACCCAGGTTTTAAAATTTATTTTGAAAGAAAAAGTTTTAAAACCCGAATCTGGATTAAATATTTTGAAAACAGGTGTGCTGAATCTAGAAAATAAGATGCAATGACATGCAATGCTATGCAATGCAATAAAATGACATGTTGAATGCATGCAATGATATGCAATGACACATGAAATGTAAGCACTGGATGAGGATGAAAATTTGGTGTGTTTACAGAGCTATGCTTAGTAAGGTCAGTCAGCCTAGTAAGATCGCTTAGTCAAGTAAGGGAAGGAGAATAGGGCTCACCTATTGTATGTAGGGCTCGCAGGCCTTGTAGCGAGGAAGGAAGACCAAGATTACGCCTGCGAGTGTTGCCTAAGAGCGAAGTAAGCTAAAGAGCTAGGCTTTTTGTAAGCTAGGCGCTACGCTCACTAGTTGCCAGAAACCTATTTCTAGCTGGATTCTTTCCCATATTCGGTGGGTTCCGTTCCATCCAAGGAATAGGTGATAGTGGGTGTTATTCCTACCCCGCCCCCCTCTCATCCCGCCTATCTGGATGAGTATGCCTGGCTTCCCCATACATACAGACATATGGTTTCGTCGTCGAGTCGTGATGGTCGCATCTCTGCGGGAACAGAAAGAGACAGAAAGTTCGGATAGTCGGAGAATCCCTTTCACCCATTCTGAATCCAGCTACTTGTCACGGGGTTATCCTTGTCTAAACACCCGTGCGGCACTCGTGCAAAGCCTCCACACTTGCTCGAGTCAACCTAACTCTCGTGGTCTATGCTAGGACACTTAGACTCCACAAAGCACTTAGGGCAAGAGAGAGTGAAAAGGGGAAAAGCTTTTTGTATTAAAAGAAGGAGTTTGGTACAAGAATGCTTACAGGAGTTGTTTGCTCTTGAGGTGATGCCAAAACTTCTCCCCACAAAGAATCTCATCTCAGTTGGGCAACTATGTGATGATAAGCAAGTGGTGTTCAGTCAAATTGAAAGTTGATTCGTGTATGGTGAAGGACCCCTAGACCAAAGAAGTGATTGGTAGAGGCACTTGCGTTGGAGAACATCTCTCTGGATCAAGAGTTGACACAGGAGTGTGTTATAGTAGGAAGTGTTATGGTCATAATGTCATTATCAAGCTTGACATGGAGAAGGCATATGATCAGTTAGAATGGGACTTCTTATTTCAGGTTTTGTTGAGATTTGGGTTTCATCCTGGGTGGGTTAATTATATTCGAGCAATGTTTACTAATTGTTGGTTTTCAGTTATGTTCAATGGCATTCTAGCTGGCTTCTTTAAATCCACAAGAGGACTCAGGCAGGGTGATCCCTTGGCCCCGACCTTATTTATAATTGCCGAGGAAGTCTTAAGCAGAGGTTTGTCTGAAGCTTTCAGAAGCAAGAAAATCAGATACTACAAAGTTCCATGACAGTGTCCGATAGTCACTCATTTATTGTTCGTCGATGACACACTGGTTTTTCTTAATGGTTGCAAACGATCAGTGCAGGGCTTACTTATTAGACTTTCTTCAGCTTTATGAAACCTCCTCTGGACAGCGAGTGAATGCTTCGAAGAGTTGCTTCCTGCTCTCCAAAAAAGCTCCTGAAAGAACCAGATTGATGATTCATTCTGTAATTGGTTACATTCACAAAGATTTTCTGTTGAAATACTTGGGTGTCCCAATAGTAAACGGCAGGTTTAAGATCGGCTTCTACTATAAGGTGGGCTCATTGATAAGATCATCAACTGAATCAATGGATGGCGTTCTCCTTTGCTTTCAGCTGGTGGAAGATTGGTGCTTATTAAATTAAGTAAGCATGTTCTGTCCTCAATCCCTGTTTATACTTTTGCATGTACCCCCATCCCTAAAGGAGTACATACTATCATTGAGAAACATATGGCTACTAATAGATCTTTGGGGATAAGGGGAGGGAGGATATAAAAAGCATTGGAGATCATGGAGATATATATGCAGACCGGTTGAACAAGGAGGTCTCGACATCATGTCTTTGAGAAATCTACAGAGAGCTCTTAGAACCAAAGTCCTGTGGAATGTTGTTACCTCAAACGGCTATTGAGGTGGGCAAAAGACTTTCGTGCAAAACATCTGAAGCAAAATCACATCTCGGAAGCCAATTTTTGCTCTATTCATTCTGCGAGCAAATTGGATTGGATTCGAGCCAGAGAGCTTCTTCTACAACATTATAAGTTTATTGTCAATCATGGTTGCTCTAAATTCTGGTGGGACACATGGATTGGGGACTGCCCTTTGAAATCTTTCCTATCCCCAGCTGTATGGAGAAGACTTCAGAACAAGCATACAACGGTTAGAGAGGTGCTCCAGAACAAGGATCACTCTGCCTGGCGTCCTATTCGATGTCATCTCCCTGCGGAAATCAGAGAAGCATTGGAGGTAATGCCCATCCCTTCCAAACAAGAAGCGCTGATAAGCTCATTTGGAAGCCTACAGCAGATGGAAACTTCTCTTTGCCTATCTTTTCAACTCCTTTCTCTTTGTCGGTCAGTCGTTCACTCTGATTTATGCTCACCCACTTCGTTTTTAGGCTACGTGAGTGAGCTACGCCACCATTCCTCCTTCCCTCTTAATTAAAAGCCCTTCAGATACTCATCAAAAGAAAAAGTCCATCAGGCTAAATTAGGTGCCACCCTACCCCTTGGGCAACTGACTCGTTCACTAGTCCACAGCGCTTGACCAAACCATAGAACAAGAAACCATACCTTAATTCAGAATTTCCTTCCCTCCCTTAAGACTACAACACCACTATAATGAAGTCAAAAGGGACCAATAAAGGCTCATTTAAACCACGGTATGGCAGTGGCGAGATCCAAGGAAGGTTTCATCCTGTCCCAGTGCAAGTATGCCATGTTCCAACTCAAATATGACAGGTTTCCTTGCTGCAAAACCAGCAGACACCCCTCTGGAACAACGGCATAACCTTTGAATCGATCAAGGAGATCTTATAGGGAATCCATCTTCATTCAGGAAACTGGCTAGAAGCTTTCTTTGGGCACGGGCTTCGGCTTCATTCCGATTTCCTTCCTAACTCGCTTTCTACGCCGAAAGCCTGGCACCGTGGACCGAGAACCGCATTGCTTCACTCCCAATCAATGCAAACCTCTCACATAGCATAGATGAAAGTGCATATACAGGAAGTCTCTTTCTAAATATCTCTCGCTTTCAAAGCGAAGACGTTGACTAGTAGCTGGCTGACTGACGAATACCAGCACCACTCAAAGAAAGAGGGCTTTCTTTGACAATTATGTCTTACTGTGAACACCCCAAATTTTTCAAAGTTTTGTAAATATGTCCTTTTTGCCCCTGGCCCCATTTTCGGAGAAAATCAAGGCAATTTCAAAACTAAATTTCAGTTTTTCTTCAGATTTTCTGAATTGAAATTCTAGGTTGATATATCCAAACTCGATTTCGGATCCGAGCCCATTGTTTAAAGTCTAAATCTGAGCCTCCTTATTCAATTTACAAAACAAAATTATAAAATGTCAAAAATATTTTCTAAGTGGCTCAAAAAGCTCATCTGACACCCATTTGGATCCACTATTTTATATTCTCTCAAATTCGAGGTCCAAACCGCGGATATCACCTCAAATTCCGGGTCCAAATTTGCTTTCTAAAGAATTTTTCAGAGAAATAGCTTTGAATTCTCATAAAAACTCTCTTTTGTAAATATTTTGCAAAAATACAAAAAAAATCAGTTTTAAATCTTTATTTCCTCGCAAATCTTAGGATTTTATTCTAAAAATACAAAAAAATTGAAAAATAACACAAAAACCAAAAAAATTGGAAAAACTACAAGAAAAACAAATGATTCTCAAGCTTTTAAAGCTATTTTGCCAAAAACCTCAATTTTAAAACATTTTTACAAAAATTTCTTAAAAGAGGACCTCCTTTTTGAAAAAAAGGAAACTCTACAACAGACTCCTCCCGCGCATTTCCTTCTCCTCTCTCCATCATTGATCTGAAACAACCCATCTTCTTCACACCATTGATCTTCAATGATCGAGCCTCCCATTCCCTTTAAAAAGAGACACCCAAGCCTCTTCTAGGCATCGTTTTTTTTTTTCCTTCAGAAGGGAGGATTTCAATCCATCTTCCATCCAGCATCTCCCTCATCCAGGACAATCGATCGAACATCCGCCTTCCTCTTTCCTCCTTCAGAATCTCTGCAAACCGGGTAAGTTCTCTTCTTTTTTTTTCTCTTTATTTTCCTGTTTTAAGGCTGCCATTGATGCATCATTGGTGGTGGCAATGCTGCTTGTGCAAATATCGACCCACCTATTGCAATATCATTGGAATCCACCGATTCCCACATCTCCTTCCCCTCTTGTGTTAATTTATTTCAGGATCTCATAAATCTTCGCATGATTTGAATTATTTATATCCTGTTTTTATTTGCCTCGTATGATTCTTCACTTACATTAGGTATTTCTTTTGATGATTATCTTGACTTGCATCGGGCGGCTTTCTCCTTTGATCTGCAATTTTCTTTAGTTTCCATTTGTTGAATTTTGGTTAACCATAATAGCTCCGGATGGCATTTTCATCCCCATTACCGCAGGTAAGATCGTCCCGCATGTGTTATAATATCTTATTCTCTTGCTTCTATCATTTGTTTGTCTACCATGTTGATTCAATATTTTCATATGCTTCACGTTTCTTTTCAATGATCGATAAACACTATTAACCTGCTCTGTATCTGTATCTACTGTGCAACATACCCATTTCTCTGGTTTCATGTATTTTGATATAATACTGCTGATAGTAACTTATCTCCGGATCTTAACTTCATAAATTCTCACTTTATTTCATTTGCTTTGATTTCTCTTTATCATATGTTGTGCTTTCTTCGAACCTATATACTATTTCATGAGGATTCGATATTTTTTTTTTCTCTTTCAAGACATGGAACTTTCTTTTTCAGCGTCGTCTGTTCTAGGCCAAGGCCCAAAAGCCTGTTCATTTGAACATGAGTATTCATTTTTCATTGTAGATTGGCCACACTGATTCCCTAAAGAATCAGTGGCCAATCTGCTGATAAGATCACTCACATGCCCCAGGTGCTATTGTGATGTACGAAAGGGGTAATGAATTTGAAGGAGTAGTTCTACTGTTGGAGTAACTCTGGGTTATAATTTTTCTTTTAGAATATCAGTATTAAGAATGTTGCATGAATGCCAGAGAGTCCCGTGAATGAATTGTGCACTGTTTGGGGAACAACTTACGTTCCATGGGTTTTCACTGAGTTTGTTGTGGAAGATGCCACCAAGATTTTGCTGTAGGGTCAATTTTACAGGTTATGAAAAGTACAGAACAAAATCCATTTGAGTATGCTGTCAAGGTCATAGAAGGGTGAATCATGAGCATGGAGATGTCTTAGCAATCCTTTTTCACCATCTTTAGCTAATTCAATTTGGAGACTTCTGTTACACTAAACTCAGAAATACCCCTATGCTGCAACTGGTGTTACCACAAAAAGAATATTTAGTGGGCATCTTGTTGAATGCCACTGACATTGAGATCGGTCATCAGGGTGAATAAGTTTTGCAGTAATTGTTTATTAAATTTTCCAAGCTTTACACTCTGAGCTCTACTGAATCCTCAGAATGAAGCTTCATTACGTTCGCCAAACCGAACTCCATTATACTTTCTCATGGATTTACTTTACTGAAAATTCTTTTGTTGTTAAGTACTGCTGAAAAACTCAAAGAACAGAGAGTAGTTGTTTGACTGAGGTTCTCATTACTGAGAATTAATCTTCAACAAGCTTGAAGACTAACTCAGAAAATAGGCTCTTGATTGTCTGCCAAATGCTGAAAGGAACTCCCAAGGCAACTTGTAAGCACATCAATTTTGAGAGTCAAGGTTCAAGTTCATGACCAATCTGGATATTCGTTTGGAAATTACAACGTTGAGATTTTAAGCCTGCACAGTCAACTGCTATGACTTTTAAAAAGTCGTCTGTGGCAATCTGCAGAAGGGGCTGCAACTCTTTTTTTTTTTTGTTGGCAAACTGATTATCCTTCTTTTATGTGAATTCCAACTGTTGAAGACTGGATTCATCCATATCTCATCAAATCCATGCTTTACCTGTATCTTTACTCAATAAACATTCTTATATGTAAATAACACTTACTGTAAATATCATATAAGATCTCTCCACATTTCTTTATTTATCATTTCATTACTACACCATCACAGTCATATCATCTAGGTATTCATTGTCATCAGATTTGCTATGTTTGCCATTTATCCACTGAATCCACGTCAGTATAGTTCATGACATTGCACACTTGTCACATCTCAACCACCGTGTATATCACATACAAGGAATCCCATTCAGCACAATTTATAGTTGCATATCATTACCCGGTCACAACCATTTTTCCAGCAAAAAACCTTATATCTCCTGTAGCTACCTTCATCACCTCCACTTCATTATCACCTTCACAGCACCCTCTCTGTAGTTTTCCCTGGGTTACATAAACACAACCTCCACCCATTGTTTCTAGCTCCACTTCCTGCTCCTACTGATGCATGAGCTACAATAGTGGTAGTATATAAGTTAAGGCCAATAGAAATAACTAGTTTTCCTCACTTTGTCAGTTTAGCAGCTGGTAAAGAAAACACTATCAGCTCTTTGAAAAGGCTAGATTCAGGATATAAATATCCCCATTGATAGAAACTGAGACAAATGGTGCGCCACCTCTTTCCTGAGGTCGAGTGGATATGGGTCCAACATGTCAACTAATTCTGGTATCACACCTATTGTGCATCTACAAGCTGCTGAAATTCTCACTGTACACAGCTGTCACCATGCACTACTCAATCCCCTAGCCTCTACCTCCCTTCATACTTCTATCTTCACTACCATTCACCTCTGCTCACTATGCACAAAAACCTCATATGTCCTGCATATCATGCACTCTCCTTATGTTGACAGCTCCCATAGCAAACACCATTTCCTCTACACTTCCACTTATCCACTTCACTCACCATTTGCCCAACACATGACCTACAGGAGCTCATCTTCCACATGCACCCTTCATCACTCAGCATCTTCCCCTACCACACACATCACACCACTGCATATCTCCATTACATTGCATATATATATTCCTCCATCAAACTTAGGTATCATATTTAGATAAATGTGTGTGAATTCAATCATTGCAATGGGTCTTAAAATTTGGGCATCATCATTAATTTGGGCATCTCCATCATAGAGTAAGCATGATCATGTGTCTTTCCTCATTAGGTCTAAAGTCTTGTCTTTCAATATATATATTCCTTTTATATATATATATATATATATGTAGACTCTCACACATATCTTAAAATTCATTTCACTACTTGCTTTCTTGATCTCATATGACATTGTCATCTTTCCTTGTGATTGTACTAACCCACTTTTCAGAGAATATATGGAGAAGATCATTATTGGGAGTTGAAAATTCAATTTTATGTGTTGTAATAGTTAGATCTTAATGAGAATTTACGTTTCCAGCTTTTAGATAGAATGAATGAGCATTATAAATATCATAAATTGCTTATTTTCATGCTTTTTGCTTTTATTTCTCAAAATCTCACAATGGTGAAACACGAATGGCACGTGCACCATTTCGTAAGAGATAATTAATCCTAAGTTGATGATTTACATCAATGGCGATAGTCAAGATGTAAACAAAACTTAGGATTTTTATCTTTAATAAAATAATACTGGATCCACACTGGATCATTTTCAAAATTCATCATGTTTTCTTTAAATATTTCCTCTTTTATCAGAGTTTAGTTTATAAATTAATTCAATACGCATACCAATGGCCATAGTCAGGCTATACTGAGAGTTAATTTCTTTCTAAACTCTATAAAAGCACCAAAATGTGTTTTATTCCTCATTTGAATTTAGATATGATCATCATATAATACATTCAATGACCATAGTCAGAAATGTATTATATCATTAATCTTGTTTACGTTTATTTAAAGAATGAAATATGATTTTCAAATCCAATTTCAAAGTTATATTTTCATTCATCATTTAGGGTAGAATTGCATCATATTTTCAAAATTCCAAGTGATTCATTTTCTTCATTTCTCAGATCAAATCTCATTTATAGATTCAAACTCAATTCTATCTTATTTTAAAATTCAAAAATTCAATTCCAAAGTCCAATTTGACTTTAAAAATACAAAATCATTTTGTATTCAAAATTCCAAATCAAAATCCAAACTTCAAAGTTCAATTTAACTTTGAAGTCATCTTCTGTTTCAAAACCAAGTTTTTCTCATCTCCAAAATTCAGAATCAAAGTTTGAGATTGATTCTGAATCTCAAAAACTTAACCTTTCTTAAATTTTAGATTCAATCTGGGTTTTCAAAACCCAGATCCATCTTTAAAAGTCCCATTTGGACTTTTCAGAATCCAAACTCAAAGTTAGATCCTGATCTTCACTTGGATCCAGATTTCTAAGTACAAACTCCACTTTTGGATCTCAGATTTCAGATCCAAATTTCATTTAGGATCCAAAAATCCAATTCCACCTTGGATCTCAGACTTCAGATCCAAAATCCATTTTAGGATCCAGAGTCTAATTCCACCGCGGATCTCAGACTTTAGATCCAAAATCCATTTTAGGATCTAGAATCCAAATTCCTTCTTGGACCTCAGATTTCAGATCCAAAATCTATCCTAGGATCCAGAATTCAACTTCCACTTTGGATCTCAGACTTTAGATCCAAAATCCATTTTAGGATCCAGAACCCAATTCTACTTTGTATCTCATATTTCAGATCCACATCTATTTTAGGATCCAGAATCTAATTCCATATTGGATCTCAGGTCCAAACTCCATTTTTTGGATCTAGAAATCCAATTCCCTCTCGGACCTTAGACTTCAGATCCGAAATGCCTTTAGGATCCAGAATTCAATTTTACCTTGGATCTCAGACTTTAGATCCAAATTCTATCTTGGATCCCAGATCTAGGATCCAACTCCACTCTAAATCCAGAATTCAATTTTGGATTTCAAATCTATCTTAGATCCAGACCTTGGATTCAAAACCCATTCTCAATTCCAATTCTTCAAATCCAACTCCATTTCATTCTAGATTTCAAAAACCAAGTTTATCTTGATTCCTAAAAATTCCAAAAGCCAAATCTATTTCTCAATCTTATTCGGATCTCTTAGAACTCATTTCTCATTTCACACTTCAAAGTTAGAATTCAAAAACATTTACTCGAGTTCTAAACTCTAAATTCAAAGTCCATTTATGACTTTGGAGTTTCCTTCCTTCTCCTTTTATCTCAATTTCAAGATCCTTCCTTTCAAAAGTCTAGATGATTTTTCAAGCTCTGATTATCCCAAAAACTTAGAACTTTAAATCTTAAGTTCTAAGTTAGAAACCATTTCTTCACTCCCTTATCAGATTCATCTCAGAAACACTTGGAAAATTTCAAATCATTTTCGAAAAGAGCATACATCTTTGCATTTGCACAAGCATGATTCTTTGTGCATTTAGACTTAGGATAAATTCTTAGGTGATATTAAGGCAAAGCAAAAGGCATGAATTCGACCCTTGGTTCGATTACCCCTGGTAAAGGCGCCAGGAACGGTCGAACCTCATACCGACAAGCGAATCCCATCTCCTAGTTTTCCCGCAAAAGACGAGTTATTTTCTTAAAAAATCTTCAAATTAAGGTCAAGTGAGACCCCGCAAAAGAGTTCCTCTTCTCTTCTGTTCTTTTCTTTTCTTTTCTCTCTTCTTTTCTATCTTTCTATTTTCTCCCTTCAAAAAGGAGGAAATAGAGGTTGGAAAGGAAAAGAAAAGGAAGAGAGAGAAACCACAAGAGCGGGCAAATTTTGCGATGATCACAGTTTTGGCGACCGCGATGGGACTCATTTTCGTTCGGTCGCATTTAATGCCTTTTCATTTTGCTTTGATATTATCTAAGTCTTTATTCTACAAATGTCAATTTCATTTCCATGCAAACCTTAGGAGCCTAGACTCTGTCCTAAGCTGACATCATTGCATATAGGATTTAAGTATGGTTTGGTAGGACCATATTGAGGAGATTATTCTATGTTCACATTAGACTTAGGTCTGAAATACAACTATCCTCAATTTTAGGGATTGAATGCAAAAACAATGTATGCAAGTATATGCTTCTCTTCAGTTTAATCTATCTCTTTAGGACTTGCATTAGAGACATCTGATTTTATTGCATGCTGAACATGTTTCTGAAAACATCCCTACCTATATTATCCTGGTCTTCACGTTGCTGGGCTATCTCACTGAACCATAGTTCGGGAGAGAGCCTCACAACTGAACCACTTATTTGGGTTCGCGCCCCCCTACCACGTACCTAAAGGCCATAGTCTGAGGTATATCGGTAGGTGCTCAAGGATGTTGGGAAGCCATTACCTTAGAACCGGAGAAATATTTCTACGCCACGTACTTTGAGCTTCGACTTGAGTATATCAGCATATCTTGATTGGAATCAGATGATCTGAACCCTAGAGTTAGGATTAAGGTCCTACAAGTCATTTCAAATATTGCATTTAGAGTCAGCCTTTAGGGGGAGCTGTGTGCGCATCCTTGTTTGTGCAGCTTTTTGTGATGCAATGTTTCTCTTATTCTCTCATAAATATGTATCAAACCTTCTTCAAAAACCTAGGTGTATTATTCAAAACTTCCTCTTATTTTCAAAAACCCCAGGTATGTATCTTTCTACCTACATTTCTTTTTCTCCTTTTTAGATCAAATTTTCTTCAAAACCCTGGAAAATTCCTTTAAAATTTCCTCAATCTTTCAAAATTTCTAGGTTTGATTCTTCAAGAGTCTATCCATAAGTTCTGCATTTTATCTAATTCTTCTCATTTCTTCTCTTCCCCCAGTATCATTTCGATGGCATCTGATTCCCTCGATGTTGTCTTTCCCAGAGATCATGTCTTCTATCAGATTCAGGATGGATCCCTGGATCATCGGGTTATCCAGTCTCGTCCTTTCTTCCCTCGGTGGTATTATTCTTGGTTCGCCACCTTCTCGCGTATGTTTCCAGATCACTTGGATGACTGTGGGTTGGAGATGGCATCGGCAGTAGGCAAGCGAACCATCAATGGAGCTTTGATTCAGGCAATGGCAGAACGGTGAAATCCACGTACCTGCACATTCTGGTTTCCTTGGGGAGAGATGACTCTACTGATGGACGAATTCAGTGATATCATAGGATTGTCCGAACCAGCTGGTCAGCCAGATGATCCTGTGAGCAGCAGTTCCTAATCAACATCAAGGGGGTAGATGTTCGAGAAGCCTTGGCCAGAGCAACAGGGAGCAGATCCTGGCCTCTCACTGAGATTGGTGGGAATCAATTCATCGACATGTTCGAACTCTATCGCAAGTATGGAGCCTACGAGGAGGTTGACACTTTGTCTCGAGCAGCAAAAGATAGAATTCAGCATGCAATGATCCTATGCACAGTGGGAGTAGCTTTCTTCCAAGACGGTCAAAACTTCATAGATGTTAGAGTTGCCCAGCTCTTTCGAAGATGGGGAAGCAAGCAGACCCGTCAGCTATCAGTTTCTATGGCAAACTTGGCTTTTCTTTACCGAGGCTTGGCTCGATTTGCTCTTGGAGAGACTATTCTGGTAGAAGGATGCACTTACGCCCTGCAGTCGTGGTTTCTGCGACATGTTCCCTCGAAGGCCAGTTCTTTCAGATTCAGCAATAAGCAGCCGAAGACGGCCATTCAATATCGAGCCTTGATCGAGAAGCTGCATCAGAAGGAGATTGTTTGGGACTTCTTCGATAGAAGAGAGACCGTTCCTCGATATACCTATGCTCGCAGCAAGCGCTACAGATTACTTGGACCCTTCTTCTGTGTTGATTATCAGTCGGAAAGATGTCTTAGACAGTTTTTGCAGCGACAGGTTCGTGCCAACACCCGCTTCCCGACGGGCAACATGCCGGAATTCAACCTGCAGTCGGATCAGTGGTCTGGGGCATACCATGTCACCAAATATACTTGGGACTCCTTTGTTTCTCTGTCTGTATTTCCTGGGCCAAATGTATCATCCGAATATCAAGAGTGGTGGCAAACTGTCTGCCCACCCTCTCTTTGTCTGTAAATATTTCTATCAATAAAAAAAGTACTTTTTGGCCAAAATTTTATTTCTTGTATTTTGTTTTATAGCACAAACGGTCACAATTTTGGTGACGACCTCATCCCGGGTAAAAGGGGACATTCCTCCCACATTTCTTTAATATATTTTATCATGGTTGACGACCTCGCCTAGGTAACAAGGCACATTTCTCTGTTATCATCAAAATGGTAACATAATTGTCACAAATCTTGTGATGACCCAATCCCGGGTAATGGGATAATCTCTTGAAATTGTCTACCAAAATCCTTCATTCTTTTTCCTCAAAAATTATGATTTTTTGAAAAAGCTTCTCCATACTCTAACCATTCCTGTATTCTATAGGAAAACTTTGGCATCCAAAGATGGTTCAGACAAGGGCTGGTAAGCAGACTGCTCAGCAGCACAGCGATAGTGAAAGAGAAGAGAGGAATTCTCCTAGATCATCTAAGAAGCACGACTCGGGAGACGATAGTGATGTCAATCCTGCCATGTACCGGGTCTTTCAAAAGATGATGATCAAAATGATGGCTAAACAGGCTAAGGCTGGTCCGAAGAAAGCCGCTTCTAAGAGCAAGGTTAAGAAGAAGCCCATGAAAAAGCCTGTCAAGATCAGCAAACAGAAGGTACGGCGTGACATTACTTCTGAGGATTCCGAGTCAGCTGAAGAAGTCTCTGAAGAGGAAGAGCAACTGATTTACGTTCTGAAGCATCTGCGATCATCCAAAAGGCCAGTGAAAGAGCCATTGTCAGTGAACAAACCCAAGTACGGGGCCCCCGCAGAGGATTCGATCCAAGCATTAACCAAGATAGTCAAAGACCTGCAAATTCGGGACAAAGGAAAGAGGTCATACACCAGGAAAGACTTCTATCTCGGCTTGGAAGGGGACAACAATCTGGAAAACCTTTCCTGGAAATTTATTAAGTTTGATGGATCCGGAGATCCTAAAGCTCATTTGGCCATGTTTTTCGCAGAATGTGCCCGGTTCAGTGAAGACAACCGTGCCTTCTTCCTTTGTTTCCCCCGCAGTCTGGAGGGGATAGCTGCCAAATGGTACGCCAAGCACGTCAATCCCATCGAGCTAAGGGATTTTGACAGAGTGGTTAATATGTTTGTTGAACGCTTCCTGTTCAATACAGAAGCTCTACCCACCCTAAACTACTTGTGCAACCTCAAACAGGAGCCCCATGAAAAGGCCAGAGATTCCATCCACAAATGGAGGAGCATTTGTAATAAAATGAGGAATCCCATTTCTGAAGAGCATGCCCTTTAAGTTATCCTTAACAACTTCTGTCAACCCTTGAAAAGCCTACTTTTTCCATATCCATCCAAGTCATTCATCGAACTGACAGAACGAGCAGAATGACTCGAGATGGGGGTAGAAAACGGAATGTACGAAGGTGTCACTTTGGCCAAAAATTTCCAGGATCCAAAGAAGAAGGCACACTTCACCTACTCAGCCGACACTCCCGAAGATAATCAGGGCAGTAGCAGTAAGCATGGCAGCGGCAGTGGCACGAAGCCTGAACAGAGCAGAGGGAGAAAGGGGAAGTTCTTCAAGAACAATGACAAGCCTCTCCCGACCGGTCCTCAACAAAAAGGGGACCTCCAGGAAAAACCCAAGCACATAAACTGTAGCAGGGATCAGAAATTCACTCCCCTCGACCAGCCTTTGGAAACAATTCTAAAATATCTGCTATCTCACGGAATGGTGAAGCTTCCCAAAGTTGCAGATCCGCCAGTGATCATGGGAAGATTCAAGGAACAGTACTGCAAGTTCCACAGGGTGACAGGACATGACACGGAATATTGCTTCATCCTGAAGCATTTGATCCAGGACTGCATCGATAAGAGCATCCTCATCGAGGATGAAGAAGAAGGCAAAATGGATATCCTGTCTGCCCCATTTCCGAAACATTCAGCATCAACCATTTCCGAACATTCTTTCCTTCCGCAGAGTCACATACGTCCATGCTCTAGTGAAGACATAGGTCTTCAATATCAGGCGTTGGTTCTACATCAGGATCAGCCTGCATCTCAGATGATGAACCTCCTCTCATTTTTCAATCTGAAAAATATGTCAGTTGAGAATGGAAAAACTCAAGTTTTTCCGAAAAGATTTCTTAAGAAAGAAGCCTGCGCAAAGGAAGCAGAAACCTCCGAGGCAGCAGAAGAGCGGGCCAAAAGCCTTCAAAAACCTATTACAACACTCTCCAACATCTCTATTTTTGAATTAACCCATGATTCCCCCAAACATCAGGAAAAGTTTGATGATTTATTAAGAAAGATTAAGGTAAAGTCGGGCACTACGCCAGAAGATATGGCGTAAATAGTGAATCAGGCGATGACTAACGTGCCTATCACATTTTCAGACAAGGACCTGCCAAAGCCTCATTCTTTTCACAACAATGCACTGTATATCGTGGTAAGGACCAGGGGCATGACTGTCCCGCACGTGCTCGTTGATGGAGGCAGCAGCCTCAATATTTGCCCAGAAATGACAGCAAAGGCCCTGGGATTGAAAGAAGAGGAATACGTGCCTGATCCCATTACCATCTATGGCTTTGATAATCATGGGCAAACCGCCAAGGGCAAGATCTTTTTAGAAATTTTCATCAACTATTCAGTGCACACAGTCCTCTTCCATGTCGTCAATGTGCCGCCAACTTACAATCCTTTGTTGGGACGTACATGGATCCATAACGCCAATGTCGTTCCCTCAACCCTCCACGAGTGCATAAAGTGGTCCAAAGGAGGAATGATTACCACTATCTTGGGCGAAGATCCTGAAAAAAGGCTGCCACAGCCTATGATTCCCTGTCCGACATTTACAGCAGATATTCCCAGCATCCGGGAGGCAGACGAAATCAATCTCAATGACAGCCTAGAGATGTTGAAGTTGAAAGATGTCATGGAAGAAGAAAATGTCGCAGCAGTAGTCTAATGGCAGGGACCTTGTTTCTTCAAGTTAGGAGGATGCATCAATTACACCTCCTTCAAAGATCAGCCTTTATTTCCTTAATTTTCTAAAGCAAGAAAGGGATTTGATCTGCTGATAAAACATGGATACCAGTCGTTCCGGGGTATAGGGAAAAATGAAGATGGCATAGTGAAGCCTATTATTCCCGTTCAGCATACGAACAGCTCAGGGTTGGGGTTCACCGGCCAAGATTCTAGCAAAAAGACCATTTTTGTCAGAGGAAGCAATTGAAAAGATGATGCCTTAGTTTTTCTTGCTTTTTGTCCATTCTTTTCTACTAAATCTTGTAGGGACGACACAGTCCCATCTTTTTGTCAATCTTGTAAATACTTCATTTTCAATCAATGAAAGATCAATTTTCTATTCACATTTGAGCATCTATCATTCTTATCTTACATTTTGTTTGTGCCATTATTCTTTGCTTTGTATAAAAGGCTTATTTTTGACTTGTGCTTTCTCTTAAAAACCTTTCTTACATTTTCAGGACCATTAACTCCTGAATCAATGAAGAAATTCATTATTAATCCGAAATATCTAAAATTAGCAAGGTTTCCTGAGATGAAAGACAGAGCAGAGGTCAGCCAGGCAGCAAAGTAGACCGAAGAGCCAGCCGAGTTTGATTCAACTGTCCAAGAATTGCCATAATTTGCTCACATTCAGAAGCAGGATGAACCCTTATCTTTGGTTTAAGATCCCACTGAGGACATCAACATTGTTTCGGAAGATGATCCGAAAATCCTCAAAGTCGGTTCGGGTCTAAAAGCATAAGAGAAAGCAAGACTCGTCCAATTCCTTAAGCATCATCAAGAAGTATTTGCCTGGACTTATGAAGATATGCCAGGATTAGATCCCAAGCTGGTTGAGCATTGACTAAAGTTGAAACCAGAAGCCAGGCCAATCAAGTAGAAACTGAGGAAGTTAGACCCTCGAATTGAGCAGCAAGTCAAGGAAGGACTTGAAGATTTGTTGAAAGTAGGCTTCAGGCTTCATCCGAGTCATTGATTATCTAGATTGGTTGGCAAATATCGTGGCAGTCCCTAAAAAGAATGGCAAAGTTCGGATCTGCATTGATTTTAGGGATCTCAATAAGGCTACCCCGAAAGATGATTATCCACTTCCCAACATTGACCTGTTGATCGATAGCACAGCGGGTCACGTCATGTTTTCTTTCATGGATGGATACTCAGGCTATAATCAGATCAAGCTGGTCGTTCGTGATTAGGCAAAAACTTCATTTACTACACCATGGGGAACCTTCTGCTATACAGTCATGCCGTTCGGACTCAAAAATGCTGGGGCAACTTATCAAAGGGCAATGGTCGTTATTTTCCACGATCAAATGCACAAAAATATGGATGCATATGTGGATGACATTCTGGTTAAGTCTAAAGAAGAAGAGGATCACCTTGATGCTCTTAGTCAAGTTTTTGAAAGACTTATTCTCTACAAATTGAGACTTAATCCTCAAAAATGCATTTTCGGAGTTGAGTCCGGCAAATTGCTTGGCTTCATTATCAGCAAGAAAGGAATAGAGGTGAACCCGGCCAAGGCAAAAGCCATTATTGATATGCCACCTCGAACTAATCTCAGAGAACTGCGAAGCCTTCAAGGGCGTATTCAGTCTATTCGCAGATTCATCTCTAATTTGGCTATGAGATGCGAACCTTTCAATCATTTGCTTAGAAAATGAGTTAAATTTGAATGGGGATCAGAATGTCAACTCTCGTTTGAGCGCATCAAGCAATATCTCCTTAATCCACCAATTTTGAAGCCGCCAAAATTAGGGAAGCCTCTCCTATTATATATTTCTGTCAATCAGAATGCCTGCGGTGGATTCCTCGCACAGTATGAAGAAGGCAGTTTGATAGAGCATGCCATCTACTATGTGAGCAAAACTTTCATTGATTATGAAAAAAAATATTCTCAGATGGAGAAGACTTGTTTAGCTCTGGTTTGGATGTGCCAGAAATTGAGACATTACTTGTTGGCATCTGAAATCAAATTTCTGTCAAAGCATAATCCTCTCAGATATATTCTTGAGCAACCCTTTCTCACTAGACGGATTGCGAAGTGGCAAGTCCTTCTAATGCAATATGACTTAGAGTATGTTTCTTAAAAGTCGATTAAAGGCCAGGCGATCGCAGATCAGTTGGCGGATTTCCCTTTGACAGAAGAAATTAAAGCAGAGGATGATTTTCCTGATGAGCAGATATGCAATATCCAACAACCCCTAGTTTGGAACTTGTTCTTCGATGTCTCTAAAAATATGTCTGGCATAGGGATTGGAGTCTTGCTAATCACTCCAGAAAAAGAAATGATCCCTTATTCTCTCAAGCTTGGTTTCCAATGCACTCATAATATGGCCGAATATGAAGCTCTAATACAAGGCCTCAAAATTCTGCAAAGTTTCAATGTCAAGAAAGTGCATGCCTTTGGCGATTCACTACTTGTTGTCAGTCAAGTTAACACTGAATGGCAAGTGAAAGATTCTAAATTAATTCCCTATCAGAAGATCGTCCTAGCTCTTATGGACAACTTCGAAGAATTTCAGCTCAATCACATCAGAAGAGAGCACAATCAGATAGCCGATGGTTTAGCCAGTCTAGGCTCCATTTTATCCTTCAAAGGCAGTGAATCATGTCGTTCTTTTGAAGTTGGCAGACTTGAGCAACTTGTTTTCACTTCAACTATGCAAGTAAACCAGGTCAATTAGAAGGAGAAACCTTGGTATCAAAATATCAAACATTTCATTGAGACTGGTGGGTTTCCACCAGAAATGCCAAAAAGGGAGCAATGTGCAATTCAGCGTATGTCTACCCAATATTTCATTCTTGCCAATATCCTCTACCGCCGTGGGTTCAGTTCTGAGTATTCAAGATGCTTAGACAAAGAAGAGGCTATGGAAATTATCCAAGAGGCGTATGAAGGGATTTGTGGTGGCCATGTCGGCTATCAAACTCTCGTCAAGCAGATCGTCTGAGCAGGTTACTATTGGAATACCATGCAGCAGGACTGCCATCGATTCATGAAGAAGTGCATTAAATGTCAAATGCACACACCTTCCATTCATGCGCCGACCACATATCTACAATCAGTTGTTTCTCCTTGGCTATTTTCTATGTGGGCTTTCGACGTCGTAGGCCCGATTACCCCTTCTGCTTCCAACGGCCACAAGTACTTTTTGGCTGCGACTGAGTATTTCACCAAATGGGTTGAAGCTGTCACTCTATGCACAGTAGAAGTCCGCCATGTGGTTTCTTTCATTCACAAAAATATTCTCTGCCGCTTTGGCATACCACATGATATTGTTTCAGACAATGGGAGTCATTTAAAAAATGAAAGGATGAAAACCTTCTGTTCTAAATTCAAAATTTGTCACCATTTCTCAGCTCCCTACTATCCTCAAGGGAATGGACAAGCAGAAGCCACCAATAAGATTTTGATCCATATTTTGGAAAGGACTGTGAAAACAGGTCGATATTGGCATGAGAAAATTCATGACGCACTTTGGGCATACCAAACCACCATTCGGACTCCGACCAATGCCACTCCTTCAGAGCTTGTTTACGGAACTGAGGTGGTGCTACCTCTTCATGTCCAGAAGCCCGCTCTCAAATTCGCTTCACTTATAGAATTGCCACTTGATCAGTATCAGCAGCAGAGATTGGTGCAGCTGGACATACTGGATGAGAAAAGGCTCAAGGCAGCAGAGCATGCTCGAGTTTATCGGCAAATGATAGCTCGACACTATGCCAAGTCCGTCATTGAGAGAAGATTTCGAGTTAACGATTTGGTACTCAAATCAACGGCTCATCTCAAGCACCGACCACGGGGCAAGTGGTCACCCAATTGGGAAGGCCCCTATGTGGTTAAGGAAGCATTACCTCGCAACTCTTATCGTCTGATCAACGCAGATGGGGTGGAAATGCCAGATCCTATCAACGCTCTGCATCTGAAGAAATTTTATACTTAGAATTTTCATTCTAAAGCCTTTTGTACAATTCAAAGAGCCATTTCAATAAAACAATGATCTTCTATCAATTCTTACATTCTTCTCCATGATACTGGGGCATTTTATTGTGATCTATAATCGTCTTCTTCCATCATATGCAGGCAGGATTAGACAAAAGCTCTTTTCCTCAAATTTTATTAATTCTCAATTGATCTTTGTATCTTTATTTTCATTTCATTTGATTCACTTTTGGGTTTGATCAAATTTTCATCAAGCTATTGCTCATTTATGTCAAGTTTTAAACAAATTTTCGTCAAATCTTATCAAAATTCCATCTACCTTTATCTTTAAAAATACCCTTTCAGGTTAAGGGATAAACCTGATGCCTCCTTTCAATGAGGTATTCTTTTTGTTATTTCCCTCGTTCAGGATAAGGGGATAAATCCTGAATTATCTTCTAAAACTCATTTTGAAAATCTAGCTCATCTTCAAAACCCGGTCCTCGCACTGGTTATCTCTCAAACTTTTTTAATCATATATCAAGCTCATTTGGAAAATCCGGTTCTCACACCGGTAAATTTCTAACATCAGTCTTCTGATCAAATACCTTCCTTTTGCAAAATTCAAGTTCTGACTTGAACTTCCCAAGATTTGATATTTCCAAAAGATCCAGCATCTCGCTGGTCATGTATTTTCCCAAAAGGATCCAACACTCATTGGTCATGTCTTTCAAATGATCCAGTATCTCGCCGGTCATATATTTCCAAAGGATCCAGCATCTCGCTGGTCATGTATTCTAAAAAAGATTCAACCCTCGTTGGTCATGTATTTCCAAAAGGATCCAACACTCGTTGGTCATGTCTTCCAAAAGACCTAGCTTCCGCTGGCCATGTATTCCAAAAGGATCCAGCATCTCGGTGGTCATGTATTTCAAAAAGTCCCAACTCACAAGTGTCGAGCTCCTCAAGTCAATTTGTTCCACAAATCAAACCTTCAAGGTATGATTTCTCCATTCTCTCATTTCCAAACCTTCGGGTTTTCAATCTTCTCAAATTCAATCACTCTCAAACCATCAGATTAAATCCTTCATTTTCAAAATCCAGTTTTTCATAACTGGTCGGGATTTGAAATCCAGTATTTTTCACTGGTCGGGATTTGAAATCTAGTATTTTCACTGGTCGGGATTTTTAAAATCCAGTATTTTTCACTGGTCGGGATTTGAAATCCAGTATTTTTCACTGGTCATTATTTGAAATCCAGTGTTTTCACTGGTCGGGATTTTTAAAATCCAGTATTTTTCACTGGTCGGGATTTGAAATCCAGTTTTCATAACTGGTCGGGCTTTGAAATCTAGTTTCTTATAACTGATCAGGATTTAAAATCCAGTTTCTTATAACTGGTCAGGATTTGAAATCTAGTTTTTATAACTGGTCGGGATTTGAAATCCAGTTTTCATAACTGGTCGGGATTATCGAAATCCAGTTTTCATAACTGGTCGGGATTTGAAATCCAGTGTTTTCACTGGTCGGGATTTTTATAATCCAGTAATTTTTACTGGTCGGGATTTGAAATCCAGTATTTTTCACTGGTCGGGATTTGAAATCCAGTGTTTTCACTGGTCGGGATTTTCAAAATCCAGTATTTTCACTGGTCGGGATTTGAAATCCAGTTTTCATAACGGGTCGGGCTTTGAAATCCAGTTTCTTATAACTGGTCGGGAATTGAAATCCAGTTTTTATAACTGGTCGGGATTTGAAATCCAGTTTTCATAGCTGGTCGGGATTATCGAAATCCAGTTTTCATAACTGGTCGGGATTTGAAATCCAGTGTTTTCACTGGTCGGGATTTCCAAAACCTAATGTATTTCATCAGTCAAGTTTTCCAAAGTCTGATTCTTACACCATTTCTTTAAATTACAGCTAAAGGTCTCATCAAAATCCATATTGAGTGATTATTTCACAAAAGAATTCTAGGGCATTATGCCAATTTGCTAAAAACATTTGTTGATTCTAAAAATATGATTACACGAAAGAATTACTTCAGTTTACCTCTAATATTTCCTTCCAAAAGGGTGAAACTTTTTGGCAAAAAGAGGTAAAATTTGAATCTTTTCTTGTTGATTAACCAAAAGGATGTAAGAAATGTCCTCGATATGATCAATGAAAGAAATCTTCAATGATACTGAAAAGCCAGAAGCGAATTGATATTGATCATGGATATGACACATGTTTAAAGACGACCATCTGGCAATCAGGCAGTGGAAATATCTTGAGCTTTAAAAGAATCCACTCAATCCATGTCCTCTCAACCATTTAAGCTGCAATCAAATATCTACAAAAGGGATCTCTCAACTGTCGTCAAGATGAAGACGAATAGGCGAGCTGGACCCCCGGGTCCAAAGAAGATTTGGATCATCTCCGAGATGAAGGAGTTTGTGAAGGATCCTTCCAGGGAAAGTTCAGATCACCGTTGAGATGAAGGTGAGTGTGATGAACCTACCGACAAACCCTAAAAGATATTTGATTTTTGCTATCATCTAAAGACCCTTTGAGCCTATATAATTCCTAAGATAAAAGAAGGATCGGAACATCTCCAAGATGAAGGAGTTTGTGATGTACCCTTCCCTGAAGAAGAGAGAAAAGTCAGGACACATCCAAATGAAGGATGATGTGAAAAACCGAGAAAGTTCAATGACTCAAAAAGAGTGCAAAAGGATCTTCACGGGGAAAACACCTAGATATCAAACTGCCAAATTTTCCAGAAGTCATCTTTCCTCATGCAAAATTCTTTTATCAATATCTCTTCATTACTTACTTTTATGAAATTAAGAATATTTCTTCTTATCTCATATCAGGGAAATGGATAGCTTCCTTGAAGAAAATCATCAGCGCTAAAATTTTGAATTTGACTCTTAAAAGACCGAGGAGTTAACCTCGTTGGAGGAAATACTCTAGGTAAAAGAGGGAATGTCTTTGGCACATACGCGCACGTTTTCAAGCGTTGGAGTCAACTATAATTTTATCTTATTGGCAAAATTTTATAGCTATTTGTAAACACCCCAAATTTTTCAAAATCTTTTAAATATTCCCTTTTTACCCCTGATATCATTTTCTAAGCAACTGAGTTACTTTTCCCAGTTCATTTCTCAAGTTTTACTGAAATTAAATTCATTTTATATGTCTGACTTGATTTCGAATCCGGATCCATTGTCCAGATCCAAATATGAGTCTCGTCGTCCAACTTTTAAACTAAAATTACAAAAAAAAAATACCAAAAAATAGTTTTTTATAGCTCGAACAGTCCATCCGACATCCGTTTGGATCCATCACGTTGTATTTCTCGATTCGAGTTTCAAAAACTCAAACATTTTCTCAAAACTTGGGTCCAAACCCATTCTTCTGAAGAATTTTTCCCAAAATGGCCTGAAATTCTCGAAAAACACTTTTGTAAATATTCCTCAGAAAAATACAAAAATTTAGTTTTTAATCTTGGTTTTCCTATAAAATCTTAGATTTTTGTCCCAAAACTACAAAAAATGGAAAAATAACACAAAACCCAAAAAAAAAATTGGAAAAGTTACGAGAAAAACAAATAATTTCTAGCTTTTGAAGTTAATCTTTACTAAAAACCTCATCTTAAACTATTTTTTAGAAAATTTCTTAAAAGGAACCCTCTTTTTGAAAAAAAAAAAAAAGCAAAACTTCACAACGGATCGTTCCTGCGCATCCTCTCTCTCATTCACCATCGTTGATCTTCAAACGGCCTCTTCTTCTCTCAGCCTTCGATCCTTAACAAACTCCCTCTCTAGAATGATCCAAGCTCCCTTTAAAGAAGAAGACACCCCAGCTCCAGGGTCATGGCATTCTCTGCTAACCGAGGCCTTCTGTTTCTCTGAACCATCCCGCTCTCATCCATCCCTCTCTTATCCATCCGCTCTCATCCATCCGCGATTCGCTTCTCCATTGCATTTCTCTCATCTGAATCCCCCTTCTTCTTCAACAAAAAGGGGCTTTCATAGTAGAGGAGGAAGGAACTCCCTCCTGTATCATCCAGTAGCATCCATTGTTCGACCTATCCATTTCCTGTGGCATCCCTCGAGACACCCCCCCCCCTCTCTGCAAGAAGCTGGGAATTCCATGTTTGGTTTTGATGTTTGATAACCCTGGTGTGACTCCATTTCAAGATTCTTACCTGTACTGATCTGTGATGGAGGTCAACGTTAGATTTTATCATAAGCCATTCCATTCCAAGTTGAAGTCTAACCAGCATCCAATGGGTCAGGAATCCCCTTTTAAACTTACCAGATTCACTACCAAAGCCCGTGATAATTCGTTCGATGGCTTGTTCCTGTATTTAGGTTGATCCTTTCGGCATTAGTATATCCTCAAGATCGCCTGGACTAACCCGGTGATTAAGGTTATCTCAGGGAAAGGATCGAAATCAAGTTGCGGCAAGGAGCAGAACTGAAAAGCATGTCAAGTGTACCTAAGTCATCAGAATAGATTGATCTGAGGAGATCAACCCATCTATTGCTAACCTCTGTTGCAGCTGGTTGAAAGGATGTTTTACAGGGCATTATTCAAACCATTATTCAGTATTTAATTCTAAGGATCGCGTTATCATCTATATAAGCAATCTCGTGCTGATTGTGGTATTTGATAGGTTGATATCTGGATCCCTTGGTCTTCCATTTTGTTCGGAAAATATCCCCACTTTCGGTTTCATATTTGTCATGAATTTTGTGATTTCCTTTTCTTTTATCTTCCCCCTCCCTGTATATGCTGGCTTTTATACTGTTTTGAATAGTCTTGCTGTACATCTTTTTCCTTTTTTCATTTCTCCTTCTCTCCAGACTCACTGTTGCATGTCCATAAAAAAAAAGCTGGAAGGATAGTGTAAAGGCCATCAATCGCCCTATCAAGCTGAGGAAATTTATGAAGAAAACCGGGTGGCCCATTAAATAGAATTGGAGATCGTACCAGTATTCATTGATCTTTCAATTATTCCAGATTGAATAAACATCATAAACTCAAGATATTAACCAAATAGTTCATATGTACATTTTGAAATTTTAGTCAAGAAGCAGAATCATTCCAGCGAAGGGGCACATTTTGCATTCGCCAGCAGCGGTCATTGGAAATAAGTGACCTCCAAGTTTTGCAAAAAATCTTTAACTTTTCTTTTTTTCTTTTCTTTCATATGTGTCTTTCATATCTGAATTTCCTTTTGCATATGAACTTTACTATACATCTCTGAGTCCGGAAAAGAACCTAAATAAATCGAATAATATGCGTGCATACTCGGGTCATATGACTGAATAAGTTAGCATTGATTGTTGAATGCTAGTATCGAATCAGATTGTCTGCAACAGTCAGGGTGTATATCAATGTTTAATATATGTTAGCACGACAACCTGTGTTAACAATACCTGTTAGCTTCCTGTGGAATAGTTAGTCTGTGTAGTATATATCCATATGTATTAACAGTCTGTCCGTGTTACCAGGGGTTAACAATCAGTGAGTTAGTAAATCTATCTTGATGTGCATTTTTTTTTTTTGTGGTTAGCTGTATGTGTGAACCTCTATAGCTAGGGTATGTCAGATACTGTATATATTGCACAGTAGAGTTGACTGGGTGTAAGTAGTGCCAAGGGGATGTCACCAATTCTATATTGATAGGGTGTCAGCAGTAAGTAAAATGGCATAGGTGTATGAGTTAAAAATACACATGGTTCGTGGGACTCGGAATACTCAGCGGGTCTGTGCAACAAGTTAGCTAATTTATCAATTAACATAGATTGTCTGGTATAGGCACTAATAATTAGAGTATGTTAGTGACTTAGCAGTAGACTGTGGCATCATTATAAATCTGCATATACTAGTTATACCATCAATGATACATCATCTGTAGCCTCTCCACTTTTTTTTTTTTAATGCGTATATGTATCAACACCCTACAATAGCTTTTACATGTATACCAATCTACACTAGTCATATCACTGGCATCTCTGTCCACATTCCGCAAGCAATGTTCTAAGTTGTAGTTGTGACTATTAGTTATATCTTGACAGCCTCACTCATTTTTTAGGGGATATTTTCCTATGTGTATGTACACACACACACACATATATATATATGTATATGTATATATATATATATATATATATATATATATATATATATATATATATATATATATATATATATATATGCATATGTATATATGCTTTCTCACCGGTATAGGGTATGTGATATGTAGCATCCTACATCCGCATAGATACAATCATATGCATTTGTGCCTTCAATATAGTATTCATTTCCATATGCTGCTCCTTACCTTGTGCTAATCCTGTTTTGTAGGGAATTTATGTAAAATGTCATTACTTGAGATTTGTAATTTCAATTTCAATTTCAATTTCAATGTTGTAATAAGCTAGATGTTAATAAAAACTTTACATTTGGTGCATAGGTTAGAATGCATGAGCATGTATTTTCATATCATTTTTTCATCTTATTTCTCAAAGATTTCACAAATGGCATGTGCACCATTTCGTAAGAGGTAAATTAATCCTAAGTTGATGATTTATATCAATGGCCATAGTCAGGATGTAAACAAGACTTAGCATTTTTATCTTTTATAAAATAACACTGGACCCACACTGGATCCTTTTTCAAAAATCATCATATTTTCTTTAAATATTTTCCTCTATTATCAGGGTTTAATGTAAAATTAATTCAATATATATACCAATGGCCATAGTCAGGGTATATTGAGAGTTAATTTCATTTTAAACTCTATAAAAGCACCAAAATATATTTTATTCTTTACTTGAATTAAAATATGATTATTATATAATACATTCAATGACCATAGTCAGGGATGTATTATATTTTCCATCTTATTTTAATTCATTTAAAGAATGAAATAGCTTTTCAAAATCCAATTTCAAGATTCTTTAAATTCATCTCATCATTTAGGATAGAACTGCATCATATTTTCAAAATTTCTTTTTCAAAACTCCAAGTGATGTAAATATCTTCTTCAATCAATCTTCAATTCTTGTAAAATCCAATTCATCTTTTCATTTTTCAATTCTATTTCATTTTCAATCTCAAAGTTCAATTTAACTTTGAGATTTCAAATTCATTCTATATTCAAAATTTTATTTCCAAAATCAAGTCCAATTTCAAAGTTCAATCTAAACTTTGAGATTTCTGATCCATCTTCTGATTCAAAATTCGAATTTGAAGTCCATATTGACTTTGAAATTCATTTGTATATCCCAAAAATCCAAATTCTAAATCAAACTTCAAAGTTCAATTTAACTTTGAAGTCACCTTCTGTTTCGAAATCAAGTTTAATGTTATCATTTTCAAAAATTCAAAACCAAAGTTTGAGATTGATTCTGAATCTCAAAAACTTGATCCTTCTTAAAATTCAAATTCAATCTGGGTTTTTAAAACCCAGATCCATCTTCTTTGGACTTTCAAAGTCCAAATCCAAAGTTAGAATCCAACTTCCACTTGGAATCTCAGACTTCAGACCCAAATCCATTTTAGGATCCAGAACCCAATTCTACTTTGGATCTCAGACTTCAAATCCAAATCCATTCTAGGATCCAGAACCCAGTTCCACTTTTGGATCTCAGACTTCAGATCCAAAAATCCATCTTAGGATCCAGAGTCCAACTCTATCTTGAATCTCCGATTTCAGATCCTAAACCCATTTTAAGATCCAAAATCCATTTTAGGATTCAGAATCTAAACCCATCTTGGATTCCAGATCTTGGATCCAATTCTATTCAGGATCCAGAATCCAATTCCATTCCCAATTCTAACTTTCAAATCCAATTCCATTTCATTTCCAGATTTCAAATCTAAATCCATTCTACAGATCACATCTGGATTTCTTAAATTCATTCCTATTTTGGATTTCTCAGATCCATCCCGATTTCAAAACTTTGAAAATTTGAAAATCAATTCCATTTCAAGTATTCACTTCATTTCCTAAATCCAAGTTTAAAACTCAAATTCAACCTCAAAGTCCATTTTTCTGACTTTGAAATTTCCTTCCTTTTTCACTCATCCTCCAATCATTCTTTACAAATTCAAAACCTTATTTTCCCAACTCTAAATTACTTCAAAGACTGAAAACTTCTCTGAGCTATCTCAAGTTCTAAGTAAGATGCAAACCATTTCTTCACTCCATTATCAAGCACTTGGAGATTTTTCAAATCATTTTTCCAAAAAAAGCATACATCCTTACATTGCACAAGCATGATTCTTTGTGCATTTAGACTTAGGATAAATTCTTAGGTGATATTAAGGCAAAGCAAAAGGCACCAATTCGACCCTTGGTTCGATTACCCCTGGTAAAGGCGCCAGGAACGGTCGAACCTCATACCGACGAGCGAATCCCATCTCCTAGTTTTCCCACAAGTATTTCAAAAACGAAGACGAGTTATTTTCTTAAAAATCTTCAAATTAAGGTCAAGTGAGACCCCGCAAAAGAGTTCCTCTTCTCTTCTGTTCTTTTCTTTTCTTTTCTCTCTTCTTTTCTATCTTTTTATTTTCTCCCTTCAAAAAGAAGGAAATAGAGGTTGGAAAGGAAAAGAGAAGGAAGAGAGAGAAACCACAACAGCGGAAAAATTTTGCGATGATCATCCTCCCCATGTGGTTTATCAAAAACAATTAAAAAGAGTCCAAAAAATCAAAACTCTTCCTAAACAAATCCAAAAAAAAAAAAACCTATAAATAGGGGACCTAAAGGAGGTCAAAAGAAGCTCTTTTTCTCCCTCAAATTTTCGTGGCTTCTATCTCCTCTCCAGCACCTCCACCTTCCTTCATTGCAGCTACATCCCCAAGGTGAGTTATTTAATATTATTTTATTATTTTTTATTATTATTTTATGATTTTATATTAGATTTCACCATTGGCACCTCCCCTTTCATGGATTAAACTATGGATTCAAGTTCAAGAACCTCAAGAGAGGTTTAAGAAGATGATCAATCTCTGTTTTGATGTTTTTCCAGGGATTCTAATCCATTAGAATCGATTGTAGCATGATTTTTCATGTTCTTAACCATTAAAACATGCGATTTACCCGTTAAATGGGTCAAATCCATGCTTTTTAAGGTAAATTCAAATTCCAGTCATGGATTCCCTATATTTTATTTATTTCTTTGCTTATTTATGTTTATTACATGTTTTTCAGCATAGAAATCAGCTTTATTTTACTGTTTTAATATTTTCTTTATTGTTTTCATTGATTAATGCATGCTTTATTAGGTTTTATCAAATTTCTGTGTGTTTTAAGCTTGAATCAGCAAAGAACATGTTATTTCGTATTGAAGTACTCACTGTAAATTTCTGATTTTTTAATATGTGATACATGGATATGTCAGAGAACTACTGTAAAAATTTCGGATGTTTTGGGATTCGGGAACTATGTCAAAAAAATAAAAAATTAAACCGTGATTTTCAGTCGTTTAGAATCAATATTGAAATTCATAGGTAACTGTAAACACCCCAAATTTTCCTCATCCATTCTTAAATAACCCTCCTCGTGCAGTGCCAACCATGTTAGGTCAGTATAGGAGTCAAACCCCGAGTCAGTTTCAGAAAATCACCATTTTACCAACTTTCATTAGGAAAATTACCATTTAACCCCTAGGTCATCCCAGACCCCAGTCAGTCGGAGTCAACCAAGCTTATTGGTCATTTCAGAACATTTAGAATATCAATCATTTCAAGCTCATCTCAGCTCACAATGAACAGACCATTTTCATTTCTGACAATTCCTGCCAAAATGGGATTATTTCTTCAGAAATAAGCTCATTTCTTGCTCAAATCCAAGTCAATTGTCTCTAAGTCAGTCATTCATAGTCAGTCATACTCCCCAGAGTCTAACTTGAGCTCACAAGGAGTTCGAGTGCTCCCATTTCAGTTCAAAACCATTTCTAAGTGTCCAAAAGCCCATTTTAGTCCATTTCAGCTCTTTCAACTGAAATTGAGTTGAGTTCAGTCCATTGAGCTAGTGTTCAAGCTTTGATTTTAGTTCATGTCAGTATTACTGACTTTTGTTCTAGCTCAAACCCAGCTCTGGTCCGTAATTCACTTCAATCCAATGACCATTCCGTACCATTTCTCTAAAAATGGCAGCTTTTCTTGAAAATTCAGTCGGAAAGGTCAGTTGAGTCAGTATCATTGTCAGCTCATTGGAGTTCTGAAACTCTAAAACCCAGCTCAATCTAGCACATCGCAGTTCAGTCCTGCTCGAACCCTAATTTTCAGTGTCACTCTAACCCAGTAGAGTCCCGAAAACCATTTCTTGAGCTATTTTGCAAATTTTATCAATTTGAATGTTTTTTTGAACTGGTACAACTGTCAAACGAGGTCTAACATCCAAAATTCTTCATTCAGGGTCTGCATTTCGCATGCCATTTCTCATCATTTCATATCATTTCTCAGCATTTCATCACATTTCATTTCATTTTCGAAGTCCAGAACTCCAGTTTTATAAATTTCAATCCAGATCGAGTTTTAAAAGCTTTCAGAAATTAACTTCAAAACCTCGGGTTTTCAAAATTAACATTTTTACCCCTGGGAGTCTAAATTTGGAAATATTTTCTCAAGAAAAATAATCTGGATTTATTTCAAACTCAAATTTTTGAATTCTACACTGGATTTGCTTCGCAACGAGGTATTGAACTTCAAAATCCGAGCTCGTTTCAAAAACTGCCAAAAATAGCCCGTTTCGTCTGAAAATTTTCTGAAAAGACTATTTTACCCCTTGAATCGTCAAAATGAATTTCAAAAGTGGAATTTGGACCCGCTCTGAGATGGCCCATTCATTTACTTTTCTATTTTATATATAAAAAAAAAAAGATGTTTCTTTTTATTTGTTTGTTTTTGTTTTTATTAATTTTTATTTATTTATTTTATTTTAGAGAGGTGGGACCCACAAGGTGGTCACCCAAACCTCCAGCCCCACTTTCCATTTTTTTCCACATTTTTTCTTTCCCTTTTCCTTTTTCCCTCCTTTTCTTTCTTTCCTTTCTTTTTCCCTTTTCTTTCTTTTTCCCTTTTCTTTCTTTTTTTCCTTCCCTTCCTTCTTTTCTTCTTCCCTTCCTTTCCCTCTTGCCCAGCCATTCACGTAAACTTCTTGATCTTCTTTTTCATTCTCTCTCTCTTTCTCTCTCTCTCTCTTTCTCTCTCTCTCTTTTGGCTCCTCTTTGAATCCAGCCACAAAACCTCCCCTTGGTGGCTATAGCCACCTGGATTCCGGCCAGCACTTCCATTGTTCCTTCAAGGCATCCAACACCACCACCACCACCAGCTGCCATCCTCATCCTCCATTGCAGCTACAACAGCCAGCCGGTGTCATCATTGTCACAACAGCCTTCTTGCCGCTACAACCTCCTCCATCAACCTCCAAACACCAGCTTCAACATTCCTTGTTCCAGCCACTTGGTAGCAGCCACTACAGCTGCAACAACCTCCTTCAAGTTCAGGTTCAGCATCAACCTTCTTCAGCCCCCTTTTGGTAGCAGCCAACCGTTGGTTATGGTCTGGACTTCGGCAGCACTTCCCAGCAGCCACTTCAATCGTCACAGCAGTCACCATCCCTAGCAGCTTCTCCACCTCAAGGTAGCCCCTCCAACCTCCAGCTCCTTGGCTACCTTGGTGCCGGCGCCACCCAGATCGCAGTCCATCTGTTGGTGCGGCACATCAACTCCAACAAGCCCAAGCCATCACTCCATCCGATGATCACTTGCTTCAGTCGGTGCAGCAATAAGCATCAAGCTTATTCCAAAGGAGCTCACACCTCCATTGCTGCTATTTCTCCATTGTCTGCAACCGAACTCCCAAGGAGACCCTCTTTGGTCTTTTGCTTCAGCCGACCCAAGGTAAGACCCTCACATCGTTAGTGCTTGTTTGATGAAGTTTATGATTTTTTTTTTCATTCTGTTATAAATGGTTGTTATCAAAAATACAATATAAAAATCAGTAAGACTAGGTTTATATTGCAAAAAAAAAAAAAAGATGAAGAAGAAAAGTTTTTTTTTTCTTATCTTTTATGTCAAGGCTATCTAGGTGAGAGGATCCATCTGATGGATGGATCGGATCCATCTCACTTGTAGCCAATATCAAAATAAGCATCATACCCACTCAACTTTTATTTCATTTTCCGTTTATTTTCATGTAGATTATACATTTATAGGCATTACATTTTTTTTATTTTATTGCTTTATGCATGTTTCATCGGTCTCATTAATATTTACCTAGAGAACTATAGGTTTTGATTTCATGCATGGAGCCCAGTTATTATTTTATGCTTGATTTTTTGTCAATAAATCCTAAAACTTTTGTTATGAAGGCCTATGTTTGTCTGCAATCTTCTAACAAAAATTTGGATTGATTTAATGTATATAACTCTATTTTAAAAATCAAATCCCAATTCGGGTTTTGAACTTCTCTGAATTTTCAATTTCTGCTTTAGCAGACAAGAACCTCCGGCACCACCCTTGTGGGAGATCCAGATTTTCCTCCAAAAATCACAGTGGATTCATAATCGAATCTACTAATGATCTGGAAATTTTGAGGTTTTTCCAAATAGTTTTGTTCTCTGTCAAAAATCAGATTTCTCAAACCTCTGGGAAAATCATGATTTTCTTTTGTCAGGGTATAGACAGACCCTAATGCACCGAGTCCGCCAAATATGTAGCCCTTCTAAAAGAACTTTAAACATGAAAGTTGTTCCTAACATGTTTTCCTATCATTTCCCAAAATTTTAGAATTTTTGGAACTGTTTCAGTATTTTTTAGAAAATTTTATTTTCTGTCTAACAGATTTCAATATCCCGAAATTCCAGAGATTTAGGTCTCTGATAACAGCATGCTCTTTTCCAAACTGTAACCCAAATCCCAGTTCTGTAAAAAGACAAAATTTTCCTCTGTTTGTCAGGGACAGTTTCCCACAATTTCAGCCTTTTTACCATCCGTTTACAATTTTTCTTACATTTGCTACCGAAACCTGTCTGTTTCCCCTAAATCCTAGAGTCGCCGGATTCTGATCCGACTTGCCGGAGTGGCACTACTCCGACCATAGGTCAAAACCAGAAAGTGTAACAGGAAAAAATCATTGCCTTACTGTCCTATGTCACCCCATAAAATTGGGGAAATTTTTATGGAAATTTGATATCCTAAATCCCCTTTAGAATCAACATTTTAGGCAAAAATCACAAAATTTAGGGTTTTTACTTGAATTTCTATATTTAAAAATACAAAAAAATTAGATTTTCGAGCTCCATTCTGTTTTTAGGGATATTTTAGGTGTCTATGCAAAATTTGGATTAATTCCAAGTTCATTTGCTCCATGTGTTAGTTTATCTTTAAGTTCAATAGCGAAAATCAGGCGAAAATCAGGTTAAATTTGATATTTTATGATATTTTCGCCTTTTAGAGTTTTTATCATGAACATGAGCATATAGAATTATATTAAGGTTAATTTCAATGTCATTTGCATTTGACATATTTCATTTTTGCAAAATTTATTTCAGAAAACCCTGGTTTCAAGGCCATAGTCTTGTTATCGAGGGTATTTTGGTCATTTTGAGCTAAATTTCGAAATTTCAATTTCTAATTCTCCAAAATTTCATGCATATCATCATATTTTATCATATTATATTTGATTTATTTCATTTGATTTTCAAAATTCCAAAATTTACAAAAATTCTTTTAGAAAACCCTGATTTCAAGGTCATGAGGGGTAGTTTGGTCATTTTGACCCCAATTTCGAATTTTCAAGTTTATTTTCGAAATTTATTCATTATTTATCATGTTTATATCAACGGGGGTATGAATTTGGGTTTATACCTAAATAATATCCGATAATTTCTTATATTTTCGGATAAATTCAGAAAAACCTACATTTTTGTGCTAACCTTGTTTTCTAGTTTTGCAGACTTAGCTTTTATTTTTTTTATTTCAATTCAATGTAAAAATCAATGTAATATTTGGAATAAGAGTTACATTTCTGCTTAGAATAGGGCTGCATTGCATATAGTTTAATTTATGCAAATTTCAATATGTGATGTATGATTCATGCACATTATTTCAAATTCACTATGGTTTACATGAATGGCACGTGCACAAGCTCTTATGGAGTTTATAAACTCGGTGGGATTCGTATTTATGGCCATAGTCAGAATACGAAGAAAACCAAGATTTATGATCTTCGTATTAGCCACATTCAGCCTACACACTTAGGCTAACTTAAAAAATGCACTGCATTTTTCAAAACTTCAAAAGGATTTCTCAATTCCTCAATGAAATTCCCTTTTCAAATTCATATTCATTCATTCATATCATTCAAATTGCATTATTTTCAAATTCATTTTCCAATTTCAATTTCAAAAAAATTCAGTTTTCTCAAGAATTTCCAAATCTTTCTCAGGATCTGGTTTTCTCAAAATTCTAAGTTTTCAAATGACATTCAAAAGCATTTATCAAGTTCAACTCAAGATTTTCCTATGCTTTAAAATTCTCAAATTTCAAAATCCCAAGTTTTCAGAAACCCATCTTCTTAGAATTCCCATTTTCCTGAGAATCCAGTTTCCTGAGGATCCATTTTCCATTTCAAAATCCTTTTCCAATGATTTTCTGATTTTCTCAAGATTCTCAAATCCATTTTCTCAGAAAAGAAATTCCAAATCTCAAAATTGATTTTCCAAAGTTCAAGTTTTCCTGAGTATTCATTTTCCAATGCAAATTTCTGATTTCCAATGAAATTCAATGATTTTCCCAGAAATTCAATTTTCAAGTAGTTTTTTTCAATCAATTTTCAAGCATATTTCAATTTTCCAAAGCAAACATCAGATTTTCTCAAACTTGCATTATTTCAAAATTTCATAGCACAAGCCTGATTCTTTGTGCATTCTAGGAAAAATGGAGCATAATTTAGATATTTGAGTCAAGTTAAAGCACATAAGTGATCCTTGGTTCAATCACCTCTGGTAAAGGCGCCAGGAACGGTTGAACCTCGTACCGACAGGCGGATCCCATTCCACGGAATTTTTCTGCAAATTTTCAAAATGGAGGCGAGTAATTTTTCAAAACAATTTTCTAAAACTTTGGTCGAGTTTGACTCACGAAATTCATTTCTTTCTCGCAAGGGAAGGGAAAAATTTTGCGATGATAACAGGTTTGGCGACCGTGATGGGACCTATCTTCGCCTGATCAATTATGTGCTTTAACTTAGCCCAATTATCAAAATTATGTTCTATGGAATGTCAGCTTTAATTCCTGATATCATGTGAACCTAGGAGCCTAGACTTGAACCCAGCTGACATGGATTGCATGTAGACTAGGCATGGTTTGGTAGGACCATATAGAGGAGAATTATGCATGCTCACTTAGACTTAGGTCTGAAATACAACACTCCTCAATCTAGGACTTATATGAAAACAATGTTTACTTCTTCAAAAAATTTCAAAATTCTATCTCTTTAGGACTTAGAGCCCTCTGTTTGCCTGCATGTGATCATATTTCAAAAACCACCCCACCTATGTCTACCCGGTCTTCACGTTGCTGGGCTCTCTTCCAGAACCATAGTTCGGGACAGAGCCTCACAACTGGGCCACTTATTTGGGCTAACGCCCCCCTGCCACGTACCAAGGGCCATAGTCCAACGTATATCGGCAGGCACTCAAGGATGTTGGGAAAACACAAGCCTAGACCCGGAGATGAGTTTTATACCACGTACATCGAGCCTCGGCTCGAATATATCGGCATAGCATGATTGGACACAGTTGATCTGAGCCTAGAGTCAGGATTAGGGTCCTAAAGCTCTTTCAAAATCAATGCATTTAGAGTTGGCTTCTTAGGGATTGCTGTATGTGCATGATTGTTTGTGATTGAATGTATTCATTTTCGTCTTATTTTCTCATATTTTTCCAATTTTTCCAAAATATCGGACAATTTTTTAAAATACCTTATTTTCCATCTTTTGTGAAATATCTCCTTTTTCTCAAAAACCATGGACGATTTTTCTAAATTATCCACCTTTTCCTTCAAAACTCCAGGAGATTTTCCATTCTTTCGTTCCTCTGGACTTCGAATTTCCAGCTTTCATTTTATCCTGCCTGCAATTTTCAAAATTCTTGTATTTTTCCAAAGTCTAATTCCAGTCTTCTTGTCTTTCAGTCCAATGGCATCCAATCAGCTCGATTCTGTTTTTCCTGAGGGTCACATCTCCTACGAGGTGCGACAAAGTCTTCCTGAGCATCGATCTCTTAGCACCGGACCCTTCTTCCCCCGGTGGTACTATGTCTGGTTAAAAAACTTCTCTCGTATGTTTCCGGACCACTTGAGCGATTGCGGGTTGGAATTGGCATCTGCAGTGGGAAAGTTGACAGTCAATGGCAATCTGATTCATGCACTCGCAGAGCGGTGGAATCCGCGCACTTGCACGTTCTGGTTCCCGTGGGGCGAGATGACACTACTGATGGATGAATTTTCAGAGATTATGGGACTGCCTGAGCCAGCCGATCAGCCTGGAGATCCGTTAGAGCAGCAGTTTTTGATCAATGTCAAGGGTCTGGACCCCAAAGATGTCGCAGCTCGCATGACAGGGCGCAAGTCTTGGCCACTGATTGAAGAAAATGGGAATGAGTACGTGAGCTTGATCGAGATCTACCGACAGTATGGAGAATTTGCAGAAGTCAGCTCGCTGTCTAGAACAGCTCAAGAGAGAATTCAGCATGCGATGGTTTTGTGCACTGTGGGACTTGCTTTCTTTCCAGATGGACAAAATTATGTGGATGTCAGAATAGTTCAGCTTCTGAGGAGATGGGGAAGTCGACAGACCAGCCGTCTTTCGATAGCCATGGCCGGGCTTGCTTTTCTATACAGAGGACTGACCCGTTTCACACTTGGAGAGTTCATCTTAGTCGAGGGATGTACTTATGCTCTTCAATCTTGGTTCCTTCATCATGTACCGGCCAGAGCTAGTTTGTTAAGATACAATGGCAAGAAACTTCTTCTAGTTGCGCGGTACCGATTCATGATCGATTATCTGCAGGAAGAAGAAGTGGTGTGGGACTATTTTGATCGAGAATTATCGCCTCCCAGATACACCTATGCATATGGCAAGAGATTCAAGTTGCTTGGTTCATTTTTCTGTGCTTACTATCATCCGAAGTGGTGTGTTCAACAGTTTTCTCAGAGACAGAAGCACATAGAGATGCAGCTGCTATCAGGAGTCGTGCCAGAGTTCGACCTTACATCAACACAGTGGTCCGGAACATACCATTCTGCCAGATATAGTTGGGACTCTTTTGTTACTCTTTCACTTTTTCCCGGTCCTCGTGTCTCTGCCAGTTATAAGGAGTGGTGGCAAATTGTCTGTCCGCCCCCTCTTTCCCAAGTTTATTATTGATGCAATCATGTTTTTCTTTCAATAAATAAAAATCTTGCAAATTCTTCAATTCTTGGTTTGACGACCTCGCCTAGGTAACAAAACATGATTTTCAGTTGTTTATTTTCTTTGCAAAGGAATGACAACACAATTGTCAGCGACGACTCAATCTCTAGTAATGGGATATTCTTTCAATTGTCTACCAAAATTCTCAGCAAATATCTTTCTTCCAGTCAAAATCTCTTTTGAAAGCTTAATCCTCAATCTTGCCTTGTAGAGAGCATTCGTGACATTCAATGGTTCAGACAAGGTCAGGGAAGAAAACTGCACCAGTTGAAGGCATCGCATATTCAACAGCTTCGGACGAAGAGATGGATTCCCTGCGCTCGGGCAAAAATCAAGGGCAGCAGGTTGAGGATGACATTGATCCTCAGATGTATGCCATGTTCAAGAAGATGATGACCAAGATGCTGGCAGAGCAAGCTGAAGCCAGTACAGAGAAAACGCAGGTAAAGCAAAAGACAAAAGGTCGGGCAGTCAAGAAAGCCGCGAAGATATCTAAAAAGCCTACCCAGAATATTGATACAACTGATGAAGAGGGATCAGCAGAGGATTCAGATGAAGAGTTTGAGACTCATCAGGCATTCCGCAAATCTACTCAGGGGCAGGGGTCAGCCCACAATTTCAAAGAGCAGTCCGTCAATGACGCTGACCAGCCGCAGTTCAAAGATGTGGTCAGAATGCTTCGAGACCTGCAAGCCCGCGACAAGGGCAAGAAAGTCTTCACCAGCGAAGACTTCTTTGATGGTTTGGATGGGGACGACAATCTCGAGAATCTCCCCAGAAAGTTTATCAAATTCGATGGTTCTGGCGATCCTAAAGCTCATCTCGCCATGTTCTTTGCTGAATGCTCCAAATTCAAGCGAGACAACCGGGCACTTTTCCTTTGTTTCCCTCGCAGTCTGGAGGGAACAACAGCAAAATGGTATTCAGAACATGTAAATCCTATCGAGCTGAAAGAATTTGACAAAGTGGTGAACATGTTCATCGAGCGATTCCTCTTCAATGCCGAGGCGCTTCCCACCCTCAGTCACCTATGTGGCCTCAAACAGAGAGAAAATGAGAAGGCCAGGGATTTCATTCACCGTTGGAGGTCAGCTTGCAACAAGATGAGGGACCCCATATCAGAGGGACATGCTCTGTCCCTAATTCTGAGTAACTTCTCACAGCCTCTAAAAGGTCTCATTTCTACTGCACCATCAAGGACATTCATTGAACTGACAGAGCGAGCCGAATGGCTCGAGTTGAGTATGGAAAATGGTTTCTATGAAGGTTTCACCTTCACTAAGAACAACGACCAAACTGAGCAGAAGAAAAAGACTCACTTCACTCATTCTATCAGAAATAATAATTGGAACCACCGTAAGGGGCAGAACAAAGATTTCTGTTATGGGGCAGGAAGTTCTAACAAGAACGATCAGAAAGGCAAGTCAGTGCCTCAATACAATAAGCCACTTCAACTAGAGCAGGGACCGAAGCCCCGAGAAAAAGTAAAGCATGAAGGGTGGAGTTATGACAGGAAATTCACTCCACTAGACCAATCCCTCGAGACTGTGCTCGAGTATATGTTGACCAAGGATATGGTCAAACTGCCTAGGTTGGCTGATCCCCCTGTTCCCATGGGGAAATTCAAAGATCAATTTTGTAAATTTCACAGAACAGTGGGGCACAATACTGAGAACTGCTTCGTTCTCAAGAATATTGTTCAGGATCTCATCGACAAGAATCTTCTGGTAGAGGGTGCCGAAGATGAAAATATGGATATTCTGAAGAAACCCTTTCCCCATTATTCTATAGCGGTCATTTCTGAACAACCTTTTCAGCCACAGGAGCATATCAGGCCATGCTCTAAAAAGGATATGCAAATCCAACATCAGGTCCTTGTACTGCAGCAGGCTCAGTCCAAAGCTCAGAAAATGGATCTCATTGCAGCTTTTGGTAAAATAAAAGTATCTGATAAACCCGCTGGGGTATCTCCGGAGGTGGCTAAAAGAATGCCATGGCTCCCCAAGCACTTTATTAAGCCCGCCTCGGAGAAAAGTGAGACATCTGCACCAAAGCCGATAACTGCATTATCCAATGTCTCAATTTTGGATTTAGCTCAAGCTTCCACCAAACACCAGCAGGTGTTGAATGATCTGTTGCGGAAAATCAAAGTGAAACCGAGCATAACTCCTGAAGACATGGCCCAGATAGTCAATCAGGCCATGACAAATGCTCCGATAACTTTCTCGGATGAAGATCTTCCCAAGCCTCATGTATTTCACAACAATGCTTTGTATGTTGTGATTCGAGCCAGAGGAATGACTGTTCCTCATGTGCTGATAGATGGAGGCAGCAACCTCAATAAATGCCCAGAAATGACAGCCAAAGCTTTGGGCATCAAAGAAGAGGAATATATCTCGGACCCGATCACTATCTACGGGTTTGATAATCATGGTCAGACATCGAAAGGAAAAATTTTCTTGGAGATTTTCATTGACTATTCAGTCCACTCTGTCCTTTTTCATGTGGTCAATGTACCACCCACCTATAACCTGCTTCTCGAGAGACCGTGGATTCACAATACGAATGCTGTGCCGTCTACTCTGCATCAGTGTGTCAAATGGTCAAAAGGTAGAATGATCACAACAATCTTGGGCGAGGATCCAAAACAGAGGCTTGCACAACCCATGGTCCTAGGACAACTTTCATTACTGATATCCCTAGCATTAGGGGCATTGATGAGGCCAGTTTCGAAGAAAACTCACAAATACTGCAGACGACAGAACAGCCAGAGCATACAGTGGCCATGACTCGATGGAGAGGCCCTCAGTTTTTCAAGATTGGAGGACGAATTGATTATAGCACATTCAAAGATCATCCTCTGTTCTCTCAATTCATGAAAGCCAAAAATGGATTTGATCTGTTGGTAAAGCATGGCTATCAGCCTTTTCAAGGCCTAGGAAAAAATGAAGATGGTCGTCTCGAGCCAGTAATTCCTCAGCACTATCCTCAGAGGGCCGGATTGGGCTTTAATGGCAGAAGATCTCAGAAGGGCACTATCTTTGTCAAAGGGACGCACTAAGGGCATCTGCTTGTCTTTCATTTCTATTCTTTTGTTTTCACATTTAGGATGATATCCCGTTTCATTTCAATCATTGTCCTCAAATAAATCTTTCAATAAAGTTGCAAATTTCCTTTGTCTATCTGGATGCCATTTGTCTCTTTACTTCTCATTATCAAATCTTTATAAAATGCCATTATTTTGCTCTTTTATTTTTCCAATTATTTTCTCAATAAAAGTAGTGTTTTTTATGATGGGCGATTTCCCTGAATCGATTTATTCTTCAATTTTCAAAATGTCTTCTCGATCTATCAAGAAGCTCGTTCTTAATTCAGAGGCCTTTTCGAAGCCAACAATGATTCATCAGGTTAAAATAAGAGCAGAATGTAGTCAGATTACAAAGCAGTCAGAAGAACCTACAGAATTTGATTCAGCTCTTCAAGAATTACCAGAATTTGCAGCAATTCAGAAACAAGATGAGTCATCATCCTTAGTTCAGGATCCGACTGAGGATATCAATATTGGATCAGAAGACGATCCTAAAATTCTCAAGATTGGCAGCAGTTTGAGCCCGGAAGAGAAAGAAAGGCTCACCCATTTTCTCAAGCAACATGAAGAAGTGTTCACGTGGACGTATGAGGACATGCCAGGTCTAGATACCAAATTGGTTGAGCATCGTCTCATCCTAAAACCAGATGTCAAGCCGGTTAAGCAGAAACTAAGAAAGATGGATCCTTGAGTGGAACAACAAGTTAAGGAAGGTCTGAAAGACCTACTCAAAGCTGGGTTCATTCGAATCATTGACTATCCAGATTGGCTAGCAAATATTGTCGTTGTTCCCAAGAAAAATGCAGGTCACGCTATGTTCTCTTTTATGGATGGATATTCCGGATATAATCAGATCAAGTTGGCCGCTCGTGATCAGTCCAATACGTCTTTCACTACTCCTTGGGGCACTTTTTGTTATATAGTCATGCCATTTGGGCTTAAGAATGCTGGAGCCACTTATCAGCGTGCTATGGCCGTCATTTTCCATGATCAGATGCACAAAATCACGGATGCCTATGTCGATGATATTCTGGTAAAGTCCAAAGAAGAGGAAGATCACATCGAAGCTCTTAATCAAGTTTTCAAGCGGCTCATTCTTTATAAGCTAAGACTCAATCCACAAAAATGTGTTTTTGGAGTCGAATCTGGCAAATTGTTAGGCTTTCTAGTCAGTAAAAAGGGGATAGAAGTTGATCCCGCTAAGGCCAAAGCTATCATTGACATGTCTCTCCCGACTAATCTGAAAGAATTGCGTAGCCTTCAGGGACGTATGCAATCAATTCGGCGATTCATATCCAATTTGGCCATGAGATGTGAGCCTTTCAATCATTTGCTTAGAAAAGGAGTGAAGTTCGAATGGGGACCAGAGTGTCAACAATCGTTCGAATGCATCAAGAAATATTTGCTCAATCCTCCTATTTTAAAGCCGCAAGAATTGGGGAAACCCCTACTACTATACATTTCAGTTAATCAAGTTGCTTGCGGCGGATTCTTGGCGCAATACGAAGAAGGCAGCTTGATAGAGCACGCCATTTATTATGTGAGCAAAACCTTCATTGATTATAAGAAGAAATACTCTCAGATAGAGAATACATGTCTAGCTCTGGTTTGAATGTGTCATGAATTGAGACACTATCTATTGGCATCTGAAGTCAAGATCCTATCCAAATTAAATCCTCTCAAGTACATTCTAGAGCAACCCTTCCTCAGCGGACGGATTGCCAAATGGCAAGTCCTATTGATGCAATACGATTTGGAATATGTCTCTCAGCAATCTATCAAGGGCCAAGCAATTGCAGATCAATTAGCAGATTTTCCTCTAGCAGAGGATGTTAAAGTCGAGGATGATTTCCCCGATGAGCGGATCTGCAATATTCAACAATCCCCAATTTGGAATTTATTCTTTGACGGTTCCAAGAATATGGCAGGCATAGGAATCAGGATTCTGTTGATCACACCTGAGAAGGAAATGATCCCCTTTTCTCTCAAATTAGATTTTTAGTGCACTAATAATATGGCCGAGTATGAAGCTTTGATACAAGGTTTGAAAATTCTACAAGACTTCAATGTTAAAAGAGTGCATGCTTATGGCGACTCTTTGCTCGTCGTCAATCAAGTCTTAGCCGAATGGCAAGTGAAGGATCAAAAATTACTTCCTTATCAGAAGATCGTCTCAGCTCTTGTCAGCAATTTCGAAGAATTCCAACTTTTTCATGTCAAGAGAGACTTCAATCAAATTGCAGATAGTTTAGCCAATCTGGGATCCATCATGTCTTTCAAGAGCAGAGAATCTTGTCGCTCCTTTGAAATTGGCAGACTTGATCAACCTGCTTTCGTCCCAGTAGAGCAGATAAACCAGGCTGAGCAAAAGAAGAAGCCTTGGTATCATGACATCAAGAATTTCATTGAAACCGACGAATTTCCTTCAGAACTCTCAAAGAAAGAGCAGCGAGCAATTCAGCGCATGTCTGCTCGATATTTTATTCTTGCTGACGTCCTTTATCGTCGTGGATTCAGCTCTGAATATTCCAGATGTTTGGACGAAGAAGAAGCCAAAGAAGTTGTGCAAGAAGCACATGAAGGTATCTGCGGTGGTCATGTTGGCTACCAAACTCTTGTCAAACAAATCATCCGAGCAGGATATTACTGGAGAACTATGCAACAAGATTGTTATCGTTTTGTGAAGAAGTGCGTTCAATGCCAGATGCATGCACCTTCCATTCATGCGCCAGCGACATATTTGCAATCTGTCGTCTCGCCATGGCCATTTTCTATGTGGGCTTTTGATGTTGTTGGCCCCATTACTCCTTCTGCTTTAAATGGTCATAAATATTGTCTTGCTGCAACAGAATATTTTACTAAATGGGTAGAAGCAGTTACTCTACGCACAGTAGAAGGTCAACATGTGGTCTCATTCATCCATAAGAATATCCTATGTCGTTTTGGCATACCACATGATATTGTGTCAGATAATGGCCGTCATTTCAAGAATGAGAGAATGAGGACTTTCTGTTTGAAGTTCAAAATCCATCATCATTTCTCCGCTCCTTATTATCCTCAAGGAAATGGCCAAGCAGAGGCCACCAATAAGATTTTGATTCGAATCCTGGAGCGAACTTTAGAAACAGGCCGTGACTGGCATGAGAAGATTCATGATGCATTGTGGGTGTATCGAACCACCATTTGAACTCCAACTAATGCTACTCCGTCAGAACTTGTCTACGGAACCGAAATAGTATTGCCTCTACATGTTCAGAAACCTGCTCTGAAATTTGCATCACTTCTCGAATTACCTCTTGATCAGTATCAGCAACAGCGGCTAGTGCAGCTTGATTTGCTCGATGAAAGAAGACTCAGAGCAGCAGAGCACGCTTAATCATATCGTCAGAGAATAGCCAGACAATATGCAAAATCTGTCATTGAACGAAAATTTCGAGTCAATGATCTAGTGCTCAGATCAACGGCTTATCTCAAGCACCGCTCAGGTGGAAAGTGGTCACCAAATTGGGAAGGTCCCTATGTTGTCAAAGAGGCACTACCTCGTAATTCATATCGGCTCATCAATGCCGACGGAGTGGAATTACCAGATCCCATCAATGCTTGGCATTTGAAAAAATTCTATACTTAAATCATGTCTTATTCTTTGTAATTCCTCCAAATTTTGTTCAATAATGGTTAAATTCTCCTTTCCTAGTAATACTGGGGCATTTTTAAAACTTTGTCTTTATCTACAAATATCCTATATGCAGGCAGGATAAACAAATCTCTCACTTTGCACGCATGTGCACTCATTTATATCATTTTCATATTTGCATACATCTGCATTCATTGGCATGCATTTGCATCAAGTTTGTTACCCATTTAGGATAAGGGATAATCCTGAGACCCCGACAATCATTCTCGTTACAATTCCCAAATATTTTAATAGCATAGATCTCTTTCAAAAATTCAAATTTCAATTTAAAAACAAGGTATGTTTTCAAAATCCAGTGCTCGAACTGGTACATTTTCAAAATCCAGTGCTCGAACTGGTGTGTTTTTAAAAATCCAGTGCTCGAACTGGTACATTTTCAAAATCCAATGTCTATGTTGACATATTTTCAAAACCCGGTATTCATGCTGGTGTTCTTTCAAAATTGAGCACTCGTGGTTAGTGTCTCCCTGGTTGGTCGTATCACTCAACCTCTCGGGTTTAGTCTTTGTGTTGATCATTCATCAAAGTTCAAATTCCAATTACCAGTTTCGGCCCTTTGGCCATCCAATTTCCAATTTCGGCCTTCGGGCCATCCAATTACCAATTTCGGCCCTCAGGCCACCCAATTTCCAAGATTCCAATTTCGACCTTAAGGTCAATCAATTTCCAAATTTCCAATTTTGATCTTCGGGTCAATCAATTTCCCAATTTCCAATTTTCAAATTTCAAATTTCTAATTTCGACCTTTGAGTCAACCAATTTCAATTTCGACCTTTGGGTCAATCAATTCCAATTTCGACCTTCGGGTCAATCAATTTCCAATTTCCAATTTCCAAATTCCAAATTCCAAATTTCCAATTTCAAATATCAAATTTCAAATTTCAAAATTCAAATTTCAAAATTTCAAAATTCAAATTTCAAAATTTCAAAATTTCAAATTTCCAATTTCGACCTTTTGGTCATGCAATACCAATTCCAATCATTTTCTCTTGCGAGAGACCCTTTTTACAGGGAGAGTTCGAGGGAGCTCATTCTTTTCGCATGCTATCCTTTGTTCACCTAGCCCCTTTTCAGGGAGAGTTTGAAGGGACTCGTGTCTTTGTGAACCGTTTGCAAAACAAAATTTCAATTTCATACAAGGAACCCTTAGTTCAGGGAGATTTTCGACGGAAGTTCGCTTTCCTTGTGACCACAATTTCATACTAGGCCATTTCATCATGAAGGACCCTCTTTTTAGGGAGAGTGTGATGGACTCGTTCCTTTATGACCAAATCACCGATCTCACCATTACCGGCCCCCTTTCCATAAGAGAAGCCTAATGTTAGGAAGTTTTGACAAAAGCTTAATTTCTCTTTGAAAGTTCATTTTGCAAACACCTCCTCTTCAGGGAAGAGAGGAGTAATTCCTATTTCCAATTTCTGAATCTTCTCCTTTGGGGAAAGAAGAAGAAAATTTCTGTCATGGATGCGTTGCGTAGTGCTTCAGATGCTCGCTTTCACCAAGGATTTCAAGAAAATTTTGCCAATTTGTCATTAAATATTTGTTGATTTCAAAATCTTTATTGCACAAAAATATTGCCTCAGAATACCTTCAATATTACTTTCGAAAGGACAAAGCTTTCGCGAAGAAGGATTCAAAATTCAAATTCTTTCTATTGGCCAACCAAAAGGATGAAGAATAAATCCCCGATATGGCCAGCAAAGGAAATTCAATATTGTTGCAAAGCCATAAGTGATCGGTATTGATCGCAGTCAATGACACATTTTTAAAGATCATTCTTGGAAAATAAAGCAGCTGAAATATCCTAGGTGATACAGAAAAATACATTCAATCCCTATATCTCCTCAATCACCTAAAGCTGCAATTAAATATCTGCAAAAGGGATCTCTCAACTGTCGTCAAGATGAAGGCGAATTAGGCGAGTAGACCCCCGGGGCCAAAGAAGATTTGGATCATCTCCAAGATGAAGGAGTTTGTGACGGATCCTTCCAGGGAAAGTTCAGAGCACCGTCAAGATGAAGGCGACTGCGATGAGCCTCCCGACAAACCCTAAAGGATATTTAATTTCCGCTATCATAAAGAGATTTCCAACCAATGAGCCGATAATCGTCGATATAATCCTTGAGAGAAAAAGAAGGATCGGAACATCTCTGAGATGAAGGAGTTTGTCACGTACCCTTCCAAAAAAAAAAAGAGAGAGAGAGAAAAGTCAGGACATCTCCAAAATGAAGGATGATGTAATCCCCAAAAAATCCAAGAGAGCTCCAATTTTGCCAAAAAAAAAAAAATGGGCAGAAAGATCATCATGAGGAAAGAATCCCAGGATATCAGACCGCCAAATTTGCCAAAGAATCCTCTTTAAATTTTGTGAAATTCTATTATCAATATTCTTTCACCAATTGCATTCACAATGTCAAGAATACTCTCTTTTCTATTCATATCAAGGAAATTGATAGCCTCCTTGAAAGAAAGTAAATTGCAAGAAATTTGAATTCGAATCTTGATTCTACGAAGTTAAGCCCAATCGGAGGTAATACTTCAGGTAGAAAAGAGGAAATATTTTCAAAACAATATGCATCATTTTAAATTATTTTGAATCAATAATAATTTTCAACATTTTGACAATATTTTCTAGCTATTATGGCGTGAAGCGAGAGCTTGAGGTTCATCTTTGACGCATCCTGACATCAGTTGTTATCCCTTTTAAGGACTTGATAACGGGAGTTTTCAAGATTCCTTCCCTTCTGTTGGTAAAATCTGAGCGCATGGGCTCTCAGATTCGCACACTTCCCTGTGTCCCCACTATCCCACCATAGACAGTCCAATTTTGGGTTGAGGTTAAGCCACCAATCATTTTCTCGCAAAAGGTCACCAATTTCAAAAGTTATTTAGTCTCAGCAATGAGGCACCCAAAATCAAACCCCTTTTCAAGCTTTAGGGACCCCAATTTCATCCTTTTGCAAAACCCCTATCTGATTCATTGTGCGGAAATCCGAAGGTTCCATCATGGTTTCTTCCTTCGAGGATTCCATTCATTTTCCGCCCAATCAGGATAAGGGTACAAACCTGAGCCTCCTTTGATGAGGTATTTCATTCCCTGGTTAGGTTAAGGGTCAAACCTGAGCTTCATTTCTACACGAGGTATTTTTTGTCCCATCCAGGTTAAGGGCAAAACCTGAATCTCACTTCCTTTTGAAGTAAAATTTTCTTCTTTATTCTTCACTTCATATCTACCATTTTCATTAGGGCTAATTTCTTCATACCCAGTTAGATCCTTCAAACTGGGGCATTTTTATGGCCAAAATTTGGTGTGTTTTTCTTTGCCACTAAGCTCGTCTTCAAGCCGGCTTAGTAGCAAAGAGGGGCATCTGTAAACACCCCAAATTTTCCTCATCCATTCTCAAATAACCCTCCTCGTGCAGTGCCAACCCTGTTAGGTCACTGTAGGAGTCAAACCCCGAGTCAGTTTCAGAAAATCACCATTTTACCAACTTTTATTAGGAAAATTACCATTTTACCCCTAGGTTATCCCAGACCCCAGTCAGTCGGAGTCAACCAAGCTCATTGGTCATTTCAGAACATTTAGAATATCAATCATTTCAAGCTCATCTGAGCTCACAATGAACAGACCATTTTCATTTCTGACAATTCCTGCCAAAATGGGATTATTTCTTCAGAATTCCTGTATTTTTATCCTGCCTGCATTCTTTTCAAAATTCTTGTATTTTTCTAAGTCTTATTCCAATTTTCTATGTTTTCCAGTCTGATGGCATCCAGTCAACTTGATTCAATCTTCTTTGAGGGTCACATCTCCTACGAGGTGCGACAAGGTCTTCCTGAACATCGAGTCCTCAGCACCGGATCCTTCCTTCCCCGGTGGTATTATTCATGGCTCAAGAACTTCTCTCGTATGTTTCCAGACCATTTGGACGATTGTGGATTGGAACTGGCATCTGCAGTGGGAAAACAAACAATCAACGACAATTTGATCCACGCACTGGCAGAGCGGTGGAACCCGAATACTAGTACCTTCTGGTTCCCATGGGGGGAAATGACTTTATTGATGAACGAATTCTCGGAGATTATGGGATTACCTGAACCAGTTGGTCAGCCTAGAGACCCATTGGAGAAGCAATTTTTTATCAATGTCAAGGGTTTGGATCGCCGAGACGCTTTAGCTCGCATGACAGGACGCAAGTCTTGGCCATTGATCGAGGAGAATGAAAACGAATATGCGGACCTTCTCGAAATTTACAGACAGTATGGAGCATTTGTGGAAGTCAGTTCCTTATCTCGAACAGCTCGAGAGAGAATCCAACACGCGATGGTCCTATGCACTGTGGGATTAACTCTCTTTCCAGATGGATGGAATTACATGGATATCAAGATAGTTCAACTTTTGCGAAGGTGGGGAAGTCGACAGGCCAACCGCCTCTCCATAGCCATGGCTGCACTCGCTTTTCTATATCGAGGGTTGACCCATTTCACACTCGGAGAATCAATTCTGGTTGAAGGGTGCACCTATGCATTACAATCTTGGTTCCTCCGGCATGTGCCAGCCCGAGCCAGCTCATTCAGATACAATGGTGAAAAGCGTCTTTCAGTTGCTCGATACCGGTTCCTGATCGATAACCTTCAGTTGGAAGAGGTTGTGTGGGACTACTTTGATCGTCAGGAATCACCTCCCAGATATACTTATGCATATGGCAAGCGATTCAGGCTACTTGGCCCATTCTTCTGCGCATATTACCATCCAGAGCGGTGTGTCAGGCAGTTCTCTCAGAGACAGAAGCGCATAGAAATTCGCCCACTATCAGGGGTCCTGCCAGAGTTCGATCTCACATCATATCAGTGGTCCAGAGCATACCATTCTGTCAGACATGGCTGGGATTCTTTTGTTACTCTCACTATTTTTCCTGGTCCTCGAGTGTCCTCTGATTATCAGGAGTGGTGGAAAATTGTTCGACCCCCTCCCCTTTGTCAATTTTATTATTAATAAAATCATGTTTTTTCTTTCTTCAATAAAATTCCTTTAAATTTCATCCTATCTTGGTTTGACGACCTCGCCTAGGTAACAAGGCATATTTTTCAGTTGTTTAGAAATGACAACGCAATTGTCGTAATCTCAGCGACGACTCAATCCCTAGTAATGGGATACTCTTTCAATTGTCTACCAAAATTCTCAGTAAATATTTTTCTCCAATCAAAATTTCTTTCAAAAGCCTAATCATCAATTCAGCCCTGCAGAGAGCGTTAGTGACATTCAAGAAAGCTTTTGTGACACTCAATGGTTCAGACAAGGTCCGGAAAGAAAATTGCATCAGTCGAAGGCATGGCACACTCAGGAACATCAGAAGAAGAGATGGGCTCCCCACATTCCGGCATAAATCAAGGGCAGCAGGTTGAGGACGACATTGATTCTCAAATGTATGCCATGTTCAAGAAAATTATGAGCAAGATGCTGGCAGAACAAGCTGAAGCCAGTACAGAGCAGACTCAGGTCAAACAGAAGGCTAAAGGTCATACAACCAAGAATGTAAAGATCACTAAAAAGCAGAGTCGTCGTGAAGAAACATCTGATAAAGCAGAATCAACAGATGATGCTCATAAAGAATATGAGACTCGACAAGAATTCAGAAAGTCGACTCAGGGGCAGGGGTTGGCTTATAAGTCCAGGAATCAGTTCGTTGATGATCCTACTCAGTCACAACTTCGAGATGTGGTTAAAATGGTCAAAGATCTTCAAGCTCGTGACAAGGGCAAAAGGGTCTTCACAAGTGAAGATTTTTATGACAGACTGGATGGGGATGATGATCTCGATAATCTCCCCAAGAAATTCATCAAGTTTGTTGTTCGGGCGATCCGAAAGCACATCTCGCCCTGTTCTTTGCAGAGTGTTCCAAATTCAGGAAGAACAACCAAGCCTTATTTCTTTGTTTCCCTCGCAGTTTGGAGGGTATTGCAGCAAAGTGGTATTCAGAACATATTAACCCTATAGAGCTGAAAGAGTTTGACAAAGTGGTCAATCTATTCATTGAGCGCTTTTTATTCAATGTTGAGGCGCCCCCGACTCTCAGTCATCTCTGCAGTCTAAAGCAGAAGGAAAATGAGAAAGCCAGAGATTTTATTCATAGGTGGAGATCTGCTTATAACAAGATGCGTGATCCGATATCAGAGGGGCATGCACTATCTTTGATCTTGAATAACTTCTCGCAACCCCTAAGGGGACTGATTTTCACCTCTCCATCCAAGACCTTTATAGAATTGACATAACGAGCTGAGTGGCTCGAGTTGAGCATGGAAAATGGATCTTGCGAGGGTTTCATTTTCACCAAGAATAGCAATCAGCAAGAATCAAAAAAGAAAATCAATTTCACCTTCTCTTCCAACATCAACTGCAATGATAACAAAAGTAGTAAGGGTAACCATGCGGATCAAGAGGAAAAACAGAATAGCAAGCTATCTCAGCCCAACTTTCTGCAAAAGGAAAAGATAAAGCGTGAAGGTTGGAGTAATGATCGTGTGTTCACTCCTCTCAAACAAACACTCGAAGAAGCCCTTGAATTCATGCTGACCAAGGGATTAGTGAAGCTCCCAAAGGCCACAACTCCTCCCAGCATCATGGGAAGGTTCATGAATCAGTTCTACAAGTTTCATCGGGCAGTAGGGCATGACATCGATCATTGTTTTGTCTTCAAAAATATTGTTCAGGACTGCATTGACAAGAGCCTCCTTGCTGAAGATGAAGAAGAAGACGAGCTGGCCATCCTGACCAGGCCTTTCCTAGATCATTCAGAAAATTGATGATGCCAAAGTTTCCTGCTTTCTTCCTTTCGTTTTGCCAGTCACCTCGTAGGTGAAAGTCCGCCCAGTTTTTGCAACCTTTTGGTTGAGTACTTATAAATATGCAGTCTTTTTGTTATCAGTCCTGCTTATCAATAAAATGTCCATTTTCTTCATCCAATACTTCTTTCTTTTGTCCCATTAAGGCACCTTTTCAAAAAATAAATAAATAAATAAATGTAACATTTTCGTTTTAAAGAATCTTCTTTGCCATCAACTTCTATTAAGCCACATTAAATTCCCTTTCTTTTCGAGATGAGGGGCAATCCCAACATCATTCATGAAAGAAATGAAATTACCTATGAGGGTTTTTAAAAAATCGTGAAATTTTAAAAATTTCTAGGAACATCTTCATTATGATCACCCAAAAGTTTAATACTTCGGTCCAATCTTTTTCAAAAATCAACCATCGCGGTAATCTTCTTTTCTTAAACTGGTTTCGAGCCACTATCTTTAAAAAATCAACCCTTGTGTTGATTTTCTTTTCCAAAATTATTGTTAAACCAATTCGTTTTAAAAATCAACCCTAATGATGATCTCTCTTCAAAATTAACCCTCGTGTTGATTCCCCTTTCAAAGATCAGCTCTCACACTGATCATTCTTCAAAATCAACCTTGCAGTTGATATACTTCCCAAAATGATTTCTCACTTTCAAAATAACATTCTCCTTTTACTTTAAAGATCCCATGTGCAAGCACTTTCTCACTTCTCATTTTGCTTTTATCATTTCAAAGGGATAATATAATTTTGTTTCCTTTCCTCGATTTCTAAGCATCAATAAAATTATTAAATTTGCCAATAATTTGGCACGATTTTATTTGCGACTCTTTCATTTTCACAATATGTCTCTTGTGAGGAATGACCTTGAGGATGTCTCTCAATTAAGAAGCCTGTCACCTTATTCCTCGATTATCCTTCTTTGTATTCAAAATTTTCCTCCCTAGCTACACTGGGGCATTTTTTTTGAAAAAATCTATCTTTACCTCAAAACATCCTGTAAGCAGGCAGGATAAACCAATCTCTCATTTTGCATGTATATGCACCCACTTGCATTAATTTTGCATTCATTTACATTTCATATGCATTTGCATTAATTCCGCATCCATTTTCTTCCCCTTCAGGTTAAGGGATAAACCTGAATCATTTTCCATGATTTCCCCAAAATTCTGTAATTTTTATTCATATCCCCGTTCAGGATAAGGAGTTAATACTGAAAATCAGACCATATACATCTAAATATGATGGTCCTTTTCATTGCAAGTCAAATAATCCAGTCCTCGTACTGGCCATTCTCAAAGCTTTCAATCCCAGTCCTCGCACTATTGATTTTCAAAATTTAATCTTTTGATTAAAGATTTTTCCTTTAAGATACGAACTCGACTCGAACTTCCAATTCTCCTTTGAGATTCGAGTTTCTACTCGAACTTCTAAATTTTCTTTGAGATGCGAGTTTTGACTCGAATTTTCCAATTTCCCTTTAAGATTCGAGCCCTGACTCGAACTTTCCAGCTTTCCTTTGAAAATTGGAGTTTTAACTTGAGTCTTCTTTTCCTTCAAAAATCTAAACTTTCCAGTTTTCCTTTGAGATTCGAGCCCCGACTCGAACCTTCCAGCTTTTCTTTGAAGATTTGAGTTTTAAACTCGAGTTTGATTTTCCTTTAAGGTCTGAATTTTTAAGTTTTCCTTTGAGATTCGAGCCCCGACTCGAACCTTCTAGCTTTCCTTTGAAGATTTGAGTTTTAAACTCGAGTTTTCTTTCCTTCAAGATCTGAACTTTCAAGTTTTCCTTTGAGATTCGAGCCCCGACTCGAACCTTCCAGTTTTCCTTTGAAAATTTTGAGTTTTAAACTCGAGTTTTCCTTTGAAGATTTGGGTTTCGACCTGAATTTTCTCTCCTTAAAAACCAAACTTCTTAGCTTTCCTTCAAAGGCTCGAGTTTTGACTTGAATTTTCCTGTTTTCCTTGTAGAACCCAAGTCCTGATTCGGATGTTCTTTCAAAACCAACTGTTGAGTTGGGCTTACCTTCAAAATTCAGCATTGTGCTAGGACTTACCTTCAGAATTCCAATTTCGTATTGGATTTACCTTTAGAGTTTAGGCTCGTGTTGGACCTTCATCCAGAATCCCACTGATGTATCAACTCAGACTTTAAGCAATTTCTTTCACCAAGGATTCCAAGAATATTTTGCCAATTTGTCAGAAAAAATAGTTGTTGATCTCAAAAATCTTTTATTACATAAAAAGAATTACCTCAAGTTACCTTCAGTATTACTTCCAAAATAGCGAAGCTTTTGCAAAGAAGGATTCAAAATCTAAATTCTTTTATTGACCAACCAAAGGGATAAAGAATAAATCCTCGATATGGCCAGCCAAGAAAAATCAATGTTGTCGGAAAGCCATAAGTGATTGATATTGATCGAAGCTATGGCACATTTTTAAAGATCATTCTTGTAAAGATAAGACAGTGGAAATATCATGAGCGATAAAAAAAAAAAAAAGAGTTCATTCAATTCCTATATCTCCTCAATCACTCAAGTTGCAATTAAATATCTGCAAAAGAGATCTCTCAACTGTCGTCAAGATGAAGGCGAATTAGGCGTGTAGACCCCCGGGGCCCAAGAAGATTTGAATCATCTCCAAGATGATGAAGTTTGTGACAGATCCTTCCAGGGAAAGTTCAGAGCACCGCGAAGATGAAGGCGACTGCGATGAGCCTCTCGAGAAACCCTAAAAGATATTTAATTTCAGCTATCATCAAGAGATCACCAGCCAATGAACCATTATCGTCAATATAATCCCTGAGGCAAAGGAGGATCCGAACATCTCCAAGATGAAAGAGTTTGTGACATACCCTTCTAAAAAGAGAGAAAAAGTTAGGACATCTCCAAAATGAAGGATGATGTAATGAATTCCCCAAAAAAGCCAAGAGAGCCCCAATTCTGTCGAAAAAAAAAGGAGAGAAAAAGAAAAGAGTACAGGCAGAAAGACCATCGAGAGAAAAGAATCCCAGGATATCAAACTGTCGAATCTGCCAAGAATCTTCTTCAATTTTGTGAAATTCTTTTATCAATATCCTTTCACCAATTGCTTTCGCGATATCAAGAATACTCTCTTTTCTGTTCATATCGAGGAAATTGATAGCCTCATTGAAAGAAAGTCAATTGCAAGTAATTTGAATTTGAATCTCGATTCTACGAAGTTAAGTCCAGTTGGAGGTAATACTTCAGGTAGAAAAGAGGGAATATTTTTCATATAAGTATACTTACATTTCAATTATTTTTTAATCAACAAACAATTTTTAACATTTTGGCAATATTTTCTTACTATCTTGACATGAAGTGAAGAGCTCAATGTCCATCTTGACACATTCTAGCATCACCTTTTGCCTCCTTGAGAGAGTAACCTTTATCATCCTTCGCGTTGTTAAAAGATTAGCCTTCTCTCCAAAAGGATAGCCTTTGTCGTCTTTCGCGTTGTTGAAAGATTAGCCTTCTCTCCAAAAGGATAACCTTATTCATCTTTCGCGTTGTCGAAAGAATCACCTTGTTCTTATGGATCACCTTATTCATCTTTCACGTTGTCGAAAGAATCGCCTTGTTCCTATGGATCACTTTATTCATCTTTCGCGTTGTCGAAAGAATCGCCTTGTTCCTTTCGATCACCTTTGTCATCTTTTGTGTTGTCGAAAGAATCACCTTGTTCCTTTGGATCACCTTTGTTATCTTTCGCATTGTCGAAAGAATCGCCTTGTTCCTTTGGATTGCCTTTGTCATCTTTCGCGTTGTCGAAAGAATCGCCTTGTTCCTTTGGATCACCTTTGTCATCTTTCACGTTGTCGAAAGAATCGCTTTGTTCCTTTGGATCACCTTTGTCATCTTTTGCATTGTCGAAAGAATCGCATTGTTCCTTTGGATTGCCTTTGTCATCTTTCGCGTTGTCGAAAGAATTGCCTTGTTGCTTTGGATCACCTTATTCATCTTTCGTGTTGTCGAAAGAATCGCCTTGTTCCTATGGATCACCTTATTCATCTTTCGCGTTGTTGAAAGAATCACCTTGTTCTTATGGATCACCTTATTCGTCTTTCGCGTTGTCGAAAGAATCATCTTGTTCCTTTGGATCGCCTTATTCATCTTCCGCATTGTTAAAAGATTAGCCTTTTCTCTGAAAGGATAGCCTTATTTATCTTTCACATTGTCAAAAGAATTGCCTTCCATTGCCTTATTCATCTTTCGCGTTGTTGAAAGAATCACCCTGCTCTTTTGGATCACCTTATTCATCTTTCGCGCTGTCGAAAGAGTTGCCTTATTCCTCTTCAAGAAAGTCGTCTTATTTGTCATCCAACTTACCATTTCTATTCCCGATCAGGTTAAGGGTATAAACCTAGGCCTCATTTGATGAGGTATTTCATTTCCCGCCCCATCCAGGTTAAGGGCTAAGCCTGAGCCTCATTTCGATGAGGTGAATCTTCTTCTTTGTTCTCCATTCCGTATCTACCATCATCATCTGAATTAATTCCTTCACACCTAGTTAGATTCTCCTAACTGGGGCATTTTTTTTATATATATAGTCCAAATTTGGTGTGTTTTCTTTGCCACTAAGCTCGGCTTACAACCGGCTTAGTAGCAAAGAGGGGCATCTGTAAACACCCCAAATTTTCACCCTCATCCAGTGTTTATATTTTTCATGTGTCATTGCATATCATTGCATGCATTCGGCATACCATTTCATTGCATTGCATGTCATTACATCTCATTTTCGAGATCCAGCACTACTGTTTTCAAAATATTTAATCCAGATTCGGGTTTTTAAACTTTTCTTTCAAAATCAATTTTTAAAACCTGGGTTTTTAATCAGCATTCTGTCATTTGCCAACCCTCAGAACATTATATTTTGAAATGTTTTCTCAGAAAGCAATCTGGATTTGTTTTAAACTCAATTTTCAACCGATTTCAATTCTCAAATGAGACCCATTTAGGTGGTGTCACTTCTGGATTCCTTAACTTGTCAAAAATCTCCAAAAATTTCAGAGTCCTAGTCGGATCAGGACTCTTTTTCAGAGTTTTAATCGGATTAGGACTCTAATCTTTTACAGCTATTTCAAATCTTTCAAAATCTTTCAAAATGAGTCAGAAACTCAGAGTTTTAGTCAAAACAGAACTCTGTTCAGAGATTCCTAGTTTGATCAGGACTCTGATCCTGATTTCAATTTTGAGAGAATCTTTCAAAATTCTTTCCATCTATCAAAACTATTACACTTTTATCAAAGAATTTCAAAATTCTGGGATTTTATTCCAGAGTCCTGATAGAATCAAGACACTGCCCCAGAGTCCTGATTGAATCAGGACTCTATCCAAAATTGGTTTTCATACTTCATTTTCACTGGTTTTCAAAAGCTTTGCCCAAATTTCATCATTTGCTTATCAGAAAACCAAAATTCTTAGAGTTCTGATCGAATCAGGACTCTGAACCAAAACTTCAATTTCATCCTGTTTTCACTTGTTTTTCAAAATCCTCTCATTTGTTTTCTCAGAAAATCCAAAAAATGGAGAGTCCTAGTTCAATTAGGACTCTGTCCTCAGAGTCTCAGTTGAATCAGAACTCTGTTTTATTTCAATATTTGTTAATGCTTTGACTATTTTCACAAGTTCTTTCATCTATTTTTCAGAAAATACCAAAAAAAATCTAGAGTTTCAGTCCGATCAAGACTCTGTCCCAGAGTCTTAATCCAGTCAGGAGTCTGTTCTAGAGTCTGTTTTTACTTCTATTTTCATTTATTTTCATTTGTTTTTCAAAAATTAGGTCATTTTGTAGAGTCCAGTTAATTCAGGACTCTATTTCAGAGTTCTGATTAAGTTAGGAGTCTAACCCTGACTGTATTTTCTAACTTGTTTCACCATTTTCGATGAAATCTTTTCAAAAACTCCTTCATTTGGCATTTAAAAACTAAAATCCCAGTCCTAAAAATCCAGGACTCTAACCCGGAGTTCCAGTTCGCTTGAGACTACTTTCAAAACTTTGAATTTCAACTATTGATTTTAACCCCTTTTAAAGCCATTTTCAGTATTTATTTCAAATTTTCAAAACTCTGATGTGGGGTCCACTCAGTTGGCGCCATATCCAGAGGAGTTTTGACCCAGTTGGAACTCTATGACATTTCAAAACTTTTGATTTCAAGTCTACTTTTGAATCTCTTTTGAAAAACCTCTCATTTTCAAGTTTTAAAATCATTTTTGAAAATTCAAGTGGAGCCCACTCGGGGTGGCGCCACATTTGAAGAAGTCAAGGTTAGACTAGGGTTAGTCATTGTCCTTGTTAGGTTAGGGGTTTAGAGGAGTCAAAATCAATTTTAAAAATCCATTTTATTTAAGTTTTAAACCATTGGTTTTTAAAGGTTTTAAATTCAAGTTTTAAAAACCAAATGTGGGTCCATACTAGGTGGTGCCACATTTGGACTTTCTAGGGTTTAATTAGGTGTTAATTAGGGATTAATTAGAGTCCATTTATGTTAGAATTCTCCAAAAAAATCATCCTCTCCATGTGGTTTATCAAAAACAATTAAAAAGAGTCCAAAAAATCAAAACTCTTCCTAAACAAATCCAAAAAAAAAAATCTATAAATAGGGGACCTAAAGGGGGTCAAAGGGAGCTCTTTTTCTCCCCCAAATTTTCGTGGCTTGTCTCTCCTCTCCAGCACCTCCACCTTCCTCCATTGCAGCTGCAGCCCCAAGGTGAGTTATTTAATATTATTTTATTATTTTTTATTATTATTTTTTGATTTTATATTAGATTTCACCATTGGCACCTCCCCTTTCATGGATTAAACCATCGATTCAAGTTCAAGAACCTCAAGAGAGGTTTAAGAAGATGATCAATCTCTGTTTTTATGTTTTTCCAGGGATTCTAATCCGTTAGAATCGATTGTAGCATGGTTTTTCATGTTCTTAACCATTAAAACATGCGATTTACCCGTTAAATGGGTCAAATCCATGCTTTTTAAGGTAAATTCAAATTCCAGCCATGGATTCCCTATATTTTATTTATTTATTTGCTTATTTATGTTTATTACACGTTTTCCAGCATAGAAATCAATTTTATTTTACTGTTTTAATATTTTCTTTATTGTTTTCATTGATTAATGCATGCTTTATTAGGTTTTATCAAATTTCTGTGTGTTTTAAGCTTGAATCATCAAAGAACATATTATTTCGTATTGAAGTACTCACTGTAAATTTCTGATTTTTTAATATGTGATACATGGATATGTCAGTGAACTACTGTAAAAATTTCGGATGTTTTGAGATTCGTGAACTCTATCAAAAAAATAAAAGATTAAACCATGATTTTCAGTCGTTTAGAATCAATATTGAAATTCATAGGTAAATTGTAGTGGTATTATTTTCCTCATTCGATATTCGATTCAAAATCCGTAAAGTGCAGTGGCTTCATGTTGATGATAACTATTTACTATGAAATTTTGCTAATTTTTGGTCTCTATTTAGTATTTTTCCTCTGTCAGAGAATTAAATTTGAGATTTAAAACTCGTTAGGGTTTACCAAAACCTTAATCTGACTTGTGTTGATCATAGATCTCAGATCGTAGATCTGATTCATGATCTGTAAAAAAGAGTTTCATTATTTTTCTGTCTACTACTCACTACCGAAATTTCAAGAATTGTTGATGAACTCTGCTATTTGTTTCTGTATTTTCAATCGAAAGTACATGTTTTAACCTACTTTAGATTCGTCATATTTAAGTCCGGATTGTCGGAACGATATCTCTCTCATTGAAGATGATTTTTCTGATCTGTAAATTGGGAAATCTCTGTTTTTTTGTCTAGTTTACCTCTATAAAACTTTAGAAATTTTCATGGTGGATTGACTCCTGATTCGGGTCTAACTCTGAAACTGGTCTGTGACCAAGGATAAAAATAGCTTATTTTAGGGTTTTAATGCAATTTTCGAGTTGAAATAATATAAAAAATATATTTTTATGATTCAAATCTGGTTTTAGGGTTATAATAAGTATATGTGTCGATTTGTATTAAATTTAGAATTCATTTGAGGCTTGAATAGATCAAATTGCAAAAAAGGGTACCTGAAAGATCCAAAAACACTGCCAAAATTGTGATATTTGTGATATTTCTTGATTTTTGTGTATAAGTTCATGTTTTTAGGGTTTGTTCATGTTTAGAATCATATTAGGATGTTTCATGTTTGATTTTATATTTATTTCAATCATAAATCCCAAGTTTTTACTAAAATCTATTTCAGAAAACCCTGATTTCAAGGCCATAGTCTTGCTATCGGGGGCAATTTGGTCATTTGACCTCAATTTCGAAATTCTAAACCCTAATTTTCATATTTTTAGTCATGTCATATCATATTTGGTTTAATTTATCCTTATTTGTATTTCAAACTTGCATTTTACAAAATATTTTTCAAGGCCATAGTCTTGCTATCAGGAGTATTTTGGTCATTTTGGCCCCAATTTCGAATTTTCAAATCTCATCTTTATTATTTATTTAGTTTTATTTCATATTTCATTAAGTTTATATCAGGGAATCATGGAAAAAAGCTTATATCTAGCAAAATCCAGCAATTTCCAGATATTGCTGGATAAACCTAGAAAAGCCTACATATCTCCACTAATCCATTTTTTTAGTTTTGCAGGGACATTGGAGACTTTACTTTTATGTATTTAAATTCTATTAGTGATGTAAATTAAATGTAAACTTTGGAATAAGAATTTCAATTCTTGCATAGATTAGGATTTGCATTGCATATAGTTTTAAACTTCGATATATAACTGCTATGTATGCCAATTCATGCATATTTTTTACAAATTCACTGTGGTCTACACGAATGGCACATGCACTAGCTCTTATGAAGTTGACAAACTCGATGGAATTTGTATTTATGGCCATAGTCAGAATACGAATGAGACCCAGATTTGTGATCTTCGTATTAGCCACATTCAGCTTACACTCTTAGACTAACTTCAAAATGCATTGCATTTTTAAAAAAAAATACAAAAGGATTTTCTCAATTCCTCAAAATCAAGTCTTTCAAACCCATATTCATTCATTTCATTCATTTACAAATTCCAATTTCAACTCAGAGAAATCAATTTTCTTAAAATTTTCTAAGTCTTACTCAGAAATTGATTTTCTCAAAACTCTGAGCTTTCAAATGATATTTCAAGTATTTATCAAATTCAAATCATGATTTTCAAAGTTATATATTCAATTTCAAAGTTTAAATTCAGAAAAATCAAGTTTTTCCAAAGTTATTTGAAATTCCTTAGAAATCAATTTTCACAAAACCTCTAGATTCTTCAAAAATCGATTTTTGTTTTCTTCAGAAATATTTTCACCATGATTCACGATTTTCCAAGTGACATCTTTTCCAAGAATTTCCAAGTATTTCAAATCTCAGAAGCAAACATCATGTTTTCAAATCTGCATTTTTCAGAAAATTCATAGCACATGTCTGATTCTTTGTGCATTTAGGAAATAGAACACGATTTAGACAAGTTGAGCAAAGCTAAGCACACAATTGATCCTTGGTTTGATTACCCCTGGTAAAGGCGCCAGGAACGGTTGAACCTCATACCGACAGGCGAGTCCCATTCTTCGGAATTATCCCGCATTTTAAAACGGAGGCGAGTTATTTTCAAAATCTTTTTCAAAGGTCAGTTTGATTTTCAAAAGTAAAAAAATTTTGTGATGATAACAGGTTTGGCAACCGTGATGGGACCTGTCTTCGCCTGATCAATTGTGTGCTTTGACTTAGCTCAAATTGTCAAAATCGTGTTCCATGGAATGTCAGTTTTTATTTTCTGTTATTATGTAAACCTAGGAGCCTAGACTCAAACCCAACTGACATGGATTGCATATAGACTAAGTATGGTTTGGTAGGACCATATTGAGGAGGAAATTTTCATGCTCACATAGACTTAGGTCTAATACAACCCTCCTAAATCTAGGTTTGATTGAAAACAATGTTTGCTTCTTCAAATATTCCAAAATCTCTATCTCTCTAGGTCTTAGAGCCCTCTGTTTGCTTGCATGTGCTCATGTTTTCAAAAACTACCCCACCTATGTCTACCCGGTCTTCACGTTGCTGGGCTTTCTTCCAGAACCATAGTTCGGGACAAAGCCTCACAACTGGGCCACTTATTTGGGTGAACCCCCCCTGCCACGTACCAAGGGCCATAGTCCAACGTATATCGGCATGCGCTCAAGGATGTTGGAAAACTTGAACCTAGAACCGGAAAAATTGATTGTATGCCACGTACATCGAGCCTTGGCTTGAGTATATAGGCATAGCATGATTGGACACAGATGATCTGAACCTTAAAGTTAGGATTAAGGTCCTACAGCTATTTCAAAACTTGTGCATCTAGAGTCAGCTTTTAGGGAATGCAATATGTGCATACTTGTTTGTATAGGATGTGATTGAATGTCAGTTTCTTTTATTACATTTTTCCATAAGTTTTCTAAAATACTGGACGATTTTCAAAAATCTCCAATTTTTCCATCCGTTTCCATATATTATCTAAAATTCCTGTTTTATTCAAACCCTAGACGAATTTTCAAATTCTCCATTATTTTCTTCAAAACTCCAGGTGATTTTCCATCCTTTCGTTCTTCTGGATCTCGAATTTCCTGCTTCATTTTTATTCTGCCTACATTCTTTTCAAAATTCCTGTATTTTTCTAAGTCTTATTCCAATTTTCCATGTTTTCCAGTCTGATTGCATCCAGTCAACTTGATTCAGTCTTCCCTGAGGGTCACATCTCCTACAAGGTGTGACAAGGTCTTCCTGAACATCGAGTCCTCAGCACCGGATCCTTCCTTCCCCGGTGGTATTATTCATGGCTCAAGAACTTCTCTCGTATGTTTACAGACCATTTGGACGATTGTGGATTGGAACTGGCATCTGCAGTGGGAAAACATACAATCAACGACAATTTGATCCACGCACTGACAGAGCGGTGGAACCCGAGTACTAGTACCTTCTGGTTCCCATGGGGGGAAATGACTTTATTGATGAACGAATTCTTGGAGATTATGGGATTACCTGAACCAGTTGGTCAGCCTGGAGACCCATTGGAGAAGCAAGTTTTGATCAATGTTAAGGGTCTGGATCCCCGAGATGCTTTAGCTCGCATGACAGGATGCAAGTCTTGGCCATTGATCGAGGAGAATGGAAACGAATATGCGGACCTGCTCGAAATTTACAGACAGTATGGAGCATTTGTGGAAGTCAGTTCCTTATCTCGAACAGCTCGAGAGAGAATTCAGCACGTGATGGTCCTATGCACTGTGGGATTAGCTCTCTTTTCAGATGGATGAAATTACATGGATATCAGGATAGTTCAACTTCTGCGAAGGTGGGGAAGTCAACAGACCAACTACCTCTCCATAGCCATGGCCGCACTCGCTTTTCTATACCGAGGGTTGACCCGTTTCACACTGGGAGAATCAATTCTGGTTGAAGGGTGCACCTATGCATTACAATCTTGGTTCATCCAGCATGTGCCAGCCCGAGCCAGCTCATTCAGATACAATGGTGAAAAGCATCTTCCAGTTGCTCGATACCGGTTCCTGATCGATAACCTTCAGGAGGAAGAGGTTGTGTGGAACTACTTTGATCGTCAGGAATCACCTCCTAGATATACTTATGCATATGGCAAGCGATTCAGGCTACTTGGCCCATTCTTCTGCGCATACTACCATCCAGAGCAGTGTGTCAGGCAGTTCTCTCAGAGACAGAAGCGCATAGAAATTTGCCCACTATCATTGCATAGGAAAGCCTTCCCTCTCCACTAATAGCAGCTCTCTCTCTCCCTCCCTTCTTCATATGCAGTTGATTCTCGAAGAAGAAGAGCAGCAGCTCCCGCTAAAGCAATTGTAGGAGCGCGTGGATATCTTAACTAGGAATCTTCCTCTCATGGTCAATCAGTTTCAACCTGGAAGGCAAGTGGAAGAGTTGCCTTAAGCAGGAAGGAAGTTTCATTTGGCTTAAGGCACTAGTTCGGATGGAAACCCTGATCAGGCAAGTGGCATAGCTAACACAGCTATCCCTCAGAAATAGTTGCATTCCGTTGCAGAGTTTGCGGGGTGTGAAGAAAGACATTGAATCGAAAGCGGACATGCTGCTCACTGGCTAGATCGGACTGTCTCTACCTTTGTCACTCTGCCTGTAAGGAAGCTTGAAAGAGGGAATTCTCTGATCTGATCTATGATCCCGGAAAGAAAGAGAGTCTTTTTTCGATTACGTGCATTGGAGCTGAAAAAGGCTATTCATAAACTTAAACAACTTTGCTTCTTACCGCTCCGTGGGGACAGTTAGACTTAACTATTTATTTGATTTACATACTCAAGATATCCCAATAGGTAACTGAACTAAGGCTTTTAACTAGCAGTTTTCTTTCTCTTCACTCGAGTACTTCTATGTGCTACTTCCCGTAACTCGCTACAAAAAGAAGAAGACCTCAAAAGCGCACTCAGATTCGGTAGCAAGAAGCGGCAAAGTTGAAGACGCCGGAGCGGAGGCAGATGGAAGAAGGAGGGACGGACATCCCATTCCGACTGATGAGAAGGGTGCAGGCGCAGGATGGCCGAGTCTTTGCTAGCTTAGCGCAGCGTCAACCGCACCCTTCGCTTGTCTTTTAGAAAAGAACTGTCTGACTTATGTCTTCCTCCCTTTGCTTCGCTCCCTCGATAAGGAAAGCACTCGCCCCTTCGGTCTTTGCTTTGAGTTAAGCTCTTTGAGTTAAGTCCAGTATTGGAATAATTCAAAGCAGTCAAAACCCTGAAAGGTCTGCTTCCCCCTCGCCTGCGCTCCCTGGGCCGCGCCCCCGGAGCTCTATCAAGAGAGGAGGGCGTAGGGAGTTGAGAAGCTGCTTGCAACAAGTGAGAAGGGGAAAACTTGATAGTCAAAGGCAAGCACCGAATTCAGGTTTTGTTTTAGAGAAAGAGTTTGTCAATGTAGTTGTTAAATCAAACCCATCTGCGGGAGAAGAATAATGAAAATGAGAAGCTCTATCGGCTCTTTCATTCCCATATCTATATTTATTTTGATAATAAAGGTATAATTCTGCTTCTAGAACAGAAAGAACAAATGATAAGCCTAAAGCAGATGAACCAAGCAAGGGAGCACTGGAGCTAAACAACAGGCGTAGGCCAAAGCGTGACGGTCAAGCTGTAGTCCCCGACACCCATACTGGATCTTCAGGTAAGGGAAACTTGTCTCGGTGGGAAGGGAAAAAAAGACTCCCTTGGTGAGAGGGAAAAGCAACATAATGTTGGGTTGGGAAGGGAAATCATTCCTACCGGAGGTAAAAAAAGACGAAATAACTAGGGTTAACAACGAACGAAAAAGGTGACGTTTCAACTCTTCGTTCCGCTCTTGGTTTACAGGCTTTGTTACCGGACTGGCAGGTGTGTAAAAATGGGAAGTTTTCGGGTAGGTTTCCCGATTCAAGTTTAGATTCAAACGATTGACATTCTATTCTTCGGGAAGATTATACCAGGGAAGTGAAGTTGTTACAAAAGGAGGTTGAGCTTTCAAGTTGTTTTGTTGGTCCGGGGAAGTGTTTCGATTCAAAGGGCTTTGAACCTCTTCCTAGCTCTGTGAGGAGGTTTCCTGTTTGTGTGCCTAGGTTGAGGAATCGAATCCAGCGAATTCGAATTCCTAGCTCTCTCGGGTTGGGGTCAGTTTTCTCTTCCTTCGTTCCTAGCTCTAGTTCAGCTATTCGATCGAATGCCTCGGGTCAGTTTTCTCTTCCATCATCAACTTGCTTCTAACAGGGAGAGAGCATTTAGCTCAGGCATAGCAATTCAGGTGTCTGTAGCTTGGAAATAAGGTAACAAGATTTATGATGGTTTCAACTTTTCAAGCTACAAATAGAATCTTCCAAAAGACCCTGCAACAACGATTGATCTTGCCTTTATAACTCTTCCTTTTCAACCCATGCTCACCGAAGCTATAGGGTGATATAGCAGCATTATCGTGTTTGGACTTGAGGCTCTTAAAAGGGATAGATCAAGTTTAAAACCATAAACAAAGCTTTCCTATTCTATGGATGTTGCCACATTCTTCACGTAGAGCCATACAACATAGCTTTTCGGTGGGCCAGTTTCAAGATAAAATAACCATTGCCTAACCAAGAAATTTTGAATAAGATCCACACCATCCGTAATGAAAACATGGCCATGTGATTGTACTGGAAATCCTTGCAAATTCTAAATGCCTAAAGCTGGAAATACAAACACAGATGAGCCAAATAGGCAAATGCACATCAGGATGACTATTATCACAGCGGAGAAGACAATTAAATGGATGAAACATGAAATCTAAAGGAATGTACAGGGTATTCCATCAGAACCATAGGGGTTAACGATGGGACTTCAGAAATTTAAAACATTAATATAGTAATGAACGCGGTAAAAAAAAAAAACTGAATTGAGTAAGAGGAAGACGTCTATTAACAACCACAGCTAATGAACAGTAAATCCGATCAGCAACATTGCCGATTGATTCATCATGAAGGATTCGGACTCCCCTATATTCCAGGGTAACACGATGAAAATCAGGAATCGATCACAATGAAGCTTGGCAAGCAATGTAGTCAAAGAGAAAAAAAGAAACAAAAAAAAAAAGAGAAAAAAAAACAAAATGTCGGAATGTCGGAATGTTTTATTCCTTTACTGTTGCACTATGTAATCCGATTTACTATGCATGAACCGATTTTTACAAAGTGTGCATCCCCTGGACAAAGCAAATCAAAAACATTAATGGGAAAATGAACTATGAGTAGAAGACTGTAATAAGATGTTGATCGATCCTGTTATGACCAGGCCGATCATACCTCCCAATGCTTTTATGATGATAAAAGAGATACATGCAAGCAAAATTGTAGAGGCATTTTAGGAAAATTAAAATGAGGAAAGGAAAAGAAAAGGAAAAAGAAGATGAGCTACTTACCCTTTTGTATCGCCGCAGATCTTGGTTCCCGAAACAGATTGTTGAAGGGGTGATTGATCTTCAACTGCTTAAAGTGGCTGTCTCAGAGAGCCTGGAGATGGAAGATGAGGCAGGGAGCTTTGCAAACAACCAAGGGAACAGAGGTAGAGGGGAAGGAAATGGGTGTTCTGAAGGAGGCGGCTGAAGAATGAAGATGACCGATATGACTGGCTGTTCCGTGATCCCCCTCCCCCTTCTCCGTTGCTTTCTTTTATAGATAAAGGAAGAAGAATCGATAAGGAGGGGTTTGTTAGAAATCAACGGGGGTAGGTGATGCAATGGTTGTCTGAGAGAAGTGGGCGAGGCTGGGACGTTGAAGATTAGGGGCTTTGGGAAAGCCACGGATGATCGGAGGGTCATGAAGGGGCTGATGGCTTCTGGAGGGTTCGGGCAAGAGAGAGGGTTTCAGTGAAAGAGAGGGTTTCGGTGAAAGAGAGAGAGTTCGAGAGAACGAAGGGAGAAAGAGAAAGAAAATGGAGAGAGCGGTCCTCTTTTACGAAAAAAAAAACCCTAAAAACTGATTTGCGATGTGCCCCCTTTACTTTCAAAATTTTACAAAGAGGGGTTTTTAACGAACTTTGCTAAAACTTGATTTTCAAAAAGTGTTTTCAAAAAAGGCTATTTTTATGTTTTTTTTTTTTCTTATTTTTTTGTTTTTCTCTTGACATTTTCTATATATATATATATATATATTTTTGTATTTTTAGAATAAGATCCTAAAATCAAAGATTTAAAACTAATTTTTTTGTATTTTTGGAAAATATTTACAAAAGAAAGTTTTCAAGGCTATTTTGAGAGAATTTCTTCAGAAAATGGGTTTGGACCCAAGTTTTTGAGAAAATGTCTGAGTTTTGAAACTCGAATCGAGAAATACAACATGATGGATCCAAACGGATATCGGACGAATTGTCTGAGCTTTTCAAAAAGTTATTTTGGTAATTTTGAGAATTTGATTCAAAAAAATTGGACAACGAAGCTCAAATTTGGATCTTTTATATGAATCCGGATCCGAAGTTGAGTCAAATATATAAAATGAATTTAATTTTAGTAAAATCTGAGAAATAACTGGAATTTAGATTCAAAACTGACTCGATCGCTCAAAAATGGGGTCAAAAGGGGCAAAAAGGGAATATTTACAACATTTTAAAAAATTTGGGGTGTTCACAAAAACAACACTTAATTAATGCGTTAAAACATTAAATAAATTCCAATAAATCATTTAGTGCTCTACTAAACCTCAATTAACATGAAATAGTCAATGCCTCTCAAGAAAATTCTCATCCGATTGCGAGAATTAAGCGTATTACGATTCGGGTCCAAACTTGGAGCGAAACTTGTAATTCACATGCACTGACGAGGTTTTTACGTCGTATAGGTCCCAAATTTGGGGAAAAACCATAAAAACATATTATAAATTAACCCTTAAATTTTCAGAAGCTAATTCGTCCAGAATTAAACACTTCTTACTTACACAGTGAAACTACGCGATTTTCGGGTCGCGCGTGCAAAGCCAAACATGAAGCACATTCAATTTTCATCAACTTACGTACTACAATCTCATAATTATACGAAAGCATACATATCAACATTAAATAAGCAGTAAATTCCTCAGAAAAATTTGTAGGTCTTACACCGATGCCTTGTCTAGGCGCATGGAAGAAGAATGCGGCTTCCTATGTGTTCTATCTTCTATTTATTGTAATTGGGGAAGTCAGGCCTGTAATGCTCAAAAGAATGATAGTGAAACCCAACAGCTGGTGGAGGAAGGAAGGAGTTCTCCCCTAACAGCCATCCCCACTTCCAAATGAAAGGGGATGTGCTATACTACAAAGGCTGGGTATGGGTGCCGATCGGTAGTGATCTAATTGGGGAACTCCTCCATGAGCACCACAACACGCTAAGTGCGGGTCATATGGGAATATCCAAAACATACCAAAGGCTGAAAAAGAGATACTACTGGAAGGGTATGAAGAGATCCGTGAGGGACCATATCCTCAAGTGCAAAGAGTGTCAAGCGAATAAATATGAGACACTCAAAACCCCCGGTCATTTGGTTCCTCTACCGATACCGGAAGGTGCTTGGAAAGACCTTTCTATGGATTTCATAGAATCTTTGCCACCTTCCAATCACAAGGAGGTGATATTTGTGGTTGTGGACAGACTTACAAAGTATGCCCATTTTCTCTCCCTACCGGCAAGCTACACCATTCAATCGGTTGTAGAAGGATTTCAAGAATGTGTGGGCAAGTTACATGGATTCCCAAAATAAATAGTATGTGATCGTGATCCGGCATTCATAAGTCACTTCTGGAAGGAGTACTTTGCTTTGAGTGGTACTCACATGAGATATAGCACCGCGAACCACCTGCAGTCCGATGGGCAAACCGAGGTGGTGAACCGAACGCTTGAAACATTATGAAGGTGTTTTGCTTGTGAAAAGCCCCGGATGTGGTCTAAGTATCTTTCTTGGGCAGAATATGCTTATAATACTAGTCACCACTTTAGTATTGACATGACACCCTTCGAAGCATTGTATGGATACCCACCTCCCAATTGGGTTACTTACGAGCATGGCAGTTCAAAGGTGTTAGAGGTAGATCAACAACTCCAGACTCGTGATGATATTTTTAGTATTTTTAAACGGAACATGTTGAAAGCCCAAACAAGGATGAAACAAATCTATGACCGAGGAAGACAAGATAGAGAATTCAATGAAGGCGAATGGGTGTGGTTAAAAAGACTCCCCAAGGGTAAAAAAGAACTATTTGGAAGACCCTATTCGAAGTTGCTCCCTAAATATTATGGCCCTTTCAAGGTGGAGCAACACATTGGCCGTGCCACATATAGGTTGAACCTCCCTCCTACAGCCAAGGTTCATCCGGTCTTCCATGTATCACGGTTAAACCGTATCACTCACCGCCCTGGCTTTTGATTCCCTACTTGGAACTGGCTGGACAAGAAAAAAAGGCTACCCAGCTTCTTTAGAGTCCATTCCTCCTCTTTGATCACTAAATCAATCGTAAGCTGCTTACTTAATTCGAAAGATGAGACTCGGATCGAGGTCCCCACCTGCCTGTGCTATTCAGGCAAGTTCCGCTACAGAAGTGTGCGAAAAGGGGGTTGGTTCCTCCAAGCAGCTCTATGAATGGAGTCGGAGATCAAAGAAAAAGACATACACCACCAACGCCTTCCGAAAAACAAGAAAAAGCCGACACCACCAACGCCCAGGTTCCAATCAATCATTTGCGAACGCCGCCCGAGCAGCGCCTAATCGAGGCCTTCTGTACACGCCGCAAGTGAGCCTGTCCACGCCGACATAGTGCTCTCCTCTTTGTTCAATAGTCCCGGCCAAATGCCTAGCCTTGGGGGTGCTTCATCTAGGGAGCAACATGAGGTAAGGGCATAGCCTGCGCCTATTTAGCGATCGCTTTTCCTTCCGGTGTGTGAAGTTTCCTATCTTTGAATAGAGCCAGATGATAGGCAGGGTGGAGCCACTCAACGGAACATCTATAGCACGAAGAGAAACAGAAAAGGAGAGGAGAAGGATGACTTTTGTTGAATGCGAGTCACTACATAGGTGGAATGTGAGAAGCTCCTCTAGGCCCGGCTAACCTGCAGAGTCTTAGAAAAGATCCCACTTCCCCTTGAAAAGCTCCTACTTCTAGTCATACCTCTAGTTTGACCTCTTACCGATTTAAGTCCCCACGAGCATAGGCCTAACGACACGAGTTTATGCATTGGGGATCCCTACCTTTCGCTTTTGCAGAGCCCAAGGCATTCCTGTTAGGGCGAGGAAGAGGAGTCGTATACGAGGCCACTCTCTCGCTATCGATTAAGTAAACTCTGACGCCACACCACACGAATCGAACACACTGAGGAGAGCGTACTATGTCTAGGAATGTGATGGCATATACCAGAGGTTTTCGTCGATCGAAGACAAAAAAAGAAGACCTACCAACAACAACCATCGCAGAAAAAAGGAGAAAACGTCTTAACCACCCATACAGAAAAGAGAAAAGAGAAGAAATGGAAGGTTGGCCCAGTTCAGATGCACTAGAAAAGAAAGACAACTAGTCAATGGAACAACACGCGCCCAGGCTACGATTGGTCAGAGTAGTCACACAAAAAGGGGGCCTCGATCAGGCTAGCGGTCGAGGGAAAAGAGTGAACGGAGCAACACAACAACTTCGTCTTTTTCTTTCCTTTCTTATAGCTTGCTTGACGAGATTGGGTAAGTGTAAAGCACCAGCTCCGGAATAAGTCATGCCACACTGATAAACAAGAAGACAAAGGCTGACCAACTTAGGAGATCCAAAAGACAGACGGTAACATAAGCTCTCCGAAACCCCACTTAGAACTACATAAGGAGTCCACAAAACGGACATCACACCCCTGCGCCTTATTTCCCCACTCCTCATAGCTGCTAGTGGAGCTAGGGTTTTCAGTATCAAGTCTTTCCCTTAGCGAGGAACCGGAACACGTTCCCGGGCGACAGACACCTCCGTCCTACCGCCTTCAAAACCCGTTCCCAATAACATGAGCCATGTGGTACCTTAATAAAAGTAGGTCCATTTTTCTTTCGTTTCTTAGTTGACTTTCTTATTTTCCATGCCATGCACTCAGAGAATAGATCGGGAAATTCTCAAAAGTAGCCAGTCGGTTTTAGTGAATGAGAGGAATGGCTCAGCGACAGCGCTCCCCCCTGACGGATACCTTAGGTTCAGAAGATTTAGGTGTAGCTACATTTACACTTTGCGTGGTGGCTTTTCTTCGTTTAGCCGAATAGTTCCCCCTATCCCGACGGACCCTCCAACCGGATGAGGCATTGTTGGAATCAAAAGGGAATAGACGAATCTGCCACTTCTTGTCATGACGCGTGGCTTTAGTAGCATCCCCCTTACTTCCGCAGTTGGAGTTGCCTCAGGAGTCACTTAACTATGATCTTCACCCGCGACACTTTTGATAGGATGAGTGTTTGAAAGCGTTTGTTGTATGTGTGGCACCCTGTCGGGTCTTCGGATATCGTTTGTACATGGCTACAGTGTTGGGACACCTATGCTTCTGTTTCTATTATGACCTCCGTCAGCAGGGGTTTTTTAACAACTTCCTCCAGGTCTATGGAATAGGTTCTTCCTTCCTATCAGTCATTATCAAAGGAGTCAAAAAAGATATATTATATAATATAATATTATTATTAGGAAACTTTGCGCTTTTTTGAAAGCAGTGCGCAAACTATCTTCAACTAGCTTATGATAAGTCTATACGAGAGCCTGGTCCAATCTCCTTCCCTATTTCCCTTCAACGTCTGGGAAATCCTCGAATCATCCCTTCTTTTCATGATGAAGGCGATCGATAGTCTTTCCTGAAGCACTTTCCTTAAGCAATGCCTCCGCCTAATCTTTCCCTCCTGTCCAGTAAAGTCCAGCCAGTCATATCAGAGCCTCTCAGAGATGTTTGTCCATT